>NC_140631.1:38991309-39591309 GCF_057382275.1 Copadichromis virginalis | reverse complement strand
CTTTTTACATTTTAAAATGTTGTGTATGAGTAGACGCAGTTGCAGTGATTAAGCGAAGCAGAAAACAGACTCAGTCATGATTTTGTAGTTGCTCTAAATTAGTTGGCAGAGACCTTTAAACATCTTTGCTGTCCTTCACAAACGCCAGATTAAGTTGAATATTTGTGCTGTTTATGTATTCATTTCACAGGAATCACAGAGTTTTTCAAATGTTAGATAAAACCATTTGTAGCCTGCAGCTGTTCTGGACTGATTGCTGAAACGGTTAATTCTCCCTCGGATTGAAAGTGTTCTTAATGAAATTCAAAGACCATCACAAACCCTTTTTTCATTGACTTGTCTACTTACCACCAGGATCTTCCAATCCAGGTTAATTGATTCTTCCCAACCTAGCTGTCACTCTGTCTTCATCCATTCATCACTTACTTGCCGGTCTGCACTGCACTCTCTTATTCAGCTCTAAGTGCAGATTTGGATCATGTTCTCGGGGCCCGGCTGAAAAGAAACTGTACTGTCAACTATATTTGCTCTGCATCAGAGCCAGCAGGCTGCTGTGGAGCACGAGGAGGGTTCATGGCTTAATTTTGCTGTCTCTGAGATAAGGGAGGTTTATTTAGTGAAGGGGAATACAATGAAAATGAGATCGCTTAAACTTAAGGATTTAACTGCAGCTGTCAACAGGAGGAGAGGTGCAGAGATGGTAGGTTATTTTAGAACCAGAGGTGTGGCGACGTGAGATAAGACTACCTGCTGACTCAGACCTGTATGGTCTGATGGTTACAGATTCTTTTTCTTCTTCTTCTTCGCTTATTCTGCAGTGACTGTCCATCCACACATCCATCGCTTCATTCACTCTGCGGTAAAAGCCTATCTGGTAATTTTATCACCCCATTTATTCTGATTCTCTACTCACTGACTGCAGCCAAGTTGGTTGGCTTGCACAGCTGTGCTTCATCAGCAGCAGACCATCTGTAACACCTTTGCTCTGGAGAAAGAATTCTGCATCTTTTCTCTGAAACAGATACGAGTGATGTCATTTCAAGTCTGATTACAGCTTTTTTTTTTTAAATTTCAGTCCAGCTTTGAAAAGTAAATAATTTCATTTGTCTGATACATATTCTTCAGCTCGAGGATGCTCTCGAAAATCAAGTCTTGTTCTCAGCTGCGTTTCATGTAGCAGAGAGTATTGAAGTGCTTTATGCAGCAGCGGTAATTCTTCTTTGCTTCAAATGTCATGTTTATTTCTGCTGATCTGGCACCTGCAGTCGCCTTTGTGATTACGGGCTCGTCAACTGTGGAACATGCTTTATTTTTTATCACCCCACCGTTAAACCTTTGTATTAGTACCTGGCAAATATAGCATTTATGCTAAACCCTGTGCTGTTTTAATTGCTTCTCACCATAAAGGATTTTGTAATGTTTAATTATGTGAAATTCACCAACACCAGTGTTCTGAATATGAGTCATTGCAAACTTTTCTGTTTTATATTTAGATGATGCAGAATGAGTTCATTGTATCCATTCAAAACAAATGAGAGGAGCAGAAAGCCGTTGAGTCATCTAAGCAAAGAATGGCCAAAATAAAGTGTGAGGAGCTGTGAAACATTTGAAATGTTCTTTTCTTTAAAAAGAACACGTTTGTATGTAGTGTGGGTGTCAGTGTTCAGGTACATGTGCATATGTCTGATTGCATGCATGGGTGTGTGTGTGATATCGATCTCATGCTGCGAGCGCCTGCAGGTGTTGCTGGGAGTGTCTCATTAGCTGCTGGGAGACTGTTGTGAAAGACCGGGACAAGCAGCTGGCTGCTTGTTAGAGAACAACAGGAACACAGACAGACATTTTCCCATTATTTCACATGACATTTAAGTGACTTGAATGTAATTTCTAAAGACACAGCCACATCGTCACCATTAACCATAGACTAACCTTAAACATTTAAAGATTGTCTTTAAAGATGATGCTGGCTAAACAGTTTTGTGGTCCCGCAATATAATTATTACAACCCATGAACATGCACGGAGATACAAATATGGAAAACATCTGCAACAAAGACGTTCACTGGGCACACACACACACACACACACACACACACACACACACACACACACACACACACACACACACACACAGCACTAGATAATCAGAGTCCGAATAATTAACATGGATCACTTATTGAGCTTTTAAATTCACTCTTTAATCCCGCTGCCTGATGGCAAAGACAGTAGCTGACATCCCTGTGTGTGTGTGTGTGTGTGTGTGTGTGTGTGTGTGTGTGTGTGTGTAATTGGGAAATTGGGAAATTGAATTCGACTCATACATCAAAGCGGCGACCATCTGTCTGGCAGGGACTGTTTGTTTTTAAATGGAGTTTATTAGAGTTTTATTGTTTTAATTTGGAAGCTGTTAAAGAGGCACTCCCAGATGTTTTCAGGTCCACATTATGTGAATGTTTGGAAATGTGTTAGCCTGCTTCCTTATACTCGTTTCTCAAAGATGGAGCAGAGTGTTAGTCACATTCAGTCACCATCCCAGCAGATCAGCTGATCTTAATCCCAACTCACATCAGCTGATCCCTCAAAGCACAGACACCCTTCTATGGCCAGTCTAAAGTATGGCATGCTTTTAAAGCCACTTTAGTCCGCCTACAGTTGCACATCTGCACGTTGCTTTACAAACCACCTCCACCTCAGACCGTCCTTTTCATGCTGCGTCTGTCTGTTCTGTGCTGCTCTCCATCAGCCAAATATAAGTTACTGCAGACGATTATTGCACAGCTCTTTTCACCACGGTGGTCCTGAATGAATAACAGTAGAGGTACAGCGGCCACCTGTCAATGAGAAGCTGTCGAAATTAATTTTCAAATGTTAAACTCAAATGTGGCTGGGCAGCTCCACCACCCACACCAAAGTGCAGAGTACTCACGACTCTAAAGCTCTGCTCCTCATCAGCTGCTCACAGTATTAAATTAAGCTCTGTTCCAGTTTTCAATTTTGTCCAGTTTTTGTGGTGTGAAACATTTGTTAATTTTGTAAATATTCAGACTGAAACCGGTTCAGCATGAAACTGGAACACAGAGTTACTGTGAACGTCCTCACAACGGAGCAACAAGTGCCAGGCGGAGCTTCTTCACTGTCCACAGCTTCTGTATGAACTCCACACGTCCTTCCAGGCGGCTCTCCTTCTGCACTGTCTCTGCCTGTGCTCGCTGCAGGAGGCAGTAAGGAAACACTTTTTTTAAGTTTGCAGAGACACTTTCAAAGAAGCTCTTCTCAGGGTTGTTACTGAGTCACTGCTCTCTGGTCTTTGATGAAGTCCGGTGTGGGCTGCAGTGCGTAGGTTGCTTGCCCTAATTATGCTTCAATCACAGGTTTAAGAGCCTTGGTAACACACTTTTCAAATACTTATGATTTTTTTTTAAAGGTTTTCTGTAGGAAAGCATGAGAGCATTTTAAAGTGGAGGCTGCTCTCCTTTCTGAATGCTGTTTGTTTTTAGTATCTCAGTGCACAGCAGCATCTCTTTTATCTATTCAAGCTCTTCTGAAGTGCTCGCAGAATTGCCACCCATGCATGTTTTTAAATGAAATACCACAAACTGGGTAGACTTGAACCTCTTTCTGTAACAACGTAGCAGGCATGCTTATCAGAATCAGTGCAATCGGTTCAGCTGTGCCTTAAACAGTCAACATGTTTTTCTTTTACGGCTCTGCTGTAGAGGATCTTTCACTCTTTCAAAAAAGTGTTTGGGCTGCATCTGGATAATATCGTAAGATCACCATGCTGTGTGTGCTGGCTCAGGCTGTGTAACACTGGAGACATGAGTTGCATCATGCAACATCCTTGCCGGTGTTGTTGCTGAGATGACACTGAGAAGTGTCTCACTAATGCCACTCAGGCTGAGGACACTGAGAGAACTCTGCATGTTAATAGCAGAGACAACAAACAGATGCAGTCTCTGTTGTTCACTGCTACAACACAGCCTGCTGATGCTTTGTCTCCCTTCATTGGCACCACATTAGGGAGCATGAATCACTGATATGAATCACTGAGCTCTAATCAGGCCAGTCAGTGTGACAGTTAATCCCAGCTGAGTCAGCGTAGCCTGAGGTAAAAGGATGGACGTTTGATTTCCAACTGATTTATTTGTGGCAGTGATTCGCAGAACCCCCGGGTTGCTCACTCTGCTGGTCTTATGAGCAGTCCTGACAAGCAACAAAATCTTTGAACTGCTGGTTAAGATTTAAAATGACTTTCTTAAGTTTAAAGTTGCATGCAGGGCTGCTACCTCAGTGTTTGATTTGATTACCAGTTGGAGGAAACTAGAGCTGACTGTAAGTGCCATTATACAGCGAATGCACTGCGAGAAATCAACAAGAAGTTCTGAATTTTTCGTACCCCCCCCCCAACTTGACATAAAGCCCTCATGAGCTGGCCCCAATGTGTCTAAACAAGGAAAGGAAGAAACTGAATTCTGGATCGGTCCAGTTCTCAAGACAAGGCAGCAGCAGGGAAAATTTCATGGTTTGAACCTGGAGCTGAAGTTGCATCATGAACACTTTCGTACATATTTCTGGAAATGTGTGGCAGCTCTCACTGGGACCACATCTGAGGAGGCAGAAAAATCATTTCAGAGAGCCGATGGTCACAGAGCAGTGCAGCTGTGTGTCTGAGGTAAAATAACAATATTTGACTGTTTCCTTATAATTATTCATTACTAGTGCGCATTTTGAGCTTCGAATGCACTTGTTGCCAAATGCAGTAATCCCATTGGTCAGATCTGTTTATTCATCTAAAAAACTGACGTTGGTTTGAAAACAAAATGCTGACAACAGCTATACTGAGAACAGATGAGTCCAAAAAATATTTTTAATGCACGAAATAATTATACAATTTTTACGTGTCTGGTGGATAAAGGCCTTAATGCTTGTGTGAGTTTATACTTTAATAAAATCTGCTTTTCTAACTCGATATGGTGAGGCAGCTTTACGAATGGTTGCAGACCTATCTCACTCTACCGTCGAGCTCACTGAAACCTCATATTGTCATCTTTCAGTACAGCTCCTTGTCAGCAACAAACTAGCAACAACTTAGCAGCTTTGCAACAATGTTGCCAGATTGTTGCGTCAGTATTTCGGCTCTCTGACGTGGCTACCATTGTTCAAGCCACCTGAGCGTGTCCCCCATGAACAGCTATCAGCAGTGCTTTGCGTTGAGTCTCGTGGCTTAATGCTTTGGCTTCATGTGAAGTTGGATAAAATCAATAAAACAATATCTGTTTGCTGTTTCTGTGCCGCCAGTGGGACATCAAACAGCCGCCCACATACTAATAAAAATGGTCTTTAGGCAAAAAATGTCAACCTTCTGTGGATGCAGCTGGTGACCAAATTTCATTGTAATGACTGAGGCATCATCTGGGATCGCTGCAGTCAGGTGCCTGAGCTAGGCTGTTGCTATTTGTACTCTCATATCTCACAGACAAAAGTGTTTGGACCTTTATTGTTTTTAAAAGTTAGTCATTACACTTTTAAAATCTATGTAAAATATTAAACATCTGCTCTCATTGTACTCATATTAAAACCTGCATTAGCATATCTGTTCATTCTGACTTGCAACAACCTCATATGTTCAGTGCTGCTCCTGCACCTGAGCAGATGCAGGTCTTCATGCATGCACGCATTTCCATTTTCCATTCCCATTATTAGCTTTATCTTTTTCTCCTTCCTCATCTTCATTGGCTATTGTAGTGCTGTAGCTTCTTCTACAATAGCATGTTTTAGCTCAGGGGCACTCCAGCAGTGTTCATGATTACGCTACTGCAACTGAAGCATAACATTGAATGCAAGAATGATAACCACCTATTGCTGCTACTGTTGCACAAACAGCGGCGACAGAGACACATCCACGTGAGCAGCCCAGGGCCAGTGTGATCGTCATACAACCTAAAAACCTCTAGTGCATGCACATATACAGAGAAATCACAAACAAGGAGAAAAGGAGAGTAAATAGATGTATTATTCATACTGCAATTACTTTATCTTCAAAATAATGCAGAGTCATTTAGTAACCAGTGAGAAATGAAAATAATAAACAGGGATGCTCCAGCTCTGAGGAGGAAGAATGTTTTGTTCCTATTGGTTGTTATATTTTACTGTTTTTTTTCTTCATTAAACATACTAAAAATTTTTAATTCAGCCGCTACACTAATTATATACAGAAGCCTCTCGCATAATATTAAAGGCTTTGAGGCAAAAATTAAAATGCTGATTATGTGAGGGAAGTTTGAATACATGAAAAATCAGCTGAGGAAGGATGTTTCGTGTGTGTTTGTGTGTGTGGTGGTGGCGGGGTGTTCTTCCTGCCAGAGTTGTGTGGGTGTGTTTTTCTGTCTGGATGTGTGTGTGTGTGTGTGGTGACCCGTAAGTGTGAGGGTGAGCGGTGCATAGAGCTACAACATCCTGATGAACACAGCACCAGCTGAGAGACCACCTGGATTATACAAACCTACCTGACCCCTTGCGTGCACGCACACACACACACACACACACACACACACACACACACACAGAGTGTTTCTCTCAGGTGAATGGAGGAAGTAAGGAAGGATTAAAAAACAGGTCCTGGACAGGTGGTGAAGGGTGTTGGTTTGAGAGGAAAAAGGATAATAAGAAAACTTTCTGAATTTGTGCTCACATTCAGCTCTTAATGTTTCAGAATGATCTCTTATATCCTTCAGAACTTTCAGTTTTATTTTTATCAGTGTAGTTTTAAAGCATTTTTCATTACCTGTTATTAGAAGTTCTGGTAATATGAATTGTAGCTGACACCAAACTGATGGTCAGATTGTCTAAGATGACTGAGAGGCTGTTTTATGTCATTGCAAATTGTCGTTTTTTTTTTTTTTTTGTTTGTTTTTTGTAGAAATGAGCCAGTTGACACAGCTTCTCAATGTGACTTTTGGAAAGTGATGGCGGCATTTTTCACTAATTGAAAAACAAATTAATGAGAACTTAAACTTCCACATTAGGATTAGGGTTTCCAAACTACATGAGAACAGAAGCCTACATGACTAGACAGAGTCAGTGTGTTTATTTTTATTTTATTATTCATGGGTCTGTGGATGTTGCAGACTGCGTGCTGTTAAAGGTGGACTGAGAGCAAGCCATGTATTGATTGATGGCGAATGATCCAAAAAAGACAAAACATAAGGTTCAAAAAGGGAAACTAAACTCTATAAACTACTGAAAACCAAAACTTGGAACCACAGAGACTAAAAACAACAAAAACACCTACATATATACTGCACACACCTGTACATGGGTATATGTATACATAAAGACCCATTTACAAATAGCTGAACACAATCCATATACCCTGTGCACACCGCAGCACAGTCATAGTTATTTGCGCACAATTTGATACTTTGTGTTTTAATCTCTTATCACCAAACATTATAGTAAGAAAACAGCTTTAATGACTAGTTAACAGAGATCCACTTTACCTTAAATGCTAAACTGTTTGTTTCTGTCGACTATGCAAGTTATAGAAAACAGTGTAGGATTCATCTTCTTTTTACCTAATTTACATAAAGCTTTACAGACTCAGATTGGTTGTGAGGAAATCAGGGTAGCCTGGTTTTGTATTTGATGATTAAAGTTATTTGCAGTGTTTTGTTTGTTTGTTTTTACTTTACTGATTTATTTAATTTTTAAGATGTAGTTAACTGGTAATTGTTAGAGGCTAGTTTTCTAGCCTCTACAATTTCTTGTAATGCAAGAAATTGTATCCTTGTTAGCGGAATAAGAAATGACATGCATGGTGCTGGAGCATGAGCAGACAGCACATCTGTACTGCATTGTGAAAGGCCAACTCTGCAGTGTTTTCTCCCCGCTCCTCAGAATGAATCTCTTCCTCTCACAGTTTATTGTGTTGTTTTCTCTTTTTCACACCAGTGCTCAACAAATTTCATTTAATTTATTTCCACAGCCGTGGTGTTTTCTCATCCTCTTCCTCTAATATTACATGCCATTTCCCTAGAGCACCTTTTTTATTTTTCTGCCTGCACTTGGAAAATGCATTTCACTTGTTCTTCTGTTTTACCACTCCTCATCAGTGTCTCGCACAGGCCTTTAAAATCATTTATCCTGATATATACCCGTCGGTTTTTCTTTGACACATGCATATAGTTGTTCCTGCATTATTATTTTGGTATGCATCATGATAGTTGACAGCATACTTTCCCATTTCTCACTTTGAGTCTTGAACCTTTTGATCTCTTGCCTACCATCTGTTTAAGCATGAAGGCCTAAATAATGCATTCATTAAAAAAAGGAAAAGGCTGCTGCCATTGGTCAGTGGAGGTGGTCAGAGCTGAGAGGATGTAACAAGAACAGGTCCATCAATTCTCTTATTATTGGTGGTTTTCCTGCAATTTTCAGCCTCTACTGGGAAAGCAGTAATAGCCAGATTAAATAGGTAATTCCATTGTTTTGCTTCCCTGCTTTACAATAACAATAAAGCGAACCAATCAATCAAGCCTGGAGGGGCCCAGAGATGACGCAGCATTGTCATTCAGGTTAACAGCTGCAATTCAAAATGAGAACACCTATCATTGTCATAAATGGCTGCTTTGCCTTGGGTAGTGATTGCATATATGAAACTGAATTTGTGGGCTCCACTTGAGGCAGATTTTCTGAGCTTTTTTTTCCATCTTTTTCCAACATGCTGCAACAATCACTTTCAACTGAAATCAATTCCTTCACTCTGGAGCTACCTCCATCTTGCCTGCAGTGTGGTGCAGTTTTCCATGACAATCCTGAGAGGGCGATAAAAGAGAACACACTGAAAAACCACGCCAGAGGTATTTTTTCAGTCACTGCTTCACGCTTTATAACCTTCACCTTAACCTATTACCTCACTGTCAGACTCTGCTGTGTGTGTGTGTGTGTGTGTGTGTGTGTGTGTGCGTGTGTGTGTGTGTGTGTGTGTGTGTGAGCACTTTTTAACAGACAGTATACCACTCTGAACGGTAATATTACCTTTAAATAAACAAGCTTTTTCTTTGCCCTTTCAATTGAAATTGAATTTAAACATGGTGGTTAGAAAGCAGACACATTACTTGGTAAATGCTAAATCACCCATGACTCATTAAATCACTTAGGCTACGTTCACACTGCAGGCGAAAGCGCATCAAATCCGATTTTTTTTTTAAATTTTTTTTTTACCCTATGCGACCCATATCCAATCATGGTCTGACAGTGTGAACGGCACAAATCCGATATTTTCAAACCCGATCTGGGTCACTTTTGTATGTGGTCCTGAATCCGATACATATCTGATGTTTTAGAAAGCGACTGCTATTTGAACGGTCGTGTCGCATTAAATCCGTCTTTTACGTCACTGACACAAGACAGACGCTAATTATCAGCGCCCAAGAAGACATCGTGAACGCTTCCTGGCCATCCAGTGTAGATGTTAATGAAGCTGTTGGGAAGACAACGTGAACATTTTATTTGTACTGTATAATCTGCAGATTCTGACAGAAATCTGCAACTATCCTTTGAAGCACCGCTCCTCTAAAACAGCAATAAGGATCATTATTAGGTTATTTACATTATTATGTCAATAACAAAATAACTTAAAGCAAAAATTGGGAAACGTAAAGTCCAAAGTCTTTATATTAACGGCCATCTGTCAAACAATACTGTTTGGTCTAGGTCTAAACAGAGCCCGTTGTGTGTGGCGTCTTCTTTTGCGCGTGCGGGCCGCTTTGAGCGTTCACACTGAACGCTTTTGCTGTCGCATTTTATTTGTAGTGTGAACAAGCAGACAAAAAATCGGATTTGATCAAAAAATCAGAATTGAGCATTAAGACCTGCAGTGTGAACATAGCCATAATGGCACCAGCAGGCACACACACACCTTGCTTGGAGCCAGAATATTGTAAAATCAATGTTAATTCTCAGCTAAAGTCAGTCCATGAGCTGCATGTGTCAGCACTCATTGTGGAGATATTCAGTCATTAAACACACATCCTTGCGAAGGTCCGTAAAAAACCTATTAAACTCATTTTCTTGTTGTGCCATGAGGCAACAACAGCAGGGAAGATAACAATGAACCTTTGCCAGTGTGTAAGTTTTCAGATAAAAGGCTTATCCAGGTCTTACACTACCAGCATCAACACCTTGTGTTTCTCATTTTGGAAAGTGTCCTCTACAAACAGGACTTTGTCACATTAGGTTTTCATAGTTACACACTAGATGTCCTTTGGCCAAAACCAGGCATGGCAGGCTCTATTGATCTCTGAGCAATAATGGACCCAGTGTATCATCCAGGAGACTGTGGTATTGTGTTTTTCAAACAGCTTCAATATTTTTCCCCTTTCTTCTATTTCGGCTTTCACTTGCTTTAGAATTAAGCACCTGGTTAGGAAAAGATCAGAGTTTATTTGCCCCTTTATAGATCTCACCCAATTCCCTAATCAACCCAGTATCACAGCAAAACATGTATTAAACACATTTGATGCTTTGCCTCTGCAAAACGTGGAAGCGACGCACAAAAGGACATGTAATGCATAACTGAGACACAATGCATTGTGACTGCAAGAGCAATTAAAAAATTCAGAGACTCTGTAAAAGTGGCTGATTTCCTCTTGAAGATGATCTTCTCCCAACTCGTCGTGAACACAACAGCTGGCTCCACGGCTACAGCCCTACATTTGGGATGAAGCTCTAAAAGTGGACTGTCAGGTCAGGAGTATAACTAGGAGCATGCACAACATTCCTGTAGAGGTTAAACTGGCAGTATGGAGTTCCACTGTGATGTGTCTGAGGGAGAAAATTTTGAGAAACCAACATTAATTTGTGCCAATTTGCCAAAAGAGAAAGTGAGAGAGATTTTCCTTCCAGGTCAAGCCATCCAGTGTGCTTCACAGGTGGGAGAGTACATAAGAACAGACACGCATTTCAATGATGCATTCTCAAAATGGTGTTCTGTAAACTGACCAGAGGTGCACAAGAAAATTATCTTGAGGGGGCGATCTGCTAAAGTTCAACAGTTTCTTTTAAATAATCACACCTCATAAGATAAGATAACCTTTATTAGTCCCACGCGTGGGAAATTTGTTGGGTTAAGGCTGCCGACCTTTGCCTGCGCCATCTTACCCTTCCGACCATACACACATTACAGCATCACATGGGGAAGACAGGTCAGAGAGGTATAACAATGGAAAATGCACAAATTGAGGAAAGACGAGGAGAAAAAAGAACTCCCCCCCCAGACTGAGCTCCAACAGGGAGATCAGTTTGAGAACAGACAAAAAAAAACCTCAGCACATGAATCAGCACATCCCACTACATAGAAGACATAAGATTCGAAGGCATTTGGAGGGTGTGTGTGTGTGTGTGTGTGTGTGTTCCGTGTTCAGCCGAGAGAAAGTGTCCCTTCGCCCAGTTAGGCAAAAGTCAACAATCTTCGGTCGACGCGACCTTGACTGATGAGGGAGAGAGTCACAACACAGTCAAAGTCAAAGTCAAAGTCAACTTTATTTGTCGATTCTGCCACATGTACAGGACATACGGAGAATAGAAATTGCGTTACTCTTCAATCCCTAGATAAATAGCAAATGAACATTTAAATATATTTAAATATAAAAGTGATTAAAAAATGCAAGTAAAATAATTAAAAAGTAAAAATTTAAATAAATACAATTTTACATATAACAAGAAAGCTATATAATATACAATATAATGGGTAAGTGACATTGAGTGTAAACCAGGCAGTCTTATAATCTAAAGAATAAAGAATTGTTGTTCTGTCATCTTTGATTTGATGAAGTAATTTCAGGGTTGATTAATTGGTTCCCTCTAGAAAGAGACAAAGAATGTCAAGTAAGAAGAACATGGAATCAGGATCAAAGAGAAGGAAGAGACAAATGAGAAAATAATGAGTTAAGTAGTGTCTTATTGTGAACGCACCTCAAGTTTCTGCTTGTGTAAGCACATTAGAGTCAAGATGTTCCTCAGTGAGGTGTTAAATGTACCTAGCTGAGTGGTGAAGTGCCTGCTATCAGCATGATAAATGTGCTTCTGACATGATAGAGCTATCTGTTCCTTCTCCCAGGACATTTACCTGCAATGTTCCAGTGACTCACTCACACACAACCTGGGGATATTTCTGTGCACATTTGATATTGAAATTAAATCTACGTGCCCTGAGTGGTCCATCAGAGAGTATTAAGCATGTAAATTAAAACAAAATGACTTTCAGACTCATCTAATGTTATAACCAAGTTGGAAAATGATCATGAAATAGCTATTACTGACCTCTGTAGATGTGGACTCATTACTCTATAGACATTGAAGTGAAATATGTGTGTGACTTCGCCCTGCACCGTCTGCTTTAAGTTGCCTTTTTATAAATGTATGAACAAATATGACGATGTTGAACTATCAGTGTGAATCTGCCCCCTTTCATCCCCTTAAATGCTACTCAAATCTGCCGTGTGACTGTATGAAGACAAATCGGGAATATTTCCGTTTCTGTGCTCACTTGCATTTTATTCATCTCTAAGTACCCCTTGTCTCCAGAGTTTTTTGGGACACCAAACATCAGCGAGAATCCATGACAGCACTGTTGGAGCTAATTGGATTTATCCAAATGTAATTCAGTCATCGTGCCAAAATGTGTCTATAGGCTTTCAGCCGATGATGGGATGAAGCAGATGGTCATATTTCACTTGCCTCTAAACTTCTTTGTTTTTTTCTTTGTGTTTTAAAATTAGATTTTACCTCTAATCTTTTGATTACAAATACGGGGAGCAGAAAAGGTCCTTTTGTATTTTTTAGATTCTGTTAAACCTTTTCTGTATATCAGATATACAACTAAGAAGTTGGGAAGAAGTCAGTCTGGTAAAGCAGCCTGTTTCTGACGTCAGAGCAGCGTCTGACGGACCTGTAACTGTGACAAAATTAATGAAGGCCTGTCAATATTATCTCATTCATTAGACCTTTTAGTGGCCCTGATAAGCTCATTTCCAGCTCCATTTTCTTTAGTCTTACACTCCAATAGCTTTGCATACGTCACAGTTCAAAAATATCCCTTATTCACCTCATTCTGAACCTTGTACTATAGCGCTTCTCCCTTTAAAACATACTTTTTCTAATTAGCGACCACTCGCAAAGGGATAAGCTGGTGGTGAGTGTGGCTTCATTCTCAGAGCCTCAAATTTGCTTTCTTTCTAATAGACAGCAGGGGGCAGTTTTTTAAGTAGGTAACCAATGGATGACATCACAGTGGGTCCATGTTTTACATACAACATTTCAGTGAAATCCTGACCAACAGTTGAGATGACAAAGAGTAGAAGAAAATATCAGAACCAGAGAATTTAGAGCCTTTGGAAGTCAAAACTCTTATGTCAGAAATTGCTTTCACATCTGCTGATCTCATTGTTTGGCCATGTGTAATATGACCATCCACCTATGTAAGGGGCTAAACTTGACAGGAATAAAGAAAAAGCATGACCGCTCTGCAGTGTAAAGGTGAAAGAAAACACAGTGAGGAGGTCGGGAGGTTCCTCTGCTGTTAGAATCAGCATAACTAACCTTCACAGAGTCAGTCGTCATTCTTCAGTTTGAATCTTTTTCAGAGATTTCACTCTGTATGCAGGGAATAAAAATTTCTGGTGCCATAAGACGGTAATGTGAGGTACACTCAACAAAAATATAAACGCAACACCTTTGTTACTGCTCCCATTCCCCATGGGATGGACGTAGAGACCTAAAATTCATTCCAGATACACAATATAACCATCCCTCCCAAACAGTGGTCACAAATCAGTCCAAATGTGTGGTAGTGGGCACATCTGCTATATTGAGATAATCCATCCCACCTCACAGGTGTCCCACATCAGGATGCTGATCTGACATCATGAGTAGTGCACAGGTGTACCTCAGACTGCCCACAACAAAAGGCCACCCTGGAATGTGCAGTTTTTTGCGCTATTGTGGGTCTGGGGACCCAGAACCGGTCAGTATCTGGTGTGACCACCATTTGCCTCATGCAGTGCAACACATCGTCGCATGGAGTCTATCAGATTGTCAATTGTGGCCTGTGGAATGTTGGTCCACTCCACTTCAATGGCTGTGCGAGGTTGTTGGATATTCGTGGGAACTGGTACACGCTGTCGTATACGCCGGTCAAGCACATCCCAAACATGCTCAATGGGTGACATGTCCGGTGAGTATGCTGGCCATGCAAGAACTGGGACATTCTCAGCTGCCATCTGCCCTGAACAATGTGAACCATGATTCATCCGTGAAGCGCACACCTCTCCAACGTGCCAGACGCCATCGAATGTGAGCATTTGCCCACACAAGTCTGTTACGGCGACGAGCTGGAGTCAGGTCAAGACCGCGATGAGGACGACGGGCATGCAGTTGAGCGTCCCTGAGACGGTTTCTGACAGTTTGTGCAGAAATTGTTTGGTTGTGCAAACCAATTGTTCCAGCAGCTGTCTGGGTGGCTGGTCTCAGACGATCTTGGAGGTGAACCTGCTGGATGTGGAGGTCCTGGGCTGGTGTGGTTACACGAGGTCTGCGGTTGTGAGGCCGGTTGGATGTGCTGCCATATTCTCTGAAACGCCTGTGGAGACGGCTTATGGTTGAGAAATGAACATTCAATGCACGGGCGACAGATCTGGTTGACATTCCTGCTGTCAGCATGCCAATTGCACGCTCCCTCATTGCTTGTGGCATCTGTGGCATTTTGCTGTGAGACAAAACTGCACATTCCAGGGTGGCCTTTTGTTGTGGGCAGTCTGAGGTACACCTGTGCACTACTCATGATGTCAGATCAGCATCCTGATGTGGCACACCTGTGAGGTGGGATGGATTATCTCAATATAGCAGATGTGCCCACTACCACACATTTGGACTGATTTGTGACCACTGTTTGGGAGGGATGGTTATATTGTGTATCTGGAATGGATTTTAGGTCTCTACGTCCATCCCATGGGGAATGGGAGCAGTAACAAAGGTGTTGCGTTTATATTTTTGTTGAGTGTAGTTGGTTGTGAAAATGGCCTCATAACCACTAAATGAATATGTTCTCTTCAAATGGGAAAATGTTGTTGCATGCTGCAGCGAGCTGGTATTTGACTGCTCTGGTTTGGTTGTATAATTGACATCAGCGGGACGCTGTCAGCTGTTTGGAACCGGCATAAAGGCAAAACAATGCGATACGATACGACCCTGCTTCTCATTAAGACTCACATTAAACTTGTGTTTCTGTAATTATTAACCTCAGCATTGAATGGGCAGCATCAGCAATGAAAATAAAACATTATTTCCACTAATGTAAATGAAATGAAAGTCTCAATTTATATTAACAATTTGATCTTTTTCATCCTTCCATCACTCCTGACCTTCCTTGTTGAGCGAGCTCTGCTGTGAGCAGCTCTGTGCACCGTTTCAGCCTGTTGAGATTTCAGGTCTGGCCCTTAATCTGGAAAGCTCTTCGTTAGGGAACTGCAGCAGCACAGGTAACAGATCATTTGCGAAAACCAAAGATTTGCTCTTCACACTCTGAGTAATGAGGCGAACATGCACACAAATAGATCAAGTACCCAGAGTATCGTCTGGCTGCCAGCGACCTAACCCTGACAACAAGCCAGATTTATAAGAATAATGATGTTTATGTGAAGACATGGGAGCCCATTAGCTATGAAGCTGTCATCGCAAGCTAATATCCTCCTGTTTACCATGTGTGAGGATGTAGTAACTAGTTTATAGACTAATTTTTATACATTGCGTTTTCTGGGTTCACTGACCGTTCAAAGTGATTTTTTTTTTTTAAATTACTTTTTATCTACATACTGTGGATTATCTCTCCATTGTCACCCCTTAAGTAGCTTTTTCATTTAATTATATTTGTGGTGATTAGCCCAAAATCACAATTAATAACGCACGGCACTCCATTTCGATCTAATGTGAGATTCTTACCAATTTCTGACAGCGAGGATTTGATTTGCCTAAACCAATCAGTAAAGATCAAAGCACCAGCCCTAGTGTAACATAACTTTATGTCCGCAGTGATGCAAAGTTATTCCAACATTCATTTAACCAGGAAGTGAAACCCTCGACATTAAGGATATATTTTGCGAGCGGTGAGTGCATCAAGCAGCCAACAGTGCTTTGTACACATTGCTGTAATCTGACTGGCTTGGTGCTTGTGAGCTGGGAGGTTACAAACAAGCTAATGCTGAACACTTGTGTTCTCACTTGCACCTATCAGGTGATGTCTGGAGAAGCTTTGTTTTCACATAATAGCAGCTTTTCTATTTGCAAGATCATATATCTGCCATATGTACTTTGCAACATGAAAGGAGTGTAAAATTAAAAAAAAAAAAAGCAGGAAGTGTGTGCACATGTGAGAAGACTCCAATTAAACAAAGCAAAATAACCTATTAAAAGTAATCAGAATTAGCACTTCCATAGTGTAGTGGCTTACCTAAACAACTCTGGTTCAATCTCTGGTGTTAAAAAACATGTGGCGCTATCTGCTGTGATGACCTTTGTAAATAAGGGAGCTGCTGAAAGTAGCTTCCCCTTTCACTTGTAATTATCACTTTGCCTGCTTTACTTTGAATCCGTTAACATTTAAATTGCATTCTGGGCTCTGACTGTCCACAGATGTTCTCACATCCTTACAAACTGGGAATGATTCTCTGTCCTTCAGCCTCTTTCATCACAGTATTTCTTGTCTGGTGCCTGCTGCGACTTTCCAGACCTCCCCACCACCCACTGATCAACACATGCTGTTAAAGGGATTACTTGTCATCTTGAATTCTGGTCTTTTCTTTTTGCCTTAAGATTGTTATTGAATCAGAAATGTCTCGGTAATTATTCTTAATTTGGTATATCCCTTAAAAGTAGTCCAACAACCCCTTTAATTAGGAACTTCTAAGAAGACAGTGATGGAGAAAACATCAGTCTCCCTTAGACTAAAATCTGCTGTCTCTCTCCATCACATCAGGTATACAGCCATCCAACCAGCTCTACTTCAGTGTACTCATTACTGTTTAACAGCAGTGTGAGTCTGAACCTGTAGGTTTGGTGCTAATAGGTTTCTGAATGACAAGAGTAGCAATGTGTTCTAATGAGCCAAAATCCCAGAGTGATAATATTCACCAACCATTAGCGTTCCGAGTTGAACCTGTTATCTGCTCTTTACCTCTTCTTCTTTTGTCTTCTGCAAAGAATAAGCCAGTGACAGAAGGTGAAGCAGACACAAATGTGGGCATCATGCTGAAATAATTCGTCTGACATTTTAATATCCGGTCTGCTGTAATGTGACATGTGTGCTGTGACTGGTTCAGTAGAGAGAAAAATGTTTGTAGAATGAGACGCTGTTGAATTGTTGAACTGAAGTTTCCTGCTGGTAGAAAAACAACATTTTTCACTTTAGAAAAGAAAGGAAGGCACAAACTGTAATTACAAATTAGCTCGTTTAGGTTGTAAACAACAAGGCCGATCTGCCTGCGAGTGACTCCAGAGACGTTTCATAGTAATAATTTCAGCAGCAGGGTGAATTTAGTCCCTGACTGGATTAGTTTGTGTCATTTTTGTGATGAGTTTGAGATGAATTTGTGAAGATGTAAAAATCTGAAGCATAAGGTCCAGTTTTCTCTGATCTCACTACAGTAAAGAATCCATCCAACATTCATGAATCCAGATCTGATTAAATTCCCTTTCTTGGTGGACTGACCTCTGGTCCCATTTTTTTTTTCAACCAAATCCATCCATGACTGTTGAATTAATTCTACCAAAAAATAATTTAATTGCTGTCTTTTCCATACAGTATACAGCACCTTGAGGTGACTGTTGGCAGTAAAAAACTGGAGATAAATTATCTGGATTTCAGGAGTGTGACCACACTTCCAAACACGCACCTTCTGGGTATTATGTATAGCCCCCCCTGCAAACTTCTTCACTTTTTATTAGTACATGAGGATCTGCCAGGCCCGGGAGCTGCCACCAGTCCCCATTGAGGCCTTCCCCAAACCGCAGCTCATGTCTTGATTAACTGAGAGCCATACTAGGCTCAGGGAGACTCTACTGACCGTCTGTCCCGTGGTCATGCAGGGACTTCATCAAGCTTGGTTGTCTGTTCTTTGTGTGTTTTGATTAAAGAATGTTAGCTACCGCTCGTCTGCAGGCTTTATTTAAATGGTAACTTCCACAACAAAATGGCGATGAGGATGGGATGGTCCTACCAGCTTTTGAAGCGAAGGAATTGGAGGAGTCACAGAACCGTGTGTTTCAGTCACCACCGAGACCATCAACTTTGAGGGAACTCCTGCAGATGGGTGAGTTGTAGCTAACTTTGTATACAGTCATGAGGAGTTTTTTGTCTTGCCGAGTCGTGAAGTGCTTGCTGAGTTCGAGTCTCTGGGAGGAGAATCCTGGGGTTCGAGTCCCCAGGCTTGTGTTCGGTTCTGGTGTTGTGCAAAGAAAAGCAATCGTCTGCTAGAAAGTAATTGCAAAAACACCGGTCCATCACAGGGAACGGTGGTTCAAGTCCACTGTTGATAATCACGTCTGCACAATACAGTGTGCGGAGTGACGGTATATTAGCACTTTTTTGCCGAGAAGGGAAGAAGGCCATTGCAGGGGACGCTCTGAATGTAAATATGGGATCTAGATCCAGTAGCAGCGGACGTTTCACCCAGTGGCCAGAGATAAAACTCAATATTTGACTGTATGGTAAGAAATGCGAGTACAAGTATGTTATGAGATGAAAGAGAATGGTTGTGTGGAAAAAGTTGATGTGTGTGTAAAAACAGTGAAAAATGGGGTTAAAAATGTTGAAAATTGGGAACAAAAACAAGAAAAGAAAAAAAAAGAGAGGAGTGTAGAAATGTGTGTAAAAGTTGCTTCCAACTAGCGGGAGAAGGTGGTACACCAGCTCCCCTAGGGTGGACACACACACACAAGATTAGCAGAATTGTTGATGAAAATAAGCAATAAAATAGGAAGAGGGTTTGGTGTTCTTCAATGTAGGGCAACTATAATCTCTCTGGGTTTTTAAGAAAGGGGAATTCAGAACATGAGAGGGGAGATGTGTTGTTTTAAGCGATTCGCCTTTATCTCCTAAAAATATTAGCAAATCTAAAATGAGGACGTGGGCCCAGCTAATGAAATAAAACTGAATTGAAAGGCTTAACTTTTTGGAAGTCTTTTTGTAAAACATCGGTGCTGCAAAGATCAAACAAAGTTCCAGGACACAGGAAATGGATAAAAAATGTGTTTCCAAAAAAGATTAACATGGCTCATGGGCTAACCAGAACAAATATGGCAAAGTGAAAGTTATGGAATGTGTAGAAAATCTAACATACATCTAGTTTTCAGCACCAATCAGTTTACCTTCTCTGGAATAGGGCTGTAAATCCTGGAGCCATTGCTTCTGCAGCTAAATTCCTGCATTTTTGGTTCTTAGTGTGTTACATTGGGATTGTTGCACAAACATGATGGTGGTTTCTTTAGAGAGCAGCAGAAAGAATCTGTGTTAGCTGCTTGAAGTGGCCTGTGAACCAGCATCTCATATTCGTGAAGGTGTCAGCCATGCTTCTCTTTATCGATTGCTGAAACGCGGCTCTGTTATTGCCCGGGATGCTACAATGTTTGTTTACTGCGGCGCTCCAGCTATTTTATCTGCCCTGTGACAGGAAGTGTGTGTTTTGTGTGTGTAGTTTGTGTCCTTATATAGGTTTATACCTGCCTCTTTTGTTTACTTTTGCACTCCATGGCATTATTATTTGTCCTAGAAGTGTGTGTGTGTGTGTGTGTGTGTGTGTGTGTGTGTGTGTGTGTGTGTGTGTGTGTGTGTGTGTGTGTTTGTGCGTGGGTGTGGGTGTGTTTGTGTATGTGTGTTTGGCACACTTATGCTGGCAGCATAATAACAAGACAGCGAAGACAAAATGTGGCTGACAGATAAAGAAAGAAACAAGACCACAACACATCAGATGCACTAACTGCATCACCTTCCTGCTAGTTGACTTTTCTTTTTCATTTGCCTGACTTACCACACACACACACACACACACACACACACACACACACACACACGCGCACACGCTCACTCTCTCTCTCTCTCTCTTAAACCTTTGTAGAGCTGCCTTTCTAAATCAGCACACAATCAGAGTAGATTACTTCGAACAGTGAGGGCCATTAAGAAGTTTTTTTGTTTTGGTTAATTTGACTTGAACCAAAAGTGATGAATTCCAACAAAGAATAAACTCAGGAGTGTTGTAACATTGAAAAATTAGGAATCCTAAAAATCTTTTAGTATAATTTGACCTGAATCGCTTAAAAATATAATAGTGCATTCTCTGTTTGTCAGCTGGGTGGCATTGTGCTACATGGTAGCGCTGTGATAAGTTTACTGCTGTTAGTGAATAGCAGAAGTTGCTGGAACATTGGCAATGAAACAGAAGCATTTAGTGAGTTTAAGAGGAGCATATTTTGTTTTCTAAAAGCAGGAGTGGACTCACACTGTTCATATTTCATATTTAAGTAAAAGCTTCATTACAGTGGCTTTTAAACCAGAGCGTCACATCAAAATCAATAATTACTGCTTCTGCATTTGGGCATCAGGTGGTAAGAAGCCTAAAAAACACTGAAATGTTGTAAAGATCTTTAGCAGTTGACCCACTTGAGATGGTCAGAGGAGAGCGAGGAGGCTCTTAAGGACTGTTTTGAGTCGACTGTGTGGGAGGTGATCTGTGACGACCATGGAGAGGACATCGACAGCCTTACTACATGCATTACTGACTATATTAATTTCTGTGTGGATAACACCGTACCTACCAGGACAGTACGGTGTTTCTCCAACAACAAACCTTGGATTACCCCAGAAATTAAAACCGTCCTCAAGCAGAAGAGGAGGGCCTTCAAATCCAAAGACAAAGAGGAGTTGAAAAGGGTGCAGAGAGAGCTGAGGGGACTGATAAGGAATGGGAAGGACAGCTACAGGCAGAAGATGGAGAACCAGCTTCAGCAAAACAACGTTGGTGAAGTCTGGAGAGGCCTCAGAACCATCTCAGGCCACAAACAGCAGAACTCTCTGCCTGGGAGGGATGTGAGATGGGCAAATGAACTGAATCATTTCTTCAACAGATTTGATTCAGCCATGAGACAGTCTACAACATCGGCTGCAGACTCACCCACCCCCACTGCTGCTGTTCCACCTCAGACACTTCACACCTCCTCTATTCACCCTGCTCACTCCCCCCCACCCCCAACAACAGCATCCAATACACACTCAACACAAGGCTCCAGCCTGTCTCTCTCAACCACCCAGGTTAGGAGGGAACTGAGGAGGATTAATGGCAAGAAGGCAGCGGGTCCAGATGGCATCAGCTCGAGGGTCGTCAGGTCCTGCGCGGACCAACTGTGTGGGGTGATGGAGCACCTCTTCAACCTGAGCCTGAGGTTGGGAAGAGTCCCACAGCTCTGGAAAACCTCCTGTGTTGTACCAGTGCCAAAGACTTCACGCCCCAAGGACCTCAACAGCTACAGGCCGGTGGCTCTGACATCCCACCTGATGAAGACCCTGGAGCGGTTGGTCCTGGCTCAGCTTCGGCGCCTAACAAGCTCATCACTGGACCCACTTCAGTTTGCCTACCAGCCTGGCATTGGAGCGGATGATGCCGTCATTCACCTCCTACATCGTTCCCTCGCTCACCTGGAGACCGCTGGAAGCACTGTGAGAATCATGTTCTTTGATTTCTCCAGTGCCTTCAACACTATTCTTCCCTCGGGTCTGAAGGACAAGCTGGTGAACTCTGGAGTGGACCATCACCTCACTACCTGGATTTTGGACTACCTCACCGACCGACCACAGTATGTGAGGACTCAGGGCTGTGTGTCGGACAGGGTCGTCTGCAGTACGGGGGCCCCACAGGGAACGGTTCTGGCTCCGTTCCTCTTCACCATCTACACTGCAGACTTCTCCCACAATTCCACCCAGTGCTTCCTGCAGAAGTTCTCTGATGACTCTGCAATAGTCGGCCTCATCACTGATGGGGACGACAAGGAGTACAGAGGACTGACTCAAGACTTTGTGGACTGGTGCCAGCTGAACTACCTCCAGATCAACGCCAGTAAAACCAAGGAACTGGTGGTAGACCTCTGCAGGCACAAGCATTCTCCACTGCAACCACTGAACATCCAAGGTATGGACATTGAGGCTGTGGACAGCTACAGGTACCTTGGTGTTCATCTGAACAACAGACTGGACTGGACTCATAACTCAGACGCCCTCTACAGGAAAGGGCAGAGCAGGCTGTACCTGCTGCGGAGACTCAGGTCGTTTGGAGTGGAGGGCCCACTCCTGAAGACCTTCTATGACTCTGTGGTGGCTTCTGCTATCTTTTATGGTGTGGTCTGCTGGGGCGGCAGCATCTCTGCTGGGGACAGGAAGAGACTGAAACGGGTGAGCCGAAGGGCCAGCTCTGTTCTAGGATGCCCTCTGGACCCAGTGGAGGTGGTGAGTGACAGGAGAATGGCGGCTAAGCTGTCATCCCTGTTGGACAACATCTCCCACCCCATGCAGCAGACTGTGACAGCACTGAGCAGCTCCTTCAGTGGGAGACTGCAGCACCCACGGTGTGGGACGGAGAGATTTCGCAGGTCTTTCCTCCCCACTGCTGTCAGACTCCACAACAAAGACTTTAACTGAACAAACACACACATCCACACATGTGCAATAACACTAAGTGCAATAATCTTTTCTGGCATCGTTGTATTTTTACTCAGTTGTATATAGCATTCGTATTCTATTTTTATCTTATTGTATATTTTTATTCTATTTTATTCTACTGTATATAGTATATTATTTTATTCTATTCTGTACAGCTGTGTACTGTATTTATTCTTACTGTATTCTAATTTTTGCGTCATAACTTTTGCACTGTCCACTTCCTGCTGTGACAAAACAAATTTCCCACGTGTGGGACTAATAAAGGTTATCTTATCTTATCTTATCTTATCTTATCTTATCTTATCTTATCTTATCTTATCTTATCTTATCTTATCTTATCTTATCTTACTGAATGAATCATTATTAAAATAACTTTAAAAAATCGGTAACAATCATCTGTGTAGGTTTTCAGTCATCCGGGTCATGGTCATCTAAGAAATCTAAGAGGTCCAGAAACTTACGCTGGATCCAGATAAGAGAAGACAGATGGTTTGAAAGAGGAGTGAAAGAAGCATCTATGTCTACTGTGAACGTCTATCTTTGAACAGAGGCGTTGATTTACGACACCAACTGTCTGCCATCTATAATCCAGTTTTGAGATCCTTCCCAGCCTCCTTAATGCCCACTCACACTTTGCGTCAGTTGATCTCATGATAGGGTGGGGGCAAGCTCTCACAGTGGCTTCACTCGAAACCTCTATTGATAATCACCCACAGCCTTTTTCACACCCCGACTCGTGTGATGAGGCACATCACCAGTAGTGGGTCAATGATTCTCTTAAGGGACACCCCCACTAGAGAGTACCTGGGACTCTCCATCATTTGGTCTTAGAACCTCGCTGATGAGAGGTGAAAAAACTTAAAGAAGTCCAGTCGCTTCTCTTTCCAAGCTCCTTAGAGTTTTTAACAATCATGTCACTTTTTAATTGTTTTGGTGCATTTTTGGCTCCAGGCAACAGGTGAGCTGCTGTATTGAGTATTAAGTAATTGAGCAATTTTAAGCAGCAGGTGCTTTTGTCTAGCTTTGGGATCCTTTGCATGCCAGCAATCTTACTTTGGGGAAACACCAATTGAGTGTTGAAAGTCTGGCAGCCATCCACGGTCGGACATCGAAGCAGGGAAGGTTTCCCTGGCGTGGCAAGCAGCCAGATACAGTAGCTGTTTTCAATTTGCAAAATATACTATCCAACCAGAGAACACAATTATATCCTCAAATATTTAAAGGAGATTTGATTTTTTTTAAAGATGGGTACACACAAAATTGTTACAGTCAAACAGACAGGACAGCAAATTTGTTGGCAAAAACAAGCAGCAGATTTGTCTTTGACTGTTGAACCGGCTCACAGGAGATGGACAACTTTGCTTTCATTTCATCTGTCACCTTCGGATCATCATCAGTAGTTTATTTCTGGTCCTGTTGGCTCCACTCAGGGACTCGCACATTTTTCAGTTTGTTACACCTTGATGTTGCAGCAAGTCTGTCGGCACTGATCACTCCTACCAACTTTCATTGACTACCAGCTCATCACACTCTGATGCTTGGCCCTTAAGTGTCACATAATAACACACTGAGTAAGCACTTAGCAGCATTTTCCCTTTTTTCCCTTGGTGCACAAATGGACTGCAAAAGAGCTCGCTCTCTGCTGACATAATCACCATTGGAGCAAAAATGAACTCTGCAGGTGTTTCCAGTTAGGGTGGAAGACATTTGGCTTGTAGGTGTGATGAAATGTATCAATACAAAACTCTTTTCTAGGGTTTAATCACATAATTGCCTAAAATTAACAAAACTGCAACAGAAAAGTAAAAAAAAAAAAAGAAAAGCTAAATGAAAGTGGAAATCCAATTTGCTAGTATGTAATCTGTCATTAATGCAGCACTGCTCTTTGAAAGAATAGTATTGGAATCTCACAAACTCACATCACGAGGGAGAAATGAGTGATGTGAAAATGCAAAAAGTTATTTTGGAATTGCTGAGTGATGAATCGAGACGCAATGGACAGAAAATTATGTCATTAAATAATGAAATTAAATTAAGAATGTCAGGCCAAAATGACACTAGTCTGTTGTCGTCCACAGGGCACAATGGCATAGATACATGTATGTATCAAACAGTGACGTCAGTGTAATCTCTTTGAAAGTTCAGATAGTTTTTTTTCTGACTTATTATTATAATGATGTCAATGAAAAGCACATTATTTGTGATTACTGAATCAGCTTGTTTATGACAAGGGATGAAGCTGGAAATGAGCATCTTAGTCATCTTTAACCAGACATCCTTACTCCTTGCCTGTAACTGACTTCTGATCAAATCTGTGAGCAAAGATTGTTCCCATCGAATAAAACCTATGTTCTCAGTTACGCTATACTCCTACATAACAGTAAAGTACTGTAAGGTAAAAAAACATTGAAACAGTAAAAAAAAACCAAAAAACATCCTAATCATCCGATAATCCTTTATGAGCAATAGTTGGTGACAGTGAGGAGGAAGAACTCTCCTTTGTAAAGGAAGAGACCCTAGACTCAGGGATGGGACAGCCATCTAACACGACTGCTTGGGGGGATTGAGGGCAAAAGGCAAACTGCAGAGAGAGACGACACTGAGTTGGGAGTGACAAACACGTCTGCCTAACCTGCCGTAACCAGGAGCATCAGGGCGCAGACACTGAAGGGCACCTTGTGTGTAAATGCCAGCAGCTTTGACAGAACGAGAACAGCCTGATGCATCTTTAAAAAAAACACTGTGTGGCATAACACTCACCTCTCTCCGTCATTATGGAGCTTGCTTTCATCTACCAGCTGGCTGCTTTGGCTTTCTGAACCGTTCTCTCTTCCCTCCTTCCTGTTTCTCTCTCTCTCCCTCTCTCTCACATACACTTCCTTTTCTCTTCCTTTTGTGCACACCGATCAATAATCCAATCTATACACCCTTTACCTTGGAGAGAGGAATCCTCATCACTACCTCAGGAAAGACACGCAGGCTGCTGAAGTCTTGGCAAGCCGTCGCTTCATCAGCCCACGCAGCCACTGAGACGTTTAAATTCCCATACTTTTAAAAGCTGTATGTTCTCCGTCTTAACATTTAATTTACCCTGGCAGCTCCTTTAAACTCTTTGTTATTTACCAAGACACTTGGAAGAGTAAAGAACGCACAATTACAGGGGCTGGAATACCACATATGAGGTACTAAAATCTGAAAGGATTAAAGTAGCCAGTGATAAAACCTATCAGAGCACAAAATGATATTCTGTGCTTGTGTGCTGAAGGAACAAGCACTAAAGGCACATCAGTAGAAACCTGTAGAGTGTGCCAGGTTCTCAATAGAAATATTAGCCGCTGATTCTCTCAGTGGTTTTCTATAGGTGCAGTGGAGACAAATCCTTTACAGCCAAACAGTGAAACAAAGCAATTTCTTTTCATTGATCTGTTTACTTTGGTTAAGTGTCTCAGGACATTAAGGTAGAAGAGAAGCTGGCTCAGTAAAGGAGGATGCCGCACTGTGAGAAACCACTTTCTGAGCTTATGATTGAAAGGTGCATTTTAGAGAGTCTGTCCCAAGGATGTGTTCAAGATGCTAATATTGTTTTAATGTGTGTAATTTTCTGTTCAGGCCGTCTCCTCATCACATTTTCTTGATTGTTGCAGGGCAGCTGAACTCCTCCACGACCCCATGAGTTTGGTTTGGGTAAGTAAAATGGCTTTGTGCGTTTGTGCGTGAGTAAGCTGTGTTGTCACGCATATGCTCGTAGAAGCGCCGTCTACAGTACGCAAAGTTTTAATGTGCAGTCGCTTTATGCATGAACAAATGCTTTATGAGGAGAGATCCTGCCACACACACACACACACACACACACACACACACACACACACACACACACACACACACACACACACGAGTCCCAGTGAGCGAGTCACAAAGAGGCTGCTTTGTTACTGAAGCCAGCTCGCCCTGTTCACTGGTTTTATTCCTTCACTCTGAATACTGAACATCTCACTGCCGTCATCCAAGCCAGGAAACCCAGGACTGCTGTGTGTGTGTGTGTGTGTGTGTGTGTGTGTGTGTGTGTGTGTGTGTGTGTGACAGTTGGTTTTTTTGAACAAATAGAAAATGTGTGCGAGTCATCCCTCCAGGCTGTGTGTGATGTAGCAGCATGCATCAGGAGAACAGGGACTTGTTGCCAACAATCAACAGGCTGTTTCCTCCATGTTTGTGCCATTTTTCTCTTTTTTAAATGCTTCATTCAGTAAACCTTACCACATGACTTCATGTTTGCAGTACTGACCCAGTGGAAATAAGTAAAAGTGTTTGGAGAAAGTGACAGCTGTATGTTCTTTTGCCTTTAAGTTTTCCTTATAAAACTGCCAACAGCCAAATGTCACCTGAACAAAGAAGGTGACACCATGGTGCTCTTCTCTAATTCAGTCCCTTTTAATGCAGGCAGATGTTGGATGATGCTAGATTGCAACGTAAAAACAAAAAGATCAAAGCAAATCTAGAAAACACAGTGAAAATACGAAACAGCAAAAAGGAGGGATTTGTTGTTACTGGTTTCTGCATCTAGTTGTGTTGTATCTGCAGTGTTGTTGAATTGAAGAAGTTTTTTCAATTTGCTTTCGATCACTCTAGTGATCAAATTTGAGTTCTGAATAAGATTCCTTTAATGTGGCAACAGTTATGAATGGTCACAAATCAACCATTTCCAGCCACGACTGTCAACTACAAGTAGTGAAGTGTCATCACAAACCCAGGACACTCTTGCTGTGAGGTGGCAGTGCTAACCACGGCACTGCTGTGCTGTAATAGCTGTAATCTGCATTGATCCCTAAACAGTCACCACACCAACTTTCAAACACAGCAAACTGGTGTTTGAGTTAGAGATGCGCTGATTAGAGCTATCAGACGGTACTGTGGTGCAGTGGCTGGCACTGTTGCCCTGCAGCCAGAAGGTTTCTCGTTTCAGCATCCTGATTGGTTCAGGCCTTTCTGGGTGGAGTCTGCAGGTTCTTCCTGCGCTTGTGTGGATTTCTTCTGGATACTCTGCTTCCTCCAACAGTCCAAAAACAAGCCTGTTAGATTAAATGTGGAGACAGTTAGGTAAAGTGTTTAAAGTTCATAGAATGTGTTAAGCGTACCGTATTAATCTAAATAATAATTGTAAAATGTTTGAGCTGTCAGTAACAGAGAAGTGATATAAATGCTTGTCCATTTTCATTTTTTCTCCCATTTCTGATTATCTTCCTAAAAAATGAGATTTCATGATATACATGATTCATCTTCTTTAAATCTACGAGACATTGGCCATTCAGTTAAAATGTATACAGTATTCCCCCAAATTATTTTGTAAATGTTTGCATCATACTATCATACTAAGCTGTGTTTAGCTTCTTTTAGTATTTCATCTAAACCAGCTGCAACAGCAGAGCTGAGCTGATTGTGTTGAAGATGAATCCATTTAATGCTGAACAATAATTACTTTTATGGGAATCACTGCAGCACAAAAAAAGACTTCCTAATGCAAAGCTATTGGATCGATGAAACGGCAGATGGCTGCAGTGCAATCAGAATTATAATTAAAACAGAAACAGTCACAGCCCAGCGCATGTTCCATTTTGTTTCAGAGAAAAGAAGATACACTGGGTTTACATTAATCAAGGTGTTTACCCAGCGAGTGAATCAGCTGACAGCGCATCAGTGCATCTCTAAATTTAATCAATCTCTAACCTCTTATTAAAAAAGCAACATCAAGGAAGCCTTTTCTCACAGAATTCGTGTTTTCTTTCTTTATCATTTTACATCATCCTTTCGTTCATTTTTTTCATCATCCTTGTCTTCTTGGTCTCTCTGGCCTATACCGCCTCTGTTTTTCACCGTTTCTCTTTCTGGTTCCAGAACACTTGCTGTTATTTCAAAAAAGTAGTCAACCTCGTGCACTTTACATCCGTGATTATACTTCTCTGTCCTTCCTCCTTCTTTTCCGCCATCCCTGAAATGTAATGGAGACAGTGATTAGGGACAGCTCAAAGTATGAGATATATTTTTGACTGGGGAATCACCTCTAACGATGTGGGCAGCGGTCCAGTAGGATGAGATGCCAGTGAAAGTGGCCATTTCCTCTCCATTGTCGCACACATTGATTATTTTTATGCCCGGTTGAATTATCTCATCCTCATTAATACTTTATTACTTTCATTTGATCACATTTTATTACACCTCTGAGCAACATTTCTTCCTTCAGTCGATATGTCTGTTCTGGGTGTTTGCGTCCAAGCTTGTGCCCTGTGTGAGAGGTCTGTTTGAAATATAAATTAAATTTATCTGTGACTATCACTTCATTAACCCCATAAAGGTAAAATAGATGAAGTCTCTTTGAGTTAAAAGTGTGGGTTCTGTCCTTCTCCCTGTTTTGCAGTAGGTTGTAGAATGTTTGGATACTTTATACCACTTTGTACTTGATACCATAGGGGAAATTACTCTTGCAGCAGTAGCAGAACAATACAAACGGTATAATTTACAACAAAAATAAATTTTTTATAAGTAGAAGTACTATATGGCCTAAGTGAAGGCCTAATAATTTTTATATATGAGAGTGAGCATGTGCTGATGAGGGATAATGGATATATTGAACCATGGATGTCAAAGACAGTGCTGGCAGAAGGATTTGACCTCCGAGAAGATTCATGGATGTAGTGAAGGAGGACATGCAGATGGTTGGTGTGATGCCAGTGATTGGGTGAGATGGAAAGAATAAGAACAAGACCAAATTAAATAACAAAAAATAATAAGGTCCAACTGTGTAATATGGAATTCTAACAAGTAGTAGTGCAAATGACATTAAGAAATCTGTATATTATAAAGCAACATCAGCAAAAGGTTTAACACAGACAATTTTTACTTTTTAAAAATTTAAAGTGTTTTTAAAAAAATATGATCTGATTACTGATTCAATACATCCCAGTGAGCGCGGAGCGTGACTTTGAGACTGGCTCTAGAGCAACAGCATCAGCACACTAATATGTGTCCCACCTACACCAATATCTTTGGACTACAACAATATTCATTTCACAGCACAAAGCACCACTGCATGAGCATGTGGATATGTAACTTCATGCATTTACTCAACTGAAGCTCGCTTTAATGTTATTATACTCCAGGTATTTTTATTTCTTCTACTCTACCACCTTCCTGCATGTAAGGCCACATAGTTTAAAGCTTGGTTTCTTCTTCTGTTGCAGATTTTAACATTTGGATTTACTCATGCAAGCTGCACTATACAAGTACTTAAAATCATCTCCAGCTGCAACATTAAAGAGAGATACACATAAATAAATAATTATGACCCGGTTGTATAATATTAATTTGCGTGTTCCTGCATAATACTGAAGTACTATAGGGGTAAAGACACTGAATACTGCTTGCATTTCTTTGTAAAACATTTGTTGAACACGAAACCATGCTAGACTCTTGTTTATGCAGGTTACAGTAATACATCTGTATCGAGGCTTCGCCTGAAAATCGTACTTTTCGTTCCTACACTGGATTTCTATCTAAGCAGTTGTTCTGTTTTGCCGAGTGCCCCCTACTTTAAGTTTGAATGTGCCGCTCACTGACAAAATCCTGGGAATGGCTGAGACTATCACAAAATGTTTGTTTTAATCAAACACACGCCCACATTAACAAGGTTTTTATTAACTATGCAACATGAAACCTGATCCATCATGACTTCTGCTTTTTTTGGGGCCTCCTTGTAAACCCGTACCTCAAAGGCTGCCATTATATTGTGAGCCTTGAATCTCCACTGACTGCTTTCCTCTACAAAATGATTAAGATACATTCTAAGATTGTCCTTCGGTGTCCCTGCATCAGCCACCCCCCACGTGCAGCTTCCTTTAATCACGTACACATTGTTTGCCAGAGGTTTCATATTTCTATTGGCTTCCTGTCTGCCTGTTTGTAGAATGTAGATGGCAGCACCCGCGGGATTTGAACCTGTAACCTTGTTACCTCCAGGAACTAAATCCTGCCTCTGAGCCTGAATGTTATTACCCGACAATCCAATCCATTACTTTCACTGAACAACACAGACTGTTGCACACCAGTAGCTTCGGGATGCTGGGTGAAGATGATTGAAGCATAATCAATATTTTATTAGAAAGGCTAGATTTGTGGCATGTTGGTCACAGGTCTTTGTTTGGATTCAGTCTTGGCAAAATCCTCCAATTCGTCCCATTAAAAATGTGAAAAATAAAATAATGTAACCTGTGAAACCAACTATTTACTATTTTAGTATTTATTAACAGTACAGCAGTGTGACAAAAGAGTCATTTGCCAAGTCATATAAAAAATTTAATGCAATAGTTGTAATATTTTAAAGACCATTTTGATGATTTGTTGAAGAATAATTTGGTTTTCTAGTGAACCATGTTATGTATACAGCAGCGATTTGTTTTGAGGCACAGGGTTATTTTAATATTTGTGCAATGAGGTATATTTAATGGTGTTGCATGCATTAGAAAGAGCGTGCATGGAATGAAAAGATAAACGGACAGCAATTTTTCTCCTGCTCCTCGTGTAAACATTGCTCGAAGCAAAGAAGTGAGTATTTTTCTGTAGCAGAGGCACAAAAACATCTCTTTGGTCGTTCCCAAACAAGCACAAATGTTACGAATAGACTTGAACTGGAGCCTCACATGAGCACAGTTGGTTGGCTCTCTGGAAGTTACTGCAGTCGAGACATATTTTCCATTTTATGTCTTTTACCAGGACAGACAATTTTATTTTACTCTAATGCCAAAACCTCTCCTCCTACCAGCATCAATTTGGCCATACTTTAATAGTTTGGGGAATATGTCTCCCAGGGAAGTGATAAGAAGAGACCAAAACAATCTGAATGTGGAGCTTACTGATCCCACAGTGAGAGGAAATCCTTCCCCACCTTTAATCTTGCTATTTTATATTATGAAAGAGAACAGGGAACGGATATTGTATTAAATGTGCTCAGAGTAAAAAAGCTCTATATACTGTACATAGCACTCCAGTCATGTATGCACAAGAATTCTCTTATGCAATTTAGTGCATGTATGTGTTGAGAGAAGATGTCGCTCATACTGCATACCTCTGCATTCTGCACATGTGAGCAGACTACAGAAAAGCGAGTTTAGAGGCTTCACGATGTGATTAGATGATAAATGAAAAGTATGTCTGTAGCTACAGTAGTCGATCGTTTTAAATGCCTTTAAGGAAATTCAACTATAAATGTATTTGCAGTCTCACTCTGACTGAAAGTGACGCATATGTCAGAGCTGTGGGCACTGGTAAAGCGATATTTCTGTAGTAGTGACTGTATCTTGCCTTTCTTCTGTAAACATTGCTTTTTGATTAATGTGTAGGTCAGTTCTGTTTGATTAGTCATTTTTAAAGCCAGGGCCGATTCTTTGTGTGATTTTTAAATCGTTTCAGCTGACACTTTCATTCTGTCACTCAGTCGACTGCAGAGTGACTTTTTTGTGCATCGTTGCAGATTATTTAAACTTTATTAGCGCTCAGTTTGACCAACTTCCTGTCACATTCCAAGCGAATATAACAGTCGAGCAGCAGATACCAGCATGTGTTTCCCACCATGCTGAGCCAACACACAGTGTGTGTGACATGAATAGTCCTGTGTCCATAAATGGTTCAGTGTTCCTGCTGTGTGTGGTCTCTAATGGCTTCTGCCTGGATACAGCGGTGGGTGGATGCTAAGGCAGAGGGGAGGAGTGTGTGGGTGGGTGGAAGGTGGTGAATAATAATTGGCTTTATATAAGTGGACCAAAGGGGAGTTGAAGATCCCGGCGTGTGCGTGTTGGAGAGACAGTGATGCATTACAAGTATATAAATGCTGATGACTTTAAAAGGACTTCGTCTGCACGTGTTTGTTTAGTAATGTCCATGTCACCCTCCAGTCCTGTGTCCCGTCTCACCCATTATGTTCTAAGTTTACCTGAATGAACTCCTTTGGTTCATTTGGTTTACTTGGTCTGAGGCACCAACACACACTGAGTGGTGTGTTGCTTGTAAGCTTACAGTTGAAGGTGGTAATTGGATGAAATTATGATCTTCAAGGTAAAATAATACATTCTGTTTGTTTTTCATTCTGTTATATTTCCCTTCTATCTTTCACTTCATGATAAATTGCTTTCTTTCCTCACCATCATATTTCCAACTGTTCCAGACTTTTCAGCCCACTGAATAGCTCTTATCATTTGATACACAATCACACCCACACCTCAGTCACCTGCTGGTCTGCATTCATGCTGCGTTTAACTTTCCAGCCACCAGAAGCCTTCTGTTTGTAACTGTTTCCCCATGTTTGACTCCAATGCTCTTATTTTTACTTTTCCTGAACATCTCAGGCTCTCTCTTTCTTTCTTGTTTACTCGTGATCACACACGATTTTTAAAAAGCACTCTGTGGAGCACAGTGGGGTTCATGATTTCATGTGTTCTGCAGCCTAATTGGAGTCTTCACACCATCCTTTCACACGGCTTGATTAACAGATTTATTATTTACTTAACAGATTCACAGTGACAGCTGTCATTGAGGAAGCCTTGGAAATCTTTGCTCCAGACTGATATGCCTTTCTGAGAATGAACCTACTTTGTTATAAATGAAAAACACAGGAAATGAGCATGATTAATGTTTAGCATAAAAAACTGCTCCCATGAAGCTTCGACAACATGTCAATAAGACAAATGTGATATTTGCCAACAGCAACATTCCCCCTGTGTCAAAACCTCATGTGAGCCCTATGTGCTGGACACTAACACGCATATATTTACGTGTGTAATTAAACTGAAAAATATTCTCAAAACTGTATCGTGATTTGTCAAGAAAAATTATGACGCAGCAGCGTTTATAACTGTAAATAAACGAAGGACATTTTTCCATCCTTGTTTTCTGAGCTACTGTCACTGATGACACACTTCTTACTAGGGATGGGTATCGTTTAGGTTTTATCCGATACCGGTGCCAAATCGGTACTTTTGAAACGGTGCCGGTGCTTAAACGGTGCTCGAACCGGTGCTTAAAGAATGGAGAACACAAACTTTGTCCAAAAACCTCTCATGTTCAGCTGTTTTTTTGGGGGTTTTTTTGTAAAAAGATAACAATGTTAGCCTTTTCTGCAGTTATGGGGCATATATGGTATCACTCTTGGCTGGAAGCAGTGCTTAAACAATGGAAAAAAAACACAAACTTTGTCCAAAAACCTCTCATGTTTAACTGTTTCCCACTTTTTCTTTGGTCATTTTAGCCTTTTTGGCCAGGGTGAAGGGAGTATCTGCCATCAAACAAGAAGACAGCCGCATGTAGCTATGATGATGTTTGCTAGTTCACCTTACATGCATTAATGTAATAACGTGGTTAGCCTACTCAACGTAAATTACACACGAACAACATTAAGCGACTCACGCAGAGAAGAACGGCTGCTGCTGCACCAATATCCTCATCATTTCTGCTACACTGGCAGGGCTAGGGGCCAGGACTCTATTCTTCGGGTTTTTGGGGAATGTTGCTCCGGGTCCGATAATTGGCAACCCACCCAACGTGCACAGTGTGAGGTCTCGCAGCAAGCTATCAAATACGGCACATTTCTCGGCTTTTAAAAAAACGCTATGCGTCGCCAGGTGTTTCATCGGATTCTTGGTGTTACCTCCTTTGACAGTATCACAGTATCAGCTTAAAGCACTTGTTGCTGCTGAGTTTGCATATTTTGCTGTGAAGTACAGCCAGACTTTTGACCGCTTCGCCTTGGACATTTTTAATCTGTAGCTCTGCTCTAACTGAACGTACGTACCTGGCCCCGCCTACTATCCTGGGAAACGTAAAATGATTGGCTAGAAGTGTATCACAGCTCAGGAAAAAAAAAGCACCGAAATAAAGCACCGAAATGTGCGCTGCTTTTCGGTCTGGTTACTACCGTTTATGTCAGAACCGGTGCCATCATGGCACCGGACACCGGTACCCATCCCTACTTCTTACTATGAATTATAGCTTTATGGTCCAATAGTAGTGTCAAAGCATAAATCAAATGTAAGCACAGAAGTAGCCCAGGTAGTATTTTTCCCTGTAAAAGTACAACATTGAAGACTCGACACCTTCATTCACCTTTTGCTCTTCCTGTCATGAAGTAAAGCCAGTGAGTGCTCAGTGCAAACAAGTCCTTTGTTTGCATATTGGTTTATTTTTGCCTCGAGAGGTGAAACACGTTTCTTGTTTCCACATTTAACGGACTCATCACTGGAGGCTGATACGCAGCTCTTTCTCTCAGACATGCCCAGGGCTTCTGCACGCACTAGAAAACATACACACGGCGTTGCTATGGAAATGATATCGTGATTTGACATTTTAATAATTTTGTTATAACAATTTTATTATACTGTCCGGTGTTATTATGAACAATATGATATGGGGCAGTCATAGTCCTATTAAATATATAGTCATGTAAATTTAGGTATCCGTCTATTCTTCTGTTCACATAAAGGTTTACCTGTGCTTACCTGGTGCTTTCATGGGTTCTCTGGCTATTTCAGCTTCCTCCTGCAGTACAAACACGGGCTCATTAGGTTACTTGTTGTTTCTAAATTGGCTGCGGATGTGAAAGTGAGCATAAATGTTAGCTTCTGTTAGCCCTGTGGCAGGCTGGGGACTCTTGGATTTGCATTTAAAAACATAGATGGATGCTCATAAATTGTATGCATTTGAAGTTTGAGCTGCTGAGAAACTGAAACAATCTGTGTTGCTCTTCCTCAGGCTGTAGGAAAATGTGACTGATTCTTCATGTTTTCTTCACTTTGTGTAATTGCTGATTTCATGAACTCATTTAAGGAAAAAACAGGCTGCTCATTCAATGGGGAAAATAATTTTACCACATATGTGGCTTTTGTCGTTGCAGTGCTGCCAACCAATGAGCCGCAGCACATTTCACAAGTGTCCTAGAAGTGTCTCTCTGCTGCGTGTCCATCACAGCTGCACAGAGTGTGTGAGGAAGGCAGGAAGGCAGACAGGAACAGCATAGGGAATGCTGTCAATTCTCAAAATAAAAGACCCTGTGCAGGCTGAAGGCTCTGCTTCTGAAGTGCTCCCAGTGTGATTTGAAGCCATGTGAAGTACGGAACAAACAGACGTCACAGGCACACACCAAGTGTATTTCAAGAATTAGGATGTTAATTCTTAGCTCTTATGTCAGATTACCTTGGTAATCACCAAATGAAGGCTGACTTTGGTGCTCAAGCCAGGCACCCCAGTACAATTCATTCAGTGAAGCAAAAAACCCGTTTAGCCTGATTCATGTGTGTCTCTGTTTGTGTGTGCACATCCCGAGCTTCTTGTTTCAGATCTGAAAAGGTGACAGCTGATGTAGACTGCGATTACCAAGGAGCGGAGGTGGTGGTATTTTGGTATTTGATAAGCACACACACACAAACACATACACAATGTAATGAGGAGAGCATTAGCTGGCATGGAGGGAAGGCAGAGCCACTGTAATTATAGAGCGGCCAGGGACGGGAGATGGATGGCTCTCAGTGAGACACACAAACACACAATGAACTTTGTTAAGAGAAAAAGCGCGAGAGAGGCAGCGTCGCGAGAATAAAAAGGATGAGGAGAGGGGAGAGAGGAGAACTTTGCTCTTTTTTCCCTGAGTATCCACCATATTCCTTTATTGTATGCATGAGTGAGATTTTCTTATCTTTTTTCAGCGTATCGGTACAATGACAGAGTAAAGAGCATGCTTTATGTTTCTGGTTAGGCACACTGTGCAGTCACGCAGCTCATTTCCTTTCTGTCACTAAGGTCTGATGTGCCAGCTGCTGTTTTGAGGCTGAGCGAATTAAATAAATTACAACAAATATGATTGTCAACGATTCTTTTGGGATTTGATCCCACTTTATAGTTAAGCTGTTAATGTGAGTTAAGCGAACTGATGTAAAATTCAGTCTTTACAAATTGCCCAGTGATCACATGGTGCCCGAATAAGCTCATCTGTCTGAACAAAAGAGAAACAGAAAATGTTTCTTTTTCTCATAGAACAGCAAGAATCTTTAGAAAAGACTAAGACGACTGAAATATAGTGCTTTTATGGTTTTAACAGCTCTGTGCTGTTACAGGGGATCTGTGAAGCTCATTTCTAGCTTTATATTATTCTTGGACTGTAGTCTTGGAGTAGGACAGCTTTGTATATTTTACAGTTAAAAAAAATGACAATCTAATACTGTGAAATCTTCAAGATGCAGTTTTAATCCAGCTTTCCTTTGATTATCTGTCTCTCATCAACAGAAAGTTTGAGCAGGTTGATAGCACTTCTGTGCTCACAGCCAAAGATGACTATATTAGGAACATCCTCTCCTGCTGAAATTAGTGAGAGCCAAGAGTAGAAAATACCACGTGAAACCGAGTGTTTGAAACAGTCTGAAGGCTGAGCCTTTGGCTCATTACATTGGGCCGATTCTCTGAAATTGTGTCCTGCTTTAATATGAACATTTGCCACTGGAAAAGAATAGAACTAAAAATAAGGAAAATACACCAATAACTTTAAAATGTCATCATGAAATGGGCAAATATTGATAAGTAAATGCAGTGGATAAATGCAGCCTCTCTTGTGGTCATTCCACAAACTTTTACCTGTATTTACCCAAAACCCTGTTCAAAGATGACAAGTCTGTCAAACAGAAACCAGAAGCCTTTGTTACCAAAAATCTTTCCCTTCCTCTTAAAGATTACTTTAGTGCATTTATCCAATATTAGAAATTTACATTTTATTAATGCTGTTTTAGATACGTTACCACTTATGATAGTGGCATACCCTTTATCAGTATTTCTATTAGGAACCTTTATAGTTACAGTAACTGCATAAACACACAAAGTGCTCGCGCCTCACTGAGATGGCAAACAGACCAAAACATATTTGTTAGATCTGCTGAATACTTACTGTCTCTTATACGTGGTTGGTACACAAAAATCCAGCCTCATTTGTTAAGTTCAGTGAGTCAATAAATGTGCACACATAGTTCAGACACTACAAAATATGTAACACGCCAGATGTAAGAAGGCATTTGTTATGTGTGTCAGAACAGAAAGTTGCTGAATGTCGACAGCAGGAAGATGATGGAATGGTCTCAGCCTGGTGCACCAACGTTAAAAGTCTTTAAACTTTGACTCATAAGTCATCCACCGCATGGCGGAGGGAGTGACCTGGCAGCAGAGCTGGCGGAGAGGAAGAACATCCCTTTGCATTTTCAGCTGCAGACAAAGGTGTGAAAAAAGTGGTACATCAAAAAATATCTGGAGAAGCAAATATCTGATCTTTTTTATCCTAGTGTAGGTAAAGGCAAAAAATGGTCTTAATCATTTCTGAAGCATGTCTGCAGTAGACGTTAACTCTGCTACTCTCATATTACTCTCATATTTGTGAGATACAACTTACTTACTTGGTTGTCTTCGGCAAAGACGTGCAGAAATGGCCACTCATCTTTAATACAGCATTACAATTGGAGCATCACAGAATGTTTTGTATTTCTGTAGATCTTATGACAAACCAAGTATCAAATTACAGCATGTCCTCTGCACCCATCCTGTCACTGGTAGATATTGTTGCTCTATAGAAAGCTAATAATAATATAAAAGAACACAGTGTGACAAACATGAATTACAATATCTTTGTGAAATAATTTTAGAAGCACATTTTTTTAATATATTAAAGCTGTTTGCTTCAAGTTGGAACTCGCTGCATTGATACTATTTTACTTAATACTTTAAGTTCTAGGCCTACAAAATAAAAAAATCTCAAGTTATATATTATTAACAGTGAATTCTCCATTTTAACCATGAACAGCTAGGAGTGTGTTTTGGGAGAGCTTTTCTTGTCCCTTGTTATTAATTTATTTGGCATTATTTTGTTCCCAAAGCCCATCTTTAAATTAACCGTGTTTCTTCTGTCTGAATATTTTTCTTCATTTTCTGATTTCTACTATTTCAATTCACGTAATGTGTCTGATGTGTTATATTACTGCTATATGTATAAATATGCCTCAGAGCTAGGCTGTGTGTAGTGTTTATTGGTTCACATATTAAAAAATGAGAATATTCCTTCTCAGCTAAATAATAGCTGATATGTTAATACCCTTAAAAATGGTCACACCTCAAGCTGAGAGTCAGTTTAATGAGGTTGGGTATGCACAGCTACACAGACGTCACATTCGTAACAGAGTCGCAGAGAAGGGCCTTATAAATAAAATAAAATAAATCATTTTTAATATACAGGCGTCCATTCTAGATTGACATGAATTGCCTTCATTGTCATTGTTAATACATAAAATGAAATCAAAATGCTTCTCTACAGTGCCACTGAAGACACATGATGTTGATTGGAACATGGATAACTAAAGCATACAATAGAATCTATGGTAGATAAAGATGTGAAAACCCTGTATGTATGTTAACAAAGTACAGGAGCATGGCAGGAAGATGGGTGGCAATTTAGTGTTTTTTCTTATTTAGCATGTTTATTGCATGGGGGAAGCAACTGTTACTTAATCTGGATGTGTGTACTCTGGTTGAACTGCAACATCTGCCAGAGGTTTAACAGTTCAAAGAGATGATGGCTAGGGTGGGTGAAGTCCTTAATGATGTTGGCAGCATGAGATGACAGTCAACTCCAGAGGATGTTGTGGGCAGTCAGTGATTTTCTGCAGTCTTCCTTATCCGCAGCCGAGCAGCCTGCATACCACACAGACATGCTAGTAGCCCTGTTAGCATGTTAGCTAATGGCCACCCAGTAGAAGACCACCAGAAGCTTTCCCTCTCTGTGTTGCGTCTCCTGGGCATACTCAGGAACTGAGCGTGCTATTGATAATTCGAGTAGTGCTGGCTGACCACGAGAGGTCCTCAGACACGACAACCCCCGAGACCTTGGATGCCTGCACCCTCTCCACACATCTCCCCGTGGAGAAAAGGGCCAGAACAGTGACTTATTTCCTCCTATAATCCAGTACTGACACTGACAGTCTTTTTAATCCCATCCCTCTGGGCTGACTCATCTCCTCCTGTGATCAACCCAATGACAGTTGTATTGTCAGCCAATTTAATTATGATGTTGGACAAGTGGACCGGTATGCAGTCATGAATGTACAAGAAATAGAGGGCTGGACTCAGCACACAGCCTTGGTGTCCACTAGTGCTTAGTATGATGGAGGAGGAGAGGTGGGGTCTTTTTATGACTCTCAATGGGCGGTTAGTGAAGAAGTCTTTGATCCAGGGGCACATGGAGGGGTCTAAGATGTCACTGATCATGATACAGATTATGATTATGATACTAATTCCAGTCCTATACTCACATAGCTTTGTGTTCTAGGTGGTTTAGTTGCCATGGATTACTATAGCAGCAGCATCTTCTGTGGGTCGGTTAGCTCTGTAAGCACACTATGTGGGTCAAATGTGGGACAGTGGTTGGTTTTAATGTGATGCAGGACTATTTCCTCAGAGTACTTCATGATCATTGGCACAAGTACAATGGGTCTATAATCAATTAAGTCCACAGATTGTGGCTTTTGGTGAACAGGGATTACGATGGCTGGTTAGCGCATGTCAGGGGCCTTTGCTAGGATTTGACTGACCTTAGCATACACATCATATCCTGTTCCTGCAGTGTGTCTGTCTGTTTGTGTGTGTTAATGTCTTGAAGGCAGCCAAGTCATGAAATTGGAGCATCTATTAGCCTCAAATCAAGCAGAGAAGTTATTTGGCTCTGCCCTGTATACCACACTTTATACTCCACCCTTTATAGGTGGTTATATCCTGTGCCCCTGCCTAACCCTCATGTGTGAGGTGGTCTTCAATCCTGCTTTTCTAGGCCCTCTTTGCCTCCTTTATGCCTCTCTTTGGGTCAGCTCTCGGTCTGCTGTCGAGGGTTTTATCACCTAACCTGAAGACAATATTGTGGTTTTTGTGCGCTTTGCAACACAAGAACAGCACTTCCCAATCAAAAGCCTTGTATTGCTCATCCTAGCCATCTGCTGTACTGTACAAGGAGTTCCCTTTCCTTAAAAAGAGACATAAGAACACCGCCACTGGTTTATCAGCAGACACTGAATCAATTCAATTCAAATCAACATAAATTATATTCCCACAGAGAACACATAACAATAAAAACTTGAAAAACTTGACTTGAAACTTTAATTAAACTGAAATGCAATGTATATCAAAATATTATTTTACCAATCAAATTAAGAGCAATAAAAGTATAAACTATGAGTCATGAGTGAAAGAATAAAAAGATCAACCTCAAACACTCAATAGTTGAAATGCAGAATGATTGAATGAATTAAAATAAATATAAAATAAATGACCGCTAATATGATTAGAAAGACACAGAAGCTTGATGATAACACTGGTATCAAAAAGAAGGTAAAAAGAGGCCATTTTTCTTAAAATAACCCAGGTGCATTCCTTATGTTTGCATGAAGAACACAAACAAAAAGTGAGCCCAACTGATTGACAGGGTGCAGGATTTTTTGTGTGACGTCTTTAAAGTGCAACATAAACACATAAAACATCTACTCCAGCTGCTGCTTCACCATGGACATGGAAGTTATAAAATAAACTGATTTTACAGCTCATCACCCCACCATCAGGGGTAGAGACACGTGGAACCTAAAAAAGAAGAAGTCAAGCTATTTTAAAAGGATGCATTATCTCCCCAGGGGATACAGATGGTTGATCACAGTCAAGCTTCTTGGATTCATATTAGAAACCATTTCACCTTATGATGGTCCCGTGTGTTTTCATGCATGATGCAGTTTGGTCAGCCCACCGGAGGCAGACAGCAGCAAAGATTTTATTATCGGTTTTGGACGACACACGGCAAGTGATGGTAAAAACAACAAGTGGCATGTCAACAGTAAAACCATTCGGCCCTGCAGGGATTCAAATGTATGGGGTCAGAGTCATTGGGTAAATTCTGCTTTTCCTTCTCTTTGCTTTCAGTATTCACAGAATGATCTAAAGAGACAGAAAGCTCATCAACCTGCTGAAGATGAATTGATTAATAAGGGAGATCTGAAAGTGCTCTTTATGGCCATCATTAATAGTTTTTGTTGACTTGAGGTTCACAAGAGCTTCAAATAGAGGAGATATGTTTGTTAAATTTCAGAACACTTTGGTTGGGCAGCAGGAATTATAATTTTATACCAGAAAACATCAGAGTACTCTGAGACATTAGTTTGAAAATTTAAAGAGTCACAGTAAATGTGAGGAGTATGAAGACGACGGTGTAGCTTTGGTTCACATGGTTCCAAATTCTTTGCTCCCAAGAATATTTTTCTGTATGATTTTAGGTTTTTTGATGAAATTTTCTTTTTTGTTATTATTATTATTTGTAAGGTGGGGTTTTTTTTATATGAGATGCTAAATTTTTACAGTTGATTGTTATCTTTTGTTACAGTTTCTCCATCATTGTTTCTCTAAGGGCCGTCTGCCCAGGAACTACATGTGCAAACCAGCTTTTAGCTACAAATGTTACACTATATCATCCATCCATTTCCCTGTGGCTCAGTCACACTGGCGTGAAAATGGGATAGCAGGCTCCTTGCCACTCAGAAGGATATGACTGCACTTAATTTTTTTTGACAATGGTAAGTAGTTGTGGGCACCCTCTGGGCATTGTCCAATCCATCTCTAAAATTATTTTTAAAGACAGACACAAACACTTAGCAATTAACATGAGTTATTCTGCAGCCGGGGACTCAACTCAGCTGGTTGCATTGTGGTTATATTCCCATTTAAAAGTAAGGTTGCTAACCAACCTAACAATCATGTCTTTGGGGGGTACCGGAGCTGCAGGAACAACATGCAAACTTCACACACAAAGGTTTCAACTGGAAGAGTCCAACCAGGAATCTTGTAACTGTGAGGAGACCATGATAACCACAGCATCTCCACTGGTATATGTGTTGTGTTGTTGTTGAGGGAAGGCAATGATGCAGAAACTGTTCAATCCAGGTTCCTGTACTAAGTGTCTCTACAGGGAATGAACACTAGCATTTTATACATATAATTATGTTCCCAACTCATTCTGGAAACATCGCAGTGTGATTAGAACAGCTTCCTGTCCAGGGTCCTGCCTTTTATTCAGTGTCAGCTGGGTTGTTCTGCTGAGTAGCAGTTAAAAGGACGATTAATGTCTCTGAAAATCAGGCTTTCCAAACAGTACTGTCATACCTTTGGATGAAACTCAAGGTTGACTAAATGACAACAACAAAATAATGACACATGATTTCATCTCTGACAACAATTCTTACTTAACCCAACTGTGTCCTTGTGAAATCTAAGGGGAAATCAGTGAAAGTGAAGCATCTGTTTGGGCTGCACAGCTGGAGCGTGTCGATGACGGTTTTTAATATGCTCAAAAAGTCTATTTTTAAACCGCTTCCATGTGTTTGCTCTGTGCAGTCGCTGTGAACACACTGAAGTTGAAGTCAGATGTTTGTCCTTGAATCTCATTGCCATCAAATCATCCGGCAGCTAATCCGTCGTGTACTGAGGTTTGATGGCCCAGTCACTGTGTTTCAGTCTATCTGCCACACTCAAAGTGTGTTCTCTTAATAAAGTTAATAATACGTGTTAAACAATGGCAGGTCATTAAAAGTTAAACAGTGATAACTGCAGCAAATTACCGAGATGCACATAAACATGAACTTGAGGACGGATCCCTCCAGGTTCCTTCCATTTGTTTTCCAATTAAAAAATTTTTTCAATTTTATTCAACTGTAATGTTTATACATTGTAAAACCCCTCAAGGAACATTTAATTCATCATATTAGCGCCTATAAAACTGGCTGAGCTTAACTGCTGCCCTGATTTTAGTTATAAACCTCAGCACGGTCACCTTCTGTTTCAGCATGAACGCTTCCTCGTGTTTTCCCGCTGGCTTATGTTTGAAGCAAACATTTATCTGTTTACAGTCACTGAGAAAAGCAAATGTGTACTTATTCCGACACTGTAGCTTAACAAACAGCAGTAAACAAACTCGATTATTATTTAATCACAGAGCTTTTTGTGATTTTGTTTTTTTCCTTTGAGTATTTTTCAGTGTAAATGTTAATAAATTCCTTTCACATTGTTAAGCTTTCCATTGTATACAATACAAATGGCCTCCCTTAGAAAATTAAAGTACATGTGGCACGTCATGGCTTCCACTGTTAAAACAAATGTGGTAACAGATAATATGGAAACAAGAATGTAATCACTCCTGCAAAATCCAAATTTTTATTTCCCTTCATAGGTCTTGTGTGCATCAGAGTTTGTTTACCTATCTACGAGATCTTGTACATGCAAGTAGCACAGCAGTCGACCTATATTATTTAATATTTAAATAGTTTTCTGGTCCCAGATTTTCATTTTTAGCAAATAGTAATATAAGATGTGTAATTTGCATTTTGCAGCCCTCGTCCTGGTTATTACATTATAACATTAATTACACCATTATAATACACCAATTACACTCAACTGATATTTTCCTATTATTATGAAGTTCCTACAATAATTCAGTGTATTATAACTTTGATGCACAGATATTATCATTTTATTGTTAACAGGTTATCATTTTCAACCCAAATATTGCTGTACTGTTCCTAATTATTAATTATTGTTGATACAAAATCATTAAAAAATATTACTTACATTTTACTGTGGTAATCAAGTGGTAATTACATGCTGTTTCTTCATTGTTACCTTCATTACCACATTATTTCTGAGCTATAACAGAAAGTGGTGCCAGAAAATGAAGGTGTTGATAGAAGCTGTGGGGCAAAATGTTTCTTGGTTGTGTTATCAAAGCTGCAGAAGAGATGGAAAGATATGAGCACACAGAGGGAGGGGACGCTCTGGGCGTGTAAGTAAAAGTGTTATTTTTAGTTTTGTCCTATATTTTTCTCTGGAGTTGATTTCATGTTTACAGTTGTAAGAAAATTTTACTGAACACAAGATACAAGAGGAGGAGCTGAAGGGAAAGAAAAGCAAAGCAAAAGAGATTTTAAATTAATTGGATAACATTCCAGGTATAAACGAGCCTTACTGAAAAAAGCCACTGATTCATTGACTAGTAACAGTGATTCAGGTAGATCACTTTGAACCCTGGGCAGGTCTCAGGTCTGTTGCAGGGCCCTCTATACCTTTGGATAATCTCAGTGTGCTCTGAAGCAACTGAGAAGGATGATTGTCACTTTAAATTTGTCTTTTATAACATTTTTAATACAACCTGATGTTCAAGTGTTACATATTCACATATTCCAGCTATGTGAAGCAGGAAACTCGTGTTCCCGTGAATACAGCTGAACAGCTTGCTGTTAACACCACACAGACACACATTAACAGCATGATTGTCAAACTGCAGGAAGTCACAGCAAATGTGACACGAAAGCGCAGGTAGAAAAATATTAAATGAAGCTAATTTTATTTTGGTTAAATGAATCAACTTTGCTCGACTCTGTTAGGTTGACATTAAAATTCTGTCCACATGCACGCAGGTAGTTTGGTAATTGTCATTTCCCCCAACATTTTGGCTTTTCATCCGCACATTGTGGAGTGGCTGTAGTTGTGGTTCGATCCCTGGCTACTCCATGCCACGAGATAACCTTGGGCTAGAAACTCAACCCCAAGTTGTTCTCTTCTTCTACTCAAGTAGAGTAGAAAAGCGCCATATAAGAACCAGTCCATAAGAACTCATTACATAAATGGCATTTTAAATCAGGGAGTCAAAGATTCAGTGTTTTAAAGATGTGCCTGTTTTATCTCCCTTTTTTTAATCTCAGATGCCAGTGCGCTATGTCAGTGTTTGTAGGCTCTCAGCAGACGAACGCATAAGAAAGGGAAATTTGATTAGGAAATGCCCAGCAGCTGTGCCGGTCAGCTGCTGCTGCTCGCCGAGCCAGTCGACTCCATGTTTCTCCCTGCAGCTAAGAGCAATCTCACACTGCTTCTGCATCCATGCAGTTCTTTAGCAACTCTACCTTAACGTTACAGGTTGCTCAGATAGGCTTTGTGTTTGCAGCCGTGTAAGCTGCTAATTAAAGCTTAATTAGCTCCAGGGGACTTGTGAGCGGTGCAATAATGAGCATGCAGAGGTTTGTTGGTCTGTCATGGTTTGCATATGTGCTGCATGCTTGCACAACAGCTTGGATATGAAATTGTGACTTCATTCACTGGTTTTAGAATTTGGATCCAGAATTCTTTTGAGATGTTAGTGCCTTGGCTGCTGCCATGTTTGTGTTTTAAAGCCAGACATGAGCATAATTAGACAAGAGGGTGGAGTGTTGACTAATCAGCTAATGCCCTTTAGCTTCGTTAGTAAGGCACATCCATGACCTGTAATGCAACACAACATAAAACCTAAGGTTTTTAAGTGAAGTCAAAGTCATGTGTTATAACATTTTGCTTTCTCGCTTTCGTAGTTATAAATCTCTTGAGGAAATTAAAGGTTAATGGCTGTTTGCGCAAAACGTGACCTTTATTTGCAGGCCTATAATAGTATTGCATAGAGTAATGAATGACCTATACTACTTGTAAGTGCAACTTCAGTATGGATACTTTTAGAGCATAAATGCTACCCCGTATACCTGCACATGGACTCGCAGTACCATAAATCAAGTCAGTGAGTTAAAGATCACTTTGGGCACGTATGGTGTAAAAAGTAAGTGTCTCGTAATAATTTACCCAGTTTGTGTTGACAAGAGATCCACCCAGTATTTGCAAGCAGCTGCTCACTGCAGTCTCTAGACTGAGTGCAACATATTTAGTTAATAAATCCTATAAGGTAAGGGAGTGTATCCTTTTTGCTAATGAAGCCTGCTTACCACAAGCCTCCTGCTCTGTCTCCTTGTAATCACTTGATTTCTCAAAATACATCTACAGAAGTATAAGTGCAAAGATCAATCCCACAAAACAAGAAAAATCAATATCGAACCCTTAAAAAAAGATTGCAACTGATCAGAAAAAACCTTTCTTCTCAAATCTCCAGTTTCTTACTTGACTTCAGGGTGAAATAAAACGTTCTCCCCAAGAGGGACAATGGACCCCTTATTGATCCTCTACCTAATCACACAAGCCAAGGTGTGTAGGTGTAGGTCAAATTAGGCAAGGTTTCGGGTGAGCTCTTCCCTGTCCAACATGTGAACATTGGCTTCCTCAAAAGACTGACCTTTGTCCTTTAGTTGCAGACGAACAGCCGAGTCTTGTCCTGTGGAGGTGGCTCTTCTGTGTTGTGCCATGCGCTTGTGAAGTGGCTGTTTGGTCTCTCCAATGCAGAGGCCTGAGCATTCCTCGCTACACTGTACAGCAAACACTACGTTGTTCAGTTTGTGTTTTGGAGTTTTGTCCTTCGGATGAACCACTTTTTGTCTGAGTGTGTGGTTGGGTCTGAAGTACACTGGGATGTCGTACTTGGAGAAGACTCTCCTGAGTTTCTCTGATACACAGGCTACATAGGGGATGACAATGTTGTTGTGTTTGTCTTTCTGATCCTCCCTAGTTGGTGTCGGATCTTCTTTTTTGTGCATCTTTGCTGACTTGATGAAAGCCCAATTAGGATAACTGCATGTTTTAAGGGCTTTCTTTACATGTGTGTTCCCTCTTTTTCCCTTCTGGCTTAGAGGGAACATTTTCTGCCCGGTGTTGTAGGGTCCTGATTGCTCCCAGTTAAAGAAGTCCAGACGCTTTTCTTTCCAAGCTCCTTAGAATACGATGACCTGGATGACTGAGAGCCTTCACAGACAAAAGGTTCAGTGCTTCACTTGTATTTTATTTTACATTGGTACATTTAACATTATGGCCAAATACTTAATACTGGCTGTCTGCCACAGTAAACAACATAACATTTCTGACTTTACATTCTGTAGTTTTGTTTAATTTTGTGACCTTAAATGTGAAGGAGCCTTCTTAGAGATGCATGTTGCATGTAAAAACATTGAAGAGCCACAGCAGAAAAATGATCCTTTCACAAAAAATGCAGCAAATATTTTTTTTTCTTTTGGAAATAGAGAAATTTAGTATTAAATGCTCACCCACCTATACCCTGATCAATGGCCTGAATCATTTCCTGAATTGCCTTTTATTTTTACACGTACTGGAAATTCAAGTCTTGTTCCCTGTAACAGGATGGGGCTTACACGATGATACTTGAACATTCAATAGGAAACACTTCATTTTCTCTGATTATAGCTGTTAGCGAGATATGAAATGAAATCCTTTGGTGGGATGTAGCTCAGTAGTCGAGGGACCAGCCGGGCATTATTACACCTCCCGTTCTCCTGCACCACAGCAGCCTATGTGTTTTTCACCTAATGCAGTGTGTGTTCATATGGAGTTCATGTGAAATGAACTGACATGGTCACAAACCTATATGTTGCTGGGAACACATTTTCTTCCCCACCAGCCTGTTTTCAAAGGGATTTCCAGTAAAGTTGGTCTTACTGTACATCATATTCCCAACAGAATATGCAGTATAAGGTTCCCACTCAGCGTTGTCATCCTAATCCATGTTCATAGTACTGGAAATCTTTTCCAGGAAGTGATGAGAGAAAATGGAACAAAGGGGAGGGCGGACGTAAAATCAACCAGGATGCAAGAACACCAAGAATTACCAAATTAGGCACTAAGTGACAGAAGCCCAAACTCCCACAGGTCACGACTTCTCCAACAAAAAGCATTTATTGCTCCTTATGAATGTTTGGCCTCAGGGTTATATTATCTTCTATTCAGCAGCTTTCTGTCATTTATTATACATTATCTGTTTGAGGTGTGATGAAAAGGACTCTACCTTTGAAAATGTACTTGAATTAAATTTGATTAGTATCTCCTCAAAGTAGACTCCCTGTGCAGAAATCGACCTCTCCCACTCCCACACCTTAGGCGTCCTGTTCTTTAAGAACATCAAGGACCATTGACCATTTTAAAATCATTCGAACTCCTCCACTGTGCCAAAAAGGCATCTTTTCATCATCTTTTCATCATCTTGAATTGAGTTTTCAGAAAGAAAATGAAGTCAAACACAGACATATCTGGCAAATAGGACAGATAAAGGGTACCAATGGTTTTCAACAAGCAGACACGTTGTGATGGAGCACCCATTGTGCCACTGGATTGCTCTTTTCTTCCTTAACCACTCACAACCACTAGCACTTTATATAGCCTCTGTAGAAACTATCTACACCCTCACTTATCTTAACTGCACTACTGTATAGCTCTGTGTAAATAATCATTCTGTACATTCGATAATTTTTAATCCTACAACTGTTTACAACTTGCATAGTTCCCATTTCTGTATAGCTGTATATCCCAGATTCTGTAAAGTTATTTATTTCATATTCTGTATAGTTTTTCATATTTATATTCATATCCTGTACATAGCTTGTACTCACTACAGCCTGTACATACTTATAGTTATAGAATATTCACAACATACTTCATACAGTGTACATTATAACATACCATAATAGACCCATTTCTGTAATATACTCACATATCTATATTATTGCTAATATATATTGTAATATATCTATATCACTAAAGCACTTCTGGATGGATGCAAACTGCATTTCGTTGCCCTGTACCTGTGCATGTGCAATGACAATAAAGTTGAATTCTATTCTATTCTATTCTATTCTTAAATGCTTTGAGGATGTTATGGTGAAATTTACATTGACAGGGAGACTCTGGGAAAGACTCTCAGCCTCTTGAAGGACAAAGAAAAAGACCAGCATGGTCCCAGCCATGGTTCTGACTGCTGAACAATGCTTTTTGGCCAACTCTCTCACCAGCAGTCATTCTCGGCATGAAGGTTGGCTCCTCCCAGATCTGTTGACACAGACTGATGGTCCTTGTTGTATGAACATGCCTTGCATAACAGGGACAGAATCAGCTCATATGTCTTGTAAATGTCAGTTGTTAAGTGCTAATGTTGTTTTATTATTGCATCAGTGTGCACTATCATGAGGTCAAAACATTCCACAAGTAATGTACATGTATGCCTTTCAGATTAAGAATGAACAGCAGAGGAAATTACCCAAAGACCGCACAGATCAATAATGAGAACACAGTTTAAGTCATGCAGATGAATAATGTTAATTATTGCAATTTTCTTTTCTCTTGCTTGGCCGCTTCTTGTTCCTGTTTTATAGTGAAAGTGCCGTGATTAGAGAAATGTGGGACGGTAATTTGAGAAACCTGCTTCGCTGTGTGACGAGTAAATCTTGTCTGAATAAGATATTGGCATGAAATCTGCAGGACGAGATGAGACTCATTCTGATATGGTTCAGTATGCTTTCTAAATGGTTTTGCAATTTCTTTGGTACATCAGGTAAGTCACTGCTGTGGCTTTACGCCTCAGTTCAGCTGGTATTGTTCATGTCAGAAACACATGAGCAAGTGCAGTTACAGTCCAAGCACATTTACCCCAGTGTCAAACTGTGCAGTGCTCAGAGAAAATGCAAGAAACCCCAAGAGCTGCATCTAAGACTCTACAGGCCCCAGTTTTTTTTAAATGTTAAACTTCATAACAGTACAATTAGAAAAAATGTGTCTCATTCGAAAGGATTTCCAGGAGAAAGTCTCTTCTCTCTACAAAGAACATGGCAGCAGGTTTTCAAAGCTGCATTTAAACAAACAACAAGGCTTCTGGACGGACAAGACCCGGGCGGGGATGTTGGGCAGTGCACAACACCGCATTTGGTGAAAATCAAAAACAGCATACACAAACACTTTACACTAACTGTCCAACATGGGAGTGGAAAGGTTAGGATTTGGTATAACTTTCAGGTTATTGGAGCTAAAGTTGGGTCTACAAGCTACTGAATCATGAGGTTTACTTAGTTTTTCACAGGACTGAGCCCAGAGTCCTGTTTGTACGTGTGAGACTCTGTTCTGAAAATACATCTAGAAATAATTCTTTTCATTCTAAAAATACCACCTGGTGTGATTGAAGTGATTGTTAATCAGAGGGGATACATGTAAAGATGACAGAAGAAAAATGTCTGATGTGAGTTGAGTGTACAGTAAATGGTAAATGGCCTGCATTTGTATAGCGCTTTTCTAGTCCCTAAGGACCCCAAAGCGCTTCACACTACATTCAGTCATTCACCCATTCACACACACATTCACACACTGGCGATGGCAGCTACATTGTAGCCACAGCTGCCCTGGGGCGCACTGACAGAGGCGAGGCTGCCGGACACTGGCGCCACCGGGCCCTCTGACCACCACCAGTACAACTGTAACTATTCGTATGTGAGTTTAAAATAGATCCGGTAATACGATACAGCAAGGGTATCGAACTCCAGTCCTTTTTCATGCGCCCCTGTTGCAACACACCTTAATACAATTAGTAGGTCATTAGCAAGGTTCTATAGATTTGACTGCATGCTGAGGTGGCAATTCAGCCATTTGATTCATGTTACAGCAGCTCATGAGTGAATGAACATGGTGCAATAAAAGTACTTTTAGAAGTATTTTTCCAAACACTTAGATTTACCTAAAGTTACTTGAGTAGGGTTAGGTGTTGTCATCTCAGCATGCAGTCAAGTTCTGCAGAGCCTTGCTAATGACCTACTAATTTTATTCAGGTGTGTTGCAACAGGGACACATGGAAAAGTTTCAGGACACCGACCCTCGAGGACTGGAGTTCAAGAGCCCTGCAATACAGACTCGTTCAGTTGTACAAGCAGTGACAAAATTTAACAAGGACATTTATGCACAGCACAATATCAGACCTCTTTTATTAAAATAACATTACCGTGCATGTTCTTTTATTTATGCCAGAAGTCATGACCGTGGTTTATTGTATTTGTGACATGTGACATAAATATCAGGCTACCCCCATATATCCAAACTCCATTCCAAAAACACTTTAAGGTGAATGTATTTTCGTCTTGAATCAGTTTGGGTGATTCATCAAGTGGTTTTAAAATCACCTCAGTCTCCTGGATAAAAGTGCAAGATTTGATTTACACCACCACCACACCAGCCTCCTCCCAGTGCAGACTGTGAGCTTTAAACTACGACCCACTGCTGCTAACTGAGAACAGAAATGGGACTTTAATTATAAGAGTAATGGAGAGTATTTGTTGTGCACAAAAACATTTAGGGAACAATAAATCCCTCTGATTAAATCAGGGAAAACTTTATATAGTGATGTAGAAACTAAAGATACAAAACAGTGATGCATTTCTACTGATTCCAGTAGCTTCCATCTCACCTCAGAGGGACTGCAGGAAGTCTGTTATTAGGTCAGCCTGAGATGCTGTTGCTGCATCTGTATACCACTTTGTAAACACAAGAAAATCACATTTTATTAATGTACACTTTACCAACAATGAATCCATGCAGTCACCTGTTAGAGCCAGTCTAACATTCTCCTTGAGGTCTATCCAAAAACAGCACATTCACATTAGCATAAATCAGGAGACTTAACATGTTTCTGTTGAGAAGAAGGGCGAGATGTGATATTTTGTTGAGCGAGCGAGAGAAGCGATGGATTACAGGATCAGAGCTCAAGGAGCTTTTTGTTCTTTCATAATCCAAACTGTTGTCATACTGTGCTGATCTGGCTCAAAGCTGTACTTATTCTGAGCCTTTCCTCGCCTTTTTAACATTTAACCTTTTTGTTTTACATAATCCCTGCGTTCTAATTGCCTAATGTGAGAGCCACCGTTTGGTTTCCTCTGGAAAATTGCTGTCAACAGGAATATATTAAACAAGCGAAACAAGCTACCTCGCATAAATATCCTAATTCCATCATTCAGTATTATTTCAGTAGCCATAAAGTCACTTCATCTTGAACTTTATTGAATTCCATGAGCATTTTGCAAAAGGCAAAAAAATCGAAATCACATTTGTCTTTTGCAAACTGCTGGAATTATAACGTGATAAGGGACAGGTGTGTGGTTTTATTCAGTTTGTCTTTTTTCCATCTCTGTTTCTGCTGCTAGTAGCATTTATAATGATTGTACTACACAACAGCGGTATTTTAGGGATTTTAATCTGAGAATATAAACTGCAGCGAATCATCAGCCTTTTTCATCTTCCACTCTTGTTTCAGCACTCCCAGTTTTACGATGTTTTCCTCTGCTTTTCCTGGTGAGAATGAAAGTGCTGATGTAACAAATCTGCCCAGCAAACCAGCTCCTGCTAAATCCCTTTTCTCTCTTCCATAACAATCCTGATCTTTCCACATCCTCAGCAGCTTTCCTTCAGATTTCCTAAGCTGTCACTTCCTTTTATCACCTCTAGCAAAAAACGAATCCCGTAGTCTCATCGGAGATCATTAATGAACACAAAGTTCATTTACTAATTCGTCTTTTAAATCAAATTGTAGGTTACCCACCATGTTTCTTTTTTCTTTGTACTGCAACAACTTCCTTTAAAACAGTTTTTTTTTCTAAATTTGTGTAATGATTGCTTGTTAACTTAAAGCTTTTTAATTCCATTTAATCACACACAGATGCTCTAATCAGCTGATCATTTTTCCTTCTGCCAGAAGTTTTTCCTTCCACAATACAGCAATGAGATACAATGTATAATACTCAGAAAACAACTGAAATAGTGTCATAGTGCTGTCGTATCTTAGAGGTGAACCAAACACGCTGGTACACGGGCCTGAAACACTCTTTTGGAGGAATAAACAGTCTGACAGAGATTTGCAGATTCAATATTTGCCAAAAAATATTGTCTGAAGGCCAAAAAAATGCCAAAAAGATTTATTTTCGTTACTAACATACTGGTCCACTTGATTGTCGTCCACTTGGCCATTTAAAATAAACCCACTTTTGCACTGGCTTCACGTTTCAAACTCAAAAGCGACCTCCATCATTTTAGTATGTACAACTAGAGAATTTGTTGCTGTTGCTTATTCTGGGGTGTGTTTGATTTGTGCACCTAATGACGTCAGTGTCAGAATTGTCAGCTGGAAGTGTTGAAGTTAACATTTTTGACTGTTTTTTTTATGAGGTGTGACTCGAATCTCACGTTCTGCTGTCACAGGAGGAATTACATCTATTAATCTGCCTAAACTGTCACGCCTGTCACTTTTCCGAGCACACCGCACTACTTCCAGTATATTAAATCATTAACATAAAGCAGGAGGAGGAGCAGTGAGTCTTAACAGCTTCTCACTTTAGCCAGCTACTTTCACATCAGTGTGGCACATTATGCAGCTCTGCTGAGTTTTCTGTCATCCTGTCAACCAATCCCACTTCTTTGATTCAAACAAAGACTTTTGCAGCATTTAAAAAACCCACAAAGTTATTTGCACAACTCAGTACATTTTTCTTCCATCTGCCTCTGGGCTGTGTCGCCGTGGGTCATCATTGTACCCACCATTAAGACGCTCAGACAGTCAATAAAAACTCATCCTCCATCTCGTTTGTGTCTAATCCCTTTTAAATGAGACATTTTCTCCTCTCAGTCATGACCACGGGCCCTGACTGAAGCCCTAAAAAGCCCCACGCCCTGCACCCAAATTATAGTTTTCTAAATTATCTTTCAGATATTAAAAAATACTTCTTTGAATAGTTTGTGCTTCACTTTTTAGTGGAGTTGAAGACCTTACTGTTACAGTAATGCCTGACTGTTAATGCATACCTACCAAGGCTAAAGCAGTCAAATGCAAGAGTTCTGCAATGCCTTCCTGTTACGTGTAGGCTGTAAAACTTAAAGCCATGATTGTTTTACAACTTTTGTTTGTGGTGCTTGTCAACATTGCAGAGTCACACAGAGTTGGTTCATCGATTGCAGGTCAAAGGATCCAGACGCTCAGGAGGCAGAGTCCTAGATCATGCATAAGAGATACAGATATCAGCCCGCTGTGATCGGTTCTGGGCCCTTTATAGTCAAGGGTTACCATTTTAGCTAAGACTAGCAAGCTTGTTAGCAAGATACATACATACACTAGGGTTGCCAACTCCCTGAAAAATAAATAAGGGACACCTCGTGGCCAGGGCCGGGCGACCTAGTTGTCTTCACCCTTCCCAGTGTGGTGAATTTTCTAGCTCTTTTTTTGTGTGTGAAATTATTTTTTTAACCATTTGACTTGAAGTTGATTTAAGTACATGCATATTCTATTCTTTGTGATATGAACACATGGGAAACAAATGATCATTTAGCCATTTATTTTTAGCTCAAAATGACAACATTAACACATAAAACAGGTCTCTTTCTTAAACAGAAGCCTGTCATGCTTAACTTTTGAGAATATAAGTAAATCTTTCTTTAAAAGCACTCTGTCCTGCTTAACTTAAAATAATAGAAAACAATAGAAAGAAAAATATTCTTGTAACAGTGCACATTTAGTGCATTTAGTACAATTGGCTTCAGTTGAGGTATTATTTCAGCTTTTCTAATGCTAATCAGCTGCTCCTGTTTGTAAACCCGCTTGTTCCCATGATTACGCACCTTAACTCATCATCATTATTCATCTATGTATTACTTTTATGTATTAGTCATCAATTTGTTGTAATCATCTATCCTTGCAGTTGTTTATTACACAAAATAAATTATATTATCACACTTCTGGCCACATAGCGCTGATATTCACTGCACATGCCCATATTAACGTTTTCCAGCCAGGTGTTTTCCTTTTCCCATTCTTCCCTTTCTCTGAGGGGAACAAACATTGCTGCTCTAGTGCTGGGCTCACACTGTGCGATTTTTGGCCCATTTTGAGCCGATTTTTGAGTGATCGGACCGATTTTGGCCTTCATCGTGCGTCGTGTAGTATACGTGGGGTAACGAGAAGTGATTAACACCTCACGACCAGCTCCCGATCATCAATCGCTCGTGAGGGTGTCACCACAGGCGCTCACACTGCTCACGCGCAAACGTAAACGTTGGTGAAAAAGACGTTGCAGCACGGCTGTGCAGCACGGCTGTGCAGCGTGTGATCTGGACACAAGCGATGGAGGCACAACTTTGGAAAGCTCATCCGAGCCTTTTCGATGTGGCATCACAAAATTATCACGACCACAACAACCGTGAAAATAGTTGGATTTACATGCTACTCAATCACAGCTGCCTGATCAATGTTTTTCATTAGCAATTTAGCAAAGTTGATGGTGGTGGTGTGTCTGTGTGAGTGAAAGACAGAGAGAGAGAGCGCGACAGATTTTCTGTTATAACCTTCATGTTATGGAGGCACAGTGTGAGCACTCAGGTCGCATCAGAGCATCGGGCCGTATAGTGTGAGAGTACATCGTGACATACGAACTTCTAACCCCTGCGAGTCAATCGTGCAGTTTGAGCAGGAGCTGAATAACGTGACTGAAAAAAATCGCACAGTGTCTGCCCAGCTTTAGGTGTACTGTCATCCGAGACTTGCACCGCAGTGACGGCGTTTGTTTCCCTGTTGGCCATGCTTCTTGTTGTGGTCATCTGTTGTCTTCCGGTATTTTCTCCGCAAGCGACCTTTCCTCGACCAATGAGATGAGCGGTAATCTGAATTGTCATACTCGAATTGTCATAAGTGTGCTGTCAGCTCATTGGTCACAAAGCAGGAGAGGGGCTGGGAATTATGTTTTCAAACAAAGCGTTAATTCCATAAACATTTATAGACTACTTTTGATTCTCACTGTATTACGGGACAAAGTGCGTCCCTTATTAGCTCAATACGGGACGTGTACTTTTGTTTCGAAATACGGGACGATTCCGTATTTTAAGGGACGGTTGGCAACCCTAACATAGACAGTCCATATATGTTATTGGTACAGGCGCAGATACCTGCTAATAAATGCAAGTAAAAGCTGCCACAGACTTTTTCGACAGTTAACTGCACAGTCGGCCATATTAGTTGTTAGATAATTGCATTAAAATGTTACAGAAGGTACCAACTGCACAAACACTGTCAAACGGCACAGATAAGCTGAGGTGAAGCAGGCAGGAACCCAAACTTTGGCCACCTCAGTTATCATTCATGACTTCTAGGTTTACAACACATACACAAAGGGTGGATAAACAGACATTTCTTGGTTTATTAGTTATTATGACTTGAATCTTTAAACAAATGGAGCTGGCAAATGTTTTCCAGTTTTGCAACTGAACTTTAGTGATTAATCAAAGTGGAGATGAATTTTCTGTGGCTCAGATTGGGCACTCATTTATGTGAAAATATTACAGCAGCTCATGCTGCAGTCGCCACTGTAAGAAAAGCCGCTGTGCCCAGCAGGACTCGGGGAGAGTTTTCCTTCACTTTCCTTCACTCCAACAACTCGGTGTTGTTCATCACGCTGCTGTGGTTTGAGTCCTGAGCAGAAGTGGGTGGCTTTCTACAGAGCTGAGCTACTTGTAAGTTAAAACGCTGTTGTCTGTGTGTGTCTGTGTGTGTCTGTGTGTGTCTGTGTTTGTGTGCGCCTGCTCGGAGAGCCTGCTGCTGCACAAACCCGTAAACAAAACCACAGAGCACACAGAATACATGCCCACACAGACCTACACACCACGCTTACACTGATGCAGTTTAACTCACAAACACATACATCCACAAATCATGTAGACACGGGCCACAGAGACGCAGAGGAGGCGACAGATTAGTGTGGGAGAGGAGGTAGTGGGTGTGAATTATTCAGGAGAGTGTTTGTGTGTTTAGATGGAGAAAGGAAAGACAGACTGAAGGCAGATACACCAGCTACACTACTTCTGCGTTTCCTTTGGAAACATAAGAGGAATAACAAGGGCAGCTCGAGGTGCAGGATCTCAACATTTCAAATAATTTATTTGTTCATTACCTGTGTCGGTTCATACTTTGTTCCGCACACCTCTAATTTGTTTTGATCCTGAAATGTTTGGCTGTTGATGCATTTTCTTAATATTGGCTCTGTGTGCCACCACAAATTATTAAATCTAAAACAGCTGACAAAACCCCAGAGTGTCGGTGGGGTTGAACAAAACTATTGCATGAACTTTTCAGCAATAATAGCTTTTTTTTTTTATACACGATTTGCCATTTGTGTCCACCTACCTATTGGTGCATCATTTTATGTGTTCATTCATTATTCCATCAATGAGACTGCATCAGATCAGCAAACCTCTGTCCATAACCATTATCACCTAACTTATGCTTCTTTCAGTTTTTCAATAACAATAGCGATTCATCAGATTTAATGCTAATGTGTCACTAATGTGACTAATGTGTGGCATTCATCACACCCAGACTGAACTACTGCAACTCCGTCTACTTCAAATCAAATCAAATCACTTTTATTGTCACATCACATGTGCAGGCACACTGGCACAGCACATGCGAGTGAAATTCTTGTGTGCGAGCCCCACAAGCAACAGAGATGTGCAAACACAACAACACAAACGAGCAAAATACAAGAATGGCCAACCTGAAACTAATAAATATATGTACAATATATAATAGTGTATGCATTTCTGGATGTGTATACTAAATATTTTCCTACGTGTGTGTGTGTGTGTGTGTGTGTGTATACACATTTTTACAAATTAAATAGTAAAAAAAAAAAAAATAATAATAATAATAAAATATATAAAATATACAGAGTTGAATATGTGCAAAACAAGTGGCATTTATATACAGTGTGGAGTGCATAATGTTGAAGTTCCAGTAGTGAAGCTGAGGTGTCTATGACGTGTTCAGCAGTCTGATGGCCTGGTGGAAGAAGCTGTCTCTCAGTCTGCTGGTACGGGACCGGATGCTGCAGAACCTCCTTCCTGATGGAAGCAGTCTGAACAGTTTATGGCTGGGGTGACTGGAGTCCTTGATGATCCTCCCCGCTTTCCTCAGGCAGCGCTTCCTGTAGATGTCTTGGAGGGAGGGAAGCTCACCTCCAATTATCCGTTCAGAGCACCGCGCTACTCGCTGGAGAGCTTTGCACTTGGGCCTCCAACACTCTTCTCTTTACCAGCTTCAGTTAGTTCAGAATGCAGCTGCGCCTCTCTGAACAGGTACTAGAATCTCACTCCAATTTTAGCCAACTTACATTGGCTCCTTGTTAAATATCATATAGATTTTAAAATTCTTTTGTTCACTTTTAAAATTCTGAATAATTTAGCGCCCAGCTATCTTTCCGAACTCCTCCATCTGTACAATCTCAATAGAGCACTTAGATCGTCCAATCAGATGCTCCTAGCACAACCTCGGAGGTGACTGGGCCTTTGCAACCGTAGCACCCAGACTCTGGAATAACCTCCCTGTTCATATTCGTACCGCCGAGTCTATCCAGTCTTTTAAATCACATCTTAAAATCTTTTTACTTTGGCTTTTAATTCTAACTAGTTGGCTGTTATCTGGCTTGTTGTGTTGTCACGTATTGTTTCCTGCCCTGTTTTCTTATTGTTTTCTTTTAATTGTCTCATGCTTTTACTGACTGTGAAGCACTATGATCAACTTTGTTGTTTTTAATATGTGCTATATAAATAAATTTTGATTTGATTTGACTAACTGACTCTGATTCACAACTTGATCACTTTCTATTTAAACATCATCTCGTTGTTTGTTAATCTCCCATTTCATCCCATCTCTACTTGTTTATCATATCGTGCAGTCACTTTTCAATCTGCAGGGATTAGACTGTTCAACTATGGCTCGTTATCAGTTAAGTCATCAAGTGTTTAATGTTTCGTTTAGTTTCACCTGCTGTGAGTCATCTGAATTAGATTTAACCAAGAAGGTCCTGAAGATGCACAGTGATATACCAAACAGTCCAATTAGAGTCTATACAACTTCGTATTTCACCAACTTGATTAGTTTGTAAAGAAAAAATAAGTAATTTTATTGTTTTTTTATCATATTTTTCTCTGTTTCTTCCTCCTAATGTCTAACACACCTCCTAATGTTACAATTTACTGCCAGAAGTAAAGTAAAATGTTTCAGAGGGAGGCCAATAAACCTGTGGAAATGACATCAAAAGGAATCCCTGAAGAAATCTGAATGTAAAAGTCTTCCTCGACAGGACTGATCGAATATTTTTCCCAGTTCATTTCGAGGGTTTATTAAAGTTTTGATTAAAGTAGCAGAAATGAAGAATTTGATGCTTCCCAGCTGAACCTTTCATAATCCACTGATCTTTTTACTACAGTAAATTTATCGTGCTTAATGAAGGGATGCAAACTTTTAGAAACAACACAAATTAGAGGAAGAGAACAAACTAAGAAGATCAAGGGACAAGAGTTTGAGTAGTTTCGAGCTGAACAGTGAAAGAAGAAGAAGGCATCAGTACAAAGTCACACCCGCAGCGTGTAATTATGGGCAACAGAGAGGTCAAGCAAAAATAATAAATAACTGGACCATAATCAGGACAGAGGGACAGGAGGTCATTGTGTCTCCAACTATGATGTCAAAACAGAGAGCGTAAAAAGCAAACACATCGTATGAATACATAAACACCAAATAATTAGACGAGAGCATGAAAGAGGCTGATTAAAGCTGAGCACAATAAGGAGGAAATGAGGGAGAGGAAGAGTGTGGGAGTGTTTGGATGCAATAATGTGAAAAGGAAGAAATTAGTCTCCAGAGCAGAAAGGTTCTTGCTCGTTGCTTGGAATCAAAAATGTGGGTTTACGCTCTCATCCCGCCCTGAGTGAATTCATCGTAGCGCGACGTTTGCCTCCAGCTCTTCACTCCTCAACGTCACGACTAACGAGTGATTTAGCACGCAGTAATTCCTGCGTAGTGAAGGAGAAGGACGTGAAGATTAAATCGTATAACTTAAGATTGGGAGGAATTATTGTAGACAGCTGAGGAGTGAGCAGCTTTGCATTGTTATATGATGATGTTGCATAAGAAAAAGCAAACAGCTACAATGATATTCAAATGTATGCAGTAGTTTCAGACGACCTCTTAAAGGCTTAAAAAGTGTGTTTTCCTCTAACTCTAATAATGCTGTTGGCATTTACTCTGCAGATTATGTGACATTAGTCACATTAAGGGGCTGAAAGCTGTTCCATTCTTTATGTTTTGTGTTTGCTAAAGTCAAAGTTTACATCAGGGCTTGTTTTTCCTACTCCTCATGTTTCAGTTACATCAGTTAAAGATGGAGAAGATGTGAGTGTGAGAACATGAAGAGTGAGAGCACATAGTAACTTAAAGTCAGTGAAGTGAGCACGCTGACTCGACTAACACTGGGATGTTTAGAAAAGTGGTTCTCATAGGGTGGTTTTGGGACCTCCTGGGGTCCAAAAGCTGTAGCTTAAGTGATCTGCAAAATAACATAAAATAAACTCTAAGCTTTAATGTCAAGTGCATGTCTACAGATAGAATATACATAAAATGTACACAAACAAAAACCATGTTGTGTAATTTCTTTCCACTCTCTTAGTCGTTCTCATAGTCGTGGTATTTTTGTCTTTGCAGTTTCCTTAATTTCCCGTGCCTACTCTCTACCCCTGTCTCTATTAGTTTCCATGGTTTTTTGTGTAGTTCTATATTGTGTATTTTGTTGTACAGTTATTTTATTTTCAACTTTAATTTATATATTTTCTTATTCTTTCCCAGTTAAATTTACCCTTCATTCTAATTTGTGTTGTACAGTTATTTCATTTTTAACCTTAATTTATATTTTATTCCTTCCTAGTTAAATTTACCCTTTTTAATTTTTCATATTTATTTCCTATCTTATTCATAGCCTTTTCCTTTTTTTTTCTTTAGGTCACGAGCAGTTGTCCAAGCATTTCACTGCATATCGTACTGTGTATGACTGTGTACGTGACAAATAAAATTTGAATTTGAATTTGAATTTTACTTCTTATTTTACTTCAGCGTGTGAAAGAAGTGTTTACGATGCATCAAAACTCGTCCTTGTGTTATTTCTCTTCACTTCTGCCCTTATCCATTTCTGTGTCCCCTGTGTATATACTGTCCCCCTTGTCTTTGTCAGGTTGCCTGTTGTGCAGCTTATGTTCACCGGGCTATAACACTACCTGTGTCCTACATTTGGATCCTCACTCCTGAAATGCTACAGAAACTCACATGTGTGCCATAAAAGCCGAGTGACTTTTAAGTACAAATCAGTGTCTCCTTTGATAAGGATCAGGATTAAAAGGTCGTACTGTTGATTAATTGCTGAGCTCTTTGTTTTTCCACCTCGAGCTTTCAGAACAGCTTCAGTGCTCGTTTCTATGCATTCTCCAAGTCTGTCACATTACTATAAAATCTCCCATAGGTGTTAAATTTCACAGGGTATGATTTACACCATTCTCAGCTGCACCATAGTTGAGCCAAGCCAGCACCTTGAGCGTGTTGTGGAGTCTGCAGAGAGCTGCCATCACCTCTTCAGTGTGTTGGCTGCTTAAGCTCCTTCAATCAGGCAAGATCTATATGTCAATCTGCTCGCACACAAATAGACTGAAACTGCTTTAAAGTCCACATAGAGGTTCTGTATTATTTGTACCTCTCCACTTACTGATTTTTAAAGCACAGAAAAGCTGTGCTGATATAGTCTGTGCCCTCACCTCTTTCACTCCAACGAACAGTTTTTGTTACAAGTTTGTTCGTTTAGTGTCTACAGAGGCACTGATTTGGAAAATTGGCTTCCTGCTTAACAGGAAATTAGAGCTCTTAGAGATGAAAGAGAGGCTTTTTTGTAGTCCCAAGAAGGATGCAGACAGGAACCAAGTTTTTCGAAACCAAAAATGTAAACATACAAATTTAAATCTTAAGATTGAAGGTTTTAAAAAAATCATTTAATAAACTAACAAGTAACGGTTTAGTCACAAGTCAATCATGTGGTGACTGTGCTTGAGGAGTTTAGAAAAGACTATAAATAGGAGGCTAAATAAACTTTACTACAATATATTATTAGAAATTGAGAGCATTAGGAGTACACGGAGAGTGGATGCTTCTGGAGTTTAGTTGGAGTATTATTTTTTTTAATCCAAAAACTATTGCCTACCTGATTTTATTTTGAAAGGAAGAACTCTTTCCCTTTTTTAAAGCTCCATTTTCCATGCATTGTTGGAATGCTTCCGGTTTGCACTGTGCATGTTGTATGTTGATGTAAGTGTTTGTGTGGTGCGTAGATAAGACTAATGGGAGTTGAAGTTTGTGTCATTTCTAATCGGCTTCTTACAGACGGCCATCCTAAAGTGTAGTGCAGTACAACTGCAGAGGTTACAGAGGTTTTTGGGACATTGAAGGGCTTTTCTGTTTCACATCCAATAATAATGTTGGATTGCATTTGACAGAAGCACTTATCAGTCATTCTTCACTGGGGAACGTTAGCAGACATGGGGCTTTGAGCCAGTTTGTGAAATGAGGAGAGAGAATTTGGCAGAAGAGAGTTGTTGTTGTTTTTAATGTGAAAATGCGAAATTAGTTTTTACTGATGGTTGGATACAGAAAGTGGCAACATCGAGAGCTGAGTCTCAGATGAAGGTAGGAGATAGTAAGCAAATGCAAGGAGTGCAGATGTGGCGTTGGTGCAACAGAGGAGGCAGGTGGCTGATGGACATTTTTGAGACTTACTGGAAAATCTGGTGGAGGCTGAGAGGAGGGACGCATGAGAGACTCCTGAAGTGCTGGGCAACATATTCAGCTCAAGGAAGAACAAATAACGTATTATTATCCCATTATGAGAGACCAGAGAGCTTCTTAAATTGTAGAAAGTTGTAAATTAGGTCTGAGGCTTACACACCAGGCTGTTGCACTCTGAAACTTCCAAACTTGATTATTAGGAACAGCAATGCTAAATACGCAGCCTCAGGTCTCAGTGTCATTAACAAAATCTTGGAAACATTCCTGTGAGATTTTGCTCCTGTTGACCTGATTGATGATGATGTCACCGCTGAAGATTTGTCATCTCCACTATCAGTATCACTATCAGATGACAGCTATCAGTCTCGATGTGGTTCAGATCGTTGTTTTTTTTTTTACTGCAAAGAGGTTTTTGCTGAAGCCAAATTAGTAAAATGAAAAGTTTAAATCCTCTCCAGATGTGTTTCATAGCAGCTGTACCAAACACCTGTTGCATATCACTATATTAAATACCACAACGTTGGGCATGTTCTACAGCTGTTGGATTCCCTATAGTCCACAAGTGCAGCAGTAAGCACACCCATTAAAAACATCCCAAGTTTCCTCTTTTTTAGTTTAATGAAGTTCAAGTATTCTCTGAATGAATGATGAGCAGTGGGGTTTTAAAAAGAGCTCTGTTGCACTTAAGCTGTGGTAAAGTCAGAGAAGTAAAATTTTCCGACTTAAAACATTCAAATCAAACAATCAAACAATCAAGGCTTTATTCGCCACGTGCAGGTTGCCCTGCAGTGAAATAGGACCCCCCCCCCCCCGACCTTTCACACACAACACAGACATCACATGGGGATACAGGTCGGAGATCGGTAGCGTTACAGAAAAAAACCCACTGAAATATACACTACAATGGGAAAGTACAAGAGGAAAAAAAAGAGACCTCTACTCATGCTGGGCTCCTGGGAGGACAGCAAACAGTCTTCCAGCCAACCCAGGTGGCCTTGCATGGAGTGGGAAGAACAGTCCAAACACAGTCGTTATCAGGGTGTTGTTGTTCGGCTCCAGCATTGCGACCACAGCTGGCGCCCAAAGGGTATCCGCATGAAGTGATGGTGCTTTTTACTTTAGTGCGAACAGCTCATATGAATTTCAAAGCAGTTCTACAGTCCAACACTGGTCTCTCAATCTCCCGTTGGCGAGCTGTGAGCTTTGCCATACTTGCGTTCTGTGATGTTGTCATTCTTGTGCTCAAAGAGCCGATTCTGAGAACTCACGATAGTGTGCCTCCCCGAGATGTCATCCAATTTGCGCTCAGAGATGTTATTCCGAGCGAGCCCTTCCAAGATGTATCCAGTCTGCACTCTGAATATTCACCGCAGCCGTAGCCTCTCCAGGATCTTATCCGTGCTGCACTCAATTAGCCCGTTTTGAGAAACTCACGCCTCTTCCCATCGTTTCAATCCCAGCGGGCAGCCTTGTGGGGGTTTGAACAGCCGGTTCCGCTTCCTTAATTCTTCGATAATTCAGGGCCAAGCCAGCTCCGATCAGCCAGAACCCTGTTACCATGGTTCTGAATAGGTAGATATCTTCAGCACTCAGGCTCACCCGAGCCCAAACTTCTCGTTGAAAAAGGGGTGTCAATTGCATTTAGAGACCAGTTGATCCAATCCATAATTCCTCTTTTAGGTTTTAGAGAACAGACTGTGAGAGAGTGTTCCAGGGAAAAGTAATACAAAAAACATGAGACTAGACAAGGACATAAGAGGCTAAGCAGGGAAGCTAAGGGAGAGGAGGAGGAGAAAAGTGCGACCGCCTTCGTCAAGAGCAAGAGCAGAGAGGGCAGGGTAACAACAAAGCTCCAGTCTTTTTCAGTAATTTCTTTCATTGTTGAATTTGGGGGAAAATCAAATATTTAAGACATTCTTTTCTTCTCCTGGTGTTTCACTCGTGTTGGCAATTCAAGAATTATAAAGATCCTTCTTCAGAATCTGGTGTCAAGGATTTTAAATGGGTCTTTAAATGGGTGCAGCTTATTTTCAGCACCAGTGGCAGCATTTCTCTGAGGATAGCAATGTCAGGTCACTCTGTCTTTCTAACACTTTGGTCCAGACTTAAATATCTCAGCAGCTATTATAGGAACCCTGGTACAAATTGGAACTCGAAATTCAAGCTTCATGGTCTCATACTTTGGGGTATTACCTTATATCCTTAGTGATCTCCTAACTTTTCACAACTACAAGGACAAGTTTTCTTTTTTTTTCCAGGAAGTATCTCAAAATCTACATGGATGAACGTGGTCCAAATTAATTTAACTCAATTCAGTTTGATTTTATTTATATAGTGCCAAATCAGCTTAATACTGTAAGGTAAAAACCCTACAATAATACAGAGGAAACCCAAACAATCAGATGACCCTCAGTGACCAAGCAGTTTGCTGACAGTGGGAAGGAAAAAAAAACCTTTTACCAGGAAGAAAGAGTGTTTTTTTATTTTATTTTAAGAGACATTTGTGGCCGTCTTGGGAGGAATTCTAATAAAGTTGGTGATTTAAATCATTTTTTGTTTTTACTGAATGCAGTTCTCAGGCTCTCAGTAGCGTTTCCATCATTACAGGAAAATCTGCACTCTTTAGATGTGTTCACTGACCGTGGCGATTCCTTGTGTTGAATGGACTGGTTTTGACAGGATAAATCCTGGTGGATCTGGATGTTTAGTTTCCTGCAGGTTTTTTCTGCACACAATGAGAGAATTTTTCTCCCTCACTGTCGTCCCACCTCATCAGCAAGACAACACTTGTAATTCTGTCCATAATCACAACAGATCCTGATTTTGTTAAAATCAGGATCTGTTGTTTATGCATGACCATCTGGACTGCTTAACTGTGGTAAGTCTTTCAGTATAGAGCAGAAAGCTGCCAGCTTGATTCACCAGACTGGTGGAGAATATCCACGCTGTGAATGTGTAACTCTCACTCAGATGTGCAGTTTGTTCCTCTGTGGGTTTGCCTTTTGAGCTTTGGTAAGTTTGTCTTTATTCGTGGCTGCTCACTGTCCCTGGAGTTTTGTTTTGGCGTTTTTCTGATATGTTTTGCTCTGCTGGTGATTGATGGACCAAAAGTGTGTCTGAACTCATCTCTGAAGGCTTCCACTCACTTTGAACTCACTCTCAGCACTTCGTGTCAACCAGAGTCATTGCTGTTGACATTTAGCACCCACGGGCCAAACCGGGGTCATTGTGACTGATGCAGGGCGAGCAAATTCATAAAGAGACTCAGCCAATGGACTTGTCAGAATAGAAGAAATGAGAAGCCTCAGAGCTGCAGCGCTGCGTCGTCTGTGCAGGACCATAACAGCGAGAGCAGCCTTCATTTCTCTGCAGCGCTCCGTGCTTTACCCTGCAGCCTGAAGGTTTTCAAATAAATTGTGTCAAGAGCTCTTTGGTGCTTTCACGGAGATACTTTATCCATTTAACGGTTGCATTATGACAATTTACAGAATGTATGCATACATATCCTGCCATGAGCTGAAATTCTTTAAGCTCTTTAACAGGTGTGCATAACGCTTTTATACATCCATCTACGTCTTTGCTGCAACTATTTGCATTGAAATGAAGGCACCAATTTAAAAGTTGGATTAGGATGCAGGAAATGTTTGATTCGTTCTCATTGACGCGTCACCTGGACATACCATTTTAGACCTGAAAGCAGATATCTGTGCTTCTAAAGCTGTTCTCTATCCTCTTGAATACAGGAAAGAACAAATAAAACAAAGCTTTTGCAGATTTTACATTTGTATTGGATATTTTTCCTCTCTTCAAGTTTTATTTCTCATTAATTTTTTATATCTCCCCCAAGTAAACAACTGTATTTATTCTCTGGGTTTTTTTTTAATTCACTTATTTAAATTTCATTCAAATTACTTAGAACCAAAAATATCTTTGAAGACTCAGCAGGTCTCTGTACGCTTTCAGTTCAGAAAAAACAGTCTCCTGAATAAAATCTCCAGGAGACTGTTTTTTCCAACTTCTTAGATTGTGGCAATAAAATGTTTAGGTGAAAGGCGGGCATTTATATAGAAAGATAAATTGCATATTTAGAGAATAAAGTGAATTCTCATTAAGGTTTGATGGTTTCTTGCTTGCTAATATAGATGAAGGTTAACAATTATGACTGCATGCAAGAGCAGCATGATTTAATTTTTTAAAACAGTTCATGTAATAATTGTGTTTCGGTTATAAAGCTGAATGTTTCCGCTAAGAAAAGTTTTTTGGGATTGATGCACTTTTTGACTCTCTTGTGGAGAGTTGGATTAGAAGATTGATGCTGCTGCTGCCAGCAGTTGGCTAACCAAGCTTGGCATTGGGAATGAAACGAGGAAGCAGCTAGCCTGGCGCTTTTCAAAAGTACAGTCGTGAGTGTAAATTATGACTCTATTAGTGCCTGACAGCTATATCAAACACAGGTCCACACTGCCTCTTGTAAAACGTCAGCATTTATTTTTTACATTTCCATTTATGAAAAAAAAAAAGATATAAGGATTGCTGAGCTTCAGAGCTGCTAGACTGAAATATGCTAAGTGGTTTTCCCAGTTAGCATTGTTGCTAACCCTCACTGAGAGACTCCAGAGTTTAAAATTTGGTTAAAAAATATGCCAAGCTAGGTCTCAATATAACCGACCTGGTTGAGCAATTAATCCAAATGTTGACGACTACTTCAGAGGACTAAGTTTGCATTCATACTGTCCACTCACAGCCTTTCTTAGATGGTGTACTATATAATAAAGACTTAACAAAGTTAATTCTCATCTTGCAATGTTCTTTACTGATGCATAATAGAGTTTGTGCCCAATGGCATCAACTTTGGCACGCTGATGGCAATAAATATGTTAAATATCAAACTGCATTTGAAACAAAGTAAGTCAAAACAGTTCAGAAATGTTGATCTTTACCTTTAAATACATGAAATATGAAACGTACTTTCTTTCCCTTCATTAAATCTGCATTCATAATGCATACATGTCATACATGTTCCTCATGTTTGCACAGCACATTCATGATATCTCTGCTTCGTGTAAAGTCTGTTTGTTAAGCTGATATTACAGATGCAAAGACTGGAGACTGTGAGACACTAAAAAATACTACTGGTTACCAGTGCTACTCCTCAGCCTTCTAGTAGATAAACCTATGGTATCAATTTAGAAATCCTGCATCACCTTGGTTTGATGCATGCTCAATCATCCAGGTAAATAAACCCCAAAAGGTTGATTCTGTTTATCTGGATGTAGTGTTCTCCCACTGAAAACGCTACAACCAGATGAACAGAATCAACCATTTGGGACCTACATCACATTATTCTCACGTTCTAGTATTCACAAGATTGTCAGAAAACTTGACCTCTGATCATAAAGGTCAATGTCTTGGATTCAAATTCGTCCAAAATCTTTCGTACACCTTTGGTATCAATTTGAACCTCCTGCGTCGCCTGGTTCTTGAGTTATCATATTCACAAACTTGGATTTCCAAGCTGCCTGCCCGCCTCACAGCCTTTTACGTCAGAGGGATAAAGAGTGTATCCACTTAGGCAGGTCAAGGCTAAGTGGATATGTTTATATACATGGCCATCAAACTCAAAGTGTTGGTCCGGGGATGTTATATCCCATTTTATAGAGAACAGTCTCTCTGCTGGTTTGGAAAGTCTGAAGCTCCAGTATTTAAAGCAGCCACAATTAAGGAAATGCCTGCACCTTTTATCTCTGAGACAGTGTGAGCAGTGAGTAAACCGCAGTTTTACTGGTTGGACTTTCACCAAAATTAAGGGTCTGACCAAGACATCTGTCCATTTTTAAAACTTTTTTGTGAGGAGATTGCTCACAGTTGAATTGTGGCACAAAATACTTGAGAAAATTACTTTATTTTTTCTGATACTCCTCATCCCCTGTGTCATGCTCTCTGCAGTAACACAAAAACAAAACACTTGAGTCTGTTTGAAGCTGCTTCAGCCTATCGTCACTTTATTAAGGGACACCCTGAAACAAAGGGTTCTCATTGCCATGACAGTCAAATAGGTACGGACTGGCCTTATTATCCCCATTGTGGAAAAACCTGACTGGAGAAAATGAATTGTTCTGTACACTTTAAAGGCTTTTTCATTTTCAACATGTTTGACTCAACCTTTAGAAATGCTGTCAGATGGGTCAGCAGCTAAGAGCGGTGATGTGCTGCATAACTGCACTTTACCTCATGTAACAGGGGAAAAAAGAGAGCCATGCTGGTTTAAAGAGCACTGTGATTAGAGAGACAGCTCCGAAGATCTTTTGGAGTGGTGAACTATGGCATCTTTTCTCCTGATGAAATGCATCAGTAACGAAAGTGTTGGCAGTCAACCTTTAGCCGAGACCTTTACATCAGCTGTTCTCTGAGCAGAGAGCGAGGAGAAAATCTAATTTTTATGAGTGTCACATGCAAGGTTACCGCTCCTTTATTACACCTACAAAACACACCTGAGGACTGTGGAGAGCTTAGCTTTATCAAAGCAACAACTTCAACACCTTTACAGGTTGTACAAACCATTTTATATGCACCATGTAAACATGTCATGGTCCAAGGGTTGTTTTTAAGTTTTGGATTCAGATCTTTTTCTCCTTTTGTCTGCTCCCTTTAGATATCGCCACCACAGATCATCTGCCACTATCTCACCCTATTGTTTGAATCATCGTCATCTGTCACACTAACTCCCTCCATGAATCATCTCTCTGGCTTTTCTTCTTTCCTGTTCCCTGTTAGTTATTGGTTGTTTGTTCCCTTCCGGTTTTGCTTTGGTGGTTGGTTTGCGTGATGTCTTGTTTGTGTCATATAATATGAAGTTTAAATTAGTTTTCAAGCACAATCAAGTGTTTTGATTGTACATTCAAACCTGGTCAAACTCAGGAAAGAGGTGTGATTTTCAGTGTGTAGTCTGTCCTCTCGGTCTGCTGAGTTACATCACATGTGTTGACTTGCAGAGCAGTTAGTCGTCTCCTTCTTTCCATCTCAGACCGGCCGCCCCTCTCAGCAGATAGACAGCTATTGATAGAGTAAAGAAAAAGCTCCATCTGCCTCTTAATACAGGATAAGACTGTGGGAGGAAGGATGTGGGGCTTAATCTCTCTGTCTTTAGTTGTGTCCCAAATCAGACAGATCCTCAGATTTTTAGACCGGCTACAACAAAAAAAAGCCTAAAAAGATCTCTTTTCTCAAATATTAAGATATTTGATCAATAAGACCCTCGGTATGTTATATTTTATCCTCTCATCATCAGTCAGTTATGCAGTGTTAAGTTGATACATCACATAAGTACAGAGAATTTGAATTTAGGTTTAAAAAAACACTATGAGAAGCAAATATTAAAGTTTTTTTTTTCCCTCTCAGTGGAAAAAGGATGCAGCACATTTTGTTTTAAATATGCACGTCTACAAAAGAAATCAAATTTAATTCAGAAAGCCCACAATCTTGATACAAAAACAAGCTTTACTTAGAGTATAAAGTTACCAGAACCATAGAGGCAAACAAACAGAGCAGGCAGAAAGAGTCTGAGAGAACTAAAAGCACAAAGTCAGCCTGGCAAAGAGGGAGTGGTGAGAGGTTTCAGTGGAATCAGGTGAGCAAAGGGTGATGCAGCAGGTGCAAAGGAGGTACAGGTGGGGGTGACTGCCACGAAGAGACATGACAGTAGATTAGAAGAAGATAAAAACAGACTTAACAGATGTCTGAAAGACAAAAGAAACTAATGTTTCTGAGTAAACACTGTCAATCCAGTTTTAAAGGGTTTACATGGTATAATTCATTGTGGTTTGAAGCTGTGTTTAATTTTATTCAGAAAGGCAAAATAATTATGTGAATATAATCTATAGCATCAGAATTTTCACCAGCAGAATTTTAATGGAACTGTGGTCAGGCTACTTAATCCATATATCCATTTATTTATCCATTTATATATTTTATACATTTAGCCATGTATTAAATCTGTTATTATGAAATGCGATTCTAGAATTTATCTATTGGAAAATGTGTCAGCCAAACCAGGGTTTATGGTTTTGGACCCTCTGGGGATCCACCGGGAGTGCTACAGGGGTGCAGGGTATCTGGTCTGTTGTCATGAGCCATTCGGTCCCTGCACAGTTATAGTGAGACCTGGTCCTTCATCCCATCAACACGTCGGACACATTCCAGATTTTTGTGGATAGAATTTCTATGCATAGCCAAGTATGCAAGGTCACCCCTCTGCTTTCAGTAGATGATGTGCTTCGGCTGACTTTATCAGCTGGTAACCTTCAGCTCCCACTGAAGTGGTTCACAGCTCAGTGTGAAATGTGGGAATTAGAATTAGTGTGACAGAAATTAGTTTCCTCTAAAAGGTGTCTGGGCTCTCCTGTAGTGATTCAGCCATAAAGGAGGAAATCACAGTAGAGCCGTGACTCCTCCACATCAAAGGGAGTCAGTTGAGGAGGTTCGGGCATCTGACTAGGATTCCTCCTGAATGTCTCCTGGATGAGGTATGTGTCCTACAGGGAGGCAGACCCAGGACTCGCTGTAAGGATCTGTCTCTCAGCTGGACTAAGAATCACTCAGTGTTCCCGTCGAGGAGGTGGCTGGGGTGAAGGAGATTTGAGCTTCTCTGCTTAGAAGGCTGCCTCTGCAAACAGGAAGTGACAGAAGATGGATGGATAGATAAGGAGAGATTATCTGCATGACATTTTAAGGACTTTTTGTTGTAACCATGGCAACACTTTTATGAGTGACTTGGTGATTTAAAAGGTTAGACTATGTTTTTCCTGGTAAAACTCACACTGTTGAGCATGAGTCCTATCCTATCTTACCAGCATGAGGAAAATCCAACCATAACTTAAGGGTGGAGACACCTGTTTGCTTGCCACTGTGGGACAGTAAAACTCTCTTAAAACCAGAATGTTATCACAAGTTAAAAATGATTTCTTCACCCCAGTCAGCAAGCAATCTCTTTTTTAATCTGCAGTGGAGGACTCAGATTTACCAAAACTGAAAATATATGAAAAATCAACCTAATGTATCAGTTCAGGGATACATCTGTCTCACCCTGCGTCTCTTCATTGGTCCCTCTGCTCCTGTAACATCTGCTGCTGTGGCAGAAAAACACTGCACACACATACCACACACAGAAGTGTGTGCGTATTAAAGTTTATGCTCATAATCCATGAAGATGATAATGCACCTAATTAACTGACACCTATACACATGAGATGTCATGACTGACCTATATTACTACTTGCCTATTTCTTAAACACTCTCTATGCCCCCTTTATTTTTCCCTCCATCTGTCTCTCGTGGTAAATCCCTCTCCCTCCTCCTGTCCTTGAGCTGATGTGGGATGCTGCACTCCGTATTCATGCTTTTGTGTTTTTGGTGCGCGCCTGTGGGAGTGTGCAGAGTTGTTAAGATGCTTTTAGCCATCGATGTTTAGGTCTTTGCTGCAAAATGTTCACGAAAACATCAAAAGTGAACACAAACTCATCTGCTTTTCTTTCTCTCTCGTTCTCTGCAGCCTGCCAGGACCACCTGAGACTAGTGGTGAGTTTGCTCTCCTTCCCACCTTTTCTTCCCCTTTCTCCTGGGAATTGCAGTGATGGGGACAGACATTTGATGCTGGTCCACCTCATCTATACCATGTCGCAGAGTTACAGAGTTTTATGGTTGAGAAATACTCGCTGTTTTCAAGACATTGTTGAGACCGTTTGCTTTATTGCCTTGTGAATAATAGTCTGATGCACCACACATAAGGTTAGACCAGATCTACAATAACGATGTTGGTCTTAATTCATTCTTTTTTCTTGCAAGTCGGTGGTGTGTACAGTAATCTGTAGGCAAAGGTCAAGAGTTTTTTCACCAGTTGTTGTTTGTAGTCTGAGTAACTACAAGTCCTTGTTATTGTTTTTTTTTAATCTGCATTCATAGTTAGATTATAAGAGGACAATTATCAGTTATCTATATGCACTAAAGGCTCCAGAACAGTGGCTTTTACCCCCAGAGGCTTAAACGGAGTATACACAGGAAGGCTTTAGCAGGATTGTGCTGATAACTGACCATCTCAATGAAATCTCATAGACTTGCAGTGATTACAAGCAAAACAAGCCTGGATTGACCACTATAGCGATCCACTGTCAGCTACAAAGGGATGGGAGCAGCAGTGGAGCTTTCAGCTTCTAACGGCAGCTTTTCCAGATCAGTTTGCTTGTGCCTAACTTAGAACTAATTTAGCTCTTATATATTTTGCTGTGAGACTGGATCTTATTCTCATCATTTTAATAGTTTATCACAAACTGTATGATGTAGCCTAACAGACACCTCTCTGTTAACTGCACATCTGTTGTGAATGTCCTGTTCAGTACCATTGATTCTGCCTTTGCATTTGCATGTTCCAGTTTAACCGGTTTTCATACTAACTGGTTGTGTTTGTCACCGTTTCAACTCGGTGTAGCAAACTCCAGATATTTCCACTCACAGACTTTAGAAGTGAAAATTGAAGGCTGAAAATATGTGTTTACGTTTTCCCCTCAGTTTTTGAATGGATCGATAAGCAAATAATAAATATCGCCTCAGTGTAAAAAAATAATTATCAAAGCCTCAAAATGAGGACTCGCAGATGTCAACAAATCCCTACAGGAAAATTGAAAAACCTATTGGAATGGGTGCGAAAGAAAGAGCAAGCTTGAGGGACAGAAGTAATCTGCATGTAAAACACCAGGACACAACCATAATGTAAAGCACAGAGATGAACGCTGGCAACGGCTTCGACCACTTAGGCTCAAGCAGAAATCAGCCATGAGACACAAAAGACGCATAAAAATCTGCAGCTCTGTGAGATATTCAGTGACTCCACACTTACATTTTTTTTATTGATTTATACTCTGTTTAAATTTTACCATTCATTGTATAGAAAACGCACACACACCATACACAAACAGCAGTGAGTGACTTGCTGCACTTTTTGCACAAAAGCACTCAGTTCCACGCGTGTCAATGAATGGCCAAATAGCGTGAAGCCTTGAAGGGCTAATGCAATGCATTCTGGGTAACAGCCACTATGATGCCTCATTAGTTGTATCCCGCAGCGACCCAACCAAGTGATGAATGGGTGCTGTGTGGGGGTCATTACTGTGCTTGTATGCATGTGTGTGTCTTTGGATCACGTTGCTCTTGTTGTGTGTGTGTGTGTGTGTGTGTGTGTGTGTGTGTGTGTGTGTGTGTGTGTGTGTGTGTGTGTGTAAGACAATCTTTTACTCTGCTCTTTGTATGTGCGTGGGTGTTGGGTGTAATTGAAATATCTGCCACACACATTTACTGCATGTCTGTATTAATGGAGATCATCTCGTTCAGAATTTGCTGATGGAGCTCTGAGCTCAGGTCAAGGTGACAGGAACCCAGAGGGAAACTGCAGAACACTCAATTAAGGTGTCCAAATGAACCACCACCCTGAGCGCGTGCGCACACACCCACAGACACACACCCACACACCATGGTAACCCTGACTCTGCCAATATACGTATCATTTTTTTCCATTATTGCCATATTAGATAGTGCACTCCTCTCCCTGTCTCACTCTTTAATGTCTCTGCTCTCATCTTTTGTTTCTCTACTTCCCCCTCTCATTTCTTCATCTTTTCTGCCACCCAGACTCGTCATGTCTCTTTATTTACCCCTGTCAAGTTAAAGAGTATCCTTATACATTATTTATTTGTGTGCGTGTGTATATGAGTTGCTCGATTGAATATCTTCATTCCGATGTTGAATTCAGGTTATGCAATGTTCAAATTCAAAGACTTTCACTTTCAGACATGCTTGGACAGCAGAAGTTACAAACACTGGAGCTGTGCACAGATTATCCACTAAAATGTATTGTTACATAATTACACCAGATAACATGCTGCATAAACAGATGCTGGAACATCTGCATCATATTTGTGGCCATAAACAGCAGCGTTGCCATAGCAGCTTATCACCTACAACATACTTTATTGCGACATTAAAAATGAGTAACTGTTTTTTTAAAGCAGTGGTAATTTAATCAGTCCACATTTATCGTGCAGCACTTTTCCTGCAGGTGAGTTTAAAGTGCAGTGCTTATTGTTCAGACTGAACAATAAGACTGAACAATTGTATCCAAAATGAGCGATTAAATATAAATGAAATGAAATAAATGTAAACAAAAACAACAGAGATTGTATGAGTGTAACGTGAGGGTTCGTTGTGTGGTTCTGAATCTCACAGAACTATTAGAAACAGCAAGATGGAGATGGATAACTTACGAGGGCTGTACACAAGAAGGTGTGCAGAGAGCACACCTTCTTGTGTACAGCCCTCGTGATACTTCACTGGCCGCTCAGAAGCCAGGAAATCCTACACTCAGATAAATGCAGGAAAACCAACTAGGTAGATTCAACACATACTTATTACTGCTTTGAAAGTGCATGTGTAAACATTCAGACATTCAGATACATATAAATATCAAAACAGTTAACCACCGAATGGGTACATAACTTGCTTCTACACTTTACATCTGTATGCACAGCTACTGGTTATCCCTAGCACATTTATACTTTAGGCTGAGCAACTACAATCTGAAATATGGCTCCAATATGTGTTTTAATAATAATTTTTATGATCATCTGTGTCAGCTTAACAGTTCTCATCAGAAACCCTAATAAAGTCAGCCATGTGCATGGAAAATGAAACAAAAGCCAAAGCAGTGAAACATATTCCATATTCCTATAGAAGAGAAGACATTACTTCCCTTTCTCTCACGAGAATTATGTCTTATTCCAACCTGAGCTCTTACTGCTTAAGGACACAGAAACACCAGAGTCTAAAGAATTGGTTAAAATTTTGTCTCTTTTGAAAGTTAATCATCTTTGATAATGTTACCATAACAAATGGAAACAAAAGAATTCATAGAGTTCAAGAACTCAGAAATGTGATGGATGGTAGAAAAGAAGGCGTTAGGTGAAACAGACGAGCCTGTCCTGAAACATAACCTCTGCCCTTTGTGAACTTCAGGACAGGAGAGGAAGCAATGGTGCAGAGAAGGAAGAAGAGAGGAGCTGAAAGCATGTAATGTCTTTGTAAGCCAGTTTTTTTTCCTTTTCTTTTGTTTTTTCCAAAGCTAACCGCTAATCAAGGACCTCAACAAAAGAATGTACAGTGAAATAAAATAAAAACGATTTCCTTCCTTCTCCTGTCATCTCTTGTTAGTCGTCAGGAACAACTGCACATTAAAATTCTGGAAACGTCATTATTCCCTTTAGCTGGTATTAACTGTGGAGTCTATCCAGTAGAGTTGTGTATCTAAATTATTCATGCGGCTTTGCTTGTACAGGTGTTAAGACTCAAAACAAAACGTCTCTCTGGATACGATGCAGAATAATTTTTCAGACTGCAAAGCTGTTATATTGTATTGGGATTCCCTCCTTCTACCATTTTGGTTGTAAAATTATTTATGAGGTGAAGCTTCTTCATACAGTCTGAACAATGCAGGGCACCATGGGGAGGGTGTGTGTGGGGTTGTGTCTTTCAGTTGGTATAATTAATCCCTTTCTGATCTCGTGTGATTCTGTTAGTAAAAAGTGAGCAAAGTGGACAGATTCAACATCGCTGAAAGAAATCGACAGTAAGAACTAAATTCCTCTGGCAGATTTTAATGATACACACCACCTATGATCAAAGAAAATAAGTTTTAAATTTCAATTCATTGTTCATAAAACTGTGCAGGGTGTGAAATAATTTTATAACATTTGAATTTGGAAGTGCGTGCGTGTCTCCTGTGAGCTGGGTGGAGTCGTTTTTTGGTGGGGTTTTTTCTGCTAATTAGCAATAATTAGCAGATAATGATATACAGTGGGGCAAAAAAGTATTTAGTCAGCCACCGATTGTGCAAGTTCCCCCACCTAAAATGATGACAGAGGTCAGTAATTTGCACCAGAGGTACACTTCAACTGTGAGAGACAGAATGTGAAAAAAAAATCCATGAATCCACATGGTAGGATTTGTAAAGAATTTATTCGTAAATCAGGGTGGAAAATAAGTATTTGGTCAATAACAAAAATACAACTCAATACTTTGTAACATAACCTTTGTTGGCAATAACAGAGGTCAAACGTTTACTATAGGTCTTTACCAGGTTTGCACACACAGTAGCTGGTATTTTGGCCCATTCCTCCATGCAGATCTTCTCGAGAGCAGTGATGTTTTGGGGCTGTCGCCGAGCAACACGGACTTTCAACTCCCGCCACAGATTTTCTATGGGGTTGAGGTCTGGAGACTGGCTAGGCCACTCCAGGACTTTCAAATGCTTCTTACGGAGCCACTCCTTTGTTGCCCGGGCGGTGTGTTTTGGATCATTGTCATGTTGGAAGACCCAGCCTCGTTTCATCTTCAAAGTTCTCACTGATGGAAGGAGGTTTTGGCTCAAAATCTCACGATACATGGCCCCATTCATTCTGTCCTTAACACGGATCAGTCGTCCTGTCCCCTTGGCAGAAAAACAGCCCCATAGCATGATGTTTCCACCCCCATGCTTCACAGTAGGTATGGTGTTCTTGGGATGCAACTCAGTATTCTTCTTCCTCCAAACACGACGAGTTGAGTTTATACCAAAAAGTTCTACTTTGGTTTCATCTGACCACATGACATTCTCCCAATCCTCTGCTGTATCATCCATGTGCTCTCTGGCAAACTTCAGACGGGCCTGGACATGCACTGGCTTCAGCAGCGGAACACGTCTGGCACTGCGGGATTTGATTCCCTGCCGTTGTAGTGTGTTACTGATGGTGACCTTTGTTACTTTGGTCCCAGCTCTCTGCAGGTCATTCACCAGGTCCCCCCGTGTGGTTCTGGGATCTTTGCTCACCGTTCTCATGATCATTTTGACCCCACGGGATGAGATCTTGCGTGGAGCCCCAGATCGAGGGAGATTATCAGTGGTCTTGTATGTCTTCCATTTTCTGATGATTGCTCCCACAGTTGATTTTTTCACACCAAGCTGCTTGCCTATTGTAGATTCACTCTTCCCAGTCTGGTGCAGGTCTACAATACTTTTCCTGGTGTCCTTCGAAAGCTCTTTGGTCTTGGCCATGGCGGAGTTTGGAGTCTGACTGTTTGAGGCTGTGGACAGGTGTCTTTTATACAGATGATGAGTTCAAACAGGTGCCATTCATACAGGTAACGAGTGGGGGACAGAAAAGCTTCTTACAGAAGACGTTACAGGTCTGTGAGAGCCAGAGATTTTCCTTGTTTGAGCTGACCAAATACTTATTTTCCACCCTAATTTACGAATAAATTCTTTACAAATCCTACCATGTGAATTCATGGATTTTTTTTTTCACATTCTGTCTCTCACAGTTGAAGTGTACCTCTGGTGCAAATTACTGACCTCTGTCATCATTTTAAGTGGGGGAACTTGCACAATCGGTGGCTGACTAAATACTTTTTTGCCCCACTGTAGGTACTGCACTGTTAGAGTCCAGCTTTGCAGCCAGTTTTCTAACTGATGATTTAGCATTCAACCCTCTGGTCTAAATACACCTCTGGTTCCAAAAAACAAGAACAGCAACAACAGCAGACAAGATGCTAACACACAACTGTCAGAACCCAGAGTGAGACTGATATGAAGAAAATGTACTTTATTGGTCCCCGTGGGGAAAATCCCTCTCTGCATTTAACCCATTCACTCAGTGAAGCAGTGGGCAGCCACTGGGCACCCGGGGAGCAGTGTGTAGGAACGGTACCTTGCTCAGGGGTACCTCAGGGTAGCTGTTCAGGGGAATCGAACCCCCGACCTTCCGATCATGGGGCCACCACTCTACCTACTGAGCTATCCCTGCCCTTATCCCTGCGTGCTTATCTGTTAACAAACTTTATTTCAGAACGATACTTTTACTGCGCATTCACACAGTTCTCTGGACATGTTCAGTGAAAAATGGATAGTGCTATAAGCTTTAGATGTCTGAAAATATCTGATGGAGGTAAATCCAAAGCTTGGACTTTGAGCTTCTGGGTCTAGGTCGAGACTGCTGAGACAAATGAAATGGTTCTGATGAAAGCCAAGGTGGAATTGACTCACATAGAGGTTCGCAGGCACAATAAACAGCTGCTGAGGTGAATCCGGGTGTAAATTGAGGTCTGTGATTAATTTGACCTGTGGGCTTTAGTCAGCACGAACAGACACACGTTATATGGACAGGATGCCTCTAGAGACAAGTAAGAGACGAGTTTAAAAGAAGAGAGGATCGATATTTAGATGCTTCTCACGTCTCTATTATTGTGACCAGCAGGCATCTTTTAGAGCTGAGGAGCTGCAGCTGTTTGGCCTCTGCCGCTCTGCTGGTAAGTCTCCATCAGTCATGTTCACAGGTATAATTATAGCTCTTTGGTTTGTGATCGGCAGGCTGGGCAGCAAATCAGTCGCAACCCCAGAATGTTATATTACTTTTAGGGCTTTTTCAAAACTTTTAGTTTTCGTCCAATAAACCCCAATTTTGACATTTTGTGTCACTAAACAGTTTTCAGTGTACTGGTCTTACTATTATCCCTGCAGTGGAACCGGATAGCCTGTCTAAGAGTGGATGAATCACAGGGAAATTATGTGCTGAAATTTTTATCTCATTGATGCCAGTTAGTCTTTTATCACTGTGGACTATGTTCACACAGCATCGGAGGGTCTCGGGAGGTTAAGTGGCCGTTGAAGCAAACAGTTTATCAGACTGCTTCTTCACATTCAAGTGCTCAGCTAGAAAAAGTAAGGTGGCTTTTAATGTAAAGCAAGAGTTTGTAACAGTGCGTGGAGCCAGCTGCAGTCTGTTATTAGAAAAGCAACTAATGCCGAGGATTTTTCAGCACTCTAACATTTTTTCATCTTTTGCAGTTCCTACGAACTTTTAGATAAAGAGCTGCAGGCTGAACACCTCCAGCTCTTCAGGAAGGTCACAAACTTTTTAACTGTGCTTTGCGTTTTTTTAAAAATGCATCAGATCAGATCAGCTGCTCATATTGTGACACCAAACCAGACTGTTAACCTGCTGTTTGCCTCTGCTACCTGCTGTAATCGCTATGCATTTAATTCTTGAAGAGTTCAGCTGTTCATTTTGAATCAGCTTTATTGAGGAGCAGCAGAGATTTCTTAAACCCTTTTAGACTGTGGATTTATTTCTGAAAGGAAATCAGAGGATTAACATTACCTGTGCTGGTCAGTGATTTAAATGCAATCTAGTGAGTGCATGTGGGTCATTATTCACCCTCATCACAAGACTAATTACACTCACAATTAGCCTCCATTTCTCTGTGAACCTCGTGGCCCTATTGTAATTTAAATCTAGAGGGATACCCTTTTTTTCCATCACAGGAGAGCTGCCTCTTCTGTCCCTTCTTTAATCAGCATTGTGTTAAATTACATTTTTGCCAGAGGAAAACAGTGATTTGGGCAGCACACCAGAATAAAAAATAAGTCATCTGGAGAGAAATCATCAGCTCACCAACTGCTGTCACGTAAATTGTCTTTTAGTCTTGCAGAATGATTGTCACATTTTATCGAAATCACTATGGTTAAAATGTTGCATATATATGTAAAGAAGCCCCGTGTTTCATATGTCCTGCTCAATAACTGAGAGACCAACATATTTACTGTGGGCCTGAGTTACAACAAAGCTGACTTAGACATGATGAAGCAACAACTTGACTAATACACATTGTCTCATAATTAGTAGTTAACAATATGAACCTTAAGCTACAGTCCCACACACCAACGCAGATCTCTGTCCTAATGGGGACACACATACGATCTTCTGTTTTTGGCTATTAATGAACAAAATAAAGTTGGAAACCAGTTCAAAGACACTTCAAAGTGATCACCTCTGAAACATGAGCAGGTAGATGTAGAGACTTCTGCCTGACTGCTCATCAGTTTGTTACCTGTTGAAGTTCAGGCTCTGCTGAGCTGTGGTCAGCACTGACTCATCGCGCTTCATCATCACTCTGGGTTGTTGGCTAGTTTTGTGTTAGCATGCTGTCCGTGCAGATGCTCACAAAGAGCTGGAGTTGTGTTAGCAGTGTTTCTGTGCTGCATGCAGTTGCACTTTATCATCACGCTCTTGTTTTTTTCAGCAATAAAAATAAAAGTAATGTTTATATCGCCGCTCCTCAAAATCTGTATCGCCCTACTGCTCCACCATTTTCCTCCTCCTTCACATGAACTGAAATCTTTCTGCCTGTGCAGAAAACTGAAGAGCCTCTGAGCGTCCTGTCAGGCAGGATACTTTAATCTGGGGCAGTAGAACAGATGTAGCCTCAAATCCATATTTACTGTCTTTTTGTCATTGTTGTTGTTTTATTGGGGCGTTTTTTGGGGGAAGATTTTTCTCTGTGGACTGAACTCCATTCATACCGAGTTGCTGCAGGCTTTGTGCTCAGTGACCATTTAAGGCAGGATTATAACAGAAACTGCTCTCAGAAACTGTCAGCTGCAGCAGCTCAGTGGAGCTGGAGCACGTTTCACTGCAAATGGCTGCCTGCAGTACATTTTTAAAAAGAACAGCTTTGACATTTAAATGGTCATAAATCTTTTATTCTCTATAGTTTCTAACGTGGCATATATTCTGAACTGGCACATGTGCACAACTACCTGGAAAGCAAATAAGGAGTTGAGCTGGAAACTTGGGAAATGTGAGACATAAAAGGAGCAGAGAAAGAGGAAGGGAAAGCTTTATGCCCTGTAGCCGCCAACTACAGTATAACCCTGCAGATGCACACAGAGAAACAAATGTACTCACAACCAACACACACACACACACACACTCACAGTTGTAATCCTCCGACTGTGGAGCTGCTTGTCCACACCCTCAGGACTAAAACTGTCTTTTAAATACAATAAAGTATAATCCTGTGAGCAGACATGCACACCAAGCAGCATTTTTTCTGCTCTTCTTTCACTGTTTTTAATTCTTATTTTATTTTCAGGCCTCAGTTTATCCATTGATCTGCTTTTACACTGTATTCATGCAGCTGCTGCTCTTGTTTTGAATGACCTGCTGTGCACTGAAAATGAGTTTATACATCTCAAGCAGATGGCTTGCTGTCTTAGTTCGAAGCTTTTGAGGAGAACTGAACAAATCATGGGCTGAAGAACTAAATGATCGATTTTATCAGTGTTACAAACGGTGAGCTTAATTTCTGTGATGCTGGAAACAAAGTAAACAGTTAAAACAGCAAATAATTATCTCACAAAGGACATAATGAAGAGCCGGACGTGCATATCCCCCTTTTAAAAAATTCAGTACTTCAGGTTTGACAGACAGATGGACCTCAGATGCTGCTGGAGGTGAAAATCAGTCTGTTGTGTTTTACTGCATTCTGCATGGGAAACCTTCACTTCGTACGACACTTTCACGATGAGATCACAATGTAAACAAAAGGGAAAGTGCAATGATTTGAAACAAATTATGGTGTCCAAGAGTGTTACTGTTTTTTCTTACGTAAACTTACATTTGTTACATGTTTTCTGCGGTGTTCCTGCTTAATACCAGATTTTTGCTGATGAATAATTCTGGCTTTCCTCGACCATATTTTTGTTTTTTAACGTATTTAATGTCAAACTGATGACTGAAGTGCAGCACTTGGATTCTCACTGTGGAGACAAGCTCGTGGGTTATGTACAAAATGTGGTTTGGCATTATCTTGCCAAAATAATAAATGCCTTGTTAGCAGTGTATGTTACTCCAGAACCTTTAAATATTCAGTATTAATAGAGCCTTCAGAGTTAGTTACCCATTCCATACTCACTAATGTATCTCCACATTGTCCTCATCTGTGGCTTTTGAACTGCTCGGGGAAACTGTGGTTTTCCACACTTTTTTTTTTTTTACATCTTAGAACTAAATACAGTGTAAATGCACAACAGAGTGTTTTACACAGTAACAAGACATTAATATAAAAAGAAACAGGAGATAAAAAACTGAACACTGAAGCACTAAAAATAGCAAAGATAAAGAGCGATATAGGATTGGGATGTATCTATTTTTATTATAAGAGCACTGACGCGACACGTGAGCAACAGAAAGACTTTAAAGTAGTCGAAGTAAACATGACAAATTTCGGGCTCCCGTCTTTATAGAGCTGTTTTTTCCTCTGTGTGCTGTCAGTGGATTCTGAAGCTTTGGCCTATCAAACATTTCTTTATTGGGATTTTCAGTCACGCTCTCGCCAAAGTCTTGAAGCTGTTTTAGAGCCACAAACACTTTTTTTTTGCATTTTAAAGTCTGTGTTTTTTTTAAGGGGGGGCTTTGGATTTGATGACATTCACCTTTTGTGTATCTCTGTAATGTGAGATGACACTGATTGTCTCCTTCTAGCCAACAAGCCTCAGCAGACATAGAGAAAATGATTGTTGAGAGACCAATTTGCTGTGTTATTCAGCCTCAGTCGCAGCTAATAAGAGTTTCTGTGTGTGAAGAAGAGGGAGAGATTGGAAAAGAGAGCACGTTTGTGAGGCTCTCTTTGTTATTTGTCCCTCACTGTGTGTTGCTCTGTCCCAGAGGACAATGGGTCAGATTTTATAGCGTCATTATTACAGCGAGGTGCTCGTGCTGTAGAATCACTCCCGATTCATGCAAACGGCTGTACAACAATCTGAATCTAAGGTGAGACAATGTTTTTTCCTTCAGTGTAAGTTTGACTGAATTAGCAGCTACAAAACTGAAGCAGAATCAGGGTCAGAATCAGATTTGCATCTCGGAAGCCAATTTCACACCTGAAATGTGTGTGAACCTGCATTTCCAACCTGCCATTATTATGAAGTGTGATGTTAGCATGTGTCCTTTGGATTCACAGCTAGCGAGTGGGCGTGGTGTTTGGTGCATGCCCCATCCAGGCAGCCCATTCAGCTCAAGGTCACAGAATAGTTCCAGTTGCACAGATGCATTTGAAGTAGAGGATATCCTGCCATGTGCTGCACATGAGGGAGGAAAAATATGAAAACGACTTTTCCTGCATTACACCTGGGGACATTGCAGTGTTTACACTTTTCTGCTGAGTTTTTGTGTTCAGTAACATCACAAATATCGTTTAAACAAAAAACAAGGAGACCAAGAAAACATCTATTTTGTCTTTATGGAAGTTTTATAGGGTTGACTAGACCCTGCTGGTGTGCAGAGACAGATCGCAAATGCAATGAACTCTTCTGAATCCTCGAGGAACGTTTGACTGCAGTGTCCCATTATTTTAATAACTAAAGATAAGGAAAATTAATTTATTATAGTGAGATATTTTAATGATTAATGTCTTCATTATGTCAGCGTGCTTCAAAATGTAACTGAGTGAGACAATGAACAATAACTAACATCTAACAATGGTGAATATTGCTTTCTTCTTCAGTACTGGGCACAGGTCCTTCATAAAAGCTAAAAAATGTCCAGAGTTTATAAAATATATTTTTCCATTCTGGTCACAGATGCCGTCTCTGGGCACCACAACACTGCCATCAAAGTAGTCATAGTTATACTATCAAATTTTCTATAAAGAAATCTAATTATTAAAAGTAGAAACACCACCAAGCAGTTGGTCGTGTCTGATCCTAATGAGGCTAAAATCCAGTCATATCAAATGCAAACGCAATGACTATCATCCACATGCACGTCACATTTATCATCTGTAAACGAGCTGCTCGCGATGAACAGAGTAGGACGGAGCTGCGCAGTAATAAGGTGGCAAGAAACGATGTGAAGATAAGGTCATGAAGTGCTGCAGGTCAATACCTCTGTGTGTTTAGACTGAATTTAATTACAAGTAGACATGTGCCGAGATTTAAACAAACTCAAAAGCTTCATGCTTCTGTGACTTTTACCAAACACCTAGACTGAATATGTGTGTTGAATTACAAGCAAATTACCTGAGAAAGATCAGATTGCGGTTCAGTTTTAAACAAACGGCCTCATTTGTTTAAATCGATGCAACCCTCAGCGTTATTACCCAGAAGTGTCACTGGCTCTTTTTTCTGGAGCACTAGATTAATGAACACTTAACCCTATCAAAACGAATATCTCGCATGCATACTGTCTGGGCCAGCAGCAGGTAAAGAATGAGAGGAAGAGTGTGGATACTGGATTCGATCATTATTTTGGTTTCAACATTCGCATTTTTAACAGCTCAATGCACAGTGGTACTTTTCACCTGAGCCATATTTCCCCTCTTTGGGGGTTTAAATTATAAATGCAAACAGAAATATTCATTTTTAAGAATGATTGCTACAAACTGTGAAATGGCTGCAGTGGACTGAGCAGTGGCCTGTGTCACAGTTCTTGCTCAGATTGTTGTGTGACTGAGCGTAGAAACAAACGATCTGCCTGGCACACATCATGATTCTCCACTGAGGACACTTGTTGGTAGCTAAACTAATCACTGCTCATGCTGCTTATTTTATAGACGCTGACTTTCAGGAAACTTTGCAGTTGCATGCAGTGGTGAATCACCCAAAGGACTAATATGGAGGGAAAAAAGGCATTTCAGTTTGATGGTCGGGTATATTTATTTGAACTTGGGCACTTTCCAAAAACCAATCCAAATAATAGAGGATGAGTCACAAAGGATGGAGGCAGAGATGAAGAGACAGCTGGTGTTTCTGCACTGATTGCAGACTAAAAAGAAAAAGTTTTGGTCCAAATATTGAATTTCCAGTTTGATGGGCACTGCAGTCCTGCAGATTGTTTTTAACTTCTCTACTCAGCTCTCTACGGGTCGGATTGTGCAAACTGGGTTTTGGCATAAAAGTACTGACCAGATTCTTGTAGTGAACTCGAAGATTTTTGCGGTGATCTGAACCAATTCAGAGAGATATGGAGGGGAGAGGAGATGAACTGCCTTAAATGTATACAAAAGTATTTTAAAATTGATGTGATATTTGACCGGGAGCCAGTGAAGCTGCTGCAGGACAGGGGTCCTGGTGATAATACGTGCAGCAGAGTTCTGGACACGTTGAAGCTTATGGATCGATTTCTGAGTAAGACCAAAGAAGCGTGAATTGCAGTAGTCAATCTGAGAAGTAACAAGGCTATGAACAAGAATGGCAGTGGCATGTGGTGTGCCATGTCTATATTTGGCATAATGGACAACGACGTGACAAATGCTCGCAGATTACCAAGCCGCCTAATTCAAAATCTGATCTCACAGATGACCTGGAACCAAAACCAGTGAAACTAATCTGACCTTGGATGGATTTCAGTCTGATCAATGGATTTATGCTAATAAATGTTAAAACATTTTTTCACTTTATAAAGTTTCTTTGTGGTGAAGCAAACTGGAAAATATTAAATTCATTAAACGGATGTTATTTCAGGACCATGGACAGTGCACAAGGTTGCCACGGCGATCTCAGCCGTGTTGTTCTAACTAAACAAATCCAGAACAAAAAAACTGTAGTGAGACTGTTAACAGAAACAAACTTTTGTCATTCATGCATTTCTGGTTTATCCCTAAAGTGATATAAGCTGACTTAGTGTCAAAGTATTTCTGAAGCCTGTTTCCAACATACTCCGACTCTGTCATGCTGCCACCATACGTCTACATTTAGTTGTGTAAATGTGGGTAAAATGTAGATAAATAAAATTGTATAAATGTATAAGTGTACTTGTATCCTTTTCTGATCACAGTTGACGGGCTGTGCCTGCCCACTCAGTAAATTTCCTGCAGCTGAATGACTTCTCTTTTGTGACCCTGCTCTAAGTTGTGCAGCTGTTGGCAAAATTAAAATGAACTTTTGTAAATCACCCGTGAAACGAACCACAACCTTCAGCACTATTTGCACTCAAATCATTTTCTCCCTTTTATTTAGTTAATCTTGTCCTGTGTGATCAGTAAAACCTGATGGTAGGAATCTTAACAAATACATACTTTATTACTTCCCACCAGTAACTCCAGTATTCCCTGTCCCAGTAATGAAGTATACATATTTTGTAGCTGAATTTTGAAGTATCCAGTACCTACCATACATATATTTTTCTACATTTACTCCCTACAGTTTTACAGATATTCCCACTTTCTACTCCTACATCACTTTGGGTTTAATGATTGACGGGAGTTAATATTTCCTGTTATTCTTGTCTTCCAGATGCCAAACCAATTTGAGACTAAATGGAGAAAACAATAATACTTAAAAAACTGTCCTGCTGGCATATCCATCACTGAGAGATGAAAACGTTTATGCATCAGTTAGAGCATTAGACTCAACCTGGAACTGCATATTTGGTCCAGATGTCCATAAATTGTCCATCGAGCTGAAGTATAAGGGGAGTAACATTTTTCTAAGTGACAGGTAATTTCAAATGCAACATCTCTAACAGATCAACAAATATAATCAAACACATACTGTTTCATTTCTGTTAGTCACACAGTGTGTCTGTCAGCTAAAGGCACTGAAAAGACTAACAGATAAAAAGGTTGGAGACCGCTGGCCTAAACCATTATATTATTTTTATTATTTGTTACAACATTTAAAGTCCCTTCACACAGAAAAGATGTTCACAGGTACCTCTCTCTCTTACTCTCTGTTTCTGTCTCTCTCCCTCTGCTAATGCATTTCTGTCTTCTGCTTTGCACTGAAAGCCTCACACTGGCAGCAGGATGGCTTTTATTGAGGAGACGCCACAGAAAATGAAATGCATTTGCAGCAGAGGAAGGACTTTCGGTGTGCTTTCGATCCCTAACTATGTGTTTACCAAACAAAATAACAGTAATTTTAGAATCTTCCAGACATCTTTAGAGGAGCGGGATGAGAAAGAACCGCTAATATGAGCTGCCAACCGCAGTCACACATCCAGACACAAACAGCAGAAGCAGAGAAAGTTACTAATCTGAGAGCTGTTGTAGTAAAACTGAGGATTATTAGCAGGATTTTTGAAGGAATTTTGAAGCCAAACTTTATCATTTGATTTGATTTGATATACCTTTATTAGTCCCACAAGGGGAAATTTCATTTAAAGCTTTACTGCACAGACAGACATGTTTTCTATAGCTTATTGAATGTTGCACATAATTTAAGCTGAAGGGGAACTATAATGACAAAGTGGCTGAGGTTTTAAGTAATGAGAACAGTGTATCTCTGCAAGTAATCCCTGCCATGGGACTGCCTTAGACTAGTGTAAGTGTTCAGTTTTACACAGACAAGAAAGGAGAGAGAGCTGCCTTCAAGGGGAACAGAGCTAAAATTGTTTGTCTGAGACTGCAGGTGAAATAAGGGGCTTCACCGACGCCCAGTACCAGATAAATTATGAATATACTTCTTTAGTGAAGTCCAAGAAAAAGAAAACATGGAGCTGAAAATGAGAAGAATAGCTTCCTTTAGCTTTATTTATTTTGGGGCAGCTCCCTCTGTACCAGCTTTATTTAGTTGACATGGGAATATTCTGAGCTGTGGAGAATTAGATTTCCCACAGGAATGCTGAATATGTTAGCTCTGTTGACTCATATTACTTTGAAAACTTCAAGCTGTTCTCAAGTCACGGGATTGCAATAGGATTCTTCTCATTTTGTTAAATGGAAGCAGCGAATGAAAACACAAAACAGGAAATATTTAAGAAAAAAGACGCGCTTAGCAGATTCAACAGAAAAATAAAAACTAGAAAGATTGAATTCTGTCAGCTTTTACAAAGAAAGTACTTGACTCTTAAATCCACCGACTACACACTCTCTCTTTACACTAAATAATTCACAGACATTGAAAAGCTTTGTCCAAGTTCAGGAACAGCCTTGTACCTGTTGTTTAATCCTCCTCCAGTTTATTGACTGACTGTAATGGAGGTCATCTGCAATTTTTCGCTGACTGTAGTTGATTGGTGCACTTAGCTGAAATTCTGTGAAAACCTTTTCATGAATGACTGAAACAAATAAAGTTTAATGTAGGCCTTGTATTTAGTTTGAACTTGTAAAAGACTGAAACGCTGTGAAAAAGCATTTCTCTTAGATTTTTATTTAGTTCCCAGTGCTCTTCCCAGCCTAATGGCTGGTTGGTTGCGCTATTCATGCTCCATTTGTCAGGCGCAGTGGCCCGTGGACATGGGATGGACTCAAGCGCAGATTCAAAACCGGAGGCCAGGGGTGAGGTGTAACGAAAAGAGACTTTATTTTTACAATGCTCAGAGGCTAACAGAAAGTGCAGACTAGAATCAATGAACATAAACTAGATGTCTGAGGCGAGAGAAAAATACTGTGGTGAAAACTAGATGGCAGGGATAACTGGGTGCAGGTACTGGGCAGGGAAAACTGTGGCGGGCCCGGGCACTGAAACAGAGGACAGAGCAGTCAGGGGAATCCCACAGAGGGTTGCGAGTGAATCTAAAAAAAATAGTACACTGAGCTGTCTTACAAGCTTGCAGGTGGGGGTTGCGTGGAGGGGGGAGGCAGGAGAGGTCCAGGTGGGTGCTGCATGCAATGCAGGGAGGCAGGCAGGAGAGAATGGCAGCTCCAAAACGGAGAGGGGTTACCGGTGGCAGCAAACTGGTATCCAGGAGAGCTTGGTAGGTGGTTTTCAGAGGCTGACGAAAAAAAACAGAGATACGGTTAATACACACGATTAGTCACCAAGGAACGGACGTGAGGCCGAGAACTGACTAAAGTTGGCAGATAATCTGGCGAAGACCAGTTGAGTGCGCCGGTCATAAATACTGCTGGTCCGATTGCCATCAGGTGAGGAACAACAAAGACTCCACCCAGTGGGGAGGAGCTGATGCTGTGGAAAACCACCCAGACCACGACACCATTCAGTGTGTGTGTGTCTGTGCACACAGCTACTGAGTGTTGCTAAGTCTTGCTTTTCAAAGTGCTGTTTGTCGTCTACTCACTAAAAATTCCCACAAGAGACGGCGAGTTTGGGGACCGTCATTCCACTGTAGAAACAGATGGAGATATATCAGGTTATATGCTTGACTGTGCATATCTGTTTCATTCTTTATTATAAATAAAGCTTTGTCTGTCTTTGAGGCTGTGTTTGCTGCAATAACAATAACTTTCATGTAATGTACATAAGTTACATGGAAACATAAGATTAATTATTTATTATATGGTGATTATTTTTCATCAAACAAATAATTTATAGAAGTAAAACAGATAAGAACTTAATTGTGTGACTTGTAACAGTCTTGGAATAGTTATGTGTTACATTATTAATGTATGCAGAAAGGTAATGTGATTACAGTAAGACTGCAGGCCACAGAGGAAGTTTGACATTGAAGTAGCAGATTTCTGAGTTTGAAAAGGTCCAAGAACATTTTACACATGTGAGGTGAAAAACTGCATTGAAGTAATAAATGAGAACTCTGCAGTATAAAGTGGGGCACAGTACAAAGCAAAGAGTGCAGTAAAATGTTCACGTAGGTCACTTTACTAACAGGAATGCAACACCAGGTCTACAAAAATAAGCCTTTTAGGTTAGAACATAGATATCTGGTGTATTTGGGGAGATATCAACTCACATCTAATTGACTGGACTGAAATGCCAAAAATGAGCAACTCCAAATTTAGTTTAGTAACTTTTCCAAACACCTATGAGGTCTAAAATCTGTTTGGCAGAAGGCGCCCACGGGTGCACTGCTGCATCTATTCTCTCTTCTACTACAGCAATGACTCATGCCGGCACAAAGCCACTCTACCGCTGATTGATTGCAGAGTTTTCTCACTGAAAGCAGCCCAGCATTGAAATAAAGCATGAGGCCACATTGGTGGGGAAGTGCTTTTAGGAACCAGGGAGGCAAGGAAACACCATCCAAGAATCCAGTCGGAGTAGCAGATTAATGTGTTTAAAGGCATATCAGGTGCCCAGACGTGAGATGGAAAACTGAGGGTGAACGCAGTGTGAACAGCAACATTTCAGCAGGATGATGTTTCTTTGGGAAGCTGAGAAATCTGTGTATAACATTTTTTATTTTTCCAGAAGACCTTGCAGTGCATTCCTAAAGCCCTTCTGCTTCTTACTTCCTTACTTTTGCTGTGATGGGGGGTTCACACAAGGCTCCATTAGGGTTTACAATTTTCTGGAGCCTGTTAATATTGCTTATTACTGTAGTTTTCTCTTCAGTGTTAAAATATTCAACAATATGGTGCTGTGTTAAATCTTCACGAAGGTCATGTAGATGTTTTTTCGCAACATATCACCCACCTCGATATTGTTGCAAACCAAGCATCCCCTCAGAGGTCCTCTGTGGAAACACGCAGCATTACACTGGTGGTTCCCTTCATTGTTCCCTACAACACTTGGCTGCCTGAGTATATTTTGCAATTTATTTATATTTTTTACTTGCAGTCTCCCCACTCTTCCGTTCTGCGTGTCACTCGATTAATTCTGCCCTTTCATTCCCCACTTGGTCAAACTCCAAGTCAAACGTCTTGTTCTGCATCTGGCAACAGCGTTCTTGTTTGTTCCACAGCTGGTGGAGAGCTGGCAGCTTTATGCTGAGCTCACGAAGGCTGCAGAGCAAAACAAGGATCAGTCCAAGACCAGCTGGAGTTCATCCACAGGATGGGGAACTTACTGGGGAGGCAGATATGTTTTGTGTTTCTGTCTTTTTTTTTTAAAGTGTGGGTGCATCTCCTTTTCTGTGCCCTTCACTAACTCCAGCTCTATGAGAAACATGTATATCACGCAATCATATAAACCCCCAAATTTTGGAAATTTTTAAATGATTAGACAGAAAAATGATTCTGAAAATCTGCAGGTGAAACACTGAAACACACGCACACATTCATCAGCTGAGGTTTCCCAGCAATCCCATGATCCTCTGAGGGATAGTGTCTAGAGGGAAATGCAGTACATTGTTGTAACTGATAAAACTGAGAGAGCGATGAGATAAGAGGAATGAGACAAGAAGAGAGAGAAAAGTTTGATGTACATGCACGAGTAATGCGTTCATCCCCTTCTTCTCCAGTCAGGTCATTAATCACAGTGCTGATTGTCTCATTCCGGTCATTGTTCAGATACAGGCTAAAAACACTATTTATTGGTGATTGAAGACTGGGACATAAAATGGATTCACAGTGTTGTGTGTGCATATGTGTAATGAAAAAATGGATTTATAGATCACGTGTGACAAATCGGGCACAATATCTGTGTGTAGCTGTGTACGGATTGCCCACTCATGAAACATGCGCATGTTTGGTGGATGAATATCAAAAGAGCTCACAGTTTCCCTGCTTTTAGTGGTTTATTACGTTTACTGCTTAACACATTAGAAATGCTCTGTTCCTTTTCTCAGACAAGAGAAGGAGAGGGAGGGTGAGAACCTGATGAAAAGTAGAAATGTGTGGGTACACTTGTGTGTGCTCAGGTCCTGCTGGTTCACAGATGTCTCAATTTGTGCTTTTGCCAGTCACTGATGACATCACCTCCCGAAAAGGAGCCACACCCACACACAGGAAAGATAACACTGCCAACAATAGGCAAATTTGTGGTAGAAAGATCAATTCTGAATGTCAGTGTTTTAAAATTCCCATTATCCTTCTTGTCAGTACATACAGCATGGTTAAGGTTATGGAAAGACTTTTACAGCTAGCGTCCCTCCAGATTTCCAGCCTTCACACATTTACTTTCCACTTCATTTCTTAGAGGACACCTTTTATTCTGCAGTGGCAGCAATAAAAATGGCACAGCATGCAAACCATGAACTGCAGAAGTGTTCAATATGTGTGCAGGGCTTCACATACAAATTAAAAAGTGTCTGCATCATTCAGTCAGCCCAGTATAATGCATTGTAATGAAGATCTAGTATTCTTTTTCTTATGTCATAAACTCATATTTCTTTGAGTGAGTGGATGTCTTACTGAGCTTAAATGCACTACCAGACGCTATCAGCTGTTCAGACCTTCTGTTTGTGACGGGCAACCAATCAGAATAAAGTTGTCTTAAAAGCAGAGAAGCTAAAATATGTCTTGTCAAACAGAACGTGGACAAACTCCTCTGTAACATAACGAATACTTATTAACTGTGAATGAAGCAAATCTACTCTTCATTTAATCCAAAAATAAGAAATATGCGTACATGATGTTAACATTTAAAAAAAACTGACAGCTAAGTCTTCGGCTTTCACAGTTGATAGAAGACATTCACTGTGCTTCATATCTTTCTGATGTTCCTCCTTTGATGAGGTAGTGATAGTGCTAACATCACACACGCAGACACACAAAATAATGTTTTTCTCCGTTTGCACATTCAGGCTGAACCATTAGTAAACATGCCTGGCTGCAGGTTTTGCTGCTGATTTTCTTCAGAGGAACACTTTATAATCATTCCTTCCTAAAAATTAGTGTCACCAAAATTTACAGCAGCAAAATGTTTTCTGTGAGCCTCAGCCAGCTGGCTCCGGCTGATATTTCGGAGTAACCTGACAAAGGGAAATCACTCATCAAATTTCCTTTGACTTGGTAAATGGGATGAAAAAGTGGCACAGAAGGAGGACGTGGCATGTGAAAGAAAATAGAGTAAATTGATCTACTTGTGCCCTGGGCAGTTTTTTCATCACTCAGTTTCAGTGACACAAAGAAAGGTAAAAAAATCTTCAACCTGAAACTGAAACAAAACCGAATCTCTTCAGATTTCAGTGACAGTTTGAGGATAATCACTATGCATGACTGCGTGGGGACCAGGGGACCCACAGACGCCGTGTTGTTTGTTCTGAAGGTGTGACAGCACTGTGTGCACGAAGCTGGTTGTCTCCCTGTGAGCTGTGCTTTGATTAATTAGCCCTCTGGTGCATGCTGGGAAAGGCTCCAGCTAGTAGCTGGGAAGAAATTAAGAGGAATTTGATTTCTGTCCTGATGGTGTCATACTAACATTTTATAGTAATAGTGTTCAAAACCTATTGATGTTTAGTAAGCAAAGCCCACATCATGCAACAAAGGTTTGGGGTTTTTTGGAGGGGTGGTGGTGGTTAGCACTGTTGGCTCACAGCAAGGTCCTGAGTTCAATTCCACCATCAGGCCGGGGTCTTTCTGTGTGGAGTTTGCGTGTTCTCCCCATGTTTGCGTGGGTTCTCTTTGGGTACTCTGGCGTCCTCCCACAGTCCGAAGACATGCAGTTAGTGGTGATGGGTTCACTGGAAACTCTAAATTGCACATAGCTGTGAATGTGAGTGTAATAATTAATCAGTTATTTATGTATGAATGGAATATCTCAGAGGCAAGATTTGGGGAAATCAGTACAGGTATTACCATAGAAATGCACTTTTTCACAGCGGTTGACTCACAGTCTTGTAGACATCCAACATCTCAATATGCACATCTATCAATGCCTCTTAAGATAAATTTTGATTTAAAAAGAATTAATAAACATTAAAAATTAGATAATATTTTCTCTGTATTTTATTTATTTTAGTTAATTTTTCAAGTTTACAAAATATTTTCAGTTGGTTTAAATTGTTTACGTGGGTCTAATTTTATGTTATAAAGTACAAAGGTTATTATAACTGTACAGGTCCAATCCAACAACACACATATCATGCAGGCCATCAATCTCATAATTCAAATGGGAATTGAACCAAAGGAAGATCTAATTCAGGTTCAGTTCAGTGGCTCTGATCCGTGTCTACGAGGGCTAGCAGACAGCTGTTTCACAGCATCTGTCAATGAGATTGGAGTTTTAAATAAATTACCCACTTAGAGTTATGAAGGGAAGTCACAGAGCCTAAAACTGTATTTGTACCCAGTTGTTTGTTTATTTGTGCTATAAAGTTGGGCATTTTAGAGTTTGTGTGGATTCACACACAAATGTTAGTGTTTCACACGTCCATTAGTGCAAGTCATCATGATATGTTAGATATTACCAGGCCATTTATCCAGCTTTAGAATTTAGAGCCAAGTGAGGTGACCGAGCACATGAGGGCTGACCCAAATACAAAACAGATACATTTAATGAAAGCTAATCATTAGTTAATTACTATGAAGATTACTTAATTGTCCTTCCCAAGCCAAAAGGTGTAAATTAAGTATCATTTTATCATTTAATCATGCTTTTGAAAGCACAATGTGGAACAGCTGTGCTGACATCAGTACAGATATCATATATTTATACTGACTTGCTCCAGTCTTTGTAGCATGTCACTGTTGAACAGCCTCAAGATTGTGTTTAATGTCTTTGTGTCAAAATGACAAGCCTCTGGATTAAACCTAACATTTGATCAACAAGTTAACAAACTCAAAAGAGACCAAAAATTTTAACTAATGGGTGAGTGGAAAAGATAAAAACTTAAACACAACGGTCCAAGTCTGTAGAGAAAAATTGTCACCTGGCATATAAACTCCAAACTCCTTACCCTTTAGTTTTCTTATTTCCTGCTAACTAATACTGCCACAGCACCATCACCAAAAGATCCCATATATGTAAGGAAACCATCAGGGTTTCTGTCACCTGATGGACTTCAGCTACAAAAGAAATAATGCCTTGTTTTTATTAATTAACTTACAAGTCAGCATATGTGTGCAGAAATCGACACACTCCACAAATGACAGAACAACAAAAGTGAAAACTGAGGGAATACAAAAGCTTTAAATACACAAAAGGTAATTAGGAAAATGGGAAACGCCGGGATACACAGCTGAAACTAATCAGGAAAAACAAGTCAAGGGAAGCAACATTGAATACAGCATACAGACTGACTCCCCGGCACCGCCCCTTTGATCTCACTGCACCACCCCTCCCCTGCAGCTGAGCCAGGGACCACACCTCCGCCACAATGAACTGAATGAAGAATAAATTATGCCAACAACATGCAATAAAAAAACATCAAAGTCAAACACTTGGCAGAAGATTCATCTCAAGATTAAAAGCTGAAAATACAAATAGTCATTTTGTGTAAGCTATGACATGTGATTGGTTACTGTTTAACTATGCTTGTCAAAATTAAAAAGCTTTCTTCCTACAGTTACTAAGAACTAGAAACCAAATCAGAAAATATTTGATCATGACATACCAGACACCAGTGTGTGTGTGTGATACAAAGCAACATTTTGGGGCTGCTGATGAAGGACCAAACATATAAGTCCTTTTTGTAAACTCTTGACCTCATTAGACAAAGTGGTTTCTTCCTCTGAGTTTCAGATTAAAGCTTCAAACACTTCTAAACTAATCTAGATCAGATCACTAGATCTGGCGCTGGCGAAGAGATCGAAATAGTCCTTCAAATAAAGAGGAGTCTTATTAGGAAAAAGGGGCTTTGTTGTGAGGCGAGTGTTTGGGAGAGCATCAGGTGGTTTGTTTATTTGCTGACTGAAAGACACTTTTCTAATTCACGGATTGTATCCTGCTGCGTCTCGCCATCTCCGTCTTTTCGTCATCCACTCACCATTCAAAGTTTGGATGAGGATTTCTGTGGTGACAGTAAAATAACAGCCAGCCATCTAAAGGACAGTTACTCTGAAAAATGATTGTGTTTGTGTACCAGAAAATGAACATTGAGAGAGAAAGACAGAACTGAGAGAGAAAGCGATGGGCTGAGAGGCAGAGAGAGGGTAGAAATAGATGGAGAAAAGCACCAGGGACCATAAAGCCTCTCCCCTCTGGAAGTGTATTGCTGCGACAGCTAATACAGTCTGCTTTAAAAGACCAGAGACAAGTCTGTTAGACTGCTGGCTATTTTCAAAGTACCCAGGAGTGGCATCTGTCCTTGAGTTAGCGCTCTCTAAGCCTTTACCAAATGTCTCACAAATTTTAGCTTTTAGCATGGCTTTAACCCAGCAGACCTGCAGGTGTTCCACATCATCTGGTTTTTGGTGTTAAACACACTGTTGCAAGCTTACATTGTGTTAAGAGAAAATGCACCGTTTGAAGACTCACATTTTGTTGAAAAATAGCTCAAAATAAAATAACTTTGAGTCCTGCTTATTTCCTGCCAGCCATCCAAATATATGGTTGAATTCCTATACGTGGGTTTATTAGCAATCCGTTTTTCTTAGCAGACAGCAGTTTCTGTGTCTTTGTCTTCCTCTGTCTATGTGAGGGTTACATTGTTCCATGTCAGATCGCATACTTCCACACATATCTACATTTCTTCATGTGCATTATGAATACCCACGTGGTGTGCACGGTAACATGCTTCAAACACGCTTCAAACTCAGCTTCACTGTCTATGCTCGCTAGTGTAAGGAAAGCATCCACCAGTCGATTTTATCCAGCAGCATGAAGATAAAACATCTTTTGTCAAAGCTGGGAAGGCGCCAAAAGAAAGCTGCAGCCGATCCAGGAGAGAAGGACAACCGCTGCCCAAGCGAAAACCTGCAGTGATCCCGTACATGTCAGGAGCATCGGAGCAGTTGAGACGCATTTTTTCTAAACACCGGGTCTCTGCGGCTTTTAAACCCCAAGGATCGGGTCCCCCGACACAAACAGAGTAACACAGTGTACTCTGTTAAGTGCAGGAGGATTGCCAGGATTTATACATCGGGAAAACCAAACAACCTCTGGCGAAGCGGATGGCACAACGCAGAAGAGCCACCTCGTCAGGCCAGTGGACACTCTTTCAATGATGAGGATGTACACATCCTGGACAGGGAGGAACGCTGGTTTGAGGGCGGAGTCAAGGAGGACATTTACGTGAAAAGGGAAAGACCATCTCTGAATCGAGGAGGGGGCCTAAGGGTACATCTGTCACCATCTTACAATGCTGTGATTGCAGCCATTCCCCAACTCTCTGTGAATGGTACTCATGGCCATTGATCAGTGGTTGTTGATCAATGTCATGAGAATTTACATAATTAAGATTAAGGAACTGACCTCCCAGCCCATTGTTCCTTCAGTGGGCTGGTTTCAGTCATTATGCAAATGTACTGTTTATAAGATTGGATACCTGCAGTCAGCTGAGACTGAAGAAGTCACCTGGATGAGTGACGAAACGTTTCTCCCACAAAACGCTACGTCCAGATGAACAGAATCAACTTTTGGAGATTTTCTTTCCAAGCTCCTCAGACCTTTGTTAGAAGGCTTTTCTTTTCTCTAATGTGTGCTTCATCGTCTGCTCTGTCCCCCTTCCTCCTGTCTGTAAACAGGAAATTAATCTCAGTACGCTGTGCTGAAGGATTCACTTTTAATTGTGGATGCACAGGTGTACCCTTTGCAGAAGTGTTTTTACCTTCGGTGTAAAAAGGAGGTGTACAAACGAGGGTTGATGGATGAATGGATAGGTGGGTGGATGGCAGAAGGACGAGTCCTTAAACAACAATTTCTTTGTTTTCATGAAATGTTTGAGCTATTTAAGATGATTGACTTTGTGAAGAAACTCGTCACTTCTACACTTTACTGTTTATGTTCTGTTGATGATACATTAGCTTGTAAATGTAAGTAAAGTAGCCTTAAATATAAATCTGTGATCATAAAATCTGTCATCATAAAACACAACAGCAGTCGTAATACAAGCTTTATGATGCACTTCTGCCACACCTTATATTTAATTGAAATTGCTTTAAAATGAGGCTTCTTGGAGGATGTCTCACTTTTTGTCATGGTCCTGAGTCTGAGGACTCAGTGTTTTGTGTTCCTTATGCTTTTGTTCATTCAGAGTGTGTATTCTGTTGTGATTTTGCCATTTGTTAGGTTTCTGTTCTTTGCCTGCCTGCTTCCACTTCTCTGTGTTCCCTCTGTCTGTCCATGGTGTTATTGTGTCTGCTCATGAGTCTGCCTGTCAAGTTCAGTGTCCGGTCTGGTTCTCTGTGTCTGTTAGTTTCCTGTTTTATTCTGAAAGTTCATGTCTCATGTCAGTGTGTTCAGTTTTACCTCTCCCCTGTCTCGTTAGCCTTATTGCTCCCAGCTGTGTCTCCCTCCTGTGGCCCATTCCCTGATTACTCCCCGTGTATTTAAGCCCTGTGTTTTCCTGTGCTCTCTGTCGCGTTGTCTGTTTAACTCCATGTCAGTCTGCATTATTCTGTTACCCGGTATTCATTCTGCGTCTCTCTGCCATCTCTCTTTGTGCATTTCGCTCCTCCTCCCGTGAGTGTCTGGTTTAAGTTTTGTTCTTTAGTTTTCCCAGTTTAGGTTTGTTTACTCCCCGCTCTGCTCTTCCTGTTTTGTCACTTTATCACCTCTGCAAATAAATTTTCACTCGCACCCCAGTCAGTGCCTGCATCTTGGATCCTTTTCTCAATTCACCACACGACTGCTGTGCAGCCGTGACAGTACGACGCGACCACAAGATGGATCCAGCGGTCTTGGCCGGGGAGAGCGACCTCACACGTGCCCTACGCCTGGTGGACTGGGTAACCCACACCTCCAATGCACGAGCGAAAGTTGTGGGGATAAATGCCGTTGAGGCAATCCTGGCCGGAAATCCCTATCTCCACCAGGTCCGGGGATTTACAGACTTAATCGCTGAGCTGCATAAAGCCCAGGAAGCGGTGCAAGCTCGGGAAGTAGCCAATTGTGCCCAGCAACAATGGACTACGACTGCCACAAAGCATCCGTCTCAGATTCACCCACCGGAGGTTTCACGGCCCGACCCCCCAGAGGTTTTTCCCTGCCTGTCGGAGCCGTCAGCGGTGGGGAGGAAACATTCGCGCCACCGAGGCTTCACCCCACAGCCGGATTCAGGGACTCCTGTGCGACCAGCTGTGGTGAGTTTTAAGGACGCTGGTGCTTCTGGGACTGTGTTTTCTGGGGCCGTTCATGGGGAGGGTAAAGACAGTACACGGCGTTTACCTACCTTCGTGGTAACTGACCTCTCACAAGTTGGCATTTTCAAAACATCCATAACAGTAGCTGACTGTGTTTCATCCACTCCACCACCAACTCCAGTCTCACTTCAACCAGTACATCAGCCTTTAGCCAGTTCATTAGCCCAGCCTGCATCTATGCCATTAGCCCGATCACCCGTTCCCTCCATACTGGAGGCTGTGTCTGTGCCACCCATTTTGAATCTCGTTCCTAGCACCCATTTTGGGCGGAGAGACAAATGCATTAAAACCACTCTAGTTTCTCAGAAACTGGCTAATTTAGAGACTGTTACTCGCCCCAGGGCCTCTCCAGAGGCTGGGTCTCAGCCCCCAGCAGACTCAGGACCCCTGGCGGTTAAGAAGCCAGCTGAGGACCACACCCGGCCGTCGCTGCCTGAGCAGACCCAATGCTCTGTGCAGCTGCAGTCTGCCATGTGTTTGCCAGAGGCCCGTGCGCCTGCTGGTTCTGTTCTGTCCCTGCCAGAGGCCCGTGTGCCTGCTGGTTCTGTTCTGTCCCTGCCAGAGGCCCGTGTGCCTGCTGGTTCTGTTGCGTCCCTGCCAGAGGCCCGTGTGCCTGCTGGTTCTTTTCTGTCTCTGGCAGAGGTCTCCGCACCTGCTGGTTCTGTCCTGTGTGTGCCAGGGGCTTTAGTGCCCACTGGTTCTGAGACTGTTTTTGCTGGGGGGCCCGAGGAGCCCGTCCAGCCTTCTGCCTCGTCAGCTGGGGGGCCCGAGGAGCCCGTCCAGCCTTCTGCCTCGTCAGCTGAGGGGCCCGAGGAGCCCGTCCAGCCTTCTGCCTCGTCAGCTGGGGGGCCTGAGGAGCCCGTCCAGCCCTCAGCTGCAGTCTCATCACCAGCTGCAGTCTCATCACCCTCGCCTGGTCCAGCTTCCGCTTCCTCATCAGCATCGCCTGGTCCAGCTTCCGCTTCCTCATCAGCATCGCCTGGTCCAGCTTCCGCTTCCTCATCAGCATCGCCTGGTCCAGCATCTGCTTCAGCATCGCCTGGTCCAGCATCGCCTGGTCCAGCATCCGCTTCAGCATCGCCTGGTCCAGCATCCGCTTCATCCTCATCAGCTGCTTCGTCTGGTCCAGCATCCGCTTCATCCTCATCAGCTGCTTCGTCTGGTCCAGCCACTGCTTCATCCTCATCAGCTGCTTCGTCTGGTCCAGCCACTGCTTCATCCTCATCAGCTGCTTCGTCTGGTCCAGCCACTGCTTCATCCTCATCAGCTGCTTCGTCTGGTCCAGCCACTGCTTCATCCTCATCAGCTGCTTCGTCTGGTCCAGCCTCCGCTTCTGCTTCAGCCTCGCCTGGTCCAGCCTCCGCATCCTCATCATCCTCATCAGCTTCATCTGGTCCAGCCTCCGCTTCGCCTGGGGCTGCAGGGGCCACGCAGCCTTCAGGTCCCCTACTACCACCTCCACATCGTCGGTCATCTGCCAGGCCGCTTGTTGGGCATCTCCGCCACTGTGGACGCCCTCCTGAACGCCCTCCTGAACGCCGCCACTACCTTCCACGTGGCCGGCCTCCGGACTTGTTTCCACACCGCTGTTGCCGTCCGCACGGTCGGCCCCCAGAGCTGTTTCCACGCCGCTGTTGCCGTCTGCACGGTCGGCCCCCAGAACTGTTTCCACACCACTGCCTACTGCGTGGCCGGCCTCCGGACCTGCCCCACTGCTGCTGCCTTTCACGCGGTCGGCCCCCGGAACTGAACTGTTTTGGCCTCTGGGTCGGCCCCCTGACCTTGTCCGTCTGGGCCTTTTCGGACTATGTCCCTCCGTCCTGGACCCCCACCGCCCGCCCTGGTCGGGTCGTTTTCTGTTTTTTGGTTCGTGGGGGGTTTTTTTGGCTTTGGTCCGTTTTTGTGTTTCTGTTGGGCTGTCTGGTGCCAGCCCTTGAGGGGGGGGGGTACTGTCATGGTCCTGAGTCTGAGGACTCAGTGTTTTGTGTTCCTTATGCTTTTGTTCATTCAGAGTGTGTATTCTGTTGTGATTTTGCCATTTGTTAGGTTTCTGTTCTTTGCCTGCCTGCTTCCACTTCTCTGTGTTCCCTCTGTCTGTCCATGGTGTTATTGTGTCTGCTCATGAGTCTGCCTGTCAAGTTCAGTGTCCGGTCTGGTTCTCTGTGTCTGTTAGTTTCCTGTTTTATTCTGAAAGTTCATGTCTCATGTCAGTGTGTTCAGTTTTACCTCTCCCCTGTCTCGTTAGCCTTATTGCTCCCAGCTGTGTCTCCCTCCTGTGGCCCATTCCCTGATTACTCCCCGTGTATTTAAGCCCTGTGTTTTCCTGTGCTCTCTGTCGCGTCGTCTGTTTAACTCCATGTCAGTCTGCATTATTCTGTTACCCGGTATTCATTCTGCGTCTCTCTGCCATCTCTCTTTGTGCATTTCGCTCCTCCTCCCGTGAGTGTCTGGTTTAAGTTTTGTTCTTTAGTTTTCCCAGTTTAGGTTTGTTTACTCCCCGCTCTGCTCTTCCTGTTTTGTCACTTTATCACCTCTGCAAATAAATTTTCACTCGCACCCCAGTCAGTGCCTGCATCTTGGATCCTTTTCTCAATTCACCACACGACTGCTGTGCAGCCGTGACACTTTTTTGTTAAATGCCTCTCGGCTTGTGCCGCTTCCTCACCTCCTCCTGTCACATTTGGTGGCAGGAACTGAGAAGCACAGAGGCTTCAAGGAGAGGAATCGAGTGCTTGAAGCACTCAAGCTTGCATTGATCTGTATGATAGAGAATCTAGAGAGACAGACTCTATTATTTAGTTCATCTGTGCCTTATTATATTTTGTCAGATTGTGCAGTTTTTGTCTGTGTGCGTTTGCACACACTCTATGTGAGGCCTCTCAGTTTGGTGACCATAATAAGGACTGTTATTCTTGTTTCTGTGCTTCACATTAAAAACAATTATAATTAAACTGAGAATATTGTGATAAATTGTTGAATTATTATCTCTATAGAACTACACGATGAAACAGTTCAAAAAGAGACCTGGCTTTGAAGCGTCTCTAAAAAGAGCAATTCAGGATGATCCTGTCTACATTTATTTTGTTCCTGAGGCTCAACTAACAAACACAAAAGCCCCAAAGTGACAATTTGGGAGCGCAAAACTTTGAAGTAGTGGAAAGATGGAGGCATGGTTGAATGCACTGGTGTTATTTCGACTGTAGTTAAAAAATGCCCAGGTTTTGTTCTTTGAGCAGCAGCATGTGGTGTGACAGGCTGCCTCTCACCCTGTTTCACCTGCATGACCCGAAAAAAAGTCAAAGGACCCTTTTTACATGAACTGTTTGCTTTTCAGAAGCCATATGAAGTTAGAGTCATAGTCATGTTCCTTCACCACACTGGTAGTTCACTGGCTGCTGCCAGAGTAAAATCTGTGCAGCTTTTGTCAGTTTAAGTAGTTTCAAGGTTGATTTACTTGGAAAATCTGGCAGCTGCTCCAAAACTAAACGGGAAAAATGGTGTACAAAATACGATAAATCAGCTTTTTTGTTTGTTTGTTTGTTTTGTTTAATGTCCTCGTGTGTGCTTTCTCCTGAAAAGTCACATAGTGTTTGTTGCTGTGAAACCTGTATGGCTGAAATAAAATCCTCATCCTGCCCTGTCATTTTCAGCACAAATTACTTATTGATATGAAACATTGATTTGTCATTTACTGCTGTTATTTGCTCAGGGGAGAATAGAGCAAGAGAGGGAGAGAGGACTGAGTCGCCTTTAAAAGATAGAAAAAGCTTGCCAGCAGGGTTTCATACATCATCCAGGAGATGAAGGTTTTCATTCGTCAGTCTCACATTCGTCTGCTGGAGCAGACGTTCAGGCTGTAATTAATCCAGCCGTCTAAACTCTACAACAGTTTGTGTTTTACTCGTGTTACATGTCTAGAAACACATGAGCTAGATTCCTGATATTTATTAGCCCTCTCAGGCTCAAATTAAGTTTTTGTTGCTAATGCACAAAAGAATACCTGCAGTGGTACTTCTGAGTAAAAAAAACCTCATAGAATATGTATGTGGGGTAATCAGGTTGTTAGCTTTTAACTGTTGCAAATCTGCAACGCCTGCCTTGAGAGGGTTAATGAACCGAAATGCACACAATGTTTTGGCCTGTGCTGACATTTCTTTATGCAGCATGCAGTTTTTGAGTTGCTGACATATTCTTTTTTTTTTTTTTTCCCGCCTGTCCCGTTTGGTTCTTTTTCATCAGAATTGTTGTCTAAAGGCGAAGAAAGATGCCCAACGGATTTACTTTACCAAATGGACCATCCCAGCCTTGCCGTATTGGTCTATTTGATTCATCTTTGTTTTTATTGTTTATTTTATTTTATTTTCACTTGCTACACACAGGACAGACATGACTGGGGGAAAGAAAACAGCAGGGAAGAGGGACGGTCAAAAACAAAAACCAACAAAACAAACAGACAAAAAATACATACATCAATCACCTGGATCACCTGTTGAGAAAGAAAAAAGAGAAAACAAGCAAAACAAGAGAGCAATATAATAAACAACGTCATCACGATGATCTAGGTGAATATGACAGTGTGCTTTGAGGTAGGAGCCAAAAAGGGTGTAGTTTGTGTGTGTGAGCACCCGTGTGTACACCTGTGAGCATGGACGCGCTTGTATTTAAAAGGTTCCTTCATGTAACGATCTGCTAGAGGGTGTGGGGGGGCCACAGCCCCGTCCTCCAGGGCATGAAGCAGGTATGGAGGAGATCAAGACTCCAGACATCCAGAGGCCCTCAGAACACAAGAGACCAAGGAAGACCAACAGAGGGGCAGCTGCGCCACTGTCCCAGAAAGAGCTGAGGAGAGTCCCAGATGAGGGCTCACTCAGCAGCAGCCAGGGGGAGTTGCAGTGACGTGCCTGTGAGCTCCGCCGGCAGCCAGCTGTGCCTGAGTGACCGAGCCCCAGGCTCCAGGCCCCGACAAGCAGCCACCAGGAGTGAGCTGGTGTGTACCTGGACGCCCACCCCCAGACACCAAGAACCACCAAGGGAAGGAAGGGACATATTCTTGATTTCCATCAAGCAGCAGCCTGTCAAGCTGAAAAACCAGTGTGGAAACGGTAAAAACTGCAGTTTCTGTAATGGCCACTTGAGTGAGTCAATAGTCCTGAAATAAAATATGAATGAATGATAAAATGATACACAATGAATATAACGTGTGGAAATAATCCATGGTTTTGGGAAGATCAAGTATGGTTTTCTTGTCTGTTGTAATATCCAATGTTAGTCTTTAATAGCAGGGTCTAAATGTGATAAATATACTGATGTCTAAGTTATTAGCAACTTTTAAAAACTGAGATATATGAAATTTAAAGTTTATCAGAATCTTCACAAAAACTCTAACTTATTCAGTCCTTTATACTTTCATATCAACTTGAAATTTGGTGTTTCATTTTGAGCCACGTACCCATGGTTCTGTGATTCTTCGATGGAAAGGTAATTTGTGGTGAAGACAGGCAGCGAACAGCTGCTGCAGAACGATTCAGTGTAGATTACTCTGTCTCCGGATGCTTAATGTGCAACCACAGAAACCGCAGGAGCAGCCACTTCACTCCTGTGTTGATTCTTAGTGGGTAATTAATAGCGCAGTGTCAGACTATCAGTGTAGCTGTGATTAGTTTAAAGAGGAAGCTGCATGTGTCTAATCAGTGCAGACAGAAAACACATCAATCTTGCTCCTGTTTGATGTTTCATTGACCAGAACTGCAGATGTAAGTCAAGCAGCTCATCAGTAGATGACAGTTGCATCAAGCTGTTCAAAGAAGTGATACAATGATGAGAAGATGCTTATCTTACTAGATCCAACTGGTGTTACTAAAATTATTTGCATCATAAAGTGCTCTAAAACTTTTCAATTTGAACATGTTATTGTTTAGCCCACTTACATGTCCAATTTTAATTTGTATTTCCTGGTGTGTTTGCACTCCTGTCAGTTTCACTTCCTGTCTTTGACAGTTTTCTCTGTTTTTTATTGTTTGCGCCAACCAGATTCAGATTCACCTACTTTCAGTCTTCATTGTATATTATCCCCTGTTCTCTCTTGTCAGTTACCAGATTGTCTTCCAGGGCGATCGTGGCTCAAGAGTTGGCAGTTCATCTTGTAATTGGAAGGTTGCCGGTTCGAGCCCCGGCTCGGACAGTCTCGGTCGTTGTGTCCTTGGGCAAGACACTTCACCTACCGCCTGCTGGTGATGGCCAGAGGGGCCGATAGCGCAATATGGCAGCCTCGCTTCTGTCAGTCTGCCCCAGGGCAGCTGCCTCCACCAGTGTGTGAATGTGAGAGTGAATGAATAGTGGTATTGTAAAGTGCTTTGAGAGGTCCTGAAAAGTGCTATATAAATGCAATCCATTATTATTATGTGTTGCTTTCAATTGATTTACTTTCCCTTTTCGGGCTGTTTTTTGGCTTTGCCTTTTGCTGCCTGGGTTTGGTTTCGCTCTGTACGACCACTTTACGATGATTAAAGTTGTGAATTTTGGGAAAGATTTTACTTTTCCTCTTCCTCTTCTTATGTGTTGGGTTTCTCACTTCTATTACCAATGGTTTCATTTAATGATTGGTCACATTTTGGTCACATGACTGTTGTCACTCTAATGAACATATTCAAAGAAATCATTTAGTGGCAACACAACAGAAAGCTAATTAATGGTGAGACCGAGCGCTGAGCTCTTTTTCTGATCATTTAATCTAAAGTAACATATTTAATAATAATAATAAGCAGCCTGTCATTCATGTCTGTGAGATCAGATTCTGGTTGTTTCTGCGGTTTCCACATTGTTTTTCATGTTGCACACATTGGGGTCAAACATGTGGACTGCTGTGCACCCCAGCAATCATGGTTAATCATCATTTGTTGTAAATGGCTATTTCATGAGTAGAAGATTACAGTCGGAGGCTAATGACAGTACTTACCATAACATGCATGATGGGAGACGGCTGTTTAGGTACGCAGAGTGAGCAAAAGGAGAAATGAGAACGCTGGACTGAAACAGTGGAAGCAGAGGCGTGTGTGCATCATCAGATGTCATAATTGTGTGTGTGTGCAAGCATGACTAAAGACAGTGTAATGTAGTGTAATATTGCAGATGCAGATTGCTAATCTAGTGTAGGATGACTCTGCTCTGAACTGCAGCATCTCTTTGGATAATCATAATACTCATAGGGTTTGTGAGCCATTATGCAAGATTATATTTCTTAATAATTTCTAAATGTTATGAAGAATTTTTCTGGAAGCAGCTGTTACATGTTTCCCATCACTGTGGACCTGCAATGTGAACAAAGAACTCAGTGAGAGGAATAACACATGAGGTTTATTTTTTAAAAGACAAAGCTGATACAGTCTTTAGAAAATGTCAAGAAAGTTCAAACTAAAAACAAGCCAAGGAGACAGGAATAGGGGACACAGACATGGTTCTGGGTCATTTTGACCCAGTGCTTTTGAGTTCCTGTGTTTTGGTGTTAATTCCTATGGTGGTTTATGTTTTATGTATCATAGCAGTCTTAAGTTAGTCTGTTTTAAGTTCTTTATATTCCCAGTTTGGTTTCTTTCCCTTTTAGGTTCCCCTTGTGTCTTTGTCCTTTGTGTCCCTCTCAGTGTGTCTGTGTTGATGTGTGTTTGTGTGAGTCCTCCTCCTTGTGTGTCATTCTTTTGTTTAGTTCTTTCCCTGTTTAGGTTTAGCCCTTGGTTTTGTTTCCCTGTTTTTGTATCTTCATGTTTCAGCATGAATAAACGGCTCGTCTTTTGTTTAACCAAGTTCGTTTCTCCTCGTGTTGTCTGCTTCTGGGTCAGTTTAAATAACATCAGATCTGCCTCCGCAGCCCTTTGAGAGATTGGGAAACAAGACAGGGATGAACAGTTAATGCAAGGTAGACAATGGGGAAAGAACGGAAATGCAGCCAGTGAGACGGATAAGAAGACTAACCTTAAAAGTAAAACTGGAAGTAGAAAAATAAGAGAGTTAAATAGAAATAGAAAGAGCAGACAGGGAAATGTAGAAGACATGGCAAACAGCACGGGCTAAATAAAACCAACAGAAATCAGCAGAAAACAGCGGCAGTGACAGGTGGCACACTTCCACCCAGTCGATGGAGCACTGTTTATTTCTGTTTCATCAGATTTGGTGACGTTGTAGTCAAACGTTTTGGAGCAGGAGGTTGAGGATTGGGAGTGGTTTTGACTCTGGCTCCTTGGGGAAGTCAAATTAGCAAAAAAGTGCATCAGTCAGTGTGTGTGACGGATAAAATCCTGCATGAAGGTGTGTATGAACAGCTGAAGATGACTTCCACGGTTGTCTAGAAAATCTCTGCATAAATATTCTTGTGTCTATTTAGAGTCTACTGACTCATTGCTGCAAGGCTTTTATGTCTCCTGTCACTTGCTGTTTTGATTTAGCAAAAGGAAAACTGTCACCAGTGTACTCCTGGTGTTGAGAACACCGGAACTTTATTTGTCGTAGAATGGATGTTTGTTCACTTTGGCCTCTCATTTGTGTAGCTGTTACTGACCTGATCCTTAGAAACAAAGGCCTGCATGTAAATAGTTGGAAAGACTTTTAGCGCAGGTGTGTTTCTGGCTTTTCTTTGCAGTCTGGGTTTCATTGCATAAACAGTCAGCATTCATAAACAATACAAGTTGCTAGTAGCCTCAAAAATTGGCCATTGTACCCAGAGATTAGGGCAGCAGATTAATTGATGGGTTCCCAGATTTTACTGCCTGATTTGTTTTGACTGAATGAGAAATTCTTCCACAGTCATCATATAATTGATGATCCATTGGTTTTCATCAGCACTTATCCGATTCAAGATTTCAGGGGGAATGGAGCCCCCCAGTTGCATGTCACTGGACGACAGTCAGACTATATCCTGGCTACACATAAAAACAGCAAACATGACGTATGGTTATCACAAAAATAAATAATCATGGAATTTCGATTTGCTGTCAGTTACTTGAGTGTAAACTATTTACAGTGACTTACAGCAAAGGCTGTCTCTTGAACGGAATCTTTACAGGGTTTACTCGTGTTTAAGTATCAGAATGTTTCAAACTGTGTGTGTGTGTGTGTGTGTGTGTGTGTGTGTGTGTGTGTGTGTGTGTGTGTGTGTGTGTGTGTGTGCGCGCTTCTTTGTTTGATGTTGCCTCGGCGCCTCTGCTGAGCCAGCTCAGTCTCATCTCCTGATGGATGAATGCTCTCTCACTTTCTAGCCTCTCGCTCAGTCTCTCTCACCTTAACCAACCCCACCCCTCAGAGATCGATTGCCCCATTAAAACTCTCCCCCCAGTTGCTATGGTAACACACATTCAACTGTACTCTGATTACAAACCATATACATGTTGAGGACCTGAACTCACATCAGTCTTGCATCTTTATTTTTCATCCTCTCCTCCCTCTGCCTCCCTTCCTCCTGAGCATTATTTTTATTTGGTGTTTTATTACCTCTCATATCTTTATTCCTCTTTTTCCTACCCTCCACCTGTGGTTTCCTCATCTTTGATCATTCCCCAGCATTCCCTTTGTAGAGGGCTGTCCACGCAGGAAGAGCCTAACAGAGACCATGGTGGTGACCACATGCAAAATAAGTAATCCTGAGAGGAAACGTGTCATTCATGAGGTTGTTCCTGAGGTCCCTACAGGTTCCTATGTAGCTGTTTACTCTCAGCAGAGGGGAGCGTCATAGAGAACCAGTTTGTGAGCTACTCTGTTCATGTCTGTGCTGTGTTCAGCTTTTTAGTTTAACTCCTGCAGAGAAGACAATCGTCAGAGTAGACTTCTTGAAGTTAAATGTGTCTGCTACAGCCAGGTTCTGTGCTTTTCATGCTGCTTTTTATAAAACTCTACCTCTTCACAGCATCATCAACACCAAGCTACATAGTATTGTTGTGTTGCTGTTAGCAACATGTCTGCATTGGCTGCATACCCAAAATCCTTTGTGTCACCAAATAATTGCTCAAATGGACACAAATGGAGTACCGTTTTAGATATACAAAGAGATGCATGATGTGTTTGATTGTTTACCAAAGAGTCCTGGGTATTACTGTGATACCACTACTACTGATTCCTTCCTCTGTTTATTCACTACCCGCTGTCCTTATGCACCTCCCATCACTCATGTTGTACTCTTCCTTCCTCAACTTATTGGCTTTTTATCTCTGATTCGCCCCTCTGTCACTCCTCATCTGTACTTCGCATCAGTCTGTTAATTTTTGCTTCTTCATTCCTCCTTTAAATCCATCCTCCTCACTCTTTCCCTCCCTCTTTGATCTCTCTTCATCTCCTGTCTTTAACTCCTCCTTTCCTGCTGGCCCCATTTTTTTTATCTCTAATTTCCCATTTGGGTTTCACACAACTCTTCTCCTCTTTCTTTTATTCATGGGTACATCCTTCTCTTTTCCCACCCATCTCTCACTTTTTCCAGTTCTCAATAAATGACCTTCATCCATCTTTATATTATCAACTTTTCACTAAACAACCCATCTGTCTGTGCATAAATACTGACTCATAAAGCATGCTCTTTGGTGTTTTGGCTTATTCTGTAGACGTTGCTCATTTGTGTTTTTACAATAAACCATAAAATCTTCTGTAGATCATTTTCTTCTTTAAACTCCTTCAAATTGCATTTTTAAGCAGGGAGTAAATGCTGCAGCAGTCTAGGTGAGTCAGTCAAAAGATACTGAAGCTAATCTAATTCTGCTGAATCACACTGGAGTCTGTTAAGCATTTCAATCTGGAGGTGCTCGCATAAGCTGATTAATGAAATACCTCAGTGTAATTATTATCATTAGTTTACCCACATAAGCACATTTAAAAACACAGAATTGTCTTTAGAAATGCACTGAGTGGTTTTATGGTTGATATGCACAATAAAAAACTAATTTCTGCTCATATTTGTGAAAGGCTCAGTAAAAAAATAACCTCAGCAGTAATATTTATGTTAAAGTGTTCATTATACTGAAAGGCATGCATACATCAGAGCACATTTTAATCCTCAGTCTCTCCTTCCTCTCTCTTACCTGTGTTTTAGTCACCGGGTTACAGGGGCTGGGTTATGGCTCTTTCTGAATCTAAATGTTTCAACCCAACAACAAAATGATTCTCATGAGCCTCAACGTCTAATTTTCTACATTTATTTCTGGTCAGACATCCTGGAAATGTTTGTGTCTTATGAGCAGTTTAGTCAACACCATAATCAAAGTAAGTCAGTCATTTTTATCACTTTTGAAAGTCTCTAGTCAGCAGTGATTTCTGTCCGACAGCAAAAACTGCACCGAGGTTTGGAAGTGTTCAGCCTGATGTTTTCCACATACACGTACACATGTCTTCTAGTCAGATCTTCTATTAACATAAAGTATAACATTATTAACATAAGGTATAATATCAGCTGACTGTTGATTTCTCATGTTTTAAAGTCAGGCAAAATGAGACCGTCCAGATGCATCTGGAATCCAGAAAATTAACCCATTAATGACTGTAAATATTATTCATACAAACTTTGTTATTACCATGATCATTAAATATTAGTCTTTACAGACTTTACATCAAAAGTGCCGTATTCTTTTCTAAAAATCTTCACTAAAATCACTTTTTAGTTTCGGTTATATTTCTTAAGAGCCGGTTCGCAGCAGCCTCTGTTAAGCTTCTCAGCTGATAACTGAAGTCTAATATGAAACAGTCCAACAGGACAGCCTGGAGCTACTCATATAAATTTATTTTGTTTTCTTTTGAGAACAAGCACACTTTCCTAGGCAGACAATGGAAAGCACATTTTATCCTGACAGCCTGATTTTGTGTTCTGCAGTCCTTCAGCCTCGTTTATAAAACAATATGTAGGATCCATACTGTAATCTGGTTTATAAAACCTTACTCGCAGCCGGTGTTTCCTTTATGAACCGCAGTCCTTGTGGAAGTGTGCACACATGAATCAGCTTCAGATTCTGCCCTCTGAATGGCTCGTAAATACAAAGCACCTCATGAGTGCTGGTGCATAGAAACGAACCTACTAATCAACGGCTGCTTCTTTCACACAGCCGTGCCAGTGCATCCATCATGCAGCATTATGGAGCTGTGCTACCAAAGTATTTATATGTTTACAGCAATCAGACTGATGATTCATGGCTTAAAAACTTTGGTGCAGCATGATGCCGCCAAAGGACAACTTGTGTGTACCAGCTACGCGAGCGACTGCAGACAGAACAGCAGTTTTTGACACACTTTTGCTTTTGTCCTGTTGGGCTCAGGCTGCAGTAGATACACAGGAGCAAATATGGAGACTAAACATGTCTTCTTATACAAACACAAGCTGAAACCACACAGAATCTAATCGTCTAACTAATCGTGCATGATGTTTGTAAAGGTGGCATCTAATATTTGAATTGGCTGACCTTTGTGTGTGTGACTGCTGGGAAGTGTGATTCTTTCTTTGCTGTTGTGTAAATGTAAAACTGGATCCTGGCCTAAAAAGAGCTCTGGTCGTCTTTTTCAGTGATCTGATGGCTTCAGAAGTCCTGATTCTGATGGAATAACTAAACCTGTGTTCTCCAAAAAAAAACCAAAAGAAAGATAAACAGCAGGATTATAGAAGTTATCTTTTTTTTTTATATGAGCATAATTTTCATATTTTCATCAACCAAATTAATATGAGAGCAGATTAGGTGTGTAATGTTGTAAAACAGAAGGTGTTAGCAGGTGCTTCCCTCCTCACTAATGGACGGATGGAGATGAAGCGTGAGAGGGAGAGCGAGGTGGAAGATTAGGCACTGCTGCACAAACTGCAGGAAACACTGTTCGGTCCATCTGTCCATCCTTTGGTTTCACGCTGAGGTCTAAATTTCACCAGTTGGCAGAAATGACGTTGCATGCTCACGCACACACAAACTTACCTCAGACAAGCGTTAGCATTGTTAGTGTGTTGGTGTCTCAAATTAAAAGGGAAAGAGCAGAAAGACATTTGGTGAGCAGTTCTGGGTTTGCATGACTCAAACAAAAACAAGCCTCTTTTTCTGGAGGCCATCATGGCGACTCGTCCTCCCTGCTGTCTCGGCTTCTTTGTACTGTCTTTCTATCTTTTGACTCTCTTCCTCCCATCCCTCTCTTCTTCTGTCTCTCATGTTTTCGCTCAGAGTTTTTTGCATTTGTTTGTCCTTTTTCCGTTTGTTCTCACCCCTGCTCCGGGTTTCTGCCTCACTTGTTTTTCTTTCCATCTGAAGTTCAAGGTAAACAATAGAGAAAATGCTGCTTTTAAGACGTTTATGCGACACGAGGTAACACTAAACCGAACTAAAAGTCACACACTACTATATTCATCCATTATTCATTCTTTTCTGTCTGCATTTGTCATCCTTTCTTCCACTTAGCCTTCTGCTCCAGCTTTTTCTATTGAGCCTTGATAATATAGAGATAAAATAATTATTTTTCTGTGTTCTGGTGACTCACCTCAATGTTTCATTCAAGAGTGAATTACATCATCCACCCTTTTATACCTGCCAGCGTTCACTTACAACTTCCTTTGTCTATATTTACGGGGAAATCTTTACATAATTCACAATCCAGTTATTTTCTGCTTTCATATGAAAAACAAGAGCTACAGTATGAATGCAAGGTCAAAAACATCATACATAAAACGCACTGCAAAATAATATCAAGGGGACAACAAAGTAAGGTTACTTTGAGTGGGAACAAAAGCCAGTGTGAAAAGGTTGATTTTCCTAAATTGCTCTGGAGTTTCTATTCCTTGAATGAGGAGCGGGAGAGAACTCCAAAGCACCGAAGCCCCATCACAAACAGCTCTGTGCCACAGGATCAGCAATGTAGAGAGGGGATGAACAGCTCTCCTGTATCAGAGGGGGAATGAATACTGCAATGAACACTGTGAAGGGACTTTTTAGGAGGAGAATCTTATTTAATACACTAGTGTAGGTGGCTGAGAGTAGGCATTATGTCCTGCCAGCAAAGCCTGGCAGTCGAGTTTTGGAAATCCTGTCGCCTATCCAGGACTTTGCTAGGCATTCTAGATTAAATGCCATTACAGGGAGAAGGCAACGAACGCATGGGTGAGAGATGCAGCACGGTGAAAATGAAAAATGAAAGCTAAAGTCAAGAGGTGTGATTTTGTGACAAATTTGACATTTTCCTCAAAAGATAAGGGTCAGTGAAGTCATCATCTAAAGGGTGATGACTTCATCATCGTATAAATAAGGCAAAACTGTTTCTGGTGAAACTCTTTAAAAAGAGAAAGAAATCGATATACTGACGTATATCTATCTACAAATATTCAAAAAAGTATTTCTTGGGTGCAGAGCAAGCCAAGTGCAGGGCTGGAATTTTAATTTGATGAAATACATTTTGGAAAGCAACTGCTATTGCTGCCACTGAGTGTGTAATGAGGAACATGTTGTAAACTTCTTAGTTAAAACATCCATCCATTCATTTTCTTAACTGATAATCCAGTTTAAGGTCGCGGGGAAATAGAGCCTACGTCAGCTGTGATGTGGAGAGTTGAGGTACACCCTGGAAAGGTTGTAAGTCTATCACAGCGCTGCTGGGCTGAAACAGTAAGATTACAGAGCCAGATATAACTGCATCATCATTATTCTCTGAGCTGCATTTTCTTGCTGGAACTAGACAGCAGTGTGGATATTGAGTGGTACCCAGTTTCCACCAATGGAGTGCCAGTTAATGAATATTGTATCTATGCTCATTAATTCCTTTGGGTGGGTGGATGCATGTATAGATCAGTGCTTAGTGGTTCCATACCTTTATAATATCAAAGACGGGTGGTGACTATGGGAGGGGCTGCAGTGAGAATTTCACTATTGCATTGAAGGTGTAGAGATCATACAGATGACGACCTCTGTGTTATTATCCTCTGAAGGGTTTCACACCTTTTCCTACAAAAGCTGTGTAAGAATCGTTTCTGAAACCTGTCGAAATGTTGGCTGGCTCTCAAGGCTCCACCACAGAACTGGCTTCACACCAACACTGACACATTTTGCTGGGAAGGGTGTAAATTTGTGTAACTTTGGTAAAACCACAGATGCAACTGTAAAAAGTTTGTGTGATTTTTAAAACCTAGCGTAGCCAGAACTCTTCTCTCCTTTCTATTCTTCCCTCAGTGTTTTCATTAAAAAGTGTCTGACAGCATAGAAGACACTTCTTTTAGTGTTTGCTTAATGTTGCATAAGCTTCAAATGCACTCTTTGTTTGGTCTTCGGTACAGCTTTTAAAGCCTTTTCTTCTCTTTATTCATGAACTAATCCTGATTTTCCTTCTCGTTCTCTCTCCCCCCTCTGCAGGTGAGCTAGTCGCAGCACCCTCGGCTGTACCCAGCATCTCCCGTTCCCGTCTTCTTCTTCCTCTGCCTATTCCCATCATCTTCTGCCTCGTCTTTCCTGCTTCTCGTGGGAATCAAACGTCGTGATGTCTCTCTCCACCTCTCCTGCCCCCTTCCTCCTCTTCTTCCTCTTCCTCCTTCCACTGCCACCCTGCCAGCCAGAGTCCCAGCGCAGTGACCCCAGCATGAACCCTGACCCAAGAACAGCCTTGCCCTCCATATTTCCCTCCTCCTCCGTCCTACCTTCCTTATCTAATGATAATAGTACATCACCCAGCATTGGGGATAAGTGTGATGAGGTGACCGTGTGCAAGCCGGGCATCCTGTTACCTGTCTGGTACCCCGAAAACCCTGGAGTCGGTTACCAGGTGACCAGAGCTGTGGTCTACTTCCTGTCACTCATGTACATGTTCCTGGGAGTGTCCATCATTGCTGACCGCTTCATGGCATCCATAGAGGTCATCACATCTCAGGTAGGATGACAAAAGTCATTTAACTATTTATAAAAGCAAAAATTACATCTTACAAGCTTGAACATGACATATACCTTGAGTCAGGCAAATGCACTCAATCCACGGGTGGTATAGTTGATATAAATGGTTTTTGTTTGGATCTCAGTTTGCATGAGGGGGGATGTTTAGCTTCCAAGGCCTGTTGACCTCACCGCTGAAGCTTTCAGACGGGTCGTTTTTGCAAACTTCTCAACTTTGAGAGCTGCTAGTTTTTCATCTTTTATTTCTTCAGGTTACAGATAGACTGCAGTGAGGATAAGTTGTGGTATGCTCCAAAAACAAAACACACGGTGGTCATAAATGTCAGCATACCTGGATTTGCCTCAGCACACCATTTTGGAACCAATGATGTAGGAATTACAAACTCATAGATTGTACAAATCTAGCAGGGTGTCGACCATCTTCCAGGCCAAATTACTCTACGAGTTATTTAAACTTTTGTCAGGTGACCACCACAGAGATCTGGAAAAAGGATGTACTACCCAGAAACATGGAATCAAAACTCAAGCACACCTTTCACATCAGTGCAGTCTCATGGTCAATCAGGAAATAGTGATGAATATGATCTGTTTCTTTACAAACACAGGATTGCCCTCATTTTCTTTGTGTCGCTCAGCGCAGGTTTAAAAGTAATGCTGGCGTCGTGTGTCTTTACACGACAGGCAACCTAATAAATCAGTTTTCAGTTACCAGGTGAACATACTTTAAACAGAACCATGAAATATTCATTAATGTAGTAAGAATGCTTCAGCAGCAAGTGAAGCTGAACATCAACAACAGCTGAACCTACAATTTGTAGTTTTAAAAAAAGTGCACAAAGATATCGATCAATCCAAGTTACAAGCGGCCTTCCCTTTATTTATTTTGAGTCGTAATAACAAAGAAATTAACGAGGCTGTCCCCACAGCGGATAGCTTTGTGTATTTGATTTGGACGATTTTACACCGGATGTCCTTCCTGATGCAACCCCCAAAGGATTTGTGTCTTCTCCTGGGGAACCTCTGGTTGTTAGGCAAATGTGTGAACCACTACACTATGGAGCTGCAAGTAATCTGAAGCAAGGTGTGGGATTCAAACGGTAGTGTATCAGAAAGTTATGATCTTCCACTTCCTAATTTGGCCTTTGTTGCTCTTTTAGCCTGGAGGTACATGACTTATGTCCATGAACATGAACTATTACACCGACCACGATGCTCTACCATCAGACTGTGTGCCGGAATAATTTGGGACTATTTCATGAAACTGCAGTGAAAATTGCTGTTCATACATCTTTGATGGAAAAGTTTTTTTGATTAACCTTCATTTTCACAGAATGTATTTACAATAGGTGTTCCAATGTGCTTTGTAAGGTTAAAAACGCCATTATTAGAGAAAACCAACAGACTATCCCCTGTGAGCAGCACTGTTTCCGAGTGCTGCTCACAGGGGCCAGTATCTGCAGATGGCTGCCCCTCCCTGAGGAAAAAAAGGAGAATAAAAAAGGAAAGAAAGAGAGAACATGAGCAACAAACAGGAAAAATGCAAACTACAGGAGAGAGGAAAGTTAAATGTAATGACATGTGGTGGTGGAAAAGTGAAAAGAGGGGAGTGAAGGAGGAGTGCTCTGTGCATGATGGGAAGTCCCCCAGCAGCCTGAGTCTATAAGGATGGTTCAGCATCACCTGATCCAGCTCTTACTACAAGCTTTATCCAAAAGGAAAGGAAAGATAAAGCTTCCACCTGTCGAGTGTTTTCACTCAGCTATAGTGCAGACTGTTTGCTGACCGTGCACCAAACACTTCAAAATAGACCTACTTCATGTTAATGCATTAATAAAGTTGTGTTCCCGTCTTCAATGAAGCCATAAATGATTTGCTGGAACCTGTGAAGTGAATTTGTGCGCTTCATCATTCAGTCGTCTCCTTCCTGTAAAGCAGTTCCTTTAATGGCAATTTCATAGATTCCCCTCCTCTCTCCATTTCCACTGCAAACTGTAACAGTGCAAATGACCCTCAGCTGTTTTCAGAGTCAGCAGGCAGAGTTGTTATTTGTCAAAGTTGTCGTGATGTTTTTGCAGGAGTACAGCTCACAGGGTGTGTGTGTTTGTGTCCCAGGTGGCTTTTAATGGATCGGGTCTTGAGGTTATGCAGTGTATGCAGTGTTTTTTAACAAAAGACGATTGCGCCTGAGTTTTGAGGCTTCAGTGGACCCTGAGGTCCAGTTTGAAAGGAGGATGAGGAGACATGAAGGTCAGCTGGAGTGAGAAACGAGGACATTGAGACGCTGTTCCCAGTATCAAAGCTGTTTTCTGGTTTTAAAAAAAAGATGCTAACATCTACAGAGTATAAGATTTTGTCTTACACGATACTCTCCATATGATTCCTTTTCTGTTGTGGGTAGAACAGCAAAAAAACAAAGTATTAAAGTTTGAGTACAGAACATTTCTGAGTTTATTTCAGCTCCCAAGGAGTAATTTTACACATTCAGAGTAAAATGTTGCTCAGTGCTGGAGTTGTCTGACAGGACTTATAACATCAGTGTTAGCTCAACTCCTTGGAGATGCAATTACACTCCACCCACACATTTCATTTCTCCGGTTGCAGCAGCAGGAAAGAGTCGGTCTCCTCACTTCTATCATGTAAGCTGCATATAGACAGATGGCCAATGACTGCTTGTATTCTGCAGAGAGAGGCAAGTAGGGCAAGAATACCTTTATTACCAGAGGCTTAGAGGTCAATAAGAAACAGGAGTTAGCTTCTTTATTTTGAGTGTGCAGCACTTAAAGAGGGTATGTTACATGATTTTGATTAATTTACATTTTATAATGAATCAACCCAGATTTTGTTATTATAGATTGCTTACTTCATTCAGAAAGTTAAGACTTAATGTTAGTTAAAAGATTTTGTCACATTTCTGTGCCCCATACACCGCACTCTTACAGGCTTTATTATTATTTTATTTATATTTTCCAAACATCCCTGAACATGAATAGTGACCACGTGTCATTTTGAGGTTAAAGTTTTGAACTTTTGTTTTGTTTTTTGGGGGGTTTTGGCTGTGATGACTTTACCATTCTGCTAATACTATACTTTAGTTTTATCATTTAAGTTCGATTTCACATGTTCAGTTATCAGTTCCTTGTTTATTATTATTATTTCTTATATTTTGGGTTTGTTATTGATGTCAGTGTTTCTCTTCCTTCATCTGTGTGTTTATAACTTTGTTCTCGGATGTTCTTTCTGGTTCTTCTGGTTCCACCATGTTTTGCGTTGAAGCTTAATTTTCTTTCATGTCATGTGATAATTTTATTTTCTTGTCTTCCCTTGACTGGCTGATTAAGTGTTTCCAAATTCAGGGGCTGCATCCTTTGAAGGTTGCATTTGGAGGTCAGACTGACAGTCTGAGGGAAGCAGTCACTGCATTTAAATGTATATCGCTCTATAACATTGAATTTGGCTTCATACAAGTTACATGGCATTAGGGATTTTGTCCTCCATCTCTCTCCAACACCTCTCTAGCTGCCAGTTTCATGGTTGCTAGGCAACAGAGGCAGCGCTGATAGGCTACACTTCCGGTTTCTGAAGTTTTTGTGGCCTGTGAAGGTGTGCCCTATGTAGGCCACGTCCTTCGAAACATGCAGCCTCCAGATTTGGACACAGTTTCACCTGCGTCTGGTCCCCATCCTGTTTCTCATTCCCCGATCCGTTCCCGGTGTATTTATAGTCTTACCTTCTCTTTGCCTTTTGTGCATTTTCTGCGTGGCAAGCTCAGAGTTATTTCCCAGTGACCTCCTGTGTTCTGCTAGGCCTCTTGTGTCTCTGGATTTATGTTTGTTTCAATTTTTTTTTTGCATGTCTTTACTTTGTAGAGGTTGTTTATTTTGGACTTTAGTTGAGACCTGTTTTTGCATTTTAATGCAGGAGTCTGACTCCTTTTACACCTTTACACTTTTCTCTGCCACACAAGCACTAGAAACCATATCCACAAGTAACCACCACAGCATATCGCATTAAGATGTTGATGGCATATATTAACAGTCTTTGTGCTTGCCACTGCAGAAGTGTTAAACACTTGGAAACATTTATTAAAAGTTATTCATTGAAACAACCATGGATAGCTATGCTCCTCAGCAGAGATGGGCAATAACGCGTTACAAGTAACGCATTACTGTAATCCGATTACTTTTTTCAAGTAACCAGTAAAGTAAGGGATTACTACTGCAAAAAAGGTAATTAGATTACTGTTACTTCCCCGTAAGCACGCTGTGTTACTGCGTTACTAAAACCGTGATTTTTTGACGAGTGTCTCATGACAGTGACGTAAGCGAGTGCGATGTTCGTGGCAACAGCTGTGTGCAGATCAACAATGAATAATATATCGAGTGCGGGAGAGAGTATGAGCGTGCAGCGTTTAAAGCGTGGAAGTACTGACCTTACTTTGAGTTTGATTCCATAAAAAGTGACAAAAACATTTAGTCCGCTGTTCACTGCGTGGGAAGAAAACTTCTTTTTACAGCGAAAAACCCCCTAAACTTCTGAGCAAGCACCGACAGTACGCTGCCACGGGAATGTGAAACTCCCAGATCCTTCCACTGACCGCTACAACACACCTGCACCAGGGTAAACCTCCGCCTGCCCCACTCCTTCTAAACAGGTGAAAATAGAGCAACAGGACCGCTGAGTCTTTGATTTTATTTATTTTCTGCTGTGGTTTACTCACATCTATTAGAAAGAGTGAGTGTAAACACAAACAACTATTTTATTTTATGTGCTGGAATGTGCAGAAAATAGGTTTAAATGTTCAACAAATTTCTTCCAGTCAGAGAATGTTGCATATCATTTAATGTTTGCTTGATGCATAAAGTTAAAAGATTAAAACTAACAAAACAAGTTTTAGAAAGAGACTTTTCCATTTGATTACATTTTATATGATGGATTATGCAAAAAAAGTAGAATTGGGCTAAAAGATCTATCGCTTTATTACCTATTCATGTTGTAAATCGTGTTTTTAAAAAGTAACTAAGTAACTAATTACTTTTGAAAATAAGCAAGTGCATTTATTTACTCTGGAAAATTTAAGCAGGCATCCAGCCTGAAAACAGCTGTGGAGGCAAACAACCACCATCTAGTTTAAAGTACCAGTCACACGGTCAAATGCAGTCCAGGTTAATTTGGTTCCGGTGACAGCTTAGTAAATCATTTTTAGTGGAGCCTCTTGACCGCAACTCATCTTTCCACAGGAGCTGTCCAACTCCATTCAGGTCATTCCCTGAGCCTAACAGATACATATACAGGGATCCAGAGGAATTACACTGAGATTGAATGTAATGAGAAATCTGTCAGATAAGGGGCTCTATAACGGGAAAGACAACAAAGTAATAGGCATGGTGGTAGAAGCCACAGGAAACATTAGCTCATCCATCCCCTTCATGGTCAGTGTACACGGATATCTGAGTGTGTACCCCACAATCCATCACCGTGGCAGGCACAGCACCACCTCTGCACCATCTACCGGTCAGGGCTCCGGTCAGTCTGTGTGCTGGTGTGTCTGTACACTGCAGGAGTATGTGGGAGTGCTGACCCTACATGTTCTACACCAGCGGTCCCCAACCCCCGGACCTCGGACCGGTACCGGTCCGTGAGTCGTTTGGTACTGGGCCGCGAGAGTTGAGGCTCAGCTGTGAAATGTATGGTTTTCAGGGTTTTTATCGGTTTTCAGCGTTATTTTGTTATCGTTTTTATCGTTAACTCGGTTTTCCTGGGTCTTTTCACGTGTGTTATGAATAACTTTTCAGTACCGGTACTAGTTTTATTTAGTTGTATTTATCCGCGACACCTTAAAGGCCGGTCTGTGAAAATATTGTCGGGCATAAACCGGTCCGTGGCGCAAAAAAGGTTGGGGACCGCTGTTCTACACTTCACTTCCTGTGTGAGCTCCTGTTATGAGGATTTATGAATGCAAAGGAAACAGAGTAAATGTAGTAACGACTATGTCAGCGAATAAACTGCTAATGGTGATGAATACAGCAGAAGCAGAGAGATAAATCTGTCTCTTTGTCTCTATGTAGATAAATACGACAAGAGAGCCACGACTCAGAAAAATTACATTCCCACTCACATAAACTGAATTCTGATTTAGAGGGAAATGTGTTTTGTTTTTTTCGTGGATTCTTTTTTCAACAGACACCTTTATTATCAACGTGGCTTTTCTGTTTATTTTCTTTCTTTGTGGTCATAGACTGTACGCGTGATCAAGAAAGAAATGAGGAACGGGAGTAAAAGCAAACTTGCTGGCTGCATATATAAAAATTCCCTTTCAAAGCCAGTAATAAATGTTGACTTTAGATAGGAAGCACATTTTCAACCTTCAGGTTTTTAACTGAGTTTTAAACTTTTTTTTTGTTAACTTAACCGTTTTGGGAGAAGTTAATGAAAAATAGTGTAAGTCATGTTCACGGATCCAAATGTTTAAACTGTGAAAATATTTGACTTTTAGTTTTTTATTTTATTTTTTTTAGTTCTGTTAATGTTTTCAGGCTTATGCTGCAGAAAATGGAGCTCAAGCCTCTAATGTGGTTAACATTATGAACATTTGTATTTGAATCCAAACCTTTCCCTCAATGAAAACTTGATAGTTTTGGTGCCTACAACACAACAACACGGAGTATGAAAATTACATTTGAAAGAAAATCTAATCTGAAAATAAGTGAGTGAGTAGCTGGAAGTCAAACTCTACTTGGCTGGATGACACTGCCTATCTTGTTAAATGTAAGGTATTAAAACTGCAAAACTGCTTTCCTGAGATGTAATTAAAAATGCTGTTTAGTGGAATGGGAAGGTCGTTTTTAAAACACAGGACTGGATGAGAACATGGAAGATTTGTTCTCACTGCAAATTCTCAGCAGGTAGAGATATTGAACTTCTTCTTGTTAACAAGAAGAAAAATTGTCCCCCTTCATCTAAGTTGGGATGCAAACTGAAAGGACCACTGTCGTTGTGAGGTAACGGTACTACCCAGGCTGTATCCCAATTCAGGGTCTGCAGCCTTAAAGTACGCAGCCTTAACGGTCCACAAGGGCCGCGTACTCAAAGACCGCTAAGGCCGGAAGTGCGAGGCTTGTGAAATGGGACGGTTTAGCCTCCTTCGTGCTGCCAGAGTTGCCTAGCAACCATGATACTAACAGCTGGAAACTTTTCAGCTTTGTTTGACAGAAATGAAGGAGAAAATCTTTTGTTCATTTGTTTGTTTGTTTCTACATGAGCTTTGATCATTCTCTGTAAGATTAAGCTCAGCTATTGAACGGCGTATATTTTAAAGTAAAGGCTTTAAAACCAAGTTAGTACAAACGTCACTAATGTCACATAACTTTGCCGACAGTAATATTTTAATGTTCTTCGTTATTAAACATTTGCACATAAAGAAGTGACATAATATTAAGTAGTTACTTTTAAAAGTTTACTCTTCCGCCGTTTTTTTTCGGCAAAATTATCCACACCCACCGCCGCGCTATGCATTCTGGGATATGTTGGGCCACGAAGTCTACGCCGCCACATCCTTAAAATTCAGGGAAATGAAGGACGCATTTGAGGGCCGCATTTCGAGCAGCCTGCGAATTGGGACAGCCTTCGTCGCGTCGCTGTGACGTAATCGGCCTTAAAATGCGGCCTTTAAGGCTGCAGAGCCTGAATTGGGATACAGCCCCACTGCATTATCTGCAGCCCCAGCATGTGAGAACAGTGACTTTTTACTGTCCAGAGGCTCATACAGATCACCATGGAAAACGTATTAGCAAAAAAGAAAATCCTTCTTGGTTTTTCATTCTTGAAACAACAGGGAGGTGTGGACTGGCTGCTACTTAGATTCCTATTTTTCTATGCCGAGTGCTCTGTCAACCAATAACACATTTAAACAACTATTATGTTCCTTTAAGGACCTTGCCTAACATACTAACAATCTTATATATCTTGACCAGAAATACTTCAACATGCAAACTGAATTAGTAGACATTATGTCGTTATGTTCATGTGTGTCAGCCATTTCCCCATGTGTTCCCACTTCCCTCATTATCCTCCTGTGTGTATTTAGTCCAAGTGTTTTCAGTCACTCCTTGCCGGATCGGCTGCGTTTTTCCCATGCCATGTCGTGCTTTCAGATTTCCATATCACTTTGCTATGTTTAGAGTTTTTCTTGTTTGTTTTCTGTTCCCCAAGATTTTTCTTGGTTCTTGTTTCTTTTCTAGTTTACCCAGTGTAGGTCATTGTTTAGTTTTATGTTGTTTTCGTCCTTTTATTTTGTACTGTTTTGTCTGCCTAAATAAACCGCTCATCATCAGTTATGTTTGAGTTTTAGTATGTCCAGACCTGGGTCCACTCTTTGCACTCCATGCAGTTTGCCTGAGCAGACTGTGACAAGGAGAGCAAGTTAAAAAAGATTTTTTCTTTCTCTCCATGACTGTTGGAAACCCATGAATGAAAGCACATGATGGCATTCCTCTGAAACAAATGGCTGTAGTTCAAAAAGTATGCATGTGTGGGCTTTGAGGCATGGCTTTTTGAAAAGCAAACAAGCGTAGCTACGTTTTGCAGGTAAAATGATGGCTGTAGGTTAAAAATTGTGGTCACAGCGGCAGATTAAATACCAAAATTTCAGACGAGATTTTCTGCATGTCTCACTCTAACCTCACTTTAGCTTCCCAGTGTACATGAACGGGGAGAGATTTGAGAGATTTCTCTGGACAGTTTTGACCAAAACTGAAAAACTGTAAGAGGTACCGTGAAAATGTGCCTAAAGGAAGAGGAGTGACAGCAGAGAAGAGAACGAGTCTCTCCATTCAGTGTCTAATTTAAAAAATCTGAATAGAAGCGAACAGTGCATGAACGAGCCGCTTCTTTTGAGGTATGAACAGCGTATCTATGACTACTTGGTGGATGAAGAAGAAGAAATAATCTGATAAGGATGTGGAGGTTTACACAGACCGTGGACTGGCATCTTCCTAACTCTCTGTTCAGCCTAGGGTGGGGCAGGTTACATCTTCATCCTTCTATGTAGTCCAGACTTTTTACATCAAGCACGCTAACACAAATTGTGTGTTTGGGCCAACAGGAGAAGGAGGTGACCATCACTATGCCTAACGGGGAAACGTCAGTGATGACGGTTCGAATCTGGAATGAAACAGTGTCCAATCTGACGCTCATGGCTCTGGGCTCCAGCGCTCCAGAGATACTGCTCTCTGTTATAGAGGTACACACACACACAGACACAGTAACTCTGTGTATCGTTTATTGAGATGCAGATGGTAAGTAGACTTGTCTTTCCTCTCCCTGTTACAAACTTTTTGCAGGTGTGTGGTCACGAATTCAAGGCTGGCCAGTTGGGTCCAGGAACCATCGTCGGCAGTGCTGCCTTCAACATGTTTGTGATCATCGGGATCTGCGTGTGGGTGATCCCCAACGGCCAGAGCCGGAAGATCAAACATCTGCGGGTGTTCTTCATCACCGCGTTCTGGAGCATCTTCGCCTACATCTGGCTCTACCTTATCCTGTCTATCATATCACCGGGTGTCGTGGAGGTGAGGCAGACTCAGTGTGAGAGGATGAAAGAATCAGTGAGCTCAGAGGTGCAGTGGCAACATACCAGATATTTATTCATCTTTTTGGTAAATTGGTAAGTTCTCAAATGAACCCTCTAGCATGAAGACGTGAAGCGAAGTGATCAGGAAATAGTTTTGACACGGAGCAGTTTTTGTCTTTTATTTGTTTTAGAGGTTGGGGAATGTGTGGAGGGAGACATGTCAATATCGTCTTCTTCCTGCTTGCTGATGGACAAACTTCTAAGCAAAGATATCTCTTATTCTTTTTTACCACACAAGTAGTGATGTTAACTTGTGAATCCAAATGTGACCACATACTGTTGTTTCCTTATGGGCCAGGTCGCCTCACAGCAAGCAGATCCCGGGTTCAGAGCTCCTCCTTCAGAGTTACTTCAGCTGTTAAGAAGATGGATAGATGAATGGATGGATGGATGACTGATCTTTAACGACTATAATAGTTCTAACTTTATAATCTCCATGTGTGTTTCAGGTGTGGGAGGCCCTGGTCACCCTGCTCTTCTTCCCTGTCTGCGTCATCCTGGCTTGGATCGCTGATCGGCGCCTGCTCTTCTACAAATACATGGGCAAGCGTTACCGAGCCGACAAGCGCCATGGCATCGTTGTCGAGACTGAAGGGGATTTGACACCCAACAAAGGCGGCATGGAGATGATCATAGATGGCAAGTTCCCAGCGCGAGGGGGCGCTGTGGTTCCTGCTGAAAACTGTGGGGGCGGCACTCAGGACGGGACCACAGGCGCCACAGCCAACAACATTGGAGCGGCAGCAGGAGCCGTGGGAACAGGAGGGGGAGCCAATCTGCCCCACTCCACCAGCGCTACAGTCAATGTGGAAAGCAGCAAGGAGCTGGATGAGAGCCGCAAGGAGGTGAGACAGAGACGGGAAGAATCTTCAGAGAGCAGCATAGGAGAGCATCTGATCACAAGCACAACATCAGAATCAAACATTAGACTGTTAGTTTGAGAGATTCAGTTACACGCCAGATGATGTGTTACATAAAACTGTGTGAAAGGTCTTCCTATAAAACAGGTGAACTTCAACCATCAGATCAGCAAACCAGAGAGTCAAAACATAAATAAAAATATTTCTGAAGACAGACAGGAAAACAACAAAAACCTATGGAGCACTTGTTACTGCACATTTTAACACTGTCACTATGCAAACAAAGTTTTTCTTTCTATTCCTCAGATGCATTTCTGGTTTGTGCAGAACATCTTAGTGCTATGTGTGGAAAATCTGTGTTCAAAGTGAGGAAATGAAGAAACAAGTGTTTCATTTTCATGTAATCTTTAGAATGTAAATCCATTTGGACTCTGGGGTCATTGCATATGTGGCTTACCATATATTCATTTCATAATTGGATTTCCCACATTTTTATGTTGGTGAAAAATCTAAACTTGCACTTTCTGGTAGCGTTTTTGTGGGAGAAACGTTTCGTCACTCATCCAGGTGACTTCTTCAGTCTCAGCTGACTGCAGGTTTCCCCAAACCTATAAACAGTACATTTGCATAATGACTGAAACCAGCCCAGTGAAGCTATACCCAGGGGAATCTACACCAAGTCTGTATGGTTTACTGAAAATACATAAACAGGGTGCACCTTTAAGACCGATTGTCTGTATGATCAACTCTGTCACCTATAACATCTCCAAGTTTCTGGCTTCCATCCTGAACCCGCTGGTGGGCAGCTCTGAACACCACATCCAGAACACCCTGGATTTTGTTGAGAAGGTGAGAGATGTCATTATGGAGGCAAATGAAACCATGGTCTCGTACGACGTTACATCTTTCTTCACTTGCATCCCAGTCACAGAAGCGTTGGAGGTAGTTGGTAAGAGATTACAGGATGACACCAACCTCAGCAACAGGACCACTCTCAGCATCGACCAAGTGTATTTGAACTGTGCCTTCATTCCACCTACTTCACATACAAGGGTCAGTTCTACAGGCAGAAACATGGGTGTGCCATGGGCTCCCCAGTTTCACCCATCGTGGCCAATTTGTACATGGAAGAAGTGGAAAAGAGGGCTTTGCTGTCCTACCCTGGAACACCACCAAGCCATTGGTTCAGCTATGTGGATGACACCTGGGTGAAAATCAAATCTCAGGATGTACCACAATTCACGGATCACATAAACTCGGTGGACCAACACATCAAATTCACCAGGGAGGATATGAAAAGTGGCAGGTTAGCCTTCTTAGACTGTGAGATTTCCATCAGTAATGGGGGACATCTAAAAGCTGACGTGTTCCATAAACCTACACATACAGATCAGTATTTAAGGTTTGACTCTCATCATCCACTGGAGCACAAACTGGGTGTCATCAGGACACTACAACACAGAGCGAACACCATCCCCACTGACACAGCGGCCAGAGAGGCAGAAGAACAGCACATCAAGAAGGCCCTGAGTAAATGTGGTTATCCCAGCTGGACTTTTGTCAAAGCTGGGAAGGCGCCTAAAGAAAGCTCCAGCCGATCCAGGAGAGAAGGACAACCGCTGCCCAAGCGAAAACCTGTAGTGATCCCATACGTGTCAGGAGTATTGGAGCAGTTGAGACGCATTTTTTCTAAACACCGGGTCTCTGCGGCTTTTAAACCCAAAACACGCTGCGCCAAAAATTGGTCCACCCCAAGGATCGGGTCCCCCGACACAAACAGAGTAACATAGTGTACGCTGTTAAGTGCAGGAGGATTGCCAGGATTTATACATCGGGGAAACCAAACAACCTCTGGCGAAGCAGATGGCACAACACAGAAGAGCCACCTCGTCAGGCCAGGACTCTGCAGTCTATTCACACCTACAGGCCAGTGGACACTCTTTCAATGATGAGGATGTAACATCCTGGACAGGGAGGAACGCTGGTTTGAGGGCGGAGTCAAGGAGGCCATTTACGTGAAAAGGGAAAGACCATCTCTGAATCGAGGAGGGGGCCTAAGGGTACATCTGTCACCATCTTACAATGCTGTGATTGCAGCCATTCCCCAACTCTCTGTGAATGGTACTCATGAACATTGATCAGTGGTTGTTGATCAATGGTCATGAGAATTTACATAATTAAGATTAAGGAACTGACCTCCCTGCTCATTGTTCCTTCAGTGGGCTGGTTTCAGTCATTATGCAAATTTACTGTTTATAAGATTGAAACCTGTAGTCAGCTGAGACTGAAGAAGTCACCTGGATGAGTGACGAAACGTTTCTCCCACAAAACGCTACGTCCAGATGAACACAATCAACTTTTGGAGATTTACTTACCTGGATGATGGAGCATCCATCAAGACGACAGAATTGCAGGAAAATAATGGATTATTTCTCAGCAGGAGACAGAAAGATAGAGTGCTCAGTACATTTCAAACACCACCCAGTGTAAGGTTTCTGCCACAGGCCCACGCTCCTTAGTCTAAATTATATTTTTCATACTAAAATATAATTATTAAATTTACAAATGTACTGTGTTACAAAAAAGCAGAACAGAAGATTTAATTTAAGTATTTGAATATGTGCTTCATTATTTTCTGGCTTCTGGCTCAGAACACATGTAAAAAGTTTGTTATTTTGCCTCATAAATAAAAACATAACTTTTAGTTTTTTGAACAAGTTTTTAACAGATTTCTAAAGTACTTGTGTTTTCTTGTTTTTATGAAATCTCGTCTGATAAATTTGTTAAGCGCCTCAAATGCAGATAAATGTGTCTCCAGTTTAAATTTCCTCGAGTGAAGCATGCATGCTTTGTTCTGCACTTTATAATCTCATTTTGTTAACAATCGCTGCTTTGCACCTGTCTGGAATGCAGATGACAATAAGCCCATTTACATCTGCTGTGAAAAGATTAACGGCTCTTACTTTGGAGGAGTAGAACGAACTTTTTTCTTATCTGAACTGAAAATCTATCAACAGTACAAATCATAAAACCCCCTGAGGAGACCTTGTAATACTTGGCTCTATAAATATAATTTACTTGATTTAGAACTGAGGATGGAAAATGAGAAAAGCAGAGAAATGAGACTCTTGGGAAGAAACTTTATTAAAATAAAAGCTAGACAGACAGTAAGAACTGAGAGACAAACAGGTCCTCATCCACATCATTTTTCTGGCCCAATTAAACCAGGCTTTAAAATATCATTCTGATATTTTAAGCTAAAATATGCTCCAAAGTGGACTTTTTTAAAGTTGCCTTTCACAGGTATTTTCACAGTTTACCTTGGACTTGGGTGACAAGTTTGAAGACGCTGCCCATACTTACATAATTGGAGTTTTAGAAATGTAATTACATTTTGCTTTTTTACTCCTAATTTTGCTGTATGTGCGGTTCATGCTCAGATATCACAAGCTGTACCGAAATGTACAGTACTGTATTTAGTACCAGAGAAAAAGTAGCCTTAAAGCTGAGGGTTAAACGTTATTCTGCTGATAATATTGCGCTAAATGGCCTTTTAGGTAGGTTCGCACCCTGAAAGCCAGCTGAAAGTGTCGAGTGCACTCCACCCCTGCAGTTTTGCTATTTGAGTTCGCTGTGTGGGCAGAAACTTGATGTAAATGTGTGCAGAGGCAGAACGCAGCCTCAGGCTGTGGGCTTCACTTCCTCTCACTGAGGTGACCCCTTCAGGACCACTCACTCCTTTATTGATACTGAGCTATCACTTACTGTGAAACCTGGCTCCATGCATATGCAGCACATACAGGTTACACTGAAAAGGGTTATTTTTTTCTTTGCTAACAGTCGCTCTTAGAGGGAAGATAGACCAAAGCAGACCACATATGGCCCGAGTCCCTGGATCCAGCAGGACTATTTTAATCCACATTACAAAGAATCCTTCACAAAAGTTCTGGATTCAGATCCAAAGAAATTCTAAAAGTTAATCACGCCACACCGAGTCTTGCAAATACATCCATAACTGAAAAAATAACACATTAACAAGGAAACACGCTGTTCACTCTTGTTTGTCTACAAGGTTTTTTGTTATCTGTTTTTTGTGACTCAGTTTCATTACTTCCTTCCAGGTTCTCTCGCTGGTGTTGTGCACAGCATTTTGTTCTCTTTTTTATTTATAAAACAAATAAAGTTCCTCTTTGCATCTCTTTGAGATTCCTGATAGGCATTTTGATCCTCTCTCTACACCCGGTAGCACAGGCCAAAGGTGCTTATCAAAATCTGCAAGACTGACTTAGTCTTGTTTGTCTAATAAACTGCTGTTGGACAGACAGACTTATTTCCCATACTCAGCATCAATGTTTTTGTCTCTTTCAGTCCTTGTAAACAAGACAAGACAAAGAACAGCCCATCAGGGGAGTCAGACCTGCACATTTTTACATATTTTAAGAGCAGGTTCACAGCTCCTGTTAAAATGCCAGAAACAACCTGTGTTTCATGTTGTGTAGAGAAAATGAAAGAAATGGTTTAAGTATTACCATATTTGTGTTTGCTTAATGGTCTATTTGTAAATCTGCAGAGTACCTGGTACAGACTGAGAGTGGGTTATGTTATATCTTTTTCAAAGTGACATGCAAAAATATATCCTAACACCAGATCAGCTTCACCTATTCTAATACAGTATGTGGTTATATTGTGAAGGCGATTAGTAGGAAGCAGGATAATAACTGCTGATTAAAACTGTAAATCATATTGTATCTGGTGGAAGTGAAACATCACCTGACTGGATATCGTTATGGAGAAAAGGCGTTATGTTAGTTTTGTTTAGTTTTGATTTTTTTTGCTGACCATTTCAAGTAGCACAAATGTGGGATGTTTTCTGCACCAACTCATGTGATCAAATGTAATTAGACATCAGGCCTCTTTGTGTGACTGTCTTTGGACAGCAAAGGGGTAATTTATTCCTTTAACTGATGACATTTTCTCTTTTAATGCTTGAAAGTTGTTGGAGGTTATTATTTCAAAATGTCATCCTTTTGATAGCTCGAGCTTTTAGAGAAAAGATGCAGTGATTCTGTTGTTATGAAACCGAAAAAGTATATAAGATATTTCTGTGTTAGCCTTTTTTGTATTTTATATCTCTAAGACTTGATGCAATCTTGTAAAAAACTAAATGTACCTGTACTGTATCCAAAGGGGGGGGGAGAGAGAGAGTAAAGAGCAGCCAGACACTGCTAACAAACTGCACTTGATTAGTTGATCTTCAACAAGTGTGATGAGCTCTGTGAAAGCAGAAGTTTTGACAGTTTGCTGGTCTGGAGCATTAGTTGTGTGTTAACACAATTCCTCAGTCTTCCCAGGAATTCTAAAAAAGACAGAACAGCTTAAGTTTGCAAAATTATGTCTGAGCAAAGCCCAAAATTTCTGGAACGATGTCCTTCAAACAGACGAGACCAATGTTTGGTCACGATGCACAGCAGTTCATACCAGTTGCATACCAACTATTACACGGGGTGGAGGAGTGATGATTTGGGCAGCCACAGGACCCGGAGTCGACCAGAAACTCCTCTGCATAGCAAAGTACTCTGGAGTCACAACCATCTGTCACAGCAGCAAACCTGCAACAGAATGGCTGAAAAAGAAAAGTATCAAAGTGTTGCATTGATCCAATCAAAGTCCTAAAAAAGCTGTGCATATATCTGAGACGTGTAATTTAAAAAAAAGCCTGAAAACATATAAAATATTTAGTCTTGGAGGCAGTGAGAAATTCTTTTCTTTTACGTGAGTGGAAACGTGTCTGCAGAAACTGTACGTGATGAGAATGTCTCGCTCTTCTGTCGTGTCGATTCCATCTTAAGCATATTTGTGTCCTCTCATCTTTCCTCCAGGTGATTCGTATCTTGAAGGAGTTGAAGCAGAAATATCCTGATAAAGAGCTGGACCAGCTGGTGGAGCTGGCCAACTACTACGCCTTGCTGCACCAGCAGAAGAGCCGAGCTTTTTACCGCATTCAGGTAACACACACACACACACACACACACACACACACACACACACACACACACACACTGTCTCTCTCTCTTAGGCCCTGAGGTAAACACACAAGGTTGTCCAGAACTGTGGGAACTCATAAAGTAGTTCAAGGGCTTCTAAAAATGATTCTGTACTCTTTGTTTCCTTTAACCCCTCATCCTCCTCTTCCTCTCCCTGAAGGCGACTCGTATGATGATCGGAGCTGGAAACGTCCTGAAGAAGCATGCAGCGGACCACGCGCGGCGCACAGCCGTAGCTGATGAGGAGGCCCCAGAAGACGACGACATGGCTGTGTGCAGCCGCATCTCATTTGAGAGTCCTCACAGTCAGTGCATGGAGAACTGCGGCGTCCTGATGCTGGCTGTGGCGTGTCAAGGTAGCGAAATGAATTACGCATAAGCTTATAATGAGTCCACATAAATAAGACAAGAGGCTGAGAGCTGCTGTGGTAATAAAGCATAAAATCTTTCTGTTCTACAAATCAGTGCAACATTTGATCTAAACTTTTTCTGTCTTTGATCCGACCTGTGGTCAGTTTCCTCCACTGAACCTAAAGGAAGACATTTAATTACTTGTAAAAGTACTTATGGAAGAAGCACTTTAAAGAGAGCCTGCAGTAACCCGTGCTTAAACAGAATTTCTTTTTTTAACACAGCAGTTTGAAAAAAATTCACGTAGCTTGTTTTGAGGAATCCCAAGAAAAGGTTTTTGGGGGTTTTTGGAGTAATTGTCAATGACCAGCTACCACATTTTGACCCATCCATGTGGTCACAGTACGAAAGCAATTTTTTCACACAGCTTTATTAAGTATGTCAGAGTTTCTGATATATATGCCTGATTCTAAGGCACCTAGATGGGAGGCACTGATTGATGGACAGCTATACATAATACAGCTGAATAGGATTCCCCCCTCCCACACCCACACACACACACACACACACACACACACACACACACACACACACACACACACACACACACACACACACACACACACATATTCTGGTGTCAAAAATCCAGATGCATACATTTCAGCCTGTAGATTCATGACTATTTCCTTCAAATTCTTAAATTCGTTTGTTCATGTTTCCATCCATCCATTTTCATCCGCTTTATCCGAGGCCGGGTCGTGGGGGCAGCAGCCTAAGCAAAGCGGCCCAGACCTCCCTCTCCCCAGCCACCTCCTCCAGCTTATCCGGGGGAACACCAAGGCGTTCCCAGGCAAGCCGAGAGATATAATCTCTCCAGCGTGTCCTGGGTCTGCCCCGGGGCCTCCTCCCGGTGGGACATGCCTGGAACACCTCACCCAGGAGGCGCCCAGGAGGCATCCTTGTCAGATGCCCGAACCACCTCAGCTGGCTCCTTTCGATGTGGAGCAGCAGCTGCTCTACTCTGAGCCCCTCCCGGATGGCCGAACTTCTCACCCTATCTCTAAGGGAGAGGCCAGCCACCCTTCGGAGGGAGCTCATTTCTGCCGCTTGTATCCGCGATCTCGTTCTTTCGGTCACTACCCACAGCTCGTGGCCATAGGTGAGGGTAGGGACGTAGATCGACCGGTAAATTGAGAGCTTCGCTTTTACACTCAGCTCCCTCTTCACCACGACGGACCGGTGCAGCGTCCGCATTACTGCAGCTGCAGCCCCAATCCGTCTGTTGATCTCCGGCTCCCTTCTCCCATCACTCGCGAACAAGACCCCGAGATACTTGAACTCCTCCACTTGGGGCAGGAACTCATCCCCGACCCGGAGTGGGCACTCCACCCTTTTCCGGCTGAGAACCATGGCCTCAGATTTGGAGGTGCTGATCCTCATTCCCGCTGCTTCACACTCGGCTGCGAACCGCTCCAGTGCGAGCTGGAGCTTGTTGCACTTTTAATTTATCTGCATTTCAATTCCCAGATCTGCTAATATTAAAAAGAACAAAATGTTCCTTCTATCTTTATCGTTTCTTTTCTTGTTGCGAGCTTGTTCATGTTTCCTTTTTAAAAATCTCACTCATTAGACCTTTGTGCACCTTATGTACAAAGGTCTGGTTTCCACCTCCAGTTTTAGTCATGAATAGATTTAGACACTCCAAGACAATCACTAGCATGTAAAAGGAAGTCTAAATTCATCCAAATTTAAAATAGAGTCCCTCTTTAGATATGTTGAATAAATGTATTTCAGTTAAATTCAGTTCAGTTTTATTCATATGTATTTATTTATTTATATCGCTCCAAATCTCAACAACAGTTGGCTCAAAGCGCTTTGGCTTCAGTTCTGAAATCATAAGGAAAACAAAATCTGCTGGTGAAAAACACGAGCAACATAAATGCAAAAGTAACTGAGAGTCAGCTTATCTTCCTATATAGGTTTTGTAAGAGTGTGAACATCACAGTACAGATAGATACAGCTCACAGAAATAATATTGTGTAATATATCCAGTGTAACTGTGTTTTATTTCTGTTGTTTAGGTGGTCTGGGAGAGAATACTTTCTATGTGGACTACAGAACAGAAGATGGTTCAGCCAACGCTGGATCAGATTACGAATACACCGAAGGAACGCTGGTGTTCAAGCCTGGAGAGACTTGCAAAGAGATCAAGGTGAGTTCAGGGAAGACTGCGAAGAGAAGATAACCTGCCATTTAAAAAACATCCTTTTATTAAAAACAAAGAAACACAAGGTTAACCGTATACAAAAAATCACAGGAACACAACAACAGTGACTCAGGTGGGGCTTATACTTTGTTGGGGACATGGACAGCTGCTGACAGTACGGATGAGTAGCTGTTCCTTTTATATAAGCTCAGGCCAGTTTACACAATCACAAAATACTACAGGGAGTCTTGTCCTCACCATCTGATGTTAAAAGTTACATCACTCAGACCCCAGCTGACCCTGGCATGGATCTTATGGATGCAGAAACTGTAGCAGGCCTTTCAGCGGTTATCAGTGTTGCTCGCAGCATTAGTGTCGCTGGGTTTGAAGTCAGGCTGAGCATTTCCATGTGGAGTTTGCATGTTCTCCCTGTACAGGTTTTGGTATGTTAATGTTGGCCATTTGGATCCAAGACGCTCAAGAGTTTTGCTTTCTTAGAGGCAGAAATACAAGTACAGGGAAACAAGACACGGCTGAAGCTTGAACGTGGAAGCAGTCTTATAAATCTTAAACTCTGAAAGGGACAAAGCAAAAACTTCATAATAAAACAGGAAGTAAAAAGAGCGAGTGAACACAGACAGAGGGAGGCTCAGACACTGATGCACAGAAGAAACAGTGAAAAGTGTTAGAAGCACAAAGGAGGAACAAAAAGAGAAGTGAGGACACAGCAGTGACCACGACACAGACACAGTTTAAGAGTACTCTCTTCCTTCATCGTGGCAGATGGAAGATGAGTTTGACAATAAGGGAACTTCAGTGTTAAAGATTTATTGAAGGTTTTTTTGGAGACAAGTTGAATCTTTAATGATCCCTGTGGGAAACTGTATAGCTGATTATATGAATTATGAAATATACCTGTCAGTTCATCCCAAAAGCTTTGAGCTCCAAGTTGGTGAAGAGATTTCTAATTCAACTGATTTTCTAATTAGGACCTACACACGGTAAGTCACCAGCTTTGGTGCAGGAGGAGCTCTGGACTGAGAGTTTTACTTTATAAAAATGCACAAACACTCTGCGGGCTTCCTCCACAGTGACTGTGAAATCAAGGAGATCAAAGTGAGGAGAAAGAGGTGGGAGAGGGATGAGGAGATACATAATGAGAGTCCCGGGAGGAGAGACAGACAAAGGCTCTGGAAAAACAGAAGCCCGGGTTCGCGGCTGGGAGGGAAAAATACTGTTGCTTCCAGTCAGACTACTACTGCTCATTCTGCTGCTTCTACATGTGGGTTATGTTTGTTCCCACTAACATGAATGTAAAGCAGAAAGTCACGGGTTTGCTGAGAATCTATGAGCAGCTGAAATTATAAACATAAAATTAAAGTATTAGAAAAAAGAGATGATATTGAAACCTGTGGCAATTCTGTAATCCCAAAGATGGCAGTTATCACTCACCTCTCACGTAAACCAGTCGTGTTGGTTCACTGCTAAGTTATCTATTAACTAAGACTAGCAAGTTTGTTTAACAAGCTGCTTCTGGACATTTTAAAGCTCCGTCACAACGACACAGATGCCTTTTAATTAGTGCTAATCTAAATAAAATACTTTGACTCTCAGAACCCGATACAGAGACTTCTCTGATTGACTCTTTCTCACTGCACGGCATATTATTTGTTAGCACATTTCACCGATGCACAAAGAGCACAAACACGATGGAGACGTCCAATTCAGCCCCTCAAATTAGTGGAAGTGAAGCCAAGCAGGCAGTAATGAGCTGATACTGCCTGTGTCGGTCTGAGCACTCATGTTCCCCTAACCTAAAGCTTTAAAAAATCCAGATGTTTGAGTTATGTGTAAAAAAACGTCACACTTAAGTGAGGAGGAACTGTGGGATTTTGGTGCTTCTACGCTGGATCACCATTTTCAGCCCAACCTTTAAAACTTCTGAAGAAAAGTCGACAAGCAGATGTCAGACACAGTTTCTGTATCTTGGTAACCACTGAAATTAAAATGTCAGTCAGTCTCTTCCTGTTCATTTAATCAAGGGCTCAAAATAACTTACAGAGCTTGCTGCTTCTTGCTTTTACTCACATTTAGAGATGAAACCCTTTTTCAAGCTTGGTTTTTGTGTTTTTCTAACTCATTACTTTTTCATTAAAGATCTGCGTTTTATTTTAAGATTCCAGTACCTTTGTGATTAAGTGAACGTGTTTGTACTGCCTCCTTCTCAACCTTCAAAAACTGCCTGCTGCTTCCAATAATTCAGCACTATTACTGTAAAAAACTGTTTTTAGTTTAGTTTTCGATGATCAGTGAAGTGAAGTGCTTCAGAGTTCCCCATCTTTTACTACAAATATCAAAACCTTTGAATTTGGGATCAAATAACACAATAAAGATGTTTTTCTTAATGTGAAACCAAGAATATTATCTCTAAAGTGCTGCATGCTGTCTGCATTAAAAGGAGACATGGTAAGCCGGCTAATCCGTGCTTGGATTCAAAATGTGATGGGAGATCAGAAGGAAGTGGGGATGAGTGGAGGGGTGGTACAATAGCCTAAAGAGCCACATTAAATAAGAAGAAGTGTGGACATCTGAAAAACTGGCAGCATAAATTGGCCCCTCCACCACGAGTGAGCGGATGGCCAGATGTGGAGTAACTATATTACAAAGGTCGGTGTCATACTTTTCACCAGCACCGATTTCATCGAACGCCGTTCCAGTTAGAAACGAGCAGCAGGGAAACCAATTAAACTTGAATACTTCAGCTCTCTGCCAGAGCTCCACTTTCTCTGTCGCATTAGTTCCACTGTGTGACGGTCACCGCAGCCTTCACAGGCTCTGACTATACGAGAGAGATCAATCTGACAGAGCCAATAACAGGTCTCATTGTCAGCACTCTTTGTTGTAATGAAGAGTCATAATTGTTGTGTCAAAAAAAAAGGAGACAATTATCAGTTCTGAAAACGTGTCTCCTCTTCTCAGCACAGTTTATTCCAGTCAAATAAATGCAGCTGATCATTACTTTGTCTGATTACTTAAGGCACAAAATTTCATTTGATCAATTTTTAATCTGCATTATTTGCAGACCAGGCGCTATGCTTGTGGCCTCACACAGAGCCACGCACAAAGTTTCCTTCTTCAGCATAATGAAGATTAAATTAACTGTCACTTCATGTTTGCTGATTGAATGAAGGTCTGTGCTGTATCTGAAGTAGGCAAATCAGCCCCATTAGTAACAGAGATGAGACATTCAATTATAAAACACAGCTTTGTATTAGAAACGACACAGGAGAGTTACTGTTGTCTGAATCCAATAAACACTCTGGGTAGTCTTTCATTGGTGACTGAGTTGTAGTTTAATGATAATGATCGTCATCATTTCTTTGCACTTTTGTTGGTAATAAATACGATTTTCAAGAACTTTGGTTTTCTGGTGTTTAGCAGTTAGCACAGGAAACACTCAAGACAAGAGACAGCAATGCCTGTGCTATAAGCGATGGTTATTCTAGGAAACTAAATCTAAACCAAAACTAAAACATCAAATAATATTGTAAGAGTGCTGAGAGCTATAGAGCAGAGTTTAACTCCACCCCAGACCATTCACCCGCTCTCCATCCTCGTTTCCTGTCTGCTCTGCTGTTCTGTAATGAAAATAATAAAAGCCCAAATAAATCTTTAAAAAAATATATTGTTTGTTCTCTAAACTAACTAAAATCAGATAAAAATGTGTTAGTTTTAGTCTTTGACAGACTGATTACATTGTTATCAGAGCCAGCCTGATGAGGTTTTGCTACTTTTATCATTTTAGAGTTAAACAACCAAAAAACTTAACATGAACTCACAAAGGAAACTCACTGAAACTGAAATAGATTGAAAATACAAAACCAAGATTTAAAAAATTAAAAAAAATTTGACTGTAACAATACAAATACACATTGATATGATTTCTCATATTTTGTTGTCTTGTTCAGCCGATGGGCCTAAATATGGTCGGAAGGGGTCCTTTCTTTGTGCGCATGCGCCAACCAGCATGCAACTCCCTGAAGCTGATGTCTTCAGATATTTAATTTTGTCCAAACTGTCTAAAAACAACATGAAAGGATTATTTAAGTTGAAGACTAGTTTAACAAATGCCTTAAAAACAATGTTTTTGTAAGTCCACGCTCTACAGATTTACAGTTTATTATGTAATTTGTCAGCACATAAAAAGTGTACTGGTTGTACTCTTGGTGCTATGAGGGAACAGTATAAAAACAACTGTCACAACAAAGAGAAATCCATTTAAAATCAGACTAATTGAATTCTTATTACTTTAATGCAATTCAGTTTTATTTATATAGCATCAAAAAAACCACAATAGTTGCCTGATGGTGCTTTATATTGTGAAGTAAAGACCCTACAATAATATAAAGAAAACAGAGAAGACCCCAACATGGTTCTTGGGTCTCTGACATCATGTTTCAAACCTCAGGTAAAGAATTTGATTTGTATGTTTTTGATTCTTGTCTTAAATTTAGACTTTTAAGTAAATTTCAACCATTTCTTTCTATTAATGAGCTTAAAAACATAATTCTGCAGTTTGTTATATTTTGGACTGAGCAAAACTAATAGCATGATCATATTTCAACTATTCTTAAATAGTTGAATTTGCTGATGTATGACGGTGATGTATAGGATCAATTATAAAAACATTATTTCTCATACAAGTACTTGCAGGGGTTTAATCCACGTTACCTATCAGATCCATGCTTCTCTCTCGGGTCCATTGATCAGCAGTTTTCAGCTATTCTTAATTCCCAGTTGGCTCTTACAGCCGAATGGTTGTTCTCAGTTAATGTTCCAGAACTCTGCAATAGCCTCCCACGTCAGATTAGGTCAATTAACTCACTAACTTCACCTCTTCTCACAGACCTCTTCACTTTCAGACTAGCTTTAATTCACAGTGTCATTTACCCCCACTGCTTGATGGTTTTACTGGTTGTACAGTACGTTGGCCAACATTTATTGTGTTTTAATGGGTTATAGAAACAAACGGACTTTGCTGGTTGGGCAATAGATCCTAAAATTTATACAATATTTCAAAAAAATTGACGGTGTCAACATTGCTGATATTTTATTGACGCTTCCAGGCATCAGTAAATGAATTATACATCCTTATTTTCTAATGAACTATACAACACTGCACAGTACTGTCACATAATACAATTGAAAGATACTTTCTACCTATGCAGGAGTTTAAGTTACTTAAACTGCTTTTTACTTTTGCTGCTTGTATCTCCTCCTCGTTCTACTCAGTGGTGTGTTCTTGCTTCAAGTGGTGAAACACCTTTGTAGTTTCCAGCTTTAGCAGGAAGAAATGCATAATTTGAAAAGTACTGGGCTTTGTTGGAGCTTGTTGAAGTAACTCTTTCTTCAGGCACTAAATTGTCATCAGACGTGACTCTCTCTCTCTCTCCCTTGTCTCCTTATTGTGTGCACTATGGGATGTAAAAACAACAAATCATGAGTGATGCCGTATGACAGAGTGCAATAAAAGATAAGATAACTCTTTATTGTCATTGCACAGTCATACATAGTACAGTAGTACAATGAAATTGGAAAACTGTCCTACGTCGGCACTACATATAACACAACACGACACGATACGACACATCGCAACGCAACACAAACAACACAACACAGTATAATAACTTAGTAATAAAAAAGAAGAACAAGTGTATTTGTATTGCACACTGTTATTATTGCACATTAATTATTGTTGCACCTTGTTATAAATATAAATATTATTATTAGTACTGTTTTTACCATTGTTAACCCCCCCCCAAAAAAAGTCCAGGGAGGTAGTCAGTCAGGTCAGCTATTTGCATTGATCAGGGCTATTGCCCTGTTGTAAAACTGTCCTTGAGTCTGCTTGAGTCTGTTTGACGTTGGCGTCGTGGGGCTGCACGACGCCAACGCGTTAGTGCGGTTAGCTCGTTAACACGTTAGCGTCGTACAGCACCACGCACAGGGGCGATCTGCGTTAACTCACCAACGGAGATTTGCCGCGTTAATGCGGTCATGGCGTTAACGTGATTTTAGCGAAATTAACGCTGACAGCACTAGTTTTTTGTATTTTGTCTAAACAGTGGCATGAATCAAATTTAATAGGGATTTTTTTTATCTACATTTTTGCAAAAGCAGTGCTGACAGAGAGGGGATATAATAATATAAACAGAACTCTTTATGGGTTATAGTGAAGCTCCACGTCTCCCGGATATTTCGTATTTTTTAAGTGTTTATTTCTCTTGCAAGAAAAAGTCACATTTATACACTTCCATCTGTGGCAGGCTTGGCTGGACACGCAGACCTGATCTGATTTGGGAATCCCCACCTGCCACCTGCTAATGTGCAGTGACATGATTGGATAGAGTTGACTACAGAACCAGCAACTGAGGGAAAAGACTGGCTCTTGATATTCACCTCAGCCATCCAGATACAACAACACTGCGCTTAAGCATCCTGAGCAGGGTTCAGTTTAAATTCAGCGCATGTAGCATGACTGCATTCCACATAATACTGGGATTGTTGTTGAAGTGGCCTTCTAGGATAGAGACATTTTCACTCTTTGACCATATAATTCCACCTCAGAGCTCTCCGAAGCTTCTTATTATTCACTAATAGGATTCTGCTCAGGAATCACATGTTATTTTCAAATTTGAATAATTAATAATTACACATGAAGGACACTGAACAGAGACGTTTCTTTTATTCTGTCTTCTGGTCTCACTGAGCTTTGCTCTAAAATCCAAAACACAAAAACTGACCAGGAATTATTAATCACTACAGGAATCTCACTCACACCACCTGTTTGGAGCTAAAGTTTCACGCTGTTCTCTGGTATCTTCTGTTTCTAGATTGGCATAATCGATGATGACATATTTGAAGAGGACGAGCACTTCTTTGTCCGCCTGTTGAATTTGCGTGTTGGTGATGCAGAGGGGATGTTTGAAAGCGACGAAGTGGGTGCCGCACCCAAAGCTCGCTTAGTTGAGCCCCTGGTGGCCACGGTGACTATCCTGGATGACGACCATGCTGGCATCTTCACGTTTAGCGAACGAATGGTACGGGTGAGTGAGAGCGTGGGCACAATGGAGTTGACGGTGGTGCGCAACTCAGGCGCCCGTGGCACAGTCATCCTGCCGTACCACACCGAGTCAGGCACCGCCAAGGCTGGAGAAGACTTCGAGGAAGCCCGAGGAGAGCTGGAGTTCACCAACGACCAGACCAGGTGAGTCAGGATGACATCATGCTGCTCTTCTTCTGGTTCTTGACATGTAAGTAATAGGGAGGAGAAAGCTTTTCACAATTTGTATAGGAACATTTGAGTGGACACATCTAACACGACCAATGAAACTCTTATGCTTTTATTTTGAAAATCAACCATCTTGTGACCAAGACTCTGACCAGGACACTGTTGTGCTGATCTTCAGTATCACTCAGCAGCTTTCGACCATCATCTTTTAGACTCTAATGTCATCATCTTGGACTCCAGCTGGTAATGATAGTCCTTGTCCTGCTGCTGGGCAGCTCTGACCACACAAGAAGCAGGTGAGGAACCGCTTCATGTGGCGCTACGCAGAGCAGAACAAGGACTACCAGCTCCAGAAGTTCATCCAGGCTACAAGAAACATACTAAACCAGCAGCTGATTAGGCTGCTGTCATTAACTTTCCACAACCTCCTCGTCAATGAAGATGCAGATGAAAATCTTAAACGCTGTATTGTTCATTGTTTGTCCCTTTATCCATGTGACTGCATGCACTCATCCATCCCCAGTACCACTAACATCCCAATCAGAATTAGAATATGTGGGGGAAACTAAGTTTCTATAGAACATGACACAGAATATTGTGTTACCTCTGTCCTGGTTCATTTACATTTTATTTCACTAGCTGGGCCCACGTCCCCATTTTAGGTTTGACAGCATTTGTTAGGCGATAAAGGCGAATGGCTTAATCAAGAATTGAGCTGTGGTTTGGGAAGGCCTCGATGGGGACTGGTGGTGGCAGATGGTCCTACTCCTGAAAGTCAGATAATTCATCTCCAAACTAAAGGGCTGAGTAAACCTCAGCTAATGTTTTAAAATGGAATTTGCTGAAGATGAAACATATTTTTTTAAAACTACAATGATTTAGTGTCAGGGTAGGTTTCTTCAGTTAGAGACCCACAAAAACAAAGGAAATTGATTTCAGAACAAACAGGAAGACACACCAAGTAGCGCTCACTGATGACGGTATTGATGCTGTTAATGATTAGCAATATTTCAGAGCAGTGACTGATGAGTACCTGTGAAACTGGGTACTCAAAGACCAGTGTCATTAACAAGAAAGCATTACAACAATTACACTTCATGCCAAATCTGTGACAGTTGATGTGGATAGATGCACATCGCTTCTTTCTAGTTCTTTCTGTTTTTTGCTTCTTTTTCTTCCTCCTGTAGTTAATAAGAACAGAAACATCTGTAAACAAAGTTGTAAATATGTCCAGTAGGATTGCATGTCAACAAGAACACAGACCTGTATGAAACTGTGCTAACATACCAACAATAACAATTGTATGAAAAGATCGTATCTGGGCTGATAAAATGTGCTACTGCAGATTTTATCAAATAAATCTGCTCATTCTGGGACCTGAAGCTTTTGTTCCAATCGAAGATCTTTTTTGCGTTAATGTCAGCAAGCAAAGAAAGAAAGAAGATTTAAAATCTGACCAATTACATTAATTTAGGATGGTATTGGGTCGGGTGATGTATGTCCTGTTCATTTGAAATGCTGAGTATTTCAGAGCCCTCTGGCCTCCTGCTGCAGTTAATTAGTGAAAATGCATTAAAACAAATAATCTTTCACTTTCAGACTTTGCTGCTCTGCGTGTTTATGCCCACAAAAGAGGATAAGGATCTTTGAATGGTGAATAATTCAGGGGATGGAGTAAAGAGAGTGTATGATTTTCAAAATAAGTTGTTATTGATTAGAAATTTATGCTTTCACCTCTTCACTCCAGCTAAATGTATATTTTATTGAACTTTTCTATAACAGTAAGAGGAATGGGCAGAGGGAGGTTTCAGCTGCTGCGTGCTTCGTGGTGATGTTTGCTCGTCTCCATCCTCTGCTTGTTTCACTTCCTCCTCTTTCCTCTTGTTTATTCGCATGTCTTCTCTTACCATTATTCTCTCTTCACCTCTTTCAGCGCTCCCCACACTGTCTTTGGTTCACCTTTGTGCCTGCCAGACGACAGTCCTATCCATTATTCATCACAGCTGACCTGACGGCAGGCTCAGCATGCTCATGCTGGATCTTTTCTGAGTTTGTGTCACATTATACTGCACGGTAGTGTTGGAGTGAATCGACCAGAACCTAACGAGTAACGTCAGGTCATATTTGGTTGTATTTATAAGTGTAGCAGCTCTTTTTTGTGTAGCCGGGTCGCACCACCAGATGGCACTGTGCAGCGTGTCGGGGTCTCCTTAGAGCCGGCGGGGGTGCTTTGAGCTTCCGATAGGATGCGTCTTCACATCCAGCTCTAACTGTCTACAGTAACAAACCTCACAGGCAACGTTTTTGACACCGGAGCCTTTCTCCTTTTCAGAACTGTGTAGCACTTATGACAAGTTTGAACGACTCGTGCTTGTGTGATATTGATTCCAGGAGCTCCACATTGATGTAAACAGCTTCACTGACTGGCAGGACAGTGAATTTAGTGAGACAGGTCTGGTGATGGGAGATCTCAGCATGTTTCTGTGAAGCAGCACTTTGGCTCTGCTCCTGAGGAGGGATTTATTCCTGTTTGCTGTTCCACTGGTTAATCATGGCCCAGTCAGCGTGTCTGAACACGTCAGCTTTCACTCAAAGCTCCCACCTTGTGCCTTTTGTGCCCCTTGTGACCTTATTAAGTTTCTGTGTGGCTACATTTAGTTGCATGATGACCGACGATGCAGTTCCTAGAGATAGAGTTCCTAGAGTGGGCAACAATTCTCTGAGTGCAGCTCCAGAGTTATTCATGCCTCTGCAGTCGTTTCATTTCTGTGAGAGGACTCCAGCTCTCAAGGGTGTAGTTTTGTTCTTGGACATAACATGTCACCAGCTTTCTGCTAAAATCAGGACTTGGTGTTTCACATCTTTTTAGGCTTTTTTGCAGCTCCACACTGCTCTGGCTCTAGCGTGTGCTGACCGCTACTGCTTGACCACAGCTGGCACTGTTTGCACATCTGAAAACAGAATTTGAACAAATCCTTGCATGCTTAAAATTACTGAAAAGGAACCTTTAGTGGGTCTGTTTAATTAATAAAGAAATGTCTGAACATTGTTTGACTTGCGTGCAAATTAGAGTGGCCATACCTATTTTGTTGTTTACAGAAATTTGCTCATTATGAGTGTGAAATCCAAAATAAATAAAATAAATAGCAAAGATGACAAAGTTGTCAAGAGGAGGGGTTGAGTGAATAGGTATACTTCAATATTTAAAGGTTTTACTGGGTAGTAAAATACTTCTTAAAGGTATTTACTATTTGAATTTCACATCATATAAATGGTGGCAGAGAATGATAACAGCATCACATTCAACAATCAGCTGCTTGACATTTTGAATGGAAGCAGATTAAAGTAATTATTTTAGCTTTTGTTTTGTTTTTTGTGCCCTCTATTTTTTTATGTAAAATGATTTTTAGGAAGTGAGAAGACTTTCTGCAGACTCGCAGCTATCAGGTTAAAATGCCAAAGTTGACAATCTGCAGTAAAATAAAGTAACAGCAACATCGGGGTGAAGACACATCAGTGTCGCCCCCTACAGGTGAAGTAGCTGGTCTGGTTTTATTAGTTATTCTTGGAGGGAATGAGTGTCAAAGCTGCATTTTGCTAGTAAATCTACATTTGTTAACCTGTAATTATTATATGACTATTTAATGACTACTAAATCAAAACTAAGAGTAAATAACTACTAACAACTGTTAGCAGTTGGATATTTAGAAGAAGTTAATAAGTCACGTTGATTTATGAGTGAGATAGGAAGGAAGTTTCGAGCTGTCAGCGGCATCAGCGGCGCCGTAGCTCTCCTGCTGGACTGTTTTATGATCGTTCTTTCTGCTCATCATCACCTCATCTAATCGCCTCGCTCCTTCATTCTGTCATTTTCACGCCACATTGCTTACCTGTCAGGATGACTTGACTATTGATTGCATCGGCCCAGTTCCTTTCCTTTTTTTCTCCCTCGTTGACTCTCACAAAGCCCTTTGGGGTTTTTGAAGCCGGTGTAAAAAGCTGCAAAATCAAACATGTGGCGCTACACGTGGCGGTGACCCCTTGTGAATGAAGGAGTGCTTTGTTGTCTTTTCATGGCTCCTTCTTTAATGAATACATACTTTTGTATTCCATCCATTCGTGCTCATATCTCGATCTCCTTACACTAAACACTTTTATTGTTCATCTTTCTTCCCTCTCCTTTTCGCTCTTTTTTCCACACCTGTCCTGTCTTCCTTCAGTTTCATTCTCTCCTCCTCCATCTCTTCCTCTGTGTTGTCACAGTAGATTTTCTTCTACCTTCAGTAGGTCGCTCTCTGTGGTGACATTTCAGTCCGGCAGTCCTCAGAGACCTTAACGGGGCTTGTCATCATCACTTCACCTTCACTTCTTCTCTTCTAAAATAAACCCATCATTTCTAATACCGCTCAAACGCTCACTGTCATTATGGTGTTAAAGCTGCTCTGCCTCACTATTGCTTGATTCTTTCCTATTCTTAGTGTCTGGCTTCTTTTCTCCTCAGTGCAAAGTTAATTTCTCTTGGTATGGATTCTGAAAACCAGTCAGCCATGTTGGAGAAGTCATAAATATTCAGCTGAAATCTCCATATGCTATGTGAGCAGATACACTCCAAGTGAGAGTCCCATTATTTAACATTAATGCAGTCTTTGATATTTAAAATGTGGTATTTTAGAAATAGATAATTGCATAATCATCCATGACATCAATCCTTATTCATTATATTTCTCTGACTACTAATAGTTTCCCTCTGTGAGTCTTTTTAATCTGTCTTGCAGTTTTCTCCCCTAGCTCCCACCTTTAACTCACTTATTGAACTTGTGTCCTTTCTATGCATTTGGTTTCCTCCTGCTCTGATTTACACAGCAGCAGGTCCTGAACAGACACAGCAGGGCAGACCTCTGCAGTGTGTGTGTGTGTGTGTGTGTGTGTGTGTGTGTGTGTGTGTGTGTGTGTGTGTGTTAGTTCACAGGCCTTGAGATTTGCAATGGCAACACGTCGTTAACAAGGACGACCTGTGGTGAAGGCGCCCCGAGTGCTAAAATCACCTATTGATGAAGTGCTTAACTTCATTATGTGTTTGCAACTGACAGTTTTCTGTGTGTGTGTGTGTGTGTGTGTGTGTGTGTGTGTGTGTGTGTGTGTGTGTGTGTGTGTGTGTGTGTGTGTGTGCAGTCAGACTCTCCAGGTGAGGATAATTGATGATGAAGAATATGAAAAACATGAAAACTTCTTCATCGTGCTGGAGGAGCCGCGCTGGCTGAAGAGAGGAATCTCAGGTACGTGACTGTAACATGTTTCCCTTTGTTTGATGGATTTACTTTAACCTTTTGATCGACCGTCACCAGCAAACATGCATCAAACCCTGACGTCATCTCCCTGCTCGACTGTCGGTTACAAAGTGAGAAGTATAAATGAAATTCAAAGAGAATATGCTCCACATACACAGACTCGTATTATCAGAGGGTCTTTTTATATGCAAATAATATTTACGTCTAAATTTTGTCTCATTAGTTGCTCCGTGATGCACAAGTTTGAGAGTGAGTCATGTGTTTTGAGACTCAACTTTCTTTCTAGAATTGTTTTTTTAACCGTGACATTTGAAAGAAGCGCTAGTTGACGGTTATTCAGTGTAGAAATGTTTGCTTTGTATTTACAAGACATCATAGACGGGGCTGAGTACTGAACCTTGGCGTGTTTGATACTCGTTAAAACGCAGCTGCAGAGGTATCAAAGTACTGCAAATGTTTGCTTTCACAAAGCTGGCGCTGAATTTCTCTTCTGACTTTAAACATTTAAAGCAGTTTCACAGCTTTGCATTCATGAAGCTTGTTTAAGAGTTTGCCTTAAACAAGCTTGTATAAAAATTAAATGTATACATTTTTACATTCAGATTTTTAAAAAAATATGCAGCACCCTGAAACAGAGGATTGTATTGTTGGGTCTGTTCCGCAGCGATGAGTCTTCATACTCCTATCCATACCTTCTTACAGTTTTCAGCATAGCTGCTATTTTTAGATCTCTCCTTAGAAGTCTCACCAGGTCCACTTGTACATATTGGTAAATGGTAAATGGTAAATGGCCTGCATTTGTATAGCGCTTTTCTAGTCCCTAAGGACCCCAAAGTGCTTCACACTACATTCAGTCATTCACCCATTCACACACACATTCACACACTGGCGATGGCAAGCTACATTGTAGCCACAGCTGCCCTGGGGCGCACTGACAGATATATATTCTTTTAGGCAGAGTCTTCTATGAGTGTCAAAGAGATCATCCATCAACCTTTTCTATTTTGTTCCATTTTTGGGAGGTGTTGCATGTTGGTATTGCAAAATGTGTATATATATATTATTTATTTATTTATTTATTTTAGCGCGCTCTGAGCCACTCAGGTTTTCTGCTGAACGCTGTCACACAAATGCCACAGGATGTTCATGTTGACAGTCTCACCCTGGGGGATGAATTCATGGTTCACAACGCTCTGATTGTCAAAAATGACGAGCAGGCTCCTGGTCTTCCTGTCACCAGGATCACAAACTGGACTCTTCTTGTGAAATCTGCAGAAAAGTGCTCTAATGCGGAGGCACAAAAACAGAATTGAATGTTTGCTTTCTGTCTAAGGTTGAGGTGTGTGATGAAATGACAGAGCGCACAGTGTGCATGGTCTGAAGGGAGCGTGGTAAATAGCAGCTACTGAGCTGAATGAATGAAGGAGTCTGAATACAATCTCAAAGATGACCATGACTTTAAAACAGCTGTTATGTTTCTTGCATTTCAAAGCTTTCAGCCTTTCAGTCACAAAACTAAGTTACACCTCTTCAGTAAATTCACAGAAGAGGCTTTACAGCAGCTCAGACTGCAGCTGGGCTTTATTTGTCCCAGATGAACAGGTGGACAGCGGCACATTATTTGTGTATATTTTGTTGCCTTTTCTTTTCCTTTTTTTCTTGTCTTTTACTTGTTTGTTTGTTTGTTTTGTTTGACCCACTCTCCTCACAAGGATCGATAAAATTTCATCTTATCTTAGGAACACAGAGACACACGTCTTCAGGGAGACAGCCATTCATCTTTCATCCATCGACACACAAACCCTGCTTTTCTCTGTGTAACGTGGAGACGGGACATTTCCTTTAAACTTCAGATGATTTTTTAGACTGTCCTTTGTGTTATTAACTTGGACAAAACACTAACAGCTGAAAGACAGACGAGTAAGAAAAGAGATCGTTGCTGAAGGCACTCGAGTTTTATTGTAAAGACAAAAAGGTTTTACTGAACTGTTAATATTGACTCACTTGTGAGATCAGGTTTGCGCTTTCATTGTGGAGTTTTGTTTTGATTGTGCTTTCCCTCCTGAATGTTCGCTGGTACTTACTGCTCTTCTTTTCTTGTCCACACGCCCTCCTCTCTGTTTTCTTCACAGCTCTGCTGCTCAACCAAGGTAAGACCATCTGATTAGTTCCTCTGCTTCAAACTGTCAGGACGTCTGAGTCGAGCCACAGTTTTTCAGTCAATATGTTGATTATTTTGTGGAATAATGAATGAAATGAAGTGAAGCAATTATAGATATATATAATTTTTCTAAAGCCTTTTAAAGGTTTTTTAATGGGGAAAAAGAGAAAGAACATTGATCTTTTAATAACAACTGGTAAAGGTATTCAATTATCAGAGTCACTGATGATTCACTTTTACGTCAGCTCTCCAGCAAAGGTTGACATTTAAAAATGGTATTTTAACCCACACTGAGGCATGAACATATTTGGAGCGAGACGATAATAAATTCGGTCTGACTCAGCGCTCCATCATTCTGTTTGCTCTTCTGGCTTCCTGCTGATTCTGCCTCAAGGAGGAAGGAGAAAAATAACCTAATATCAAATGCCTCACTTCTGCACTGCTGTCAGCAGCTTAACATGCACATATAAAACTCATCCATGTTGACACATAGACTGTTTGTGACACTGTTTCTGAAGTTTTTAATCAGTAAAGTTTGAAAACATCACTGAATTTCTATATATCCACAGAGCAGAGCCAGAGGATTTGTAGAGTAGTCTGGACACTGGAGTTATGGGGCTGGCCACCCTGACAAGCATCACTTTGCTGTCTGCTAAGTCTCACTTCTGCTAACTGAAATCACTAACATGGATTTTTGACTTCTACCTTGGAGGAAACACAACTTAACTGATGATTGTAGACATGTCCTCGAAACCAACAGAGGAAGGTTAAGCAGCACTCAAGCAGGAGATAAAGGGATAAAGGCTGCATTTGCTGTCTTCTTCTTTCAGTTACCCCCTTTTAGGGTCGCCACGAGGATCATCTCACTCTATCCCTAGCATGCTCCTCTGTCACACCAAGCCTCTGCATGAATCTTCTTTGTCGTCTTCTTCTTTTCCTCCTGCTCGGCAGCTCCATCTTTAAAATCCTTTGCCCAATATATCCACTGTCCCCAAAAGTTGATTCTGTTCATCTGGTCGTAGCGTTTTCAGTGGGAGAAATGTTTCGTTACTCCTCTGCACATGTCCAAATCATCTCAGCCCTTCCTCTCCAACTTTGCTAACTTTTCTGATCTTGTCCATTCTGCTCACTGCCAATCAAAACCTTATGGTCTTCGTCTGTGCCACCTCCACCTCCACCTCCTGTCTTTTTGTTACCGCCACCATCTCCAAACCATCATTTCCTTACACACTTACTACTATCCTTGCCCCCTGGACACTCGTCTCCACACTCTTCATCCTGTCTCCATTCTCTTCTTCACATCTCTTGCTTTGTATGGTTGACTCCAGGTATTTAAGCCCATCTCCCTTCACTGGCACTGCTCCTTGCATGTTTGATTTTCCATCTGCCTCCCTCTTATTCGAACACATATATCTTGTTTTGCTTCTGCTGATTTTTATTCCCCTTCTCTCCAGAGCATACCTCCACATCTCCAGGCTCGCTTCCACATGCTTCTTGCTCTCCCTACAGATCACAATGTCGTTTCCAACCATCATAATCCACAGAGACTCTCGTCAGTCACCATGTTCTTTACCACTGCAGACAAGAAGGAGCTCGGAGCCATAGTACCACAGTTTCTCTCTCAGCACCCTATCATAGGCATTCTGTAGATCCACAAAGACACAGTGAAGCTCCTTCTGACCTTCTCTATACTTCTCCATCCGCTCTCTCCAACCAAATATTGCCTCTGTAGATCTCTTTCTCAGTATCAAGCCATTCTGCTCACTGATCTCCACCTTTCTTCTTAACCTAGCTTCAACGGCTCTTTGCCATAGCTTCATGCTTATCACCATTATCCCTCTGTAGTTACTCCACCTCTTCTCCAACACTTGTTCTCCATTCTGCAGGCATGTCACTCTCCAAGATTGTGTTAAACAATCTGGTTAAGTCCACTGCTCTCTCACCTAGACATCTCCATACCTCTAAAGGTATGTCACCTTAACCAGTGCTCATTGCACACTTCCACATCCTCTCCATAGCTGCTCTCACTTCCTGCGTGCTAATCCTCTACACTTCCTGATCCACTAACTGTCCTTCATCCGTCCTTCTCTCTCTCATTTTCTTTACTTATCAGCTACTCAGAGTACTCCTTCCACACTCGTCACTCATTACTACATTTCCATCTCTTTCCTTAATCTCCCCAACCAGCTGCACATCCTTTCCAGCTTAATCTCTCTGCCTGGCTAATCAATACAAGTCCCTTTCTCCTTCCTTAGCCTTACATATAACTCACTGTAAGTCTTTTTCTTTGCCAGCTAGGCCCTCGGTACTCCTGTCTATTTTCTCCATCCTGACTATCCAACTTCTTCCTTTGAATGTTGTCCTATACTTCCTTGTTTCGCCACCAAGTCTTCCTACCCTCTTTCCTTTATCCAAAGGATAAACCAAATACCAAATCTTGGGACTTTTCCTACAGCTGTGCTTTCTCAGTTATCTACTGACTCTTCCTACCACTCAGTCTGCCTCAACTCTCCCTGAACTCTGTGCAACATTCTTCCTTCTTCAGCTTCCACCATTCATCATCTCCTTAATTTCCAAAGTCATCCTACAGACTGCCAAGCTGCATTCTCCTCTGACACCAGCTTGCATCCACCTATGTGCACCTTCTCCGCCATTATGCCACCCTGCGCTCCTGCCTCTTCTTGAAGTCGGTGTTCACCACAGTCCTTTCGTCCTGGTAGCAACCATATATCTGTTCTTCCACATTTCTCCTTACAACAAATCTACCCAACACCTCTTCATCACTTCAGTTCAATTCACCTACATGTCCATTCTGCTCCTCGCCCTGAGGACACTCACTTCCACTCCACAGTTTAGCATATCCACCCAACATCACCCCTTTGATTTCCAGCTTCAAACCCATGATCCCATCTGAAATTTTAATTTAAAGAGTTTCCAATTTTTAATTTAACAATTTTAATCACTCATAGATGCAATAATTATTCCAGATGATTTTTATATTCTAGATACAGCAAAGTTGTTATAGCCACCTGTTTGCATCTGGACCACAGCAGAGCTGTGAGCAGCTTGTGAATAAAGACTCACAAAAAAATCAACACTTGGTGGTTTGTACAGATTTGTCAGAGTGTTTGTGGCCTTTCTAAGTCAAGAATATTATGAATATTAATACTATATTATATACACAGCTTATTGTTCTGGAGTTTCACGTGTGGAAAGCTTAAAAAAGCAAAACTGTTTATATTAAAATAAAATGCTGTCTTACATGATATCCATAATGCTAAAGGAAAGGAAAGAAGATGAGGTGAGATATACTTTTGTTAAATCCCATCTTGGGAAGTATAATAACATAGAACAGCTCAAAAAGCTCAATAACGTAAAAAGAAAACAGTCTAACAAGTACAAAAAAATAAAGCAACATAAAATCACGTAGCTCAGTAAGTAAAAATCTATATAAGCGTTTTATTAAAAGAAATAGCTCCACAAAAAGAGCTTACCCAGTTACCAATAAATGTCAGATCACATTTAATTAAATATATGTCAAATCAAAATCGCAGTCCTCCCACATTTTCATTTCAGGAGCTCTTTTAAGTTTATGATCAACACAGTTAAAAATCAAAAATCAATGCTCAGCTCTGCCAGCAGTAAACAAACAGGCAGCCATAACATTTTTCCATTAACTAAACCTTCCAGAGTTTAGAGTATACTTCCTGTCAAACTTGCTATCAAAGCAACTGAGCAGCTTTAACCTCAAATGACCGACCATTAGAGGCAGAAAAAGCATGAATGAGATGCTCATAGACTGAGGAAAAGTGCGCTGAGTGCAGGAAGCTCTCCAGTAGAAGTGGTTTACAATGACACTTGTTGACCTGAAGGTAATTTCTCATTCAACTCCATCGACTGTCACACTGGGGGAGGCAGAGCTCCTTCCCTGAGGTAAATATGTTTGTGCTCAGAGAAGTACCTTAAAGCTAAGAGAAGTCACACAAGCCGAGTGTGTGTGTGTGTGTGTGTGTGTGCGTCGGTGTTTATGACAGCTTGAAATAGTGCCAGTGAATACTGCCATATGCTGCTTTGCGCTCTCAGCCTTTTTGGAATTAGATGTATACACCATAAAGTGGAGAGGGGAGGTCTAATCCTCGTCTCTTTCCTTTCTTCTTTTCTCTGAGCAGAAAGGCCACGCGAGTAAATCCCGCTCGAAACACAATGAGCCTTAAACTCAAGCTCTCTGTGAACCCCCAGACAGCTACTACCTGTCTCTAGTGTAAGGAAAATATTATTGGCTGTAATACAAACCCTGATTGGCTCTCGGTTATTTCTCCAAGATGAACTCTGGTTGGTGTAGCTGCCGTTGCCACTCTGTTGATCAGTAAACCAAACTGAGCCATATGTCAGCGTAAATGAACTCTTTCTGCAAGCTCTTTAGTGTTTTCTCTCTCAGACTGAAGCAGGTGTGTATATAAAGCACACGGTTTAGCTTATTAGCATTTTGCATTGTTTCAGCCAGCTGAATTTATGCCATAGAAAAATGTTAGAGTTGTTTTGGCTTAAAGTTGACCGTTTATGCTCATTTTCAGCTGCTTAGTTTTATTATCAGACTCCACTGGAGAAGCTTTTCATGAGTCAACATTCATGATGATCCTTAAACTGAAGGGCTATACTGCAGCCTCGGCTTATCCACAGTCTCAAACAAGCTGCTTTAGCTCCTCCCCTCATAAGTCATAAGCAACAATGTTGCTTGGTTAAGAGGAAGGCCTCACATAACTAATTTTCCATTTGTTAACACTGATTTATTTTTTTTAATAACAAAGGCATAGTGAGTCGATTTGTGCAGTTATAAATTTTATTTGTTATTTGTTTAAGTCATTTATTATGCAAAATAATTTTTTTTTTTTTGCTCTGGGTCACAGGAAAATAAATCTTTGAGTCCAAAACTGTTGGTTTAAGTTTCAATATGTGGGTTTCATGGGTCAATTTTATTTTTTCAGAAATATAGTTTACATAAGCAACACTGTTTTCCACAAAGAGTGTCATTAACTTAAATTTCATAAGAAAAAATGTACAGTAAACTCCTCCAGGACGGAAATGGATTCACTAACAAATCAGTGATTTCAACACATTTCAGTGTGTTCCATTCTGTTTATTGCCTGCCACTTAAACCAAGTCAACCTGTTTGTGGTATCAACATTTTAAAACTGACTTGAATTACTGACTTTAAGCTGTACAAGCCCCACCCGAAACATACCCTAACCTGTTTGAAAAACATTTATGCCCCAGTTGGTCTGGTTTTAATGCTGGTAGAAAATTTGAGTTAACCAGGTTGTTTATTTATTGTAAGTAAAATTGGAAACACTGCAGCTTAAATCACCATATCTATGATGGTGAAGATGATCATTTTGATTATGATAATAATGAAACTAAAACTGACAAAAGTAAAATCTTTTGGGGTTTTCAGTTTTTAAAAAAATCCACTCTGATCAAATATGAATTGAATGACTCTTATGTAAATCCCTTAGACTGACTCACATAATGTGACATGCTTATGCCTTAAATTATTTTTTTATTTTAGTATTTCTCTGAACATATGGTACAAATATTCTGCCACCCACCCTTTGTCTCCATGGAGCGACACACACACACACACACACACACACACACACGCAGGTATCTGTCACGGACACATAAAAACTCGTATTTCAGGCTCATGGTGATGCGCACAAGTGCTCCTTAAAATAAAACACTTCATTGTGGAAGTACCATTACAAGTTTCTTAGTTTCAGGCCAGTCTCACTGTGCTGTCCCTTCTCTTTCCTTCACATCCATCTTCCACAGAGGGGACAGAGGGGCAGATGACTGCTGAGGAGGAGGAGGCTCGGAGGATAGCAGAGATGGGGAAGCCCATCCTGGGAGAGCACAGCCGTCTGGAGGTGGTCATTGAAGAGTCGTATGAGTTCAAGGTGATGATTCATCTTCTCTTCTTCCTCTGTCACACCGTTGTCCTCTCTGTGCAGTAAAAATAAATTTATTGCTGCATGTCTTTTTTTTATTGAAGTTATTGAATGTGTTAAAATTTAACACATTGATGACTTATTGATTATTGCCCCACAGCAGCTTTAACGTTTATCACTCCACTTGATTTATTTATTGCAGTTAAAAAAAAAGGAAAGGAGAAGAAGCAGCATAGAAACTCCATTTGGGATAAAGCAGAGCTCAGCACGTTGTTTGAGGGAGCTGCAGAGGACAGAGTGTGATAGGATGTGGGCTTGTTTTGTAACACTAGATTTGTAGTGTTATTAGAAGAAACGCAACAAACCTAAGCTGACTTGCAACAAGTTTAAATGCACACCTCAGTGTTTCCAAGAAAGGGCTTTTCCTCCTGTGGCCTCAATACAAACTCCAACAGTCTTTCATAGCAGTTGGGTTGTAGTTCCTAAATGAGGGCAGTGATCGTTTGATCATACTTTATTCATCCCGAGGGAAATTGGGTTAAGGCTGCCAGCCGTGCCAGCGTATGTAGTGAGTGTATGTATGACCCTTTGCATGGTTTTAACTTTGAAAAGCCTCAAAGGGAACGCTACAAACTTGCAGCTCGCCCTACAGCTCCTCTGACTGGGTTGTGTTTAGTGGCTTAGGACTAAGAATTAGTTTAGGCGGGAGGAGTGAGTCAGAGCCACCACAGGTCCAGAGCCAGCGAGTAAATAACATTTTATTTTGTGCTATTTTAATTTCAAGTGAACTAATAATGTCTGTATTTTATTACTTTGATGAATTTCACTTTTTTATACACACACCTCATGCCATGCACATATTCCATATAAGCATGGCAACTGTTTATTTATAAGGACAGGTGGCTCAGTGCTTTTCTATTACCACCTTTAGCATCTGCTGGACCTTTTATTTATGAAAGAAACGAAGATAATTCTATCCCACCATGTAAATGTTAATTATGGTGATCCATCCATTCATTTTCTTAACCAGTTCTTACCAGTTCAGAGTCTCTCGGGTGCTGGAGCTGTTGTAGGCCCAGTAGCAGGGTACACTATGGAAGTTATCAGTCTACTGCTGCACTAACACAGACAGAGAGAGACACAACCATTCATGCCTACGACCAATTTACAATCACCCAATATTCACGTTATTCATCTGTGGAAGGAAGCTGGAGGACATGCAGACACAGGGAGAGCATGCACGCATGAGTCACAATCTTCAGGGTGTTATCAACCCAGCAGGCATCTACGGTCACATCACGAAGAAGCCTTTAGAGTAGAGAGGTTGCATTTTCTGTGCACTGAGACTCTCTTTTCCCTCACATCTTTCTTTGACCTCATGATATTTCCATTGCACTGCAGACAGAGGTTAATTTACTGATTTCTGAGGGCAAAAACAAATGCTAAATAGAAGGAACTGTGCTCTCCTGGCAGAGTTATGCAATCCACCTTTACGCTCTTTCTCACATTGTTAAACCTCGGTCTTAACCCTCTCTCAGTGTGCCGGTCTAAAGTGGGTTTAAATTATTGAAAATGCATGAGTTGCCCTCAATATAGCAGCTCTGTCGAGGCGCACGGAGGATGCAGACTCTCTCAGAGTTTGCAAAGCATCCTCCGTGTGCTTCTTTCTTCTGCAAGCTGTCCAGATATTTGCATGGTGCTTTGGGCTGAGCTCAGGTTGTATTTTAAGCAAATAAAAGCAGCCACCACCTCCACATAAGCCCTCTGCCTCCTGCATGCTCCAAGCAATAACATTAGATTAGTTTACTGGTGACAAACATGCAGAAGGACCATTTGGATGGATGATAATCCGTCATTTTTAATTACACTTCACGAACGTTTAATTAAGGAATCGTATCAGGTCACTCATGTGAAAGGACCATTTTCTGTTTTGCTAGGAGGTTTTTATTGTATTACAGGTCTGAGTCTGTGTGAAATACACAAAATTAAATAATTTAACCATCAACAAGTTCTCTTAATTCCTGTTATCATCAGCTCTTATGTAAGCAGTGGGTGTTTCACAGGTTTTAAATCATGAAAATCCTTCTTAAATGCAGTGAATAACACAAGTGCTGTCACAATAAGCTGAAATACACCTTGTTTGCTTTTATGCTTTCCTCTGAATGATCTGAAATCTAATTAACACAAAATGTGTCAAAGCAGATAAGGTCAGCTCAACGAAGGACACGAACAACTCAAACACCAGTCTCACTCTAAGCCAATTAAACGCGAGCAGAAGCTTGGATTTGTTTGAGGATTAATTACACGAGGAACGAGCGCTGAACAAACATCAACAACGCCGACGGAGGAGAGCCATCATTCCATCATCACATCAAACACCGTCCACTGAGACACCAGATCGTCATCCTCCGCTTGATTAAACCAACCCCTTGTGATCAAATAAAATTGTACTTGTCGCTCATCATTAGTGGATAGTGTGAGTGACCTTGAGGAATAACGCAGTCACTGTGAAGTATGTAAAACAGTGGGAGAGGTGTGCATGTTTGCACTGTATCATCTGCTCCTTCTTGTGTTTGCTGGTTAAATTGCTGAAGTGAGTTTCACAGCTCCAAACTCGACCGAGCACACTGAGCTTTTACCTCATGTGTTTGTGCAGCTGCAGACAAACTGCACGTACTTCAATCATACAGAGACGATTTTATCATCGATGCCCAGATGTTGACGTTTTGGCTTCGAGGTCTACACACAGCTCCTCTAACTGAATCGAACTGATGATGGGTGTGTCATTATATGGAAAATTAAATAATCTGAAAAGAAAAAGAAAAAAATGTGTAACACATGCAGCAGTGAGTGAAATATCTGATGTGGTGTCTTTGTCGGCCTCACTTCATATATGACAGATGTTATGAAAGCTTACGCAACTCGTAACTAAATACAGTGTCATTTAATTTAGGTGGTCGTGGTTAACACGATCACCTAATATGCAAAAGGTCCCGAGATTCTTTGCAAGTAAGAAATCACAAAGACAAACAAAGCTCGTCTTTATGATATGCATCTGTTCAGCTTCTGTGAGAGTTTGCAGGTAAACCGTCAGCTGGATCTGGTTGGTTGTCCTTAAGGTCAGCACTGTTAGTATGAAAATCAGAGTGCAGAGCTTTTCCCCTTAATAAATGAAATGAAACTGCATTTTGCATTTACTCAGGTTTCCTTTGCCTAGCTTTATGTTACATTGTGTTTGATGATCTGAAATACAAACGAGCGGGCAAATCCTTTTTTCATACACTGTAACTGTCAAAACTGAATCAAATGCCCAGAAATAGTCTTCCTCCTAACACTTCCTATAACGCAGCGCAGGAGCATCTTTTATTAGAGCCGTCCCACCTGCCGGCTGCACTTTTAAGCCAAAACCGTCCTCCTGACAGGTAAACTCATATGTGTGAGTTTTTGAAGGCCCCCTAAACTTTTCTCCTCTTCCCTTCAGCTGCACAAAGCATGACTAACAAGCTCTATCTCACCTGAGTGACTCTTGTCACCTATCCTTGGATTTAATTGCTTGCTAATGAAGTGTGTTGTGCTTGTGATTGGCAGAGCACTGTTGACAAGCTCATTAAGAAGACCAACTTGGCGCTGGTTATCGGCACACACTCCTGGAGGGAACAGTTTGTGGAGGCGGTCACTGTCAGTGCAGGTGAGCTCTGTTTGTGAGAGTCTGTCAGTGGACGCATTACTAGAGTGAACAAACAGCTGTCACATGGACGCTCTCCCCCCTTTAACGACACAGTCAGCCAGTCTAAGCAGAAGCTGTGAGTGTGACCGAGGATCATCTGAAGTTTAGGATTGTTACGCCTCCTCGAGGGCAGGAGGGGGTAACACAACAACTCCAGATACTCGGTACAAGTTTTATAAACAGAAACAAGTTTAATGGCAGCTTTCTCACAAAAACAATAACCAAAATTCATACAACAAATATGGGGGAGAAAGGGACAGTTAGGTTGGGCCAAAAAAAAACATGGATGACACCAACCTACTTATCTAGTGTTTCTAACAGAAAGGACTCCATGTGAGTAGGTGTATGGGGTCCCCAGACTTAGCTACTCCTCTTTACTCAAACCACAACCTTCAAACAAATGAAATACACCAGCAGCACTCTACACATGTGCCAAACAATTCTAAGCAAGGAAGATAGATCTGCCCCCAGCCACAGGTGAGTCTCCTTATCAAGGTGTGCACTCCTGGTTTGTCCAATCAAAGCCTCCTTCCTCTAATTAGCTGGAAATCCCCAAATTGACACCAGCCTGCAGTCTGTGTACCTGAGAAAATGGCAAACAAAAGGAGAGGGAAAGAAAACATGCAGCCTGCAGACACGTAACAATGATTTTGATTTTGGCCATCTGTAAAAGTGCCATTAAAGAGTCTACTGTGCTTTAAAAATTGATCCACACCCTCACGCAGACTGCTGTGACACATCGACTTGATTCATAATGAATTAAATTGACGTTTTAGCATTTTGTAAACGAATGAAACTAAAAGAAAAGCTGTTGATCCCTTTTTTTACACTAAAGCCCCAACATTTGCACTTCAGTCACATCTTGATTATGTTTTAAAATCCACCATTAGGTGTACAGGGACACAATTACAAAACCGTGTCATTACCCAATTAGTCCACTACTACTAGGTTCAAGTAGAGATAGGAGTGCTACTGTAATGTTGCTTCATGCTGGTGTAATTCATGTAGACTGTCTGGCCTAATGTGTGTATAGCTATAAGACAGCACAGGATTAGGATAGAAGGAGGCTGCTGAATGAGTGAGCTTTCACCCAGCCAGCAGACTGGTATTAATGTTACGCCAGCCTGAACAAAGCCTTGTTAGCTACCGACACCTGATTGTTTGCATCGTCTTTTTTTTTTTATTAAAGATTCTTCAGGAAGACAGTTTTGGTAACTCAGATTTGTATGCACAAGTTTTCATTTGATGACTAGAATTTAGCCAAGTTACAGTCTCTTGGTAGGATACACAGAAAATCACTCCTCCCAGTTAAGATGCTCAGTGGTTACAAGTCTGGTCAGTAATAGTAAGATTTAATATAGATAGATAGGAGGGGAAGTTCCCTCCCTGGGCTCCCGCTTACAGGGATGTTTAACACAGCTATAGTTCAACAGCTGTTCAGACTTGAGCACCATCAGCTGTAATACAGCTTCCTGTCTGTGTTCACTGGCAAGTTAACTATCTCCACATTAAGCCAGAACTCATGTTAAAAAATGTCCAATCACCTTTTAATGTGCTCAAAACAGTGAACTCAAAATCACTCAGGCAACATGAAGTCTGCCCTCTTTGTGTTTTGTTTTAATAATGAGATGCAGAGTTTTCCCAGCTTTGCTTTAGAAGATACTGACATTGGCTGTTTAAAAGCTGCCAGATGAATTTCACTGAAGGAGAAGACTGATCAAATGTTGTGGGTAAAAGGGGGATTTTACCAAGGCGGGGCCTTATACCAGGATCACAGATTGTATATAAAAGATATACTGTGACGTCACCGTTGTGGCATCATCAGCTAAGGGAGGGGTGGATCGGAGTTAGAATCAAAGTGACACTGTGTCTTCATATGTGGGTGACTTGTAAATCCCTTGATGAAGCATACCTTGCTTTATCCTCTATCCTCAAATGCTACAAAATGACCTTCATGTTCTTTGTGTTGTCATCTAAAATTACCAATTAAGAGCATAAACGCATCAGGAAGGTGAGGGAGCTCATGTACAAGTCTCCTTTCTTCAACCTCAAGAGTTCCCAGCTTTCTGGTGATTTAAAAGAATTTCATTTAAAAGAAAGGCTTTATTTTCCAGACCTGGTTGCTACATCTATTTTTACACACAGTATGTACTCAGCGTGCATTTGTTACATTGTATCTTCGCCCCAAAAATTAGTCAGATAAAAAAGAAAAGATTCATTCCTCTTCTCAAGCACATAAACAGCTGATTCATCACAGAGACGTTGCCCTTAGCGAGAGAGAGCAGGGTAGCAGCAGAGCTGTGGGAACACCTTACCCAGGGTCGCTGAGGTGTTTAATCATCATTATTGTCTAGTCCTACACCCACCTCTACCGGTCCCTGTAGCCCAGTGTGTGCCGTTTCCTCTTCTTGGATTCAGACAGCATCTCCAGCATGTCACATGTACAAAAACATGCTAGCTTGTAATGTTGTTGTTTTATTGTGTCACTTCCAAAGGCATTGATCTGTAAATGTTGTATAGAAAAAACACATTGAAGAAAATAGAGTCATCTGTTCTTATGGAAACACCAATCTCTCTGTCTGTCATTGAATTCTGTGTGACAGTGTGATTTAACTGAAATGTAAAACCGTAACAACATCGCAGGTAAATTATGCTAAATGAGAAAAAGATGCTTGAATTAGACATAATTCAATCCCTAAAAACAAAGCACCAAATGTTGCTGTAAACTGCTCCTCTAATCAGTAAAATATATTAGCATGCTTCTAGTCTGTAGTGTAAGAAAAATAATAAGTCTAATATTTTAAATAGCTGCCTTTTTCAGGCACGAAGGGTCGGTGGAGGTCAGATTTGTAAGTGAAGGCCACCATCTAGTGGAAGTAACAGATCTCTGCAGACAGTCAGCTAACTGTATTCCTTGAAGCATATTTCTATGTGTAGCTGTGAAATTTCTATTATAAAAATGTTTCCTATATCATTAATTTGTCTAATTCTACAACTTTTCATAGCTTTTTACAGGAATTAGCCCCTGTTATGGAGTGGATAATGAAAAATGTGTTTTTACCGTGATGGGTTTTGTTTTCATTGTATTTTGTTATGTTAAATATAAGATTTTTTTTTTTTAATCTGGTTTGTATGAAGTAAGAGATGATGACTGTTCAAATAAGCTTATTTCTTTAACATTTCAACATTTAAGAAATATATAATAGATAAAGTACCCAGTAAAAGTATGATAAAGATTTTTTAAAGTGTTCCTGTACAAAAGTCAAAGGCCGCTCTGTCCTTTAAGGTGCTAAGATAGTTTGGTCACTTCAGGGTTAGAGAGCTACGACTGCAACAGCACATTTATGGGATTAATATCCTGCCACGCCATGAAACTGGCAGGACATGAATCCCACACATCACCTACAGAATCAAAAAGACCTTCCTCGTGACAGCGTAAACCCAGGTCACGTACTGGGTCCAAACCCCCTGAGTACTCTGAGTAGTATGATCTCCATGCTGTTCGTAACCTGTAAAAAATATCACTGTGTGTTTGGCTCTTCCAGGTGATGGCGATGATGACGAGGAGGAAGGTCGTGAGGAGCGCCTTCCATCTTGTTATGACTACGTCATGCATTTCCTCACTGTCTTCTGGAAGGTTCTGTTCGCCTGCGTCCCGCCAACAGAGTACTGGAACGGCTGGGCCTGCTTCTTCGTGTCCATCAGCGTCATCGGCCTCCTCACCGCCATCATCGGGGATTTGGCATCACATTTCGGCTGCACTGTGGGGCTGCGGGACACCGTGACCGCCGTGGTGTTTGTGGCTCTGGGAACTTCCATTCCAGGTGAGTAAATGTCCCGTTTCACTGTGTGAGAGAAAGAAAAGGCAGAAAGGAGTTTTTGATGGATTATGGGAGAATACCCAGATTTATGAGTGCATGTAGTGTCACTTTGTAACTTGTAACTCTTTGTAGTTGTTTTGTGTCTTTCAGCCATTTTGCTTTTTTGCATCTGTTTATAATCATTTATTTGTATCTTTTGTTTTGTAAGATAAGATAAGAAGAACTTTATTTATCCCGAGGTAAATTCTTTTGTCATACACATGCTCAATGCAGCAAGAGAGACAGGGAACAGAGGAATATGATATACAATATATACAATAAGAATAGTGGTGATTTGTTTGTCTTTCTGGCCATTTTGTGTCTATTTGTCAGTTTGCATCTTTTTAGTTGTTTTTAGTCACTTTTTTGTCATTTTTGTGTCTCTAAATAATTTTATATCTTATTGGACACAAGCTTTGAGCCTCATTAAAGTAATTTTGGATCTCTCTGTAGTTGCTTTGAGTTTCTGTCAATCATTTTGTACCTTTGCAGTTGTTTTTTTTTCTTTTTTTTTGTATCTTTTTGGTCATTGTTTGTCTCTTTGGAATCATCTAATTGCTTTCTATTAAAAACATTACTCCGGCTTCCTCCCACAGTCCAAAGACATGCAGTTTGTGGGGATAGGTTAATTGTTTAATCTAAATTGTCCACAGGTGTGAATGCGGGAGTGAAGCTGAGTGCGAATGGTTGTCTGTCTCTGTGTGACCTGTCCAGGGTGTACCCTGCCTCTCGCCCTATGACAGCTGGGATAGGCTCCAGCGCCCCCCGTGACCCTGAAAAGGAGAAGTGGAAGCGAATAGATGGATGGATGGATAAGAAACATTTTCTGGGAGGGCGATTGTCTTTCTGTCTGTGTGTTTGTTTGTGTGTGCTTGAAGGTGTATGACCCACATTTTCCACTTTTTCCTCCCCCAGACACCTTTGCTAGCAAAGTGGCTGCCATACAGGACCAGCATGCGGACGCATCGGTTGGAAATGTCACTGGCAGCAACGCAGTTAACGTGTTCCTGGGGATCGGAGTGGCGTGGTCAGTGGCTGCCGTGTACTGGAGAATCAAAGGAAAGGAGTTCCAGGTGGATCCTGGATCACTGGCGTTCTCCGTCACGCTCTTCACCATCTTCGCGTTCATCTGCATGTCCGTGCTATTGTTCAGACGCCGGCCCTCCATCGGCGGAGAGCTCGGCGGCCCGAAGGGGTCCCGCCTCCTGACCACCCTCCTGTTCCTGGGTCTGTGGTTCCTCTACATCCTCTTCTCCAGCCTGGAGGCCTACTGTCACATCAACGGCTTTTAAAGAGGAGATGAAGAATGTTCCAGAAGAATTTTGCACAGCAGCACACACAAAATCTTTGACTGTCAGTCCATTCGGTCCACGGTTTAACACGAAACAAGTGTAAGATTCATCTGGTTAATAGGGCTTCAGATACATGTTCACAAACACACAAACACTACATTTAAGCATGTGTAAACAGCGCATTTCAAACACACTCATTGTTACTTGAAAGATGAGGGTTAAGAGGAAGTATTTTTGGAGGGTGAGAGCGTGAAAACGAAAGGTTACTGCAGATAGTTAACGGGGAGCAGACGGAGAGTGACAGAGAATGACTGTGACGGGAGATTCAGAGGTAAAAAGAAGGTCAGGTCAGTCAGAGGATGCTTTATTCACGTTAAAGCCAGGTGTGTATTTATTTATTTTTGAGTTGAGTTGAGTTGAGGAGCTCACTTGCAGGATCAGACCACTGAGATGGATCACAATCCTGTGAGCATAGAAGGAAAAATACTTTTGTTTTCCTTTAGTCTCTCATTCAGTCCACCAACTCTGCAGCTTCATGTTTCTTCACTGAGGAAGTGGAGGAGCACTGCATCAAATAAGGAGTCAAATGTTTACAACAACATTACATTTGTTTACTACAAGAGATTCTTATATAGTGGTGATGCTTGTCTAATACACAGTATAGCTGAAGGTGGCTCTCCACACGCGCTGTAAATAGTACAAATATAGAGTGCAGTAATTTCACAGGGCAGGCTGCCACACAAAAGGATGCAGAGGCAGAAACGCAGGTTTCTACTGTCGTTGTCAGCAAAGCTTAGATGATTTTCGAATTCATGCACAGACTGGAACACTGGTAGTTGCAAAGATTACAAATGTCAGCGGTTTTAGTTTTAGCGACATGCTAAGTGGAAAATAAAAGTTTTAGCAACCAAAACAAGCAAATAGGAAGCTGCATAAGTGTAACACTGACTAAAAGAACATCCGTGTACCACTCGCTTTACCAGACCACAGCCCCTCTGACAGGGGCTTGCATATAAAGCTGAAGGATTATTTTTTGCATGTATAGCCATGTACAGAGCATCTTCACATTATATGTCATGTACATGCTATGAAAAAGGGAATAACCAGCCTGATTATCCACCTGTAAATTACATCCCTGTGTTTTTGTGTCGACTCGGTGAACAGAAACTGTCAGCTAGTCCTTGATGTTAAATCTTCCTGTATAAAACAGAAGAAGCCGTTTGGTCCAGGAGGAACAAAAAGGACATTTTCATCTCCTGAAGGACCAAATATGCGCTCTCACACTCCCGATGTGTGCAGTGTCATTTAAAAACTTTGTCTGAGGCAGTCAGATGGGCTGATGAGCTGCAGTCAGCCATCACTGTGTTACTGTTAGTGGCAGACTCGTCCATTCCTTTATCGTAAGCAACAGCAGCATGGGCAGACAACAGGACTCAACAGTGTTAGTTTACTCTCAAAAATAAAGTCTCTAAAGTTGCTGACTGCGATCATCAACATCCGGTCTGCAGCATTTGTTAGGAAAAAGCTAATAATCTACACATTAATTAGGCTGCAGGACTGTAGTCTACAGCACACTGATGCTTTAAGATAGCAAACAAAAAATGCCTTAAGGGAAGCTCAAGTAAAAAAATCTAGTATTCAAGATTTCTGCTGTACAAACTGCCCAGGCTGCACTTTATTTATTTAACATAACTAAAACACTGTGTTGTGCTTATCTTTTCCTCCATCATTCTATAAGTGGTTACTGTGCAATATACGAAGGGAGAACTGTCTCGAGTTTCCACTGGTTCGGCTAACACCAGATCCAGGTGGACCCATCATGTTGTCCCGTGCAATGTAATTCATCGCCTCTCCTTCACCAGAGGGTCTACTTCAAATGAGGATGTCTACACGGGAGTGGCATAGTGCCACAGCAGAGACTGGTTTCTATGGGAAATGCATTAGGAAACACGGCTCTGCAAGGCATGCATGTGTTGCTCAGTATTGCATGGCAGACTTGGAACAAATGTTCACAAGCTACTGAAGAAATTGGCTGCTAAATACACCATAAAACACTGGACGGTGTGCGAACACGCTCTGATTTGTTTCGACATTTCCACGCTGGCATTTCAGAGCTACTATGTTCAGCACTGAGATGCATGAAGCAGGAAAGCCAGCATGTGAAAAATGTCACAACAAACAGCAGTAAGATTGTCTTATAATAATAATAATGACTAAAAGCTTCAATTATTATTATTATTAGTATTGTAACTGCCTAATTTCAGTCCTATTAAATATATTTCTTTGAGGACATTGCATTTTAAACCTCTCACCCACAGATGATAAGTGCTATACAAGTGGAACTCTTCATTATTGTTGTTAAACATGACAATTTGAAAAGGATTCGATTGGTTAACCCTGACTAACTTTGTAAACTTTCTAAAATCCAGTTTTGTATCTTTTTCCTTGCAGATGTAGCCAAGGTAGATTTTTTTGTATTTCTAAACGACATTTAGGATAGTTTCAGTGTATAAAGCTGGTATGTAGACTACATGGTGTCTGAATTTAGTGGATTAGACTTTGATATATTTTCCACAGAGAGGAATCTCCCCTTTAACGGTGTAGTAGTGCATCATAACCAAACTTTAAAGCATCTAATTTACTGAAATACACGGTCCGCTAACTCATTTGTGTCTTTGTTTTTCATGTATAGTAGATCATTTATATATTTATTTATTTATTTATAGAAGATTATTTCTCTAAGCATAAGATGTGCTGCAGGTCCTTGAGGAGAACAGTTTGGAGTTTATTCATGGAATTAAGTTTCAATGTGCAATACGAGAAAAGGTTCAGCTGCAGCTTACTTTGTTCGAGCTCGGTCCGTGTCTTTTTTTCCTGCCGCAGTGTTTGTTGTAACCCTCCGCCAGTGTACACTTCTTCATGTTGTCCTTGTGACGGAGGAACTTTGAGTGTAAGTAGCATGTTTACATAAAGAAACAGTGTGGAACATTGCCAGTATAATTGTCAGTCTCAGGCTGTTGTGAGCTAAAGTTTTGTAGATATTAGCTGTGGCTGTGAGGCAGGTTTGTTGTGTGTGAGGTTCAAACAATCCCCTGAACAGTACTCACTCAAACCACCAGGTGGGACCAACATTAGATATGAAACACACACACGCACACATGCAGAGGTCTGCTGAACTCTTGTGTAATGACTAGCACCAGCAGGAACAGAGCGAATCACCTCCACAATGTGTGCATTTGTGACCTCGGTGTGGCCCAGGAGCCAAAAACAGAACTGTCTACAATGTCCGGACAATGTTCCATGTTTCCACAAACTTCTGTACTAACTGTCGGCCTTTGGTCTTCGCTGTTCTGTAGCTAGATGTAATGCCCCCACCCCCGGCTCTTATCAGCCTCCCCTCCTTACCTGCCCCTCCCCAGTGTGCATCCATGTTTACATCCCCTCCTGTGTTCCCCTGCACATGCATGACGAAGAAGCCCGGTGTACGTGCGTTATAGCAGCATGGTCTACTGTGATGGATGCCTGTCGGTCATTCTGTCAGATCGATTCCCCTTGTGAAATAAAGTGAGCAAGTGTGACACGCACAACCACTGCTCGGTTCAGACAGACTGAACAGAAACACAAACAAGCACCATTCCTGGAGTCAGAGTCTCCTCCTCACCTGTTTCTGTAGAAGCTGTGAAAAGAGATCCTGCTGTGCTGGGTCCAGGCTACATCCCAGGTCATCTTTTTGTTTGTTGCTGTATGATATTTCAGTGTCTGTGTTCGTGTTCAGCCTCCTCTCCTCCCCTCCCGGGTCTTGCTCTCTTCAGTGTGTCTCTCTGTGAAGTCGTTTCCTGTGATGATGAAAATTTCTCTCTGCCTGAATCTTTGTAGGGAAATAATGACTGAAATTATTACGATGTCATGTGATAGACATAAACATTTATTCGATACTGTAATAAATTAACTAAAGATGATATTTAAGTTTTTTTATGAAATGCAACAAAAAAAATCTTAGAAAAAAACTCGGTTTTGAATCATGGCATGAGGTGTAACGTGTTCCTGAAAGAAAACGAAGGTCTTTAATCAAGTGAAGTTGACCTTATTTAAATATAGTTTATTTATTTTCAAGGTTCAACGTGTCTGAGTCTTTTTTTATAACTGAACCAATATAACAATCAAAGTCAGTGATTCGTAGAGTCATCCAGCTATCAAACACTTGCTGTAATCTGAAACGTAAAGGACATTTTTCATGTCTCGACTCATAAATACAGTGAAATGTTTTGCAGATTAATAAGTAGTGGTGGTCACCTCACAGTAAGAGGGTCCTGGATTTGAATCGGTGGGCTGGGGGCTTTCCCATGTGTACCCACATGAGTATCCTTTATGCATGTTAGGTTAACTGGTGACGCTAAATTAGCTTAATGAATGGATGCCTGTGTCTCTGTTTCGACAGACCGGTCACCAGGTAAAAACAAATGTAATTAATTTAATTCTTAGCTATAAAGGCAAAGGTTTGTTTGGTTTTTTGTTTTTTTTTTGGGGGGGGGGGGGGGCAGTAATACAGTTTTTGTATCTCTGTACAGTGTCACAGTGGATTTTAACTCAAACGCTGAAGACATGATTGAATTTCTTTAAACTTAAAGCTTTAATTCAAGGGGGTTGCATTAGCTGAGGATTTATTATTTTAATATATTTTAAAAGACTCAAAAGTACCATATGCACTTTCTTGGCCATGTGAGGCCCGTTCCCTCATTATCACAATAAAAGCGGATAAACAACTGGGATTGATTTGAGGGCTGAACTTCCGTTTCATAGCTTTTCACTGACACGCTTAGTCAAAAGTTGAAAGAAATGTTGAAAGTGAAGGAGGACATCAGGTTTCGTCTCCTGTCCAAGCGCCTTCGTTAGTTTGAGAACAGTTGTGGAGACACACAGCTCCCTATAACGTAAGTACTTGTCACGTCGGTGCTGCCCACAACTCCTGATTGACCTGCTCTGCTTCTGTTCTAGTCCTCCTGTGCATTTCCAGGTTATTTCCATTTTGCCCCAGTTTTTGAATTTATCAATAACAAAATAACAATCTTCATCTAAATACAAGGAATAATAATAATAATAATAATAATACGAGGACTTAGAAATAACTGCTCAACTCAACACCGCCTACAGACTATTTGAACTTGATGGGCATGTCATGCTTTCAAACTAGCTGCACAAGCACACATGAATGACCTCTTTTTAAGTTTCAAAGACACATGAAAGGTACTTCAGTGTCTGGTGTGTGCAGTCTTATCTGCTCAGTGTCCTCTGTCACGCTGGTTAGCAGGATTGCTGCTGAAGCACTAAACTGCTGTGAACTAAATAGTTACACTGAACTCACACTGCAGCCATGCAGCAGTTGAATTTTATTTCAATTCAGTTGTATTTAATATAGCACCAAATCTAAGCAGCAAAATTAAGGGAAGATGCAGGGTCAACTGATCCAACCCTATATGCTCTATCAAAAAGGAAAATTTGAAGCCTAATCTTAAAGTAGCTCCCAAATTTGTCTCCTGAATCTGGTTTGGATTAGTATAAGTTATTGTGGAACTGTATCAGCTGAGAGGGCAAAGTGACTTTACTTGGTGGGCCGGACCCCCGATGCCCATCCATACGCTGACACTAGCTCAAACTGAGCTGTCTTTCTGATGTACTCATTTCTAACCTTTTCCATCCTGCTCACTCCCAACGAAAATCTTAGCATCTTCAACTCTGCCACCTGCCTTTCTGTCAGTGCTACCGTCTCCAAACATACATGACAGCAGGCGTCATTACCAGCTTGTAAAGCTCCTCTTTCGCTCTTGTTGTTATCCTTCTATCACAAATCACCACCGACAATCATCTCCTCCCACTCAACCCCACCTGTACTCTTCTTCACTGCGTGTTGTTTTGGATGGCTGACCACAGGTATTTAAAATCATAAACCTTCACCCTCTCTACTCCTTGCATCTTTACTTTTCTACCTGTTGCCCTCTCCTTCACACACATGTATTCTGTCTTTGTTTCTACTGACTTCTCTCTTGAGCATAACTTCACCTCTCCAGGCTCGCTACAGAAACGTTAAGCCCAAAATCCACCACTTTAAACTTTAATACAAGCACTTAAGAGACTTTCATTTCACTTGAATAGGGACTTCAACACTGTACCCTTGGGTTAACGGTTTGATACTCTACCATCTAAGCTATCCAGGGTCTGTAGCAGTTGCCTCTACCTTGTTCATCCTGGTGTTTCAAACCTAAACCAAAGATCATAGGCTAATTCAAGCAGGGGGAGGATATTTGTAAAAATAAATCAATAAATAAAATACAAAAAAGGAGATTTGTTTTTATTAAATTTTGTTAAGTGGCACAGTCCATCAGTAGTGAGTCCTTAGTGAAAGTCTTAAAAATGAAAATAAAAGTTAAATAAAAATAACTAAATACAGAATAAATGCTATATTTGTATAAAAACTCCAACATAATTATTTGTGAAAAGGCTACATTAAGCTTCCGATAAAAAAAAAACAACATTTATATGATGGCAAACTATTTCACGAAGTAACAATAAAACTGTTGGTACTTAATAGAGGGTTCAAGTTAGTGGGTCAAACTCACCACCACTGCGCATGCTCAGATCTAGTTCGACGCCACCTGAGCATCAATTAGCAGGTTGACGGAGACTTTTAGTAAGTCAGTTTCTATGGAACTCCAAAGTGTTCAAAATTAAATAAATAAATAGGTCAAGATGAAATAAATAACTATGTGAATAAATAAGACACAGATATGTAATGTGAGAATGATATTGTGAAATAATGGAACACATTTTGAAAACAATGCTCATTATTGTGAAACATATTACATTCTCGAGCCAGAACAAAAAGGATTTTCGTTAATATTTACAATTTGTTCATGGAGTTGACTGTTGTAAATACCCTAGAGTGTAACTTAAAGAGTGCAGTAAGCCCTCCGCGCCACCAGAGACCGCTAGTGAAGTTCGTTTTTTCTTAACTAGAAACGTAAAAACATTAACTCTTTCTGCTAAATTAAATCTCTGTTTCGTTAGTGAAAATAGCACTTGTATTTAACGTAATGGGCGTGAGTTTTATAACATTAATATTGTTAAATTAAGTGTACTACTTGTTTTTTGCTTTTCTGCTTCCTATTGGACGGAAGAGTACCACGTTTCCGAACCGTCAGTGAGGGAGACTGTGCGGGGAGTGACTCCGTCTGCTCCGACATATTCCCGGTATCGCTTCTCGGCCTTTTGGCTAAGATCAAGTGTAGTATCTGTTCTTATCAGTATCAGTGATTTCGTTATTATTTAAGAAAGGGAATCCTCATTTACTTGATAATTATAGACCGCTCACTATGTTATGTGTAGATTATAAGATTTTAAGTAAGATAATTGCAAATAGATTGGTAGGGGTAATGTCGGATATAGTGGGAAGTGATCAAACGTGTGGGGTGAAGGGGAGACAAATTTCATGGAATATACAATTACATAGAGACATACTTGCATATGTAAAGGATAGAAAAATGGCGGCAATCTGTGTAAGTTTAGATCAACAAAAGGCATTTGATAGGCTAGATTACGAAATTTTGTGGGAGGTAATGACTAAGATGGGCTTGGGAAAACAATTTATAAGGTGGGTGAGGATCCTTTATAAAGAGATATATTCAAAAATCAAATTGAACGGGTTCCTCACGGAAAAAGTTCATCAAGCGAGGGGGTTGAGACAAGGGTGCCCGTTATCGGTGGTACTCTATGTATTATATGTTGAACCATTGGCTTGTGCGATTCGGGAGAATAAAAGAGTGAGGGGGATAATGATGCCGGGGGGGGAATGTTTGAAAATATCTCAATATGCGGATGATACTATACTATATTTAGCGGACGACGACAGTTTAAGAGAAGTTGTGGAAATATTAAAAATATATGAGGAAGTTACAGGATCAAAAATAAATAAGGAAAAGACAAAATATAAGTACTTGGGGACGTGGGAAGGTAGAAGGGAAAATATTTGTGATTATACTTTGTGTGAAGGTCCTATGGACATTCTAGGAATTTCTTTTGGGAATAAGGAGGGCGATGCTATTTGGAACTGGAAGGGGAAGATGGCAGAGGTGGAAAGGAAATTACGACTATGGAAAATGAGGAAGCTTACAATTACTGGGAAGGTGTTAGTGATAAAGAGTGAGGTGGTGCCGAAATTATTGTATCTAGGCTATGTGTTCCCGATGCCACAAGTATTTAGAGCACAAATAATGAGGGGAATATTTAACTTTATATGGGGAGGTTACGAGTACGTAAAGAGAGTACAAATGTATCAGGAGGTTGCCGATGGGGGAAAAGGGGTACCGAACATTCCGTTAAAGTTAGATACGATTTTTTATGCAAATGTGTGTACGCTGTTAAAGAAGCCATATATTCATAAATGTCAGATATTGTTATGGTTCTGGTTAGCTATTCCATACCGGTTTTTAATTGGGTGGGAAAATCAGGGGCCGAAGGCAGAGACAAGACCAGAATACTTTCAGAGGATGGTTAAGTGGGGAAAGAGACATATAGAGTGCAGGGAGGTGGATACAATACAAAATCATAAACTTCTGTATAAAAAACTGGTGAGGAATGCTAACTACAACCAGGGGATAGTGAGTTCGGAAGTTTGGGAATACGCACAGGATAAGAGTTATAAGAATGTTTTGAAAGATTTTAATTGGATGCACCTACATAGGAAATTACCTGTAAGGACTACGATGTATGCACATAATTTGGGGAAGTTAAAAGAATGTCCGAGGGATAATTGCATAGAGGAAGAAACGATTGAACACGTCCTATGGGGGTGCAAATATGCAAAAAAGGTATGGGCTGGAATGAAGAGGAGGTATAAGGGACTAGAGGCTTTGACATATGAGGAAATAACTTATCTTAGGCCTAAGGATAAAAAGAAGGAGGAAAATAAAATACGTTGTATGTTGTTATCAATTACAAAACTTAAGATATGGAGGGCAAGACAGGGGTATATAAGGGGGGGGTATGAATGGAAAGAGATGGGAACAATAAAGGATATAGAGAGGGAATTTGAGGGGATATATCGGCATGAATTACAAAGATGGGGAATAGACACGATTAAGGACAGGTGGAAGGATTATTATGAATGATGTAAAAGATGTTTTTGTGAAATATGAAAAGTATTCAATGGAATGTTGAGCAAATGGAAATGTAAGATGGTGTTGTAAGTAAAAATAAAAAAGAAAAAAAAAAATCTGTTCTTATCAGTTTAGTATCTGATACGTCCCCTATCCGGGGACCATATATTAAATTGATTTTTGGAACAGGGAGATGGAATAGGGGCTTGCTCCGTCCACTCCACGCATCGACCTGGTATTGCAGTATCTCCAGGAACGGTGCACCCCCCTAAACATGTGGAAAAATATTGAAAGTTTGGCCAGGTGGTCACAGCACCAGAATAACTGAGACCCCTTATGGTTTCTTGTTGCTGATTACCAATTTGGAATGTTAGATTCCAAATTATTATATTAAGTTGCAACACAACAATGATGCAAACACATAGTTGCTGCAGACAAAGCAGCACACAAAAAAATTGTATCTTGGTAGATTTTTAAAAAATGTATTTAATGAGATTTTCCAATGCCTGACTAAAGCTGGCAAGGAAACAAATTGTCTGCAGTTCGTGGAAAATTGTTTATTTATCCATCTACAGTGGGAAACAAAACCACATCTACATTTATTGTCTTTAAGTCTTCTATTGATCATTTTCCAATATCCGTTTCTATATATTGGCACATTTATTTCAGTAGAAACAGAAAGCAGCTTGTGATTTAGAGCTATTTCTCATATTTTGTAGGCTTTGTAATATATTATATTATTTAATTAGTTCAGTCTGTTACTGTTATCCTCCTGGAGCAACTGTAACCCACACAATTTCCTTAAGGATTATTAAAGTATTCTGATTAGAGAAGAAAAAGGTGCAGTGCTGGTGGATAATATTTTTATTTTGCTTGCAGTAAATATTTTTAATTTATTTAACCTTCATTTATACAGCTAGTTCCAGTGAGACTAAATGTCTTATTTACAGTAGTCCAGTCTGCTTCTTAACCATCTATTATTTTCTCAAGTAGAACCTGGGTCGTCTTTATGTGTTTCACTGAATGTGCCTGAGAGAGAAAATGTTAAACCCTAGTACGTGTCTGCCTGTGTCCAGTGACGTATAACAATCTCTTGCTATGAAAACTGTTCTGTTGTTCATGAAATAAGTGGCTGTGTCACCCAGCAGCTCTCTGTGGGCTGTGGGTTTGGTCTTTATGTATATGTTTATTATCCAAAGCGCTTTTCTCTTAAAGTTGGCTCATTCCTTGGTAATCTGACTATGACTATATCAGCTGCATCTATTGGGTTATTTTGGTAATAGATTGATCTATTGATGTTTTTTTTTTTTTACCCATCATCTGTTTCATTTTTCTAAAAAGACCCCCAAACCTTTTGTATTTACGTGACATCTGAAATTGTAATTTTTTAAAGAAAATATTTTCTTAGCTGCCAAAATATATAAATGCGCTCAAGTAAAGTCAAAGCCAAATAAAGTAAGATAAATATGCAATCTAAAATAAGATATAAAAAATGAATCTTTACTGTCTTCGTGGAAGGCTTTGTGATTTTTGTTCATGCGTCTGCTTGTTTAAGTGTGCAGTGAATTTCTGTCTGTAAGCCTTTAAAGGAGAATGTGGTGCCTGCAATGCAGCGATGCGAGTATATCAGCAGTCTGAAGTTTGCCTTTGATGCAAAGTTTTTATGCTGCTGCAAACAAGATGTTATGATGGTGTAGACATTAATTAATATTAATAATAATTTAGTGTCCAACGTAACGTCACTGTTGCTGTGGTGATGTCAGTGCTTCTTTTCAAAACTGGGCCCTGTGTTTGCTTAATATTGTCAGACTTTTTATTCACACGCTGCTCCTAAATCCCTTTGTATCGCAGGTCTGCTTTTAGTCGCAAATGCATGTGAAATGCACGCGTTTACATCCTTGAACACATCGGCAGGCTACAGAGCTGGGCATTAAATGAAGCAGCGAAGCAAAGACTGTGTTGAGGATTGTTTATAATCCAATTTTTCAAAATACTTGATGAATCGCTGCAGCCCTATTTCGCTGTAAGAAGTGTAATTCTTGCAAAATGCATGCATTGAAGTAACATTTAAAGTAAGAAAAGGCTTCGGCTCTTCTGTAATAGGTTTTGTATTTGATTTTGGATCTGGACAGTTACTGAGGGTCGCCTGTGAGACGAGGGAGAATAGTAGGAAATATTGATCCAGCTATCACCCCCTCATCGTCTTGTTTCCTGTCACTGCAAAAGTGGACAGGAATGCTGCTCTGCAGAATGTCCGATGTAGTTCCAGATATCTGGCTGATAGCAGCATCTCATCTTGACCATTTGGTGCCATTTGTTTTTCTCTGCAGCTGTCGTGTATTTCACCAAGCATGACATTTATATTTGTTAGTTCAGGTGTACCACATACTTCTCTTCCACTGGCTGGGATGTCCTCTCTAAGAAGGAGAAGCATACTTCTGCAGTCATGGCAGTCCAGGCTTTGTTATGTGCAGAAGGGCCTAAACTCAACTCCAGCTGCAGCATTTGTTCTTGGTCCCTGTGAGCTGCAGGGAGCTCATGCGGTGGACTCGTCCTTAATCTGTGTTTTCTGATAGGTCAGTCGATCTTGTCTTTCTCACTGTTATCACTGGTCAAGGTGAACATTCAGGGTACGGCAAACTTACAACCCAGAGAGGAAATGCCCAAAGTATGTGACTGGCTGCAGACTTTTAAAAATGGAATCGCATTGAGTAATCAGATGGCAAGAGCGAGCGTCAGCCAAGAGCAATTAGAAATTGAATGCAGACAGATGTGAATGAATCTCCAATAAAAGCAGTGACAGGTTCAAATACTTTTGTTTGACCTATTGAGTCAAACAAATATTGAGTCAAATATTGAGAGGAGTCTGAAGCTGCAGAATGTAGTTTGAAATCATTAAAGTGAGTGTTCCTACTCCGGGACAGTAGGGGGCAGCAGCAGGAGCAGAGTGAACTGTTCAGCAGCAGAGAGCAAAGGAACAGGAAGTGGTTGTGCTGTTAGCAGAAAACGTGTGCGCTTTATGCGTTTTTTCCTTTTTTCTAAACATCAGACGTGAATCAAACAGTTTTCAGCTGCAGTTTGATTTAACTTGGAGTTACTTGAACTTCCTGTTGGTTTGTTGGTGGATTTAAGGAGGTTAAATGGATGAAAAAAGGTGATCTTTCAGTTAGCTTTTGTTGTGCAGATGCAGCAATGCATGATGGGAAAGACTCCCCGTATATTTTAAACTCAATAACCTGATGTGGCTCTGTTGGAAGCTCCTTCCTGTGTATATAAATAGTGTGTAGTCCCAGCCTCCTGCAGGCTGTGTTTGTGTTGATTGTGAGATTGTGAGCACCGTGAGTGTGCAGGGTTTGTGTGTGAAAGAGTCCCCCATGTGTGAGGTGAACAACTCATACTTACCTGGCAGGGGAGATACCATGATCAAGAAGGTGGTTCACCCAGGGCGAGGCTCAGCCATTGCACTCCGGTTGTGCTGACCCCTGCGAATTCCCCAAATGTGGGAATCTCGACTGCATAATTTCTGGTAGTGGGGGACTGCGTTCGCGCTCTCCCCTGATCACATGTTCTAAGAAAACAGAGGAAGCAGATACTGCGGCAGTGTCCTGCTGTTTATTAAGGCTCAGAAGTCTCCGTTGTGTTATTTGAGGAAGATGTTAGTGAAAGCTTTGTGCTGCACAGTCTTTTCACTGAAGTCCTTTGTGCACTGTGGAGCACACTGTCACCTCCCGAGTGTTCATCCACTTAACAAACAGCAGCTTCTTTTCTAATCCAGGGCAGCTCGTCCCTCTCAGTCGTGTTAGGAAAGTCATTTTTGTCCATGTGCAGAAAGACAGCCTGTTTTTTCCCTTTTCTTTCCTCTAATGGTTCCACAGCAGCCAGCATGTGTGTTATGCAGATTGTGGAAGAGGGCAGGGCTGGTAGAACAGTTAGCCAAAGTGTAGCCACCACCGAGCAAAGAAAATGGTTTAAAGATCTATGACAGACGAGCAGCTCAGACCATAACTTATGTTGACCTCACGCTTTCCTGTGTACACAAAAAACTGTCACATGTGACCCGGTGCCCAATCAGCTCGAACAAACCGTTTGTATTCACACTTTGTGGGCTTGTCCCTCATATACGACTTCATGCCACTGGTAGCCTTACATGCCACCATCCTCTAATCTGTGCAGATGTTTCTACAAGGCTGAAATGAGCTTTGCAGGTAGTGTAATGTGATGATAGAGTGGATGTTCAGTCTGATCATGACAGAAACTCATCTTATTCCTTCTTTGCTGTTGTTTACACACAAGGAAGCTCTTAGAATATGTGTGTGCAATAAACAGTGTTGTTCCTGCTCCGGGACAGTAGGGGGCAGCAGCAGGAGGAGAGTGAACTGTTCAGCAGCACATAACAAAGGAACAGGAAGTGGTTGTGCTGTTAGCAGAAAACGTGTGCGCTTTATGCGTTTTTTCCTTTTTTCTAAACATCAGACATGAATCAAACAGTTTTCAGCTGCAGTTTGATTTAACTTGGAGTTACTTGAACTTCCTGTTGGTTTGTTGGTGGATTTAAGGAGGTTAAATGGATGAAAAAAGGTGATCTTTCAGTTAGCTTTTGTTGTGCAGATGCAGCAATGCATGATGGGAAAGACTCCCCGTATATTTTAAACTCAATAACCTGATGTGGCTCTGTTGGAAGCTCCTTCCTGTGTATATAAATAGTGTGTAGTCCCAGCCTCCTGCAGGCTGTGTTTGTGTTGATTGTGAGATTGTGAGCACCGTGAGTGTGCAGGGTTTGTGTGTGAAAGAGTCCCCCATGTGTGAGGTGAACAACTCATACTTACCTGGCAGGGGAGATACCATGATCAAGAAGGTGGTTCACCCAGGGCGAGGCTCAGCCATTGCACTCCGGTTGTGCTGACCCCTGCGAATTCCCCAAATGTGGGAATCTCGACTGCATAATTTCTGGTAGTGGGGGACTGCGTTCGCGCTCTCCCCTGATCACATGTTCAAAGGAAATAGAAGAAACAGATATAATAGTGTCCTGGTGTTTATCAAGTCTCTGAAAGCTTACTTACAGTATACTTACCTGGCAGGGGAGATACCATGATCACGACGGTGGTTCACCGAGACCCACAATGGCGACATCGACTGCTAATATGACAGGTTCCAGGAGGAATGCTGTGCGTTTTGAGATAAGATAAGATAAGATCACCTTTATTAGTCCCACACGTGGGAAATTTGTTTTGTCACAGCAGGAAGTGGACAGTGCAAAAGTTATGAGGCAAAAATTAGAATACAATAAGAATAAATACAGTACACAACTGTACAGAATAGAATAAAATAAAATACTATATACAGTAGAATAAAATAAAATAAATATACAATAAGATAAAAATAGAATACAAATACAAATACTATATACAACTGAGTAAAAATACAACGATGACAGAAAGGATTATTGCACTTAGTATTATTGCATATGTATGGATGTGTGTGCTTGATCAGTTAAAGTCTTTATTATGGAGTAATAATAAATGCAGCATCTAAATAATAGATGCAGTTCAGCAGGATTGTCATCCAGAAGGAATTGGGATTTTCTCCAACGGAGATCAACTACATTTTCGGCTTGCCTTGAAAGAAAAGTTATGAGGTGATGTTTGCCACCAATACGTTCTTTGAATCATGTATTGACAAGTTTAATAGACTTAAACAATCAAGACCTCAGCTGGAGAATATTAAGATGACACCGTTATCAGGCAGAGAACCCAAAGCTGTGACAGTGATCATGCATTCGGAATATGTGAGAGTGGAAGATATTAAGACCTGGTTGTCCTTTAAATGTGCGGTGACGAGAGGTTTGTACTTAAAAGACGAAGATGGTATCCGAACCGGAGCATATCGTTTCTATGTTCACCTGCATAGAGATGAGAACTCACCTCCCCCAATTAGGGGCAATCAGAGGATATGTTTTCTACCCCAGGCAACCCAAGACATGTCGTAAATGTGGCAGCAACGACCATCTAGCCGCAGAGTGCGACAGTGTGGTTTGTAAAAACTGTAACAGTGACGAGCACATTGCAAGGGAATGCCCCTTCCCAAGGAAATGTAACCTTTGCAGGGGAGAAGGACATACCTTTAGGGCATGTCCCCAATCCTATGCAAACAGGGTGAAAAGACCACAGCTGCAGCAATTAGAGGAGATACCAATGCTAACTGGAGGAGGTCCGCAAGTTGATGAAGATGTAAGTAACGACCAAGCCAACGAGCTCCAGCAGGAAGTGGTTGAGGGCCAAACGACCTACAGCTGGGGTGGGGAATGAGTAGATGACCAGCCCTCTCAAGTAACTACACACGAGGATTCAACGACAGTGGTGACAGGGAAGACCACAGGGTTAACGGACGGGAATGAACAACTATTAAAGACGCAAAGAGTGCCTACGACTAATCCTGACGTGCATGTATCTCAATTAGAAATGGAAACCAAGATTCAGGAGGGAATGGCATCTCTCTAAGGCACCCAAATTCTTACGCGGCCGTCAACATCCAAAGAGTGCAGAGACCTGCTTGATCTCATGTTCCCTGATCTTTCAACGGTTCAGTCCAAACACATTATCACCCTAGAAGAGGGAGGTTTTTCGTTACCTCCTTGTGACATCGAAGATAACACAACTACCCCCTCTGAATTGTCGCTACAAGTAGGCCTTTGTGCAGCGCCGACCTCACATAAACGACAGATAAATACCTCAACAGAGTCTTCTACTGGAAACCTTGATTTGGAAATTCAGGGCTATACAGACCCCTCGCCAATACCCCCGCTTGAAGAACAAGTCCCGACACCTACCCAGGGAGCTGCTCAGGAAAACAGGAGGAAAGCAACGATGAGAGAGCACCGACTTCGGTGTGGTTTCCACGGAAGAAGAAAAAGAAGGTAAAGCTATAGTAGAACTCTCAATAATAAAGTTTTTCAGAGTACAATGACCACCCCCCTTTAGAACCAACATAAATACATTTCACGGATCTACGATTAATACAAGAGGGTTGAATGATGCAGTGAAATGCCAATCTGTTTTTAGTGTATTACATGAAACGGGTGGGGACATTTGTCTTCTCCAAGAATGTGCCCTACCCTTTATGGACAATTACGCGAAGTTCGCAAAACGATGGACATATGGACAATCCTTTTGGTCAGGGGATAACCAAAATCGAATGTCTGGTGTGGGGTTTTTGTTTAATAATAAAACCATCAACATAGAAAATGTGGAAGTTGTGGTGGATGGGAGAGCTTTACTTATTGACGTAGAGAAAAACGGGAGTAAATTTAGGATTATTAATGTTTATGGACATACAGATATGAAAGAACGGACTGCATTATTTCAAACATTACAACCCTTTCTTTGTAATAGACGACAGATAGTAATGGGCGGGGATTTTAACTGTACACCGGAAACGAGTGCAAGCCAGGGGGCGAGTTCAACAGTTAAGAAAGACTCAAGTACTTGTGCATTAGAAAATTTGATCAATGATGGTAATCTGAAAGATGTGTTTAGATCTCTTAACCCTACAGACCCAGGACACACCTGGTCCAATAAGAAGACCGCTTCACGGATTTTTTGTTTGCCAGCAAAGGCGTAACGCCTCTGTCATGTAAGGTGGAACCAGTACCCTTTTCCGATCACCATAAGGTAACGTGTAGATTTAGCATTCAAACTCCCTTTCAACCGTGTCCGGGGCCATGGAAATTAAACCTGAATTTATTAATGGAAGGGAAAGTGGTGGGAAGATATAAACTCAAATTGCAACAATGGGCCTCTTTACAACCGCTATACGATTCGGTAGGTGAGTGGTGGGAGAGTATAAAGACTAGGACTCCAGTATTTTTCAGTTTAGAAGGAACAAAGCGGGCAAAGACGAGTAGACAATGGCTATTAAGAAAGCAGGGAAAATTACAAAGGTATTACAACCTCCTTAATCTAGGTTTTGATGTAAGTGAGGAGATTATGAACCTGAAAAAGGAAATGATGGTAGTGTTAAATGAGAAAAGCAAAGGAGTATTAATAAGGAGTAGGGTTAAACATATGGAAGAAAATGAAAATTGCACAAGATATTTTTTTAGGAAATTGTACAAATCTAAACCCGTTATGGACTGCCTGATTAATGGGGGAGGGAAAGAAGTGGAAAGCACCCAAGAAATTCTAGAGGCAACACACTCCTTTTACGCCAGTTTGTACAAAGAGCAAAGTATTGATGAAGTGATTGTGGAATCCTTTATCTCCAAGTTAACACAAAGATTAGATTCAGATGACAGAACAGTGTTAGATGAAGATATAATGCTAGATGAAATCACAAGAGCTATGATAAGTATGCAAGATAACAAGACGCCAGGTTTGGATGGCTTGCCTAAGGAATATTATCAGGCCTTTTGGGAACAACTCAGTCCTTCGTTGTGCTCTGTCTATAAAGAAGTGTGGGATAAAGGCGTATGGTCGGTGTCCATGAATACAGGGGTGATTTCCTTGTTGTGGAAAAAGGGCTCTAAAAAAGATTTAAGAAATTGGAGACCCCTGACATTGTTAGGTGTAGACATCAAGATTTTAGCTAAAGCCCCTTTTTTTTTTTTCCGGTTGCAGGCAGTAGTGCCTAAGTTAATTGGAGTGGAACAAACATGCGGGATACAAGGGCGTAGGATGACAGATAGTTTAGCGGTTATAAGGGACAGTTACCTTTATAGCCTAGAGTGGAATATCCCCCTTTGTGTGTTAGGCCTGGATTTAGAAAAGGCCTTTGACAACGTCAGTCACGTCTTTCTGATGAAAGTTCTTGATAGTTTAGGATTTGGGGAAGGTTTTAGGAGATGGATCCGGGTGTTATATACTGGTTGTAGTAGTGTTGTGGTTGTGAATGGGGCACAGACCGCTACGGTCCCAGTGAAATCTGGAGTAAGGCAGGGATGTCCCTTGTCCCCTATTTTGTTTATATTGGTGATGGAGCCACTGGCATGCGCATTAAGATTAAATGAGTCAATTAAAGGGCTGACCCCACCAGGTAGTGGGGGGTTGGAAGTTAAATTTTCTATGTACATGGATGACATGACTTTATTGCTTACGGATAACAAGTCAATAGATGCAAACCTGGCAGTTTGTGAAGCCTTTACGGCAGCTTCAGGGATGAGAATCAATAAGGGTAAGAGTGAGGTGATTCATTTTAAGTGGCGGGAGATTAAGGAGAATTGGGGATTGAAAGAAAAATTTGAAACGCTGAAAATTTTAGGGGTGGAAATAGGAGAAAATATGCAAACTAAGAATTGGAATTCAAAACTACAGAAAATACAAGGGAAGCTGATGAATTGGAAAGACAGGGAGCTTTCCTTTATAGGTATGGTTTTGGTGTTAAAGGCTGAAGTAATTGCGTCTATAGCGTTCCTGGAAACTACACTACCAATCCCGTACAAAATATTAACCTCACTGAGGAAGGCTATGTTTCATTTCCTTTGGGGAGGCCAACATGAGAGATTGAAGAGAGAAACTATGTACAGACCGGTAGAAAAAGGGGGGAGAGCAGTCCCAGAAATTGCGTCTAAGCTTAATGCGATGTTTATCGCTCCAGTGCTTAAGGCATGCTTCAGTGACCCTAAAGATAAGATTTGGCCATATTTTACAAGGTTTTGGGTGGGTTGGAGAGTGTTGCAGGCATGGGGTGTGCGCCTCCCCCTTAGTGTGCCCTTCTCTGAACAATACCCCGCAGTTTATGATGTGGTGATTCAATCGTTGAAACAGTTCTCGACTCAGATTACACCTTGGGAGATAACTCGTGCCAACTTAGAGGAGATATTATTCCCGACAGTCAGTATGTCTCTGATAGGGAAACTCCGTGAAATCCATAGCAAAATAGCTTGGGGCAATGTTAATAACAAGTTACTGTTAAATTCCCATAAGGATTTAGCATGGCAAGCTGTTCAGGAATGTTTACCTACAAGAGCGTTTTTGGAAAAAGGGGAGTGCACGAGGAGTGCGCAGTGTCCAAGAAGGTGGTGTGGGGAAGATGAGACGGTTAGACATTTGTTTTGGGAATGCCCCTTCACTAAAAATGTATGGAGTTTATTAGGTCATTGGTTGAATGATTTGTGTAAAGAAGAGTTGACATACAAAAGCATAATGTATGGGTTTCTGAAAGTGAGTTGGGGGAGGGGGGAAAGTGTTGGTGGATAATAGTGAACTGTGTCAAAGATGCATTATGGAGGGCGAGAAATATTTGTGTGTTTAAAAGATATGAAATACCCGAAAGAGTTGTGATCAATTTTATGGTTTGTCTGTTAAAAGATTATATTATAAGAAATCTATTTGGAGAAAATGAAGAGAACAAGAGAAAGATATGGAAAGTGCCAAGAAAATATTTGAGTATCTGTATGTAGAACTAATGTGAAAGTATTTTTTCCCCCTTTGTTCTGTTTTTCACTTTGTGGGTTTCCCCATTTGGGCCCCTTTGTATCTTGATGGTTTATTTATAAAGTGAATTGATGTAATTTTTTTTCTGAACAATAAAATCCTTTGAAAATTGAAAATTGAATTGAATTGGTTCACCCAGGGCGAGGCTCAGCCATTGCACTCCGGTTGTGCTGACCCCTGCGAATTCCCCAAATGTGGGAATCTCGACTGCATAATTTCTGGTAGTGGGGGACTGCGTTCGCGCTCTCCCCTGATCACATGTTCAAAGAAAACAGAGAAAAATACATACCCAGGCAGTCAGGTTTATGGTATTCATTAAGTCTCAGGATTTCAACTTGAGCTTCATGTGGCTCATGTGCCGAACCACATGAGCGGATGTTATCACGCCAACGTGTTGAATGAAAATTACCATAAGAAGAAGCTTTAAGTTTGCCAACTTAAGTGTGCAGCTTTACTAGACACACAACAGAAAAATGCTTGGGCTAACATAGAACTGTGAGAACTGTGTGACCTGGTACATCTGTGACTGTTTTCAATGGGAATGAAACCACAAAAATTCAGTGTTGTGAGGAATCACTGTATTTCACAGAGGACTTGCTGATATGGAAAAAAAATCTTATTGTAGTTTTAAATTAGGACTGCAGCAATTCATCGAGTACGTTGATGATTCGATTATAACAGTATTTGCTTCGATGCTTCTTTCAGTGCCCGGCTCTGTAGCCTGCCAATGTGTTAAATGATGTAAATGCAAGCATTTCACACACATTTGCGACTAGAAACTGACCTGCAATACAAACATATTAAGGAGCAGCATGTGAATAAAAAGTTTGACAACATTAAGCAAACACAGGGCCCAGTTTTAAACCAAAACACTGATAACACAACAGCAGCAGTGACTGTTGTGTTAGTGGCCCACTTTAACTTGGAGCTGGAGTCGCTGCAAAGAGATGGAGCTGTTACTGGGACGGTGAAGTCAGTTGAGTAAAAGACCACTTTTCTGGCGTCCAAAACAGCAGCGCTGTTCCAATAATCACCAGTAAAACCATTACTGGGAAGAAACTAGCAGGCGTCTTTCATCAAAGCACCTGATCAACAAAATCCAACATTAAGAAAAGTGAACTCTTTTAGCTGCTTCATCCAGCGCCAATTGTGTTACACAGAAGGAAATCTGCAGTAAAGCTACAGAAGTAAGGCAACATCAAAATATGCATCTGAACAGAGAACTTGGTCCTAACTTTACCTGACCGGTTAAATTAAACACCTTGCTGATAGCTAAGCACATAAAAGGTTTAGTTATTTGTTTTTTGACAGGTGTTGTCTGCAGTTAAACTTTTAATGTAAAAAGAAAGCTTTAATGTGTGCTTGGATTCGATATATAAAGTCCAAGCACACACTATAAACTGAGAAACTTTTTATTTTTTATTTTATAAACAAATTAATGCTCAATTGGACTCTTTGCTGTAAGCTGGAGCCACATTTAACGAAATGGGGTTTTGTCCCTGTTGTTGTTGCTGGTTACAAACACTAGGTTGCTGTCATTGTCATTGTCAAAGTTCTATCATTTGTTTTGGAAAAGCTTAAATCCTCTGTTAGCCATTTATTGGTAATGTGAGTAAGTAGCCATACTTTGCGGACTGGTTTGTGTTTGCTGAACATTTGTTGATGAAACAGTGTTTGTAGATGGTTAAAAAGGTTGGTATAAAATGGTTTGTTTTAGTTTATTTTTGTGCAGAACAATGCACATAGACTAGGATTGAGTGAGATTTCTAGTTGTTAGCAGGCGGTTAGTAGTGGAGTAGGAAAAAGTTTATTCGACATTGTGAACTCTGTTATCCTCTAGGAAACGTATCAGAACCACCTCTGCTTTAACCTGAGACTACGTCTACACTAACCCAGATAAATTGGAAAACTGTGTTTTCGTCTACAAACGCTCCACATCCACACTGAAAACGCTACATTCCTGTACTGTGCATGCGTGAAAAGTAATATGATTGAGCTGCGTCATTTCCATCTGCCGTTTATTTACTTTCCGGCTCTTTGAAAAGTTGCTGCAAAATGTTGAGGAAAAGTGCCAAGTTTTATCTGGAGCATGTACAAACTGATATGAATCTTTAATAGGGCTGTCAAAATTGAGAGCAAACAAAACAACTGCTGTAGAATTCAGTCCACCATCTTAGTTGACTTGGTCACATGACTGCATCGTATGACATCGTTTTCGAAAGCCTCCGTTTTCACAGTCCACACTGTGACACAAAAACAGTGATTTCAAATTTATCCACTTTCGAGAGCGTTTTCAAAAAACTCAGTTTTCCTTGACCAAAAATGCCGTCTCAGTGTGGACGGAAGGCCAAAATGGAGAGAAAAAGATGCGTTTACAAACAAAAACGTATTAGTGTGGACATGGTCTGAGATGCAGACAATCCAGACTTGGGTTTACAGTCAAGAGACATCTTATGGGAAGCACAGAAACAGTTCATGAGTGAAGGGATAAGATGGGTTAATTTCAATATAGGTGGTTTACTCTTGCTATAAAGCGAGAGTAAACCAGACCCTGCAGGAACTCGCAGCACTCTTACATTTCTCCATCTTAAAAGTTTGTGGACAAGACACAGTTGGCACAACTCATGAAAAACAAAGAAAGACAACTTTGTAAACCAAAAACACAAACGTATCACTTCAAGTCAATATCCAGACCATCTGGAAAAGAACAGGAGGATGGCTAACTAAAGCCAGCCAGAATAAGTAGGCGATGAACTTATTAGATGGGGACCTCAAACAGAAAACCGGAAAAGGATGTGCTACTCAGAAGACTCATGTTTCTCATATCTCCACAGCAGCCTTCCATAGTTTATCTCAACACCGCTACAGAAACAGTAATAAAGATTAATAAATGAACACTATCTGAAGCAAAGCAAATTGGGAAAACTGTTAAAGAGGCCCTCTACAGTGCAAGAATTCCTTTGTCCAACCTCAACATTAAAGAAAAGCCCATCACATCCCTGAGTAAAGGCCAAAACATCGACGTACTACCAGCTGACTGGAAAGGTGCATAATTCCTCAGTCCCAGCAACATTTATGAGGTCTTAAGGGAGACCTCACAAGCAGCTACAAAGTAATTAATTGCAAAAGTCATTAACAACCTCTAAGCGAATAAGCCCTTTACCACCCAACATACCACCGCCTTTATTCTGGAGATACTCAAAGTCCATATATCTGAGTGCACTGATCCACAAAGGAGGTGTCATGGTCCTGGGCCATGTTGGCCCAGTGTTCTTAGTTTCCTTGTATGTTTGTATTTTGTTCCTTGCTTAGGCCATGTTTTCTGAGTTGCCCCGTTGTGTTGTTCCCTAAGTGTTTTCCCTTCATGGCTTTTACCCCCTGTGTGCCCCTCTGTGTATCTGTGAGCCCTCGTCTCTCCTTATGTTTTATTCCATGCTTCCCCTGCCCATTATGTCTAAGTTCTCCCCGTGCTCTCTCTTCCCCCTGTGTGCCCTCTATGTAATTATGAGCCCTCGTCTCCCTTTGTGGTTGTTTCATGTTTCCCCAGCCCGTTATGTCTGTGTTTTCCCCGTGCTCTCTCTCCTCCTGTCTGAACCTCTGTGCACTTCCTGTTTACTTTGTGACTCTCACGCCCGTACATGTCATGTTCAGTTCACCCCGCCCTGTCTCGTTATGATTATCAGTGTCACCTGTGTTCCCCGTGTGTTCCCACTTTCCTCGTTAACCCTCTGTGTATTTCTGTCTGCGTCTCCCTCTGTTCAGCGTGACGTCGTCCCTCATGCTGTGTGGATCTCCCTGTGTCTCTCTGTGAGTTCTTAGTTTGTGGTTTCCCAGTTTAGTTTAGTTTGTATGTTTGTTCGGCCAGCAAATAAAGCTGAGTTTTGAGTTCATTCCCTCGTGCCTGTGAGTCCTGCATTTTGGGTCCTACTCCTGCCTGCCGCACAGCGATTCCTGACAGGAGGAGTCCTACTTTTAATAATAAAAACCACCAAACACCTCGTCACCATCTTGACTACACATGCCCCACATCAAAGACTCAGACTTCACCAATAAGGTGTGTAAGCTTACTCTACATGAAACCATAGCATCCTTTGATGTCATCTCACAGTTGTAAGCCTACAATTGAGCCAGTGCAGATGCAGTCCGAAAACGATTAGAGGGAGTCAACTCCTCACACGACAGGACTAGCTTTACCTCCAATCAGTATCCTGTTAGACGTTGTAAACATGCACGACAGACCCAGTGGCGTTGTGATAATTTTTACTTCTTTAATGACGGTTGCTGGACACACACAGCTGCAGCTGTCCCGCTGCCAGCTCAACATAACAACAACAACGTTAACTCAAAATCCAGGCTTTTAAGCCAGCGAGGCGTGATTGCAGATATATTATCCCCCCCCCCCCCACGCTGAAACCACATGGGCACTGGACGAACTGTTTGATATTATCGACCGGCAGGAAACGTTACAAAAAGCAAAAGGTAAAGGAAAGGAACACACACAGAAAGAAAGCTCTTAAAATGTGGTTATCCCAACTGGGCCTTCATCAAATTTGGGAAGCTGCACAGGAAAAAAGGTCAGACACCATCTAGGTAGAAACACAGTAACAGGTGGAACAATTTTCTCATCCCTTATGTAGCAGGTTTTTCAGAGAAATTCAGGAACTTTTTCACCAAGCATGACATCCCAGTGCACCACAGACCCTAGCCACACACTTGCACAAAAACTGATTCATGCCATGGACAAAACTCCCAACAAAACTGCTGTGCAGTGCAGCGAGGAGTCCTGAGTTCTAAATTGGAGGAACAAAGCAGTCACTTCATAAATGTAAGACACAACATAGAAGAGCCACTTCGATAGGACAATACTCAGCTATACAAAGAAGACAGGCCGTTCGAGAGAAAAGTGAACGACCATTATTGAACTGAGGGCGGGTGGTTTACAACACCAGCTATCAGCCACCTACAAGGCAGTCCTCTCAATCCTTCCCAGGCACTTCAACCCCCATTCACACCTTACCTCAGATAGCTATTGAAGCTATCTGAGGCTGTGTTTCACCTGTTGACCCCAGGATTAAAAATGACTCGCACCTTTAACACCTTGGCTCTTGTGATGACTCACATTATAAACAGAATAATCATAATCATAGTCACAGGGGCGATCGTGGCTCAAAGAGTTGGCAGTTCGTCTTGTAACCGGAACGTTGCCGGTTCGAGCCCCAGCTCAGACAGTCTGTCGTTGTGTCCTTGGGCAAGACACTTCACCTGCCGCCTACTGGTGTTGGCCAGAGGGGCCGATGGCGCGATATGGCAGCCTTGCTTCTGTCAGTCTGCCCCAGGGCAGCTGTGGCTACAACTGTAGCTGCCTCCACCAGTGAGTGAATGAATAGTGGAATTGTAAAGCGCTTTGAGGGCCCCAAAAAGCGCTATATAAATGCAATCCATTATTATTAATAAATAACGTGTTGAAAAACGGAGTAGGAAAAAGTAACGCTTATTTAAAATCCTATGGCCTAAACTGTTTCATGACATGCAATTTTAATTTCTCTTTGCTGTTTGGCTTTATAGGGTTCGATAGAACCCTATAAAGCCACAATTGAGTAATGATGTGCAAAACTCGAACACAGCAACATTTTTTCCTGAGTATAAAAACAATTGTGCCCCTTTGAGCAATATGGCTTATTTGAAAGCCATTTGAAAGAGCAAAATTTTGTATTGTTGTCTAGACAACCTAAAATGTGATGTGCCCAAATGTGGATGCCAGGTCCTAGGAGCTTAATTTAATTCAGTGAGTTTGGTCAGTGAGCTACCAGAATAATATAATTCATACATTTATTTCTGACAATTTAAGACCAAAGAGTTGCTGAATGATTTTCAATAACTGCACCAGCATTTCTTCATAATGCAGAAAAAATGAGCACAGTGTGGAAATTGCACTTTTTTTTTCTTAGATGAAGATATCCTGAAGATTGAATGTGCAGTTAAGCTTCTGAGTCACAGGCTAGTTTCAATGGTCCAGCTTACTTAAGACCAACATTGGCTGTAAATGGCCCACAATGTAAAATAAGTTTGAAATCTCTTGAGTTTCCACCACATGGTTAGGAAATGAACATGTCTTTTATATCAGGGATGCATTTACTGATACAATAAAGACAGTATCTGCACAGCTTGTCTATTAAAGTTGATCTGTTACATCAGCACAAGGGGACATTAAAAAACAAACATCAATTTACAACATTGTTTTTGTTTGTCTCAACAGGAGGTTTTATGTTTAAATTTCAAAAAGAAAGCTTTATCATGCTTTTGATGAGCCTACTGTTTTTAGTGTCGTGCTCTACCATTAAGATTAACTGTGAGTTAAATTTAATATGGAGAGATTTAGTTACTGTCAATGTTATTATTCATAATCTTTAAAACAATTTGTTTCCAAAAATTTGACAGTAGGTATAAATAAGGATATGGCATATCCTCATATTATATCAGCAGTACATTTTAAAATTTTTGTTTGTGTGTTTGTTTAAAGTAGACAAACGATCTGTGAGTCCAGAGGTTTGCATCAGCGGGCTTTTTGGAAAATTCAGGGTTAAAATTAAACTAAATCAAGGAAGTGCAAGCAAAACTACAAGATCATATTAGAGATATACTGACTACTTGTGAAACCATACACGTGCTTAGCTAATGTGGAGCCAATTGTTGTAGTCATTAAGAAATGTAGCAGTTATAAGCACATCAGCTTTTCTGCTTTGGGACTTAAAGTGGGAAGTTCTTGCTGTGGTAATTCTTCATTTTGGTCGTTTTATTTTGAAAATATTCACCGGACGTTTCCGGCTTCGCTGTTGAAGTCACAGTGCGCAGCTGCGGTAGTCGCTTTGCAGTGGTGGTTGGTTTCTTTTGCTTTTGTAGCCGCTCATCTTGCGGCAGAGCCATGTGGAAGCGTCCCTGATGATCGTCTGTTCGGCTTTGTAAACAGTTTAAATCGCAGAAATCAAATTGAACTGTGACGATACGACGTCTGGCTTCAGTTTGACGCGGCTGAAGTTCGTCTTAGGAGCGGAATCAGAAATCATCGGACGAAGGTAAGATCGGGCTAACGCGTGCTACCGCCATTGTTTATAGGCAAGCGCGGACCAAGGCCTCGAGTAATTCCGAAAATAACTGCTCGCGCGTATGCAGCAAACTCAACAAGAGCTGCTGTTTCTGTTTTACTTGTAGCCGATTAGCTTATTTGCGTGCATAAAGTTGGTGTTTAAAAGTGTGGTGTTGAACTGGAAGTGGCGTGGCCTTCCGTCTGTGAGACGCACACGGAGGTTAGCGCCGGTTTCCTGAACGGATACCCAGCGGTGTTCGCTTAAAAATACGCGGGAGACAAACGATCGTATTGTATAAGACGCCGGTGAATTACACAGATCGATCAGCGAATATAGTTTAATCCAACCAGATCGGAGGGCCTCGGGGCCTGGCCGTTATCAGATATATAGATGTAGTGAACTTCAAAAAGCTACTGGTCCGGTTAATAAATGACGAGCGTCGTACCTGCGTGTGAAAGATGACCTTTGTAAAAGCATTGATGGATAAAGGTTATCTTTTAAGTACCTGATACAAAAGAAGACGAAACGAAACAATGAAACGGACATGATCAACCCAAGTCGGACACACAATCACCCCAATGGCTGTGTCAATAGGATTTTTTTAAGCGGTTTTTAACCCACCTCGGAATCAATAAAAGAAAGCCTTTATGTAGCCAGTATGCCAAATTTCTTATCTCTGCGTTTTTAAACGAGTAAGAGGCATTAATATACTGGGTGCTTTGCTTTTCAAAGCTTTAAAATTTACAAAAAATGTAAAAGCATTAACAGTTTGCATCATTTCCATCTTAAAAATAACACATCTTAACGAGTAGTAGTTGTAGATTAGAACACAAGCACCTGGAAACCAAGGCTACGATTCTTGGGGTGGAAATATCTGGAGCAGTGATAAGAGTTTCTGTTTTGTTAGAATTTAACTTTAGGAAATTGGCGTTTAACCAAGTGTGGAGAGCTCCTTAGGTCAGCAAGAACAGGACAGATGCATGTCACTGGATATAGATGGCAAATGTTTTTAAAATGAGCAATTATCTGTCCAAGAGGTGTAGATCCTTCTGGATCGCCACAGGATAAGGCAGCCTTTTCTCCAAGAAATGATGACAAGATAACTGTCTGCAGGACACCAATTGAACACACCGACCACTTGATATTACCTACTTGTACAGTATCAAAACTTGTATAATTTGCTCCTGAGCCCATCAAAGTGTCACTGACTTTTTCTGCCTTTCCAGAAAAGGAAAATCCTGCTCAGCTCTAACCTTTTCTAAAATCTGTGGGAAATAAGGCAGTAAAGATTGGTCCTGGCTACATTTGTTTTCAGCCAGGGTGGAACAATGGCATGTTTAAAATAGGTGGAACAGTGTCAGGCCAACCACATGAGGTCCTACTGCATTAAACATTTTTAAAAATGGTGATGTGGGAAGTACTTCTGCAGAGCTTGATGACAAGTTTAATTTCACACATGTGGTCAGTTGCCAGGGTTACAGGATACACCAGGAATATGTTTGAATCAGAAATGGCTGAATTTGACTTTAAAATTAAAAGGAGGTGATTGATCTTTGTAGGGCTGTTCGATATAACGATATATATCGGATAACGATATAAAAACATCTATTGTTTCATTTTACGCTATCGTTTCTTTCGTGGTGTCGCAAAATAAACTGTTTACAGCAATATTTTTTCATGGTTTTGATGGTCACTGTAGTGGCTATATTCATTTCTTAAAGTTCTCTCTTTCTCTTATATTTAATACAACCACACTACAGACAGACAAGTGACTGTTTTTATGCGTTGTCGTTAGCAACAGCAACGGTAAAACCTCCGCTTGTTTATCTTCTACATAAACCTTTCACAATAAAGCTCAAGATCCTGTTGAGACCTTTCAAAATACACCTAATCACATAAAAGAGTATGCAGAGTGTTTACGAATGAGAAGCAAAAAAGAGCCGCCAGGTGCTAAAAAATAGACCTTAGACTCAAACGTTAGAACAGGCCTTGCCCCGCAGCACGCCGTGTAATAAATACTCACAAAGAAAACGGCGGCTGTTACAACTTATGTCTAAAAATGTGTCGTTTCATGCTTCGGTCGACTCCAGGTGCACGACGCCCAGCTGGAAACACTTTACGCAAGTCGAGCTGCCCGCGATTCTCAGAATGTACAGAAAATGTAAAATTTTTGTGATTTATATATATATAATTTTTTTTTTTTTTCTTTTAATATTATATCGTTATCGGACGATAGATGTCTTGTATCGGGATATGAGATTTTGGTCATATCGCACAGCCCTAGATCTTTGTTTAAAGGTGTAGGATGTTTCTGGCACGCTGTAAGATTGCAGATCAATTATGGCACTTTAACATCTCACTGTTCCTTCAAACAGCCTTGGTGTTCTGCAATATAGTCGTCGTCCCCCCAGTTTATATACAGCTGGTTGATTCAAGTATCTGCAGGGAGTCTTTCTATAGTTCCAAACCATGCCAGCAAAATATACCAGAGCTACCAGGTCCCCCTCGCTGTAAGGGTCATGGGTTTATAATCACTTTTCCAACTGTCTTAATGTATGCAATATTAACCAAACTAGATAAGCATTAGGTACAACCCAGATAGTAGGAGACACAAAACACGGTCGCTAATTCAGGAAACCTGATCTCTACATGTAGGTACTTATAAAGCCAGTGGTAAAAGCTCACCTTTAGATTTAAGTGTAAATTTTTGGAAAGGGCAGGAGGACCACACCTGAGGATTTAATGATGCATTCACATGAAACACAAAGGGATATTTCACCTTGTGTCACTCACATGAATACGGTTGTTGAAAATCTGCCATTAAGTCCTTCAATTTCATTGACTTCGATTGATTGATTGGTAATTTATTTCAACATGTGAACAATATACAAGTACATTTAGAAAAGAAAATAAGAGAGAGAAAAAATACTATACAAATTACATACAATTTGTCAATGAAAAGTTGAGCTATTGTGCTCCGGCTGCTCTGAGTAACCTGACGTTTAAAAGAAAGAAAGATTCTGACACACTTCCACGCAGCAGTCATGCACTAACTGTAACATCTGGCAGAAAACAAGCATATTCTAGAAATTTCAACCTTTCCTATATAAAATTTTTAAAAAGTTAAATCTGAGTAAATTTGATGGGACACAACAGTTTACTCCATTTAATCTTATTTCCCAAATGTAGAGGGACGTTTTTGTATTCTTCTCACTATGATCCCCGTCTTAAATATATTTACCATCTCCCTGCAGGTGAGGAAAAAATGTCCTACTACTCATCCTCCCGTAGCTCGTCTCGGGCCACTGACTGTAAAGTGTACGTCGGTGACCTGGGCAATGGCGCTGCAAAGGGGGAGCTGGAGCGAGCCTTCAGTTATTACGGCCCACTGAGAAGTGTGTGGGTGGCCAGGAACCCTCCTGGGTTTGCCTTTGTGGAGTTTGAGGATCCCAGAGATGCAGAAGATGCTGTCAAAGGCATGGACGGAAAGTGAGTAAATGTTTTCCTTGGACTGGTCTCGTGTGTCTCACGTACAGGGTGTTTCTTTTCTTTCTTTTTTTTCTTTAATTATTCTGTGCTTAACAGTGAAAAACTGAATTGTTCTGCTCAGGATCCTCTGTGGTTCCCGTGTTCGTGTGGAGATGTCAACAGGCCTCTCCAGAAAGGGCCGTGGGCGGCCAAGCCGTCGCCAGTTCGACCCCAACGATCGGTGTTACCAGTGCGGGGACAGGGGTCACTACGCCTATGACTGCTACCGCTTTAGCAAGCGAGGCCGTCGCAGCAGGTGAAGTGAAAGCATGTTTCATTTGAAGGCTCATGTAGCTCGTTTGCCATTTTGTACCATTATAAAACCAGTGCCATGTTATGGATGACTAATGCGGATGGACTCGTTTCTTATTTTTCATTGCAGGTCTCGCTCTCGATCGCGATCCCGCTCCAGATCAAGGTCCCGCGGGCGCCGCTACCGCTCTCGCTCCCGCTCCCGCAGCCGCAGCAGGTATGCCGACACTGACGCACAGACACACCTTGTGATATGTCAACAAGAAAATCTGGTTGTGGTAGATTTGGAAAGGCCAACGACTAAATGTGCTCATCACTGTGTCGGCGTGTGGTTATTGCAATCTCTTAAGCTGTGTAATTTTTCTGGTGTTTATTCTGCCAACTCTGTTGTGCAAACTTTTATTTATTTATGTTTTTTAGGAGCCGACGCAGATCGCCATCCTATTCCAGACGCAGGAGCAGGTAAGAATACAGTTTCCTATGATGAGTGAAGATGAGTAGCTGCTGCTAATTCAGTTTCTCAGAGGCTGAAACTGACTTAAAGTTGGTCTATAACAACAGATGCCTACTATGCAACTAAAGTTGTGTCAACTGTTAAGCCTTCAATTATTTAAAATAAAACTCTTTTGGTCATTATTGAAATCTTAATATTCTAGCCCAACTTACCTTAAAAAACTTAAACATGTATTTCTTACATTTCTAAACAAGTCTTTTAGCATGGCATTTACTTAATCTTTAAATGTAAAGGTAAAGACTCAATAAAAACAATTAAAAAGACGTGTGAGACAGGACAAGCTGGTTTTACGGGCATGCACCAACTGTAACAGGACTGTAGCCGTGTCGCTGTAGATACTGGCACTTGAGGTCTCTTGTAGCTGTTGGTACTCCAATAAGGAAAACATCCTAAACAACTCAGAATCAGAGCTGGTAAAGGAGTAAATAATTTGAAATGACAAAGTTTTCTTCACTCTCTGATTGAGCATCAGTTTTCTCTAGAAAGTCTCAACTTTTCCAGCTCACACTTTGTATAATTTGCTGATCTGAGCCCTTGGACTGATATTGAAATGGAGGTGACATTCATGTCATCAACCTGGCCACACCTCATGCACCAGGTTACAAAGATCATGAGGTGCATAAGCAAGCAAAACGACACCAAAACACAACACCCTTTGCAAGAGACAAAACGGCAGCAGCCAGCATGAACTAGGTGTTAGACCCGAGTAGCCTGGGTCTGCCTCTGCTGCAGGAAAAAAGTGCCGCAGTGAGGAGAGCCGCAGGCAGCAGCCTCAGGAGACCTGCGCAGTTGTAGGGCGAGTGGTGTGCATCACTGAAAGCAGATCACATTACAGGGTTTCCTTGGTCACCATGCACAAAACACAGGTAGTCCACAGAGAGTTGAGCCAAACGTCTTCTGTAATCGTGCTTAACATCCTGTTATGTTTTGGCTGTTTGTTTCTCAAACATTTTAAACCTGAGGAAATTTAAAAACACTTCTAAAAGTGTTAAACACAAAGTTTTATGACCATCTTACATCAAACACTGATGACGGGTGTGTCGTTAAAACTGGTTACAAAGTGTGGTTATTGTAGCATATGGACATTTGTCTGTGATACTGAAACCTCTTTAAGAAACAAGTTGGAGAGTAATTACTGGGTGTTCCTGCTGTTCTCCAAAGTTTTATTGAAATCGCTGCTTTTTGTTTTGTGACATCAGGTCTGGATCCCCTGCCCGCTCAAAGTCCAGGACTCCAGCCAGAAGGTGAGTTGTCCACAGCTATTCTTATCCCAAACTCACTGTTAGAGAGACGCAGTGAATTTGTTTGTTGCTCTGATGCTGTGCTCTGACCGCTGCTACATGAGAAATTACATTTGTATATCACTCGGTTCTTCCCTGTAAATCACTTTTCAGTGGTAACATGGACTCGCTGTGCTTTTCATGTTAATGTATGGATGGTGTAGTGATGATGAACAAGCATTATTAATGGTGATGGCCACTTCAGTAATACATTATTTAAAAAATGGTTGACTTGGTCGATGCTTACTGGCTACTGTTACAGTGGAACACACTACTACTGCCAAAAGGTGGCAGTAATGCGGCTGTAATATCTAAATAAATAAATGACATTGGACAAGTCTTCAAGCATCCTCCATCCTTCCTTAGTATTTAGAGAACTTGACACTCTGGTGTTTTGGCTGCACATACTTCAGGGTCACTTCTCTCAATTACCAACTTTCCTAAGAACTAATTGACTGCAGCCCAGGTGTGTAACAGGTGGTGAGTTTAGATCAGAATCAGAAAGACCCAAGGAGCAATTAAGAATGGCATGCAGCAGGAAAAACCTTCAAAGGTATGTGTGTGAGTGAGAAACGAAGGTGAGGCTCAGTAAAGACTCTGCCAGGTAAAGGGAGCATGTCTCGGGTGTGCCACGACTGGGCAGAAATTTAATGGCCGTTAGGTGGGAGCGATCTTCAAAGACTAGAGGAATGGTTTAGAGTGAGGATCGAATAGTGTTCTGGTTTGACAGATGCCTATCCTTAATTATAACAGGCTTGCAAGATGAGTTGAACTTCTTGAAGTGTTTAACAGAATTCAGCTGAGCAGGGAAATGCAGCTCTGCAGACACATTTACACGTGTCTGCAGATATAAGATCGTCTTTATCATCTGAAGGTGTCTAAAATATTTTCTGTCTTTAATCAGTCGTTCCAGGTCTCGTTCTCGGTCCGGTTCTGCTCCCAGAGGGCGCTCTGTGTCCAGATCCCGGTCACGTTCTCAGTCTGCTAACCACAAGAGGAACAGGTAAGCCCTCGGTCTAGATGTTCTCTCTCACTTGGACAGGGTGTAGACAGTTTGAGTTTCTGATGCTTAGTCTTTTTTTTTTCTTCTTTAAACCAAAACATAATCTAAGTTTTAGATCAAGAATAACAGATTTTAGATATCTTGCGTTCCTGCTGAGGGTCAGTTAAGTTTTTCCACCTTAGCCAGAGTAAGGCAGGGAATTAAATAGACCCTCCTTCCAACTGGAAGCGGCATGCTGCTGTCAGCCGACCACCACGGGATGGCGGGATGACGAGATGGACGACCTCCGAGATCCGTCAGCCTCTTCAGCACAGAGAGATCTTCTGCCTCCGCTGCCAGCAGTGGAGTGGGTGGGGTTTAGGACAGGGATCCCGGCCCTCTGTCTGGTCTAGGGAGGTATACCTAGAGGAATGACTGGATCTCTTTCCTGTGCTCTCTTTTTCAGCTCTTGATGGCTCTGTATTGTCAGCGCTTTGCAGCTTGGCTCTTAATCAGGCCTTTACCCTGAAAAGAAAGCACATGAAAGACTACCTCTGCTCTTGCCTTCCTTTGATATTTTCCTCACTGATGTACCTTGGTCTAAATTTATCTTAAGCTGACAGAATTATTACTTTTTAAAAATTTACTGGATTGACAAGTGTTAAACAAAGAATTTAATGTTTTTATTCTTTCTTAAAATTTACTGAATCTGGCTCTATCAAAAGAGGAAAAAAGTAAAAACAGCTACTAGCAGAGATCAGACAAAGCGACGCCGTAGGTGTGACTTGCGGTAAGCATCTTTGCAGCACAGTTTGTTTATTTTTCATATTTTCTTTAAAGCGTGTGGTGGGAGCTGAGCACTGCACTGACACCGCAGCTGATCCCAGGCCCAGGGTCTGCCAGCTGGCGGTGTGTACGTCCTGCGGGAGGTTGACTAAGCGCTGACCTGAGATCAGCCTTCGCCTGCATCTGGTGTTAGACAGCGAGAAAGAGGTCGACCTACCGACCGAACCCTCCCCACAGTGAATGGGTGTCTGTTCCAACCGACGCACACGCTCAGACGAGATCAGCCCGTGCACACATACAGTTGCTCAACTAGAGTCACCCAGCCAGCCAGCCTTCAGATGTACCAGAGGGCTGACCCACACAGATCACAGTTCGGCATTTTTAAATCCATTACCTACCTACCAGACCCCCTACCTACCTACCAGAGTTCTTCGCCTCTGTCTTAGCTTCTGAAAGTGAGAGAGCTGACGAGAGATCAGTCTTCAAGAGCCTCCCAGCGCAGTGTATCTCCAAGTTGTAGTCATCCGTCCTTCAGTCCTTTCATCCTTCGCTTCTCTGTACTTGTTGTTTCTGCCACTGTCTCCAAAGGTAACCAAAAATCAAACCCCCTGACAAGCTCATGTTGATGGTGAAAAGAAACATTTGCAGGCTTGATGTAGTCTGAAAAAAAAAAAGGTGTTTTGTAGAAGTTAAAGTTGATCCTTTTTAACAAGCATGCTCATAGTACGTAAGTGTGTGTCTGCATGTGAGAGCGCTTGGGCGAGTGAGTGAAAGACAAACAGGCACCATGAATATTAGTGGGATGATGTGTCTGATACGTTTTTCTCACTGTGTCTCACTTGTTGCCTCATCGTTACCATTTGAAGCAACTTGTCTGTGTTTGTAGGTAAGGGGAGGATTGAGTTCTGCATTTCTTAGAGCACAAATGCTGCTAACCAGCAGCTCTAGAAGCAAAACATGAGACAGTGTCAATCAAAGACCTGCCATTTATTTCAATGAGCGTTTGCTCTGGGGGTTCAATTATGAATTTAGCTTTTGAACATAGATAGCTATTTCTGAAAAGATTAGAGGCAGATGACATGAAGTGTACCTGAGAGGTCAAGGGTTGTTGTTAAGAATGTTAACACCTGTCCGAACTTTCTTCCACCCCTCCCCTGCGGCGGGCTAATTCCTCTTCCTTTCTGTTTCAGTCGTTCCCGTTCGGCAACTCCAAACCGAAGCCCTACTCCAGCAGACGACTGAGCGAAGGCGACAATTTGCCCCCCCCCCCCCCCCTTTCCCTCCACCACTGTCCCTAAGACAAACCCTTAACCCCTGCACCCTCTCTGCTTTTACACCCTGGCAGCAACTTCTTTTTTTTCTTGTTGTTTTTGAATTTGTCTGTCTTGTCCCGGTTTCGTGCGGTTTTTCTCCCCAGGGCTGTAGTCTATGTGCATCCTTGTTTGAGATGTAATCAGTACAGCAGATAAAAACAAATTTTCCACTAGATACAGATTGTTTTAAATGTTGCTGTTGCTGTGTAGGCCATATTTCTTTTCCTTTTTTTCCCCAACACTGATTTGTAAGAAGGTAATGTTGAAGATTACTTTTAGCAGTAATTTGAGGATCTCCGTGGAGTAAATGGATGAATTTCTGAGAACCAAGAAGCCATTTCTTCTTGGGAAAGGGGAAAAAAAAAAGGTTCCCCATTGAAAATTTGTAAATGTTGTTGTTCGATGCCTGGGTTGATCTGTTTAGTTCCTGATTATGATGGCAGAGGGAGATAATTGCCAGCTTGCATGCCTTTAAATATGATGCAACATTCCTGTTGTTTTTGCTTTTTATTTTTTAGTTGGTTTTTTTTTTTTTGTTGTTGTTGCACATCCTTTGTGATAAAATCAGATCAGCATCACTGTGCAGCGGGAGTTTCCTCCTCTGCTTTGTCCCCATCACTTGATTTTAAAACAAATGCAGTTGTTCAGGTGGATTTCTGACAGGGCTCCTTCAACAGTTTCTGCTCTTCCTGGCTTATATGGTGACAGTGGCAGTTTTATTTTTCAATAAATCTCTTCGACAAACATCAGTGTCCAGTTTATTTTCGTACATTTGACTAATACTAATAAAGAGTGAAATGTGTCTAAAGTAAAGATGTTTCAGCAAAGGTTTACACCACCTCTGTGCCAGCATTAGTATGGGTCGATGCTAAGTATTTGGCTCCTGTTATCTCAGTAATCCTTCCATGTGTACGATATTAAAACCAGACTAGTTTTGTTTGTCGGCTGTCCGGCAGAGACCCAAAGTGCAAATGTATTGACACATGTTATATAAACATGTTTCCTGTTTATGAAAACAAGAACCGGGTCAAAGGCTACAAAAAACTACTCCCTGGTATGCACCAATTACCTGCAACACTAACCTCACAGGGATGGCTTCTTTAAAATGTTGCTCTGTTCTGAAACTTTGAGTTGTCATTATTTTGACCAGTAACACTCAGCCAACGATGATTTCAGACCGCATAAAGATGGTAGCACCTGAGGCTCCTCAGATCAGATCTGATCATTAGTAATACGGTTTTATTGTAAATGCTAAACCTGAATAATATTGCGCCTGTTCGGTAAAAGTACATAATCTGAGGTCACTTGAAAATAACCAGCCTTGTATTGGTATATGCTGCGTTTAACTTCAAAATAATGACTTAAACGCTTCTTTTTTCCGATTGGTTCTTACTCAAGTTACAAGCTGGTTGACAGCTGCCTGGGCCTATCATATCGCGTTATGTATTGAAAGTGGGCGTGGATACGCAAGCCTCGTTTTTCTTGACTTTTCCGTCCATTTCACTTCGTCGTCACTACCACCATCCTTTTTAACCGGGACAACATGGCTACTGCAGCTAACCGTTACTACAGCGAAGACGGCAGGGCAACGAAAAGACAGAAAACCGACGGAATGGCCACGGTACGTTGGTCTCAGGAAGAATGGGAATTAATTTAGCGTACAGTGTGAATATACGCAGCTCGGTAACTCATTTCTCGGTGCAGTTTGATTCATTCAGATGTGAGCTGGAAAAAATGTGTCACGACGCGCCGCAGGTTATTAAATCCATGCCCGGGAAGATAGTTGTCCAACAAAACTGGGCGTTTTACAATGTTTTTCCATTTAAACGCTGTGTAGTTTCGATTGCAGCTGCTCGGGATGTGTCTCTGGGCGTAAATAGTATTGTGCCCGTGCCTTGCCCTCTGAATGGAGCTGTCGGAGGGCGGTTTCTCCGCCTCGGCCTTGCCGTAGCTCGGCTTTGTTCTAGTGCCGGTAACGTTAGCAACGTGCTAGCTATTAGTCCCCCACGAAATAACCCGCTTTTTATTGTAGAGATCATTGACCATTAGTCCATACTTTGAGCAAGCCAATTATTATTATTATTTACGTTTATACAGAACTGTATAACTATGCAATTGAAAGCACGTTATTAGAACCGTGGGCCTGATTAGCACCCCTTCCCCCCCCAACTGCTCAAAACTCAAACGGGATAGTGACCAGTATTCAGTCCGAGAAGGACGCACAGAAGTGCAACAAACTGGAAATCCTGAGTGTCTCACTGAGTAGCTTGTTGGTGTAGCTAGGTGTAATTTTATTAGACCATGTGGAAGAGAGCGTGTTACAGTATTAAAATATATTTTATCTTTTGTGGGACGGTTTAACACAAAAAAACCCCCCCGCAAAAATGCACATATGGGAATTTACCTTCCACTCGCAATTATTTCTGCAGGATAAATTCGTTAAGCGTGTCAGAATCCTTAAATAGATGACCCGATGTCCGCAGGTTGCACAAGTAACTGGACATGTTTCGACTTTCCTTCATTGATTGTCAAATATTTTGGTGCCCAATAAAAGGAAAATTCCAAGTATTGTATTTCATTTTTTTTTAAATGCAGAATAATCCAGTTAATTTCTTGTCTTTCTTCTTCAAGGTAACTGCTGTTGTGATTTGGCGCTGTATAAATATAGTTCAATTTCTTGAAATCCTGAATTAAAGCTAAAAGTCTGAATAGAATCGCATCTCGATTGTTTTGTGGTCCTTATACAGTTGCATAATTACAAAGTCTCTCACTGTACGGATGCTCGTTATGAGCCAGGAAAAAAACCTTCATAAAGAAGAAGTCTACAGTTAGTTGTTTTTTTGTTTTGATTTTTAAATTGTGTTTTTAATAGGGATACGAAGATCCGCACAAGACCCTTCCATCCGTGGTGGTCCATGTCCGGGGGCTGGTGGATGGTGTTACAGAAGCTGACCTCGTGGAAGCCTTGCAAGAATTTGGAGCAATCAGGTAAAAACTTGGAATAAAGTTTTCCGCAAGCAGCAGCTGAGTGACTTTTAGACTTTTAATGATTGCTTATAAACCAAACCCAACTCTGGCCTTCAACTACATAGAGAAATGCTGATCCCTTTAGACCCTCAGGTAGGGTCCTTAAGTCAGTGCTTATATCTGAAGACTTTGGAACAACCTCACCAAGGCTCGACGCTTCATGACTTCCTTCAGATTACTTCGTCAGATCCAACAGGATGGTTTTTACATGTCATTCATTTATCAGCTTTTAGTTTGTGTATTGTCTTAGTTTGGCATGCTTTGAAGATTTTTTTTTTTTAAGGTGCGATATAAATAAAGTTATCAACTCCCAGCTAATGTGTTCTGTTTGTCTTAGCTATGTGGTGGTGATGCCCAATAAGCGTCAGGCGCTGGTAGAGTACGAGGACATGAACGGATCATCCACAGCTGTGACTTATGCTGCAGACAACCAGGTATACATCGCCGGCCACCCAGCGTTCATCAACTACTCCACCAGCCAGAAGATATCCAGGCCCGGAGACTCTGATGACTCGAGAACCGTTAACAATGTTCTTCTGTTCACTATCATGAACCCCATCTACCCTATTACAACGGTGAGTGCAACGATTTGTGTCATTACTTTGCCTGGGACTGTTTTGTGTACCAGCTGACGGGTGTCCTTAAATGTCAGTGCTGTTGTTTTACCACAAACGGTTGTTAGTAGTTATGCACTGCAGGAAAAGTTTTAAAGTTGGCTGCCGCTCTGGTAGTTTGGAACAATGTCAGTTATGTGTCGGTGGCTGAAATAAAAGGGAAGCAGAGACCACAAATGCTACAACCCATACAAATACAGAGTGTCTTTGCCATTTGTTGGAATGTGCTGCTTTTCTCTGAAAATTGAGTGGCGGTACTGGCGATGTAACGGTAGAAAGACATCCCTGCTTAGATCATTCATGGACACCATACAGCCCCAGGCTTGTACCAGCCTGTAGACGTCCTGTCAGTGAAAGTGTATACACATACACAATAGGGGTGGGCGGTATAAACGGTATACGGTAGAAACCATATAAATTTGGCCAGAGATTTTGACTATACCACTCTACCGCGATAGCGCATGTTGATGGTGACATGAAGCTGCGCCCGTTTTGGTCGAAAGCATTGCAGCGGCTGCAAACAACCTCTGCAAATTATGCCGGGCGACAGTAATAGCAAAGAGACGAAGCACTTTTGGAATATGAGGAAAGCCAAAAACTGCGCTTCCTCCACTTCCCTACCTTTGATTCTTTAATGCCAAATTCTCTCACAGCTGCTCTATTCCCATGTAGTTGCAGTATATTAATGACTAACCTCATATTGTGGATGGATTATCTCAGTTGTTCTCCTGACTGAAGTTTGGTCCATTTATAGCATCCTGCCATGCAATTGCATTTGTCCCCAACCACCAGAAACCCTCACGTTAACTTTTATCGAGTGGAAAAAGTTAGCGTTCATCCTTCAGCTTCACTGTGCTAATGTTATACATACATACATACATACATAAGGCACACTCTCGATTTTTGAGAAAATTAAAGGATTTTAAGTGTGCCTTATAGTGTGTAAAATACGTTATACAGAAGAAAAGAAAATATTGCGATATATATATCGTCACCGCACATGCTTCAAATTATACCGTGATATGGATTTTAGGCCATAACCCCCAGCCCTAATACACAATGAGTAGCGTTATGTTAATCCACTTTATATGGTGCACCCTACTGAAGAAGTTCACATCCTCAGATTGACATATTTAATCAATTTTTAAAATTTAACATGGATCTTTTATATAGTTAATGACACACCAACAGCATCAGTAAGTTCTGAACGCCACCATTTGGGAATCGCTGCACTCCACCTAGCTTATGATTACAGTTGTAAACCTTTTGAATGGGAGTACACTCAGGAATTGACTTCACACCTGCTGGTTGCACTTTAATGCTGCTTTGGGTAATTGCACAGTTAGAATTTTGTAACTCAGATTCTCAGACTGTACAGAAGGTGGTGCTCAGATTGGGGGGAAATCTGGGAGTTTCAAGAAAACTGATTATTTAAAAAAAAACAAACTAAATAGTATGAAACTTTTAAGGGGGGGTCAAAACTTGCATTAAGATTGTTTTGAATAACAAATCTAATCATAAAACGTGTTTTGTTTCATGTTCTCAGGACGTCCTCTACACTATCTGCAACAACTGTGGGCCGGTCCAGAGAATCGTTATCTTCAGGAAAAACGGCGTCCAGGCAATGGTTGAATATCCTTTCAAGTCCTCATTGGCTGCTATCTTATTTGTTAACTGTGAGAAACAAAGGAAAGCTGGTATCTTTATAAACATATAAGAAACAGGGTGGAGATCAGAAAAGTTTTTACAGTTGCTTAAAATTTACCCACAGTGCCTAACAGCATGTGGGGGTTTTTTTGTTTTGTTTTTTGTCTGCTGTCTTCTTTTTCATTCTTTAGTGGCATTTAAAAAGTCCAAATACACACCTTGTGCCCTTAACCATGCCATCACGTTTGACTCCGTTCAAAGTGCCCAGAGGGCCAAGGCGTCACTCAATGGAGCAGATATCTACTCTGGCTGCTGCACCCTGAAGATCGAGTATGCAAAGGTAACACCTGCAAATAAAATTCTTTGTTAGAAAGTGAATGTTTCTGAGTTAATGACATGTAATGAAAGCTAGTTATAAGTAAAACTGATTCTAGATAGTTTTTTAGCCAAAGCCACAGTAGATTGGAGGGAAAGAGCCACCGGTTTAGAACCCCGGTCCAGTCAGTTAAAATTTATTTTCATTTGACAGGTTAAAAGTCGGATTTGTTTATTCATATAATTTTTTTTTTCTTCATTTTATTCCAGCCAACTCGTTTGAATGTGTTCAAGAATGACCAGGACACTTGGGACTACACAAACCCCAATCTGGGAGGCCCAGGTAAAACCTCAAGCAGCAGACACACACCCCCAGACATTTGCTTAGTGCTACATATGCTCTGTAGCTGAGAAGCCTGATACTGTTCAGCACCCTTACTGCCACTGTGGGGACTTGCAGCAAGCATGCTACTGGGCAGATGGAGGCAGCACTCTTCACTGATAATGCTACAACATGGATCCATTTTTTTTTTTTTTTTTTAAGTGTATGTGGCATATTTTGAAACAAACCAATGTGGCATTATGACTGAAGCGTTACTTTGGGTCTTTACATTTCTCTGGGTTTTCAGGTTCATTAAGTAAAAACAAAAAAAAGCAGAACTTGTAATTTTTTATTTTTTACAAACCAGCATATCGCTAAGTGGAGAGACTGGCAGGAACAGACAGAGAGAAAGATAACATAGCGAGGCTAATATTTTCTGTGGCATCTTGTTGTTCTGGTTTACTTGTGTACTTTACTTGTTACGTGACCCTCCCTTCAGACTCTTAAGATGAGTAAATTGTGGTGCTTGTGACTGTAGATCCTGCTTCGGCACCTGTCTAACCTAGTTTGTGTTTCCCAGCAGCTCATTAAGTCAGTTCACCTCGGGCGGAAGTTACTGTCAGGAAGTAGTTTTCACTGTTTCAAGAATAGAGCAGCTTTCTTTTCCCCAAAGCAGTAGAGAGACTGTTTGCCTAATGCTGGGACAGCACATTAACAATATGTCCTCCTCCACAAAGAGTGATTTAAATAAATGGGTTGATTTTTCTAAAGTTGGGTGTCTTATAATAAATAATACTGCAAAACAACAAAATGCATAAAGGGTTAAAAACAGCCAGGCCAGTGATGGTGTATATATACCAGTCAGTTCACCTGCAAAGCGAACCCACCGTTAAACATTGTTTTTCTTTCTTTCTTTTCCTTGTAGCTGTTTTACGTTAAAGGAAGTCTATAACATTACAGAAACAATAAGGCTGGGGAAAAAGCAGGGAGGTGGAGGCGTTTCTCTTGCTTGATTAAAACTAAATCTAATCTAAATTAGAGCTAATGCGCAATATTTGCTCCACTACTATTATTTTTAAAGCTCAAGTTGGTAATCATTTTGCAGTTTCAGACCAATAATATAAACAAATCTAGTATTCAGTCTTAAAGATTATGCTAGCTTCTTGTGTAAAGATGTTAAAATTACTTGGTTTGCAGGGACCAGTCTAATGCCTGAAATAGGCTTCAGCAGCAAATCTGCCTCAAAGCTTAACAGGAAATGGAAAATCCTTTTAACCTTACTTCGTAACCTGATGTGTGCGTCCTGATAAATGTAATGACTTGAATGGCGTGGAAGGTAGAGGTGACAGGTTAGGACGTCTATTTCCCGCAGAAGTCTAAATCAAACTTGGACAGTTAAAGTGCGTTTTTGTTTTCTGCTGCAGAAAAGGTCGAAATGTCTTACAGCCTTTTCTTCACATTACAGCAGTGTGACTGACTGGAAGCAACAGTATTTACTCCTTTATACTGTTATTTGTATTTATTTTTTAAAAATTTAAATAAGACATTTTGATATTCTTCATGTAACTTAAAGTAGAGAAGATTAAGGTTTATTTTTCCCAGTCCCAGTTTTGAGACAGATGTCTGTATGGTCACACTGACTGAGCATTGGCTGCTCTATTATTTCTCATTAAATGTCCTCTTGAATCAGTTCAGTCACAGAGAAGCTAACCTGCTATGTGCACATTTTCTTTCTGCTGGCATTTGCTGTTCCTGCCCTTCTCATGGCACATTTTTGCAGGATTGTTTTTGGATATCTGTTAGTACTATTACTTTTTTTTTTTTTTTTTCTCAAAGTGTGGTTAAACTTTGACTTTAAAGGTACTTTTTTGTACAACTGAAGTTGGTCTATGGTTGGGCTGTACTCTTGTGTAATGCCACTTTCTACCCCGAGGTACAGTGACTTAACCTAACCATTGTTAAACCAGGCGAACAGTTATTTACAATTGTACTTTTTAAAAAAAGCTTGGTTTTTTTTTTTTTGTTTTTTTCTAATTAAGGTTAAGCATCTGAAGTTTTTAAGTGTTGCCCTCCTGCCTGCAGAGGGCAATTACAAAAGGTACCTTTAAAGTCACTTAACTGAAAAACATGTGTTTGCCACCAAGACTAATGCTGGTCTTTCCCACTGTTTTTAATTACACCTTAAAATTTACATTTCGGTTGACAAAACATGTTTTTTTGGGGGGGGGTCGGTAGTCGGGTGTAAAAAGCCAAATGTGCTTCAGTTGAAGTTTGCTTCTGTATTTTATTACATTTAATTTTGGCTGAGAACAGAGGTGTTGGACCAGCATCAGTTCACTGGCTCTCTGTAATGGGTGACTTTCAAAAAAAACCAACTATGCACAGAAGCTTTGTGCAGATACACGCTGACATCAACACTCAGCGACCACCATCTCAAGCATCCACTTCTTCAGGGAGGACACTACCACTATCACACAGAGGGCCAAATGTCCTCTGAGATACCATCCATCCAACACGCCGATGTAGGACTGATACACCACTCAATCGTCATCTCTGCATTCTTGCACAAGATCCATGGAGACATTTGTAGAGTGTGGGGAGTTTTGGTACTGAGCTACACTCGGTCCCTCCCCTCCGTTTTCCCCCTTCTTCGTCACTTTGAGACACAAGCAGCTACAGTGCTCCCATTGTCTACACCAAACGAAGACTGACACCAGAGAAGACACAGCACCACCCACCCAGTCAGAAGCTAGTGACAGGCATCTTTCACCACAGCAGACGATGCATACTGATAACAATCAGTCAAGATCACATTTTTTTTAAAGCCTCGAGCTAAACTGCTCGTCACGCTTTGCGACACGAACGCAGCACACTGATGCCGTACCGACTGATCCACCTCACACCCTCGAATCAAGACATTTCCACTCACATTGGAGTCAACACAAGACAACTGATGAAGACAAGACACTGCTGACAACACCATCAGCACACTCAGAGTCCAGTCAGACCATCCACTGTGTCCCTCCCTCACATGGAGTTCAGCTTTTCTCTCTCGCTCTTTCTCCTCTTTCTCCCTCTGATTTTCTTACTACTTGCATCCCTGTTTAGCTTCTTTCTCCTTTTTTTTCTTTAAATATATTTAAGTCTCTAGAACCTGTGTAACACCTTCCATGTGATGCAGGTTTGGCAATTTGCGGCTAAGAGGAGCCAGCTTCCCCCCCACTGAAATGTGCTCTATGGCAGCTTCAAGTCCTACCTTTCCAAAACGCAACAAAAAGGATGGAAACGCCAACCAAGCTCCCCACCTACCAGTGGGCGTTTCAGCTTGCTAAACCAGGAAATCGATCCTGAGGTGGAGACTTGCCCCCCCCTCCCCAAAAAGAGGAAATGGATAAGAGTTTGGGATGAAATGAGTTGAGTGGAGAGTGGTGGAACTGCCGCAGCAAATGTCTTCCTCCCACTGTTTGTAAACTTGCAGTAAGTAAATCGAGACCTGTTCTCAAGGAACATAACTGCACAGCACCACATGACCCCAAAGCCCAGCTACCAACATCGCCACACAAGACAGACATGACTCCATTCTTTTTAAATTATTTTTTTCCTTCCCCTCACACAGGCTTAATCTCTCTTTCTGGAGGAGGCTGTGGTTCTGTTTTCTAATGTCAAACCTGCTCTCTGTATGTCTGTAAGCTGTGTTGTTGCTCCCTCTGTTGGCAGTTTACAGCCATCAGTAATCTCATCCATCTTCCCTGGAGCTGTGCTAGTTTCTTTGGGAAATAAATCATGTTTTAATCTGGAGTTTGGGTGTGAACTTAATGGGCTCGTGTCGGATGTGCTTGACAACAGATGGCATAAAAGATGGGCGTAGCTACCAACGCTGAAAAGTTTCTTCTAAATGGGCGGTAGGGGGCAAAAAGACTTGCAGCTGTGTAGACGTCTATGGAAAACTGGTCCTTAGCTCCATTCTGTGACCTCATTTAACACTTTCCTGATTGGTTTATGTTCTCACCGAGTAACGCATTAAGTTTACCAAATAAACTATGGACACAATAAGGTTTTCCAGGGTGTCCTATTGGCTATTTGCTTGTGAGTCACAAGTTGTTAGCCAAAGAGTGAGCGGTGCCCTTCGGGTTCTCTCGTTTCGTGTGGTTTCAGAACTCATCCTGAAACTTCCTAACAAGGCTTCGCAAACCAATGGTGGTTACGTCCTTCTTTTATTTAGTCTGTGTCTGTGACCAACCCTGCTAATTACAAAGCGGCACACACCTGGTAAAGCTAGGAGAGTCTAAATTTGTCACCTGCAAAGGTACCAAGCTTGCATTTCTTATAAAACTCTTCCCCACTGAGGACAGAAAGCCTTATCATTTACGAGTGGTCTTAATGCACTCTCCACACTTACCTCGGGTAACTTCACTTGAGTTAAGATGTAACCATGATTAACCTGGCTTCCCTTCTGATTGTGTATGATTATTGTGTACCTGTACAGATGGTGATGCAGATGGCAATGGGAGCAATGCAGGTGTGTGTGAGCGTACAAATTTTTTTTTTTTTTTTTTTAAATTTAGCCATTTGTCATACTTATCCAGACTGACTTTGTTTGATACCCTTACCCTCTTCACCTCTGAGATCATCAGCATCCACCTCACCCTTGCCATTTACTCCTGTTCCACTTTACATGCTAAGGGGTTTAGCATTGTGGATGTTTTTGAGTTAAAGGGGTTTTGGGGTTATTTCCTTAGACCCTAATGCTGTCTTTGTCATTCATTACACGTCCTTGCCCTCCCCCACCATTCCTTTACAATCACTCAAGACCAAAAGGGGCAGTTGCTGAGATGGTTGAGATGTTTGGAGTGTAATCTGTAATCTGAGCGGCTCTCGCAGGCCCGATGCATCTGGCCTGTGAGAGCCAGATGCATCAATCTTTAAATGCATGCGTTTCTCTTAAGTACTCTGATTAGTTTCTTTTTTTGTTTTTGTAATTGTTCCTCTGACAGATTATTTAGACGCTTTGGTGTGCACTCTGATGCACCTTTGGCATCAAAATGTCAGTTTACCATAATACATATTTTGTGCTCAAGCATCCCATTGTCATGTAGAGATTACAGTTCTGTTTCCAGACTTTTCTTGTTATATTTATCACCTTTTTTTTTTTTTTTTTCTTTCTCTATCCTTTTCTTCTTTCCTTTTGTCTTCCTGTTCTTATAGACGATGTGAATGCCAACCCTAACAAGCGCCAGAGACAGCCTGCTCTGCTGGGCGACCACCCTCCAGAGTACGGTAAGGCTCTCACGCCCCTGGGGAACAAGAGAACCCACTGAAACACAACATGCAAAATGCTGAGCTAATCTCCTCTGTATGTGGATTAATCCTAGTCCCAGACTGAAAGAAGGATTCAGTCGAGATCTAGTTTAAGACTAGGTTTATTAGCCCTAAACTGGGGAAACTGAGGTTTAAACTTTAATAATCCAAACTATCTACATCCAATATGAGTCAACAGTCATTTTAAACTTGGTACGTTCAAGTTAAGACGATTGTGTAAATTGGGTCCTCCACACAGTGGCAGTGAGGTGGTGCTGTGTCCTATGTAATTGGCTCTACAGATTTCAATATTTACCTCACCCTGCTTGATTACTGGGGTTATTTTCACATTTTCTCACTTTCCTGATTTCTGCCTCGTTCTTCAGGAGGCGGTTACCATGGTTACGATGAAAGCTACGGATCCCCGCCCTACGAAGGTCGTCGTATGGGTCCACCAATGAGAGGGCGTGGAGGGAGAAGCTACGGTCCAGGCTACGGACCTCCTCCCCCTCCTCCTGGCGAGTACGGCGCACATGCTGATTCGCCGGTTGTCATGGTGTACGGGTTGGACCCTGTCAAGATGAATGCCGACCGCGTCTTCAACATCTTCTGTCTCTATGGGAACGTAGAGCGGGTCAGTGCCTGTTTTTTAGCTGCGAAGCTGATGGTTGAGCTGCTGCATTGTAAATCATCAATCATTGATTGTGTTTGGTGTATGTGAAAACATCCTTCATCTCCCTTGAGCTCAGTAAACACTTTCCTGTTTATACTGTGGGTTAAATCATGAGTTCTAAGTACTGTATTGATAATCATGGGTATGTTCACGCTCCCACAGTTGGTCAGAACTGTCCTGGTTTGAAAGAGCTAAGATGAAGGTGGGTCTTTTATAAAAGACATCAGTCTTTTATATCAGGCTATGGTCTTTATTTTAACGACATCGGTGGATGATGTCAGAGTTCGGAGCTGATGGATGTTTTCTTATTGTTTAGGACAGGGGTGTCAAACTCAAATACACAGTTGGCCAAATTTCAAAACTGGACCAAAGTCACGGGCTAACGTTAATATTTATTGAATGAATCTTTTCTTATGGATTCAAACACGTTTTGCTGAAAAACTGAATATGGAACAAGCAAAGCTTAATACTAAACAATATATATATTAGCTGTATAATACCAGTAGGCCAGCTCTGATAGTAATTTGGTATGGCTTCGCGGGCCAAATGTAATTACGCTGCGGGCCAAATTTGGCCCGCGGGCCAGAGTTTGACACCTATGGTTTAGGACCAGAAGTCTTCAGCAGTCAGACCTCTGCTGACCATTAGAAAGAACACAGGTCTAATAAAAGATGATTTTGGTGCGTGTCTAAGTCCCTGGGATGTCGTGCCTGTGGGTCTTCATGTGTGCTGTAGTAATTAATATGAACTTACAAAACCCTGTAACTCTATATTATGACTTAAACCTAATATGGCACCTTTGAACAGTAAAACCTGAAGTGAGATTACTTAGGTGAACATTAAGTTAATGCAAACATTTAAAATAATGAACACAGGAAAATGTAAATCCTGCGTCGGACCAGCACAGGCTCATGATTTTAAATGGTAACTGGTACAGGTGCTGTGTCCAGATTTGCTACTTAAACTTGCATAACGGTCTCAATCTTTTTATGCAGTTAATGTATATTCCTTCAGAAGTAAATGCACTGACATGAACATTTAACAATGACCCAGGAGGTGTCTCACATTTGTTTTTCTAACTCCTGTTTGGATATAAAAGCTCAGCGAGCAGGATGAAGTTACCAGCAAGCAAAATTTCACACTGAGAGTGAAACAAAGGAATGTAAGCAGGAAGTGTTATCATGGCTGAAACGGAGTCAATATTTTCCACCTCAACAATGCCACACTTGTGTTCCAGTTCATCAGCACGCACACAAGTCAAGAGAGCAAATTGATTCTGTGTTTAAGTCAAAGCAAAAGGCAAATAGCAGAGCACCAGTCAATCTTGTCTTTGAACCCTTCCAGGTGAAGTTCATGAAGAGTAAGCCCGGAGCAGCCATGGTGGAGATGGGAGACTGCTACGCTGTGGACCGTGCAATCACTCACCTCAACAACAACTTCCTGTTTGGACAGAAACTGAATGTGTGGTGAGTTAAACTTGAACAGTTTAATCTACAAGTGTCAGACTGACGAAATCGCTCCAGGACCATCTGAGCCCGAACAAAGCAGCTTCTAGTCACGCACAACAGTTTCACTCGCCCCAGTGTTAACTGATAGCCGTTTGCCCCGGATTCTCTAATCGATCATCTGGATAGCAGTTGGAGTTGAAAACATCTGACCAATCACAAACAAGAAGTCTACGGGCAGCAGAGTGGCTGATGTTAGTTTCACTTTAAAGACTTGAATCACACAAAGGCTGACACACTGTTTTAGTCCAAAGTAAAGGCTGTGGAAATGTCATCACAAAACATGGACACATCACCCACTGGTTTATGCCTGAGCTTCTGAAGCTGCTGAGTTTTGGAGACTTAAATAGTAAGAGCCATAAAAGATTTTAAAAGGCTGATCCCCCTCCCCCCTCCTATTCCCTGCAGCGTATCCAAGCAGCAAGCCATCGTTCCTGGTCAATGCTACGAGCTGGAAGATGGCACAAGCAGCTTCAAGGAATTCCATGGCTCCAGGAACAACCGGTTCACCTCCCCAGAACAAGCAGCTAAAAACCGCATCCAGCACCCGAGCAACGTGCTGCACTTCTTCAACGCTCAGCCAGAAGCCACGCCGGAGATCTTCTCTCAGGTCTTTAGGAGGAACTGTGCACATGCAGCCCAAGGATTCAAACTGTGACTATCACAAGTGTTGCACCTGCAGACCCTAACGATGTTTGTCTTCTTACAGATTTGTGACGAGATCGGTGTCAAGGCTCCTGTTAATGTCAAAATGTTCACAGGAAAAAGTACGCTGCTTTACACCCGCCTCCTCTTGACGTGTATTTGAGTTATGCCAGTGAGCTTTAAGAAGACTGGCAGATGCACCCGATAAATATTTAAAACGATGACTGAATCTGAATAAAATCTAACGTCTCATCACATTTCTGCATCTGTGCCCACCAGGCGGAGCAGCTCCCAGTGATCGCAGTGCTTCAGGTCTGTTAGAGTGGGAGTCGATCAACGATGCTATGGAAGCTCTGGCCATGATAAACCACTACCAAATGAAAAATCCAAGTAAGTTTTCAATGATGCTCTCAAGTATCCTTTTTAAAATTATACACAGTAAGCAGTTGTCAGGTTAAGAGTTAGTTAACTCTAAGGAGCTGACCGTGCTTCACCTACACACTTGTTAAAGCACACATTCAGTTCATTTGGCTCATTGCAGGAATTTTGTATATGGTTTGTTTTTGTTTCTTTGGGTTGAGCTAACGCTGACTCTCTCCTCTCTCTGTAGCCGGTCCCTACCCGTACACCCTCAAACTGTGCTTCTCCACTGTTCAGCACGCCAACTGAGCGCTCTTTTGTATCGAGGAAGCTGAAGATTGGTCCTGCATTCCCATGTTCACGTGTACTTAGACCATAACTGCTTGCGACACACCACGGGGGAGAAACAGATTTTCAACAGTCATGTATTGTAACCTCTCACAATGCAGTTGTGATTCTGTGTATTTGATATATTAAGCTTAACTAATGCTAACAAGCATTTAAACTTTTGATATTTATCCCCCAGATGTGTGGCATCAACATGTTTTCACCCCAGCCCCTCAATTACTGCCGTTTTTGTTAGAAGCCTCAAGATGTCATTGGACGCTTATCTTCTGACATAACAGCTGTATTTGTAACCCTGAGAGTGAGAACAAGTTGGCATTAGAGTATCAGTTTTTGTGTGTCTTCAATATTAAGTTGTCCTTTTTACTTTTTTGTATCATACAGGAACCTGACATAGAACATTTTAAAGATTGTTCTAAGCTCGGGTTGTTCAGTGGCAGTGGACAACATGGTTTTGTAAAAGCTGTCTTTTGCAACTTTTATCAAATTTTTTTTTTTTTTTTTTTTTGTTATTTTAATTTGTCTGTTTAGGTCTGCGTCTTCGTGTCTGGTGCGCAGAGAATTTTGTTCTTAGAAAATAAAAAAACAAACTTGAATTCAAACTTTATTGTTCCATCATTCTGACTTCACCGTTCACTCTTCGGTGTCTTGAGTGTAAACGTGACCCTCATTTTTAATGCAGCTCAGAGTGGAGCGGTGTACTGCAGAAATGGATGAGCTTTAAGGTTAAACCAGGATAAAGTAGGTCATATAAAAGCCAACAGAATCAACAAGAATGAGAATATTCAATCAAAATCAGTTTTATTTGGCAACATAATTCTAAGTTGTCTCCATCAGGGAGCGAGTCAGACCCAGATCTTATTTGTAGCACTGGTTTTTATATAGATAACCTATTCTTGACAACGCACTTTATTGAAGTAGGCACCGCTCAATTATGAAGAAAAAGTCGCATTATTATATTTAGTAAGATACCGAGGCAGTATTCCTAGAATAACATTAAAATACCAAGAGGTAAGTAAAATACCTTGAAATGTGCATGAACAAAACTTAAACAGCACTAAGATATGCTTAAAAAAAAAAAAAAGATGCCAGTGATCCAGATCTGAGGAACACGAGGGAGTCTGTCACCTACACGTTGTGGTCATATAAGGCCGGACACTGTTCAGCATCAGAAGGAACTCGGGGCCCGCCACGCTAGCACAAGGTCAGATACCGAGTCTGAGGAATTCATCCTGGTGTTCTCTAGCTGGGCAGAAGGACATCTGCCCTCCGTCCACATGGAGTCTGTTTCTTTCCAACTGTCTGATGCTGCCGCGGCAACATCGCAGGCTGTGGGGAAGAGAAAACACACTTTATCCCACAAGCTGGTACATTCCAGCTCTACAGCAGCCAAAATAATGAAACGAAGGACCTTCACACAAAAACAGCTGTTCTGTGTAGCCTATTTAATTAAAAACCTTAAGGTAAGAACTTATTTCATAGTGTATTCCTCATGTGTTTTATCAGAAGCACACTGTACTTTTAAGATTAGGCTTTGCACTTTCTATGCTTTGAAAGCTTATAGGGTTGGATCAGGTGACCCTGAATCCTCCCTTAGTTATGCTGCAATAGGCCAAGGCTGCTGGGGGCTTCCCATGATGGACCAAGTGTTTCTTTTTCACTCACCATCTGTTGTCTGGGTTTATAAATGTTCTCTTTCTCCCCTCCGATTTGCTATTGTCTTCTCACACCATCTCATCTGCCTCATCTCCACTTCCCATCCACCTTATCTGGAAATTGGCAAAGCATCCAGGCCAAACAGAAAGAAGACACTGCACGCAGATGTGCTTTGTTTTTCGTGTGGTAAGCCGGCTGGTTTGGACTCGGGTTTTGGGAGAGGACAAATAATATAACAAACCCTCAGGAAACTGAGGAGCCAGAAAAACCTGCAGAAAGGCAGACAAGACACAGAATCAATGACACACAAGAATCAAACAGCAGCAGAATCTCTCTTCTGTTCACTTTAATCTCTTTCGTGTTTCCACTTTAGCGCTGTCGGTGGATAGTGTGTTGCCTTAAATATCCAGCCCAAGTCAGACGAAGCTTTGGTTTCTTTCATTATGTCCAGTCAGAGGAAAGTCTCACAAGCCAGAAAGCTAGAAGGACGTTAGTTCAGTGCAACAACTCATTGAGCAGCCTTTAAATGAAGCTACTCTAAATAAATTATATGAATAAATAAATTATATGAATAACAACATGACATCTTGAAGCCGAGACATCAGTATCATATCTGAGACAAGTCAAATTAGTGCATCCTTAAAGCAGACAGTTCTGCGTTGTGATTGGTCCGGAGTCTACGGTCACTGTAGACAATTCTGCATTCATTCATTCATTCAATGAGCCTTGTAGATATTTCAAAACCAGGCTTTCCTGTGCTGATAACGGTTTTGCTAGGGACACAAACTATTTGTTCTTTCCACAGTTTGTACAAGAAATATATCTGGCTACTTTAAGCATAAGAATGCAGTTGTGTAAAGGTAAACCTTTTACCAGAGAAGGATGTAAGATAAACAGCACACTGTTAAGGCCCTTTTACATAGAAAGTAGCACTTCGCTCTGAAACCCATCCTTTTCTACTTCTTGCGCCTACAGTCACGCCAAGATCAAACACACTATGAACAAAAACATGGAAAAGTTGATTCTATGCATGTCCGAGTTCAACGAACCCGAGAGGAAAGCACTGTTGAAACAACATAGTCTTCACTAGTAGGGATAGTGCCAAGGCGCTCTCACTGATTAGAGATGCATGTTTTGAAGTGACAGGGAGCAGGTGTATGTAGTCCACGTAGAGCAAGAACAAAAAAAGACATACAGGCAGCACACAGAGGCAAACGCAACACAAATTTTAGACTATTCACTTCAGCTAGCAGTCAGCGCAGTACATGCCACTGTTTGTCTTGTAAAGGACCTTTACAAGACAAACATGAAATAAAGACGAGTGCATAACAAAGATGCCGATTGATTCAGAGATACCGCTGCTTATTGAGAAAAAAAGCACAAGCTCCCACCTGCCTGATCATGCTATGATCAGGCAGGTGGGAGCTTGTGCTTTTTTTCCTCTGTGAAGCAGAAATCCACTGGAAAGAGGTCATTACAGCAAGTAAGCCTCAACAACATGAGCAGGTCAGTTTTAATGAGCCTGATTTATCCTCCAAGTGTGAAATACTGCGAAGCAATCGTTTTACGACAACGTGGATGTTTCAGAAACGTACCAAAGAGTGCCAAAGCAGCCCTAACGGACAGCAATTTCCCCCCCAAAAAGTGCACACGTAAAACTGCGGTGTTAAGCGATGTGGTTGAAAAATTTGGGTCGCCTAACTTTTGTGCTGGTGCGCCTTAAAAAAAAAAAAAAAGTTAGGTGCACCAGTGCTGAATGTTACTTAATCTTAAACTCAAAAAGCCAGCTGAAAAACTTCCCTACATACGAGTCTGCCCATGACTACACCGCTGTCACACTGCCAGGTTCACGGTGCCCTGAGCAAGCTTGTGAAATTTTTAAATACAACAGGGATAAATGTGAGAAACACGGCCAAGATATTTATAGTGCTATTGAAGAGTATTAGCAAACTGGTGGCTTAAGAAATGAACTACACTATCTTGCTTTTGAGTGCGAACACCAAAGACTGGACTACATAAAGAATGTATGCCAAGAGAACCTGACAATGTAAAGTGGAGGAATATGCAAAATTTAATAATCCCCAACTCACAATCCTGTTTTTTGGTATGATACCAAGTTTGGTTAGTCCTCTCTGTTTTCTCTTAATCTAACTCCAAAACAAAGCTACACACAAACAACACGAGCAAAGGTTGTCACTGGCCCACAAATGACAGAGGTATTAATAACCCGGGATAGTTTCCTAGGCAACCACAGCCTGAATGCCCGCCTGCAAATGTCATCATTATAAAGAAATGCGCCAGAAGCGAATTGCTTTTTGTTCAGACACTCCTTAATGTGTAATTGCCACAACACTGCAGCACCAACTGGAAAAATACCGTCAGCCTTAATCTTGTTAAAATGACGTTAACGCCATAACCGCATTAATGTGACAAATCTCTGTTAGCGAGTTAGCGCGGATCGCCCCGTGCGTGGGGCTGCACGGCGTCGACGCGGTCAGCTCGTCATTTTAACAAGATTAACGCTGATAGCACTAAAAAAATACAAATTTTTTAAATTCACATGATTACCAACTACAACACTACTCTACCGACTCGCCTGCAGCATCAGTGTTGGCTGATGATTTATCAAACACTCTCTTTAGCTGCGCACACACACACACAGTCCAACAATGAAAGCCTCTGTAAGCACCATGGTCATTTCTTAGTTTTAGTGTTGATCAAATCTGCTAACACAAAGAGCTGGCTAAGCTGAACTTGTACACCCCTCAGACTGGAACTTCTTACACTTTGGCTCCTTCCTTAGTTGTAGGTAGGTGGTTTTGAATATGGGTTTATTGGTGGAGATGCCTTTACTGAAGTTATTAAATCAGTCCACAAAAAATTATTGCAAAATACTGAACACTGTTTTTTTAACAATTGTAATTGTTTTGTGGCTGTTTTTTTGGTCAGGTTACCGTTTTTATGGTAAAAATACCGGGGTTGGAGAGGCTGTAAAGAACAGTACCTACAGGGCGTTGGTAAACGTTTGTCAATCTGATATAGTAAAACCTTATGAGTGTTAGATTAGTGCACTTTCAGCTATGTAAGCAAAAATCGTGTTCAAGTCACAATAAATAAAATAATAAAAATGCACATTTTAATCTGCAAAATCAAAGATGAGAGGATATTTATTTTTATCCATGTGTTGATTTTTAATCAATACAGGACACAGAATGAGCAAATTCCTTCAGTAATAAAAGTTCCGAGACAAAGAGCAGACCAACTTGCAAAGCTCTGTCTTCCTTTAGTGGCGAACAGGGAGAACTACAAATTGCACTCAACAAATGAGCCACAGCAGCCAGTCCTGACATCACTCACATCTCCCTGAGATACTCAATAAGAAGCAAATCTCTGAATCTGACTGAGTAACTGAGTTTAGGGGTCTATTTTCTTTGAACATGTGATCAGGGGAGAGCGCGAACGCAGTCCCCCACTACCAGAAATTATGCAGTCGAGATTCCCACATTTGGGGAATTCGCAGGGGTCAGTACAACCGGAGTGCAATGGCTGAGCCTCGCCCTGGGTGAACCACCTTCTTGATCATGGTATCTCCCCTGCCAGGTAAGTATGAGTTGTTCACCTCACACATGGGGGACTCTTTCACACACAAACCCTGCACACTCACGGTGCTCACAATCTCACAATCAACACAAACACAGCCTGCAGGAGGCTGGGACTACACACTATTTATATACACAGGAAGGAGCTTCCAACAGAGCCACATCAGGTTATTTCGTTTTAATAAAATACGGGGAGTCTTTCCCATCATGCATTGCTGCATCTGCACAACAAAAGCTAACTGAAAGATCACCTTTTTTCATCCATTTAACCTCCTTAAATCCACCAACAAACCAACAGGAAGTTCAAGTAACTCCAAGTTGAATCAAACTGCAGCTGAAAACTGTTTGATTCACGTCTGATGTTTAGAAAAAAGGAAAAAAACGCATAAAGCACACACGTTTTCTGCTAACAGCACAACCACTTCCTGTTCCTTTGTTATGTGCTGCTGAACAGTTCACTCTGCTCCTGCTGCTGCCCCCTACTGTCCCGGAGTAGGAACAACACTGTTTATTGCACACACATATTCTAAGAGCTTCCTTGTGTGTAAACAACAGCAAAGAAGGAATAAGATGAGTTTCTGTCATAATCAGACTTAGGGCTGCCACAAACAATTATTTTGATAGTCGACTGGTCACCGATTATTTTTGCGATTAGTTGACTAATCAGATCATGCATCCATTGGACGTAAAACGTACAGCTTATTGCACCAGCAGCATCTGCTCTTATATGACTATCATTAGCTTACAGCTTTAAGTGTTTAAGGTATGTGCTAACTAAAAATAAAGACAAGATGATAGTTTATTAAATTTGCAGATTGTTTCGGTGAAGTTTAATAAACTCCTTGCTATCTAAAATATAACAGGACACCGGAGTATATTCTCCAGCATCTCACACTTCTGATAATCAGCTGTCTGCTTGACGTTTATTCAGCTGTGTAAAAACTATAACTTTGATCTCAGCCAAACCGATTTACTCAGGAACAAATAAAATACTAAAAAAAAAGCCAAACAATAACATTTTGAAGTTATCTAAGTGACTTATATATGTTTAACCTGAGTAGCGAAAGATGGCGGTGGGTTTGAAAACGATTTGCCGGGAGTCCGGTGTTCTCACGGCTCTAGTGAGCCTAGCCCCCGGCTAGCTATCGAGCTAGTGGGTAACAGACGTCTCCGAAAACGTCGGAGCGCTTTTGAAAATATGCGGTGTCTTGATAAACTGAGCAGATATTTGAGGTTTACACAGCTACATTCTCGCCTGAAAATATGTTAAACGTTTATTTTGTGACCCAGAAAAAATAATAAGAGTAATATTAAAACTAACTAGCTGCCGCCATCGTTGGAAACTGAGCTGGGCTGCGCTATGAATTCTGGGACACAGCTTCTTCTTCTTCGGGGTTTAACGACATCTGGCATGCTTGTACATGCAGTGCTGCCATCTTCTGTTTCAGTCCGTTATTACACTCTTAAATCCTGCTACTTATTCCTGCGTCTTTTATGATCTTAGAAAGCTTCAAACGATTTTGATAGTGGACGTAATCGTGACTAGTGGACTAATCGTGGCAGCCCTATTGGCAACACTGCTGGGGAGTAAACTGGAATTAAACGAAACAGAAGCAGAGACCATCTGCACATGCACGGTACAGAGGTAGGGGGATCGGGTAGATCTGATCCCCTGAACTGTGACTGTTGTTCTTTTTCGTTTTTTTTGTCTACATTATATTGAAATGTTTCATTACTGCAAACATTTTAAGAGATACTTATCATTGCTAACATCTTAACAGATACTCTGACCGTAACTATCGTAAAATGCTTTGAGCGGAAGTAGTGGCCTTTCGCACATGCGTTGTACGGATCGGGTAGTGACAAGCACAAAGTGTGAACACTTCCCTCCAGTCCAGAGACAAACCACACACCACCTAACAGAACTCTATCAGCCTCTAGTGGAGATTAGTGGGAACTTTATACTGTGGGAAGATTATTCTGAACAACAGAAAGTCCTGTTTACTGTAGTACTTTACTACAAAGTCTTCATTCATTCAGTAACCTTTTCTCTAATAACAGAGCTTTCAGAGACTTGATAAACACCATCTGTTTCTGTTTCTTCTATTTCCTTTGAACATGTGATCAGGGGAGAGCGCGAACGCAGTCCCCCACTACCAGAAATTATGCAGTCGAGATTCCCACATTTGGGGAATTCGCAGGGGTCAGCACAACCGGAGTGCAATGGCTGAGCCTCGCCCTGGGTGAACCACCTTCTTGATCATGGTATCTCCCCTGCCAGGTAAGTATGAGTTGTTCACTTCACACATGGGGGACTCTTTCACACACAAACCCTGCACACTCACGGTGCTCACAATCTCACAATCAACACAAACACAGCCTGCAGGAGGCTGGGACTACACACTATTTATATACACAGGAAGGAGCTTCCAACAGAGCCACATCAGGTTATTGAGTTTAAACTATACGGGGAGTCTTCCCCATCATGCATTGCTGCATCTGCACAACAAAAGCTAACTGAAAGATCACCTTTTTTCATCCATTTAACCTCCTTAAATCCACCAACAAACCAACAGGAAGTTCAAGTAACTCCAAGTTGAATCAAACTGCAGCTGAAAACTGTTTGATTCACGTCTGATGTTTAGAAAAAAGGAAAAAACGCATAAAGCGCACACGTTTTCTGCTAACAGCACAACCACTTCCTGTTCCTTTGTTATGTGCTGCTGAACAGTTCACTCTCCTCCTGCTGCTGCCCCCTACTGTCCCGGAGCAGGAACAACACTGTTTATTGCACACACATATTCTAAGAGCTTCCTTGTGTGTAAACAACAGCAAAGAAGGAATAAGATGAGTTTCTGTCATGATCAGACTGAACATCCACTCTATCATCACATTACACTACCTGCAAAGCTCATTTCAGCCTTGTAGAAACATCTGCACAGATTAGAGGATGGTGGCATGTAAGGCTACCAGTGGCATGAAGTCGTATATGAGGGACAAGCCCACAAAGTGTGAATACAAACGGTTTGTTCAAGCTGATTGGGCACCGGGTCACATGTGACAGTTTTTTGTGTACACAGGAAAGAGTGAGGTCAACATAAGTTATGGTCTGAGCTGCTCGTCTGTCATAGATCTTTAAACCATTTTCTTTGCTCGGTGGTGGCTACACTTTGGCTAACTGTTCTACCAGCCCTGCCCTCTTCCACAATCTGCATAACACACATGCTGGCTGCTGTGGAACCATTAGAGGAAAGAAAAGGGAAAAAACAGGCTGTCTTTCTGCACATGGACAAAAATGACTTTCCTAACACGACTGAGAGGGACGAGCTGCCCTGGATTAGAAAAGAAGCTGCTGTTTGTTAAGTGGATGAACACTCGGGAGGTGACAGTGTGCTCCAGAGTGCACAAAGGACTTCAGTGAAAAGACTGTGCAGCACAAAGCTTTCACTAACATCTTCCTCAAATAACACAACAACGGAGATTTCTGAGCCTTAATAAACGCAGGACACTGCCTCAGTATCTGCTTCCTCTGTTTTCTTTGAACATGTGATCAGGGGAGAGCGCGAACGCAGTCCCCCACTACCAGAAATTATGCAGTCGAGATTCCCACATTTGGGGAATTCGCAGGGGTCAGCACAACCGGAGTGCAATGGCTGAGCCTCGCCCTGGGTGAACCACCTTCTTGATCATGGTATCTCCCCTGCCAGGTAAGTATGAGTTGTTCACCTCACACATGGGGCACTCTTTCACACACAAATCCTGCACACTCACGGTGCTCACAATCTCACAATCAACACAAACACAGCCTGCAGGAGGCTGGGACTACACACTATTTATATACACAGGAAGGAGCTTCCAACAGAGCCACATCAGGTTGAGTTTAAAATATACGGGGAGTCTTTCCCATCATGCATTGCTGCATCTGCACAACAAAAGCTAACTGAAAGATCACCTTTTTTCATCCATTTAACCTCCTTAAATCCACCAACAAACCAACAGGAAGTTCAAGTAACTCCAAGTTGAATCAAACTGCAGCTGAAAACTGTTTGATTCACGTCTGATGTTTAGAAAAAAGGAAAAAACGCATAAAGCGCACACGTTTTCTGCTAACAGCACAACCACTTCCTGTTCCTTTGTTATGTGCTGCTGAACAGTTCACTCTGCTCCTGCTGCTGCCCCCTACTGTCCCGGAGTAGGAACACTCACTTAAATGATTTCAAACTACATTCTGCAGCTTCAGACTCCTCTCAATATTTGACTCTCATTGTTTGACTCAATAGGTCAAACAAAAGTATTTGAACCTGTCACTGCTTTTATTGGAGATTCATTCACATCTGTCTGCATTCAATTTCTAATTGCTCTTGGCTGACGCTCGCTCTTGCCATCTGATTACTCAATGCGATTCCATTTTTAAAAGTCTGCAGCCAGTCACATACTTTGGGCATTTCCTCTCTGGGTTGTAAGTTTGCCGTACCCTGAATGTTCACCTTGACCAGTGATAACAGTGAGAAAGACAAGATCGACTGACCTATCAGAAAACACAGATTAAGGACGAGTCCACCGCATGAGCTCCCTGCAGCTCACAGGGACCAAGAACAAATGCTGCAGCTGGAGTTGAGTTTAGGCCCTTCTGCACATAACAAAGCCTGGACTGCCATGACTGCAGAAGTATGCTTCTCCTTCTTAGAGAGGACATCCCAGCCAGCGGAAGAGAAGTATGTGGTACACCTGAACTAACAAATATAAATGTCATGCTTGGTGAAATACACGACAGCTGCAGAGAAAAACAAATGGCACCAAATGGTCAAGATGAGATGCTGCTATCAGCCAGATATCTGGAACTACATCGGACATTCTGCAGAGCAGCATTCCTGTCCACTTTTGCAGTGACAGGAAACAAGACGATGAGGGGGTGATAGCTGGATCAATATTTCCTACTATTCTCCCTCGTCTCACAGGCGACCCTCAGTAACTGTCCAGATCCAAAATCAAATACAAAACCTATTACAGAAGAGCCGAAGCCTTTTCTTACTTTAAATGTTACTTCAATGCATGCATTTTGCAAGAATTACACTTCTTACAGCGAAATAGGGCTGCAGCGATTCATCAAGTATTTTGAAAAATTGGATTATAAACAATCCTCAACACAGTCTTTGCTTCGCTGCTTCATTTAATGCCCAGCTCTGTAGCCTGCCGATGTGTTCAAGGATGTAAACGCGTGCATTTCACATGCATTTGCGACTAAAAGCAGACCTGCGATACAAAGGGATTTAGGAGCAGCGTGTGAATAAAAAGTCTGACAATATTAAGCAAACACAGGGCCCAGTTTTGAAAAGAAGCACTGACATCACCACAGCAACAGTGACGTTACGTTGGACACTAAATTATTATTAATATTAATTAATGTCTACACCATCATAACATCTTGTTTGCAGCAGCATAAAAACTTTGCATCAAAGGCAAACTTCAGACTGCTGATATACTCGCATCGCTGCATTGCAGGCACCACATTCTCCTTTAAAGGCTTACAGACAGAAATTCACTGCACACTTAAACAAGCAGACGCATGAACAAAATCTCAAAGCCTTCCACGAAGACAGTAAAGATTCATTTTTTATATCTTATTTTAGATTGCATATTTATCTTACTTTATTTGGCTTTGACTTTACTTGAGCGCATTTATATATTTTGGCAGCTAAGAAAATATTTTCTTTAAAAAATTACAATTTCAGATGTCACGTAAATACAAAAGGTTTGGGGGTCTTTTTAGAAAAATGAAACAGATGATGGGTAAAAAAAAAAAACATCAATAGATCAATCTATTACCAAAATAACCCAATAGATGCAGCTGATATAGTCATAGTCAGATTACCAAGGAATGAGCCAACTTTAAGAGAAAAGCGCTTTGGATAATAAACATATACATAAAGACCAAACCCACAGCCCACAGAGAGCTGCTGGGTGACACAGCCACTTATTTCATGAACAACAGAACAGTTTTCATAGCAAGAGATTGTTATACGTCACTGGACACAGGCAGACACGTACTAGGGTCTAACATTTTCTCTCTCAGGCACATTCAGTGAAACACATAAAGACGACCCAGGTTCTACTTGAGAAAATAATAGATGGTTAAGAAGCAGACTGGACTACTGTAAATAAGACATTTAGTCTCACTGGAACTAGCTGTATAAATGAAGGTTAAATAAATTAAAAATATTTACTGCAAGAAAAATAAAAATATTATCCACCAGCACTGCACCTTTTTCTTCTCTAATCAGAATACTTTAATAATCCTTAAGGAAATTGTGTGGGTTACAGTTGCTCCAGGAGGATAACAGTAACAGACTGAACTAATTAAATAATATATTACAAAGCCTACAAAATATGAGAAATAGCTCTAAATCACAAGCTGCTTTCTGTTTCTACTGAAATAAATGTGCCAATATATAGAAACGGATATTGGAAAATGATCAATAGAAGACTTAAAGACAATAAATGTAGATGTGGTTTTGTTTCCCACTGTAGATGGATAAATAAACAATTTTCCACGAACTGCAGACAATTTGTTTCCTTGCCAGCTTTAGTCAGGCATTGGAAAATCTCATTAAATACATTTTTTTAAAATCTACCAAGATACAATTTTTTTGTGTGCTGCTTTGTCTGCAGCAACTATGTGTTTGCATCATTGTTGTGTTGCAACTTAATATAATAATTTGGAATCTAACATTCCAAATTGGTAATCAGCAACAAGAAACCATAAGGGGTCTCAGTTATTCTGGTGCTGTGACCACCTGGACAAACTTTCAATATTTTTCCACATGTTTAGGGGGGTGCACCGTTCCTGGAGATACTGCAATACCAGGTCGATGCGTGGAGTGGACGGAGCAAGCCCCTATTCCATCTCCCTGTTCCAAAAATCAATTTAATATATGGTCCCCGGGTAGGGGACGTATCAGATATTAAACTGATAAGAACAGATACTACACTTGATCTTAGCCAAAAGGCCGAGAAGCGATACCGGGAATACGTCGGAGCAGACGGAGTCACTCCCCGCACAGTCTCCCTCACTGACGGTTCGGAAAAATTTCAAGACATATTTCAAGACATAAAACGGTAGCCATAAGGTCATCAGATTAGGTATAACCAGTGTTATGTTGAATCCGGTTTTATTTATGTCTACTGACGTTCGCAAATAAATAATATCTTGCCTTCCGGTACACGTGGTACGCGTCACTCCAATGGGAAACGAAAGCGCAAAACAAGAAATAAACTGCATTTTTAAGCACATTAACGCCGCAACCTAGACCCAATACGCCAAGTGAGTGTTATTTTAACTTAACAAAACGGAACAAGCCCATCTGCTTATGTAAATTATTGTTTTAATGATTCAAGTTAGAATACATATATTACGGCGCTTCACTAGCGGCCTCTGGTGGCGCGGAGGGTTAATTGCACTCTTCATGCCCCAAATCAAAACCCAGCAAAGAAATTTGCAGGTTAAAGCAGCAGGTGACGGCGAATAGGTCTGACTACAGATAAAGGGTAAACTCCGGTCACTTTTTTTTACGTGTACAGTTTGTAAAATAAGGCAGAGTGAATTAACAAATAACACGAGCACAGACCCTCCATAAAAGTGTCCACAGATTTAACAAAAACACATGTTAGGGTTAAATTAACTTTATCTCAACTCCTCCACTCTCACACAGCTGTGTCAAATCAAACTGACAACTTATAAAAGCGTCCACTCAGTTTGTGACTGCTACAATGCACGTGAGCACGGGCACTGTAGTACACGTGGAAGCGACATGGCGAAATCGCTGAGAAAGGTGATTAGGGGACGAAAAAAAAACAAAGTAATAATAAGTAAATATGCCTTTAGCGCACTTGGAGCAATTTCATGTGGGGACACGTATTAATTCACCAAAAACACAAAAATTTGAAGTTTTATTACAAACTCAGAACGGCTTAATTTAGGCACGCTAGCTCGCTATTTTAGCTAATCCCCACATTCGTGCTGCGTCACAAAGAAATTTGGTCGAAGACAAGAAATGCACGACCATAATTTACCGCTTGGTAACTTTTATCAGAACATAACAGCAACGTCGGATTAGATAAACAAAATGCCACTTAGTAAAAATGAACTTACCAGAAGTCACCTTCAGAGCTTCAAGGGTTTCTCATGTGCAAAAGCGCGAGCGCGTGAAGTTCGAACATGCGCAGAGGTCGTGAGCTTGGACGCTAGTAACCGGAACTTTTTGTTTTTAATTAATAAATCAATTAACGGACATGCGAAAATACAAAAATAAATTGTAGACACAGAAAATAATAAAAATAAATAAATAAAATGAAAAAATAATTAATGATAGTCTTTGCCACGGAAATAAAAAGGGTCACACTTACAAAAATTGAGTAAAGAAAGACTCCTACAGCTGGCGGTTACACTCCTTCAACCATCAGTTTACGAATGGTTTCATTTTAACACGTACGAATTTATGTGTCTTAAATTTATTTCACATTAAAACAAAGTCATGCTCTAAATTTGATTAGTCACGTGCTCTTTAAGTTTAACATTTATTTTTTGTATGTTATGCACGGCTCTTATTTTACAATCAGTATTATTTTTATTTATTATAGTGATTACTGTTGTTGCTGGAGGTACTGTTATTATAATTATCAGTAACATTAGTTTTTCTAGTATTAGTATTAATATTAACAAAGTATATCTGATCTGATCTTTTTATTTTAATTCAGATTTCTTGTCTTGTAGTGAGCTGCAAATATTGTTCGAGGCAGACTGCAGTAATTCACAAAAACAAATACATTATTCCCACACAATACACAGTCACTCACATCCAAGTAAGACCTTATTATATCTCATTTAGGATTTTGAAGCTTATTTCTTTAACTTCATTCATCTCTAACCATAAATCTACCAAGTGTTCTGGCTTTTATGGTAATGGAATTCTTCACAGAGCACCTCATGCTTTAACAGATGCCATCCATTTAACTGAGCTACAACCAACTCTCTGTTCATCCATGTACAAATACTCTGAGTGTTTTTTGTTTGTTATTCTATGATGTAACATGTTTGATGCCAGTGCTTTCTTTGTTACTTATGTGTTACGTCACATTTTGTAACAATGGGTATTTAGTTTATCTTTAATCATACTGTACATTTTATTTTTATTCATTTTTATTCATTCTTAACTAGGGAATGGAGGAGTCTTTTATTTTATTGCAGTGTTGCAATTGAGTATCACATGGGCTCTACTTGTAAATTGGTTTGCAAGTAGTTTTTATAAATCATTATAATTTATATATAAATATCAGCAATATAATTATATTATCACTAAACTGATACATGTCTACGTGGCCACATTGTATTTTATTTCCTACTTTTGAAATTTTATTCTTGGGTTAATGTAATTTATTCTCGACCTTGGAGCCAAATGTTTGTTTTATTTTATTTAATTTTGATGTTGTAACTCAGTCTTGTATGGGTTTAAATTGGTATCCAACTTGTTCTTTTGTTTTGTTTTTAATATTCCTTTCATTTATATATGTTGGATTTTTATTGCCTTGTCTAACACTGGTCTTGGTAAGCGCATAAATTCATTAAAAAAACACCCTTAGAGTCTAAAATGATTATAAACTAAGTAACAGCGAGAAATAAGACCTGGGTTACCTACAGACAGTCAGCTTTAATATGCCTCCTAAAGGGAAGTTTCATTTGACTGTCACTGTGTGTGTTTTTTTAGGTGCATACATGTGAATACAGTACTTCCTGTTTGACATGTTTTGCCAGGTGTGTCGCTACTTGATTCCACCTGTCCCACTTTCATTTTGTGACAGTGTGTCTGTAGATAGACAAGTAAGTGGTTGCAATAGGTAAATTAGAATATACTGCTCAACGGCTTTCAGCCTTCAGTTGTGTGTGAGTGTGCGAGAGAGCACTGCCACACAAGGACTACATGTTTGCTCAGTAATCTCTGGCTCAACCTGTCTGATAGGTGTGGGCTGGCTGGCAGTGACTTGCGCAGATATGAAGTCAAATCCAACACAGTCTTGAGAGAGAGGAGGGAAGCTTTTGCATTCCTGAAAAGCAGAAGGAAAGCAATAGAAGAACAACTCTCAGAAACTCCAGGAAGACAAACAGAAGAAGAAGAAACCATGGGAAAAGGTGAAAGGCGAGGAGAATGCTACAAAATGTAAAATAAACCCGGGAAGCTTCTTCTGCAGCAGTTCGACAGATGGGTCTGGAATCCTAATGTGGCATTTCAGGCTCTGGGAAATACAAGATGTTGCTGTTTTTCTCAGCATCATGTTATATATGTGCCACCTAGGTAAGCTCAACACATTCCTAATTCTGCTGCTTTATCTTTGTGGTACGACCTACCTATGTTTGTTTAACACTTGAAATGTTGGATGAAGTTTCGGTCCTGTCAGTAGAAAGTAAATATAGGCGATCATGGCAGAAGTGGGAAGTAAAAAGGTCAATATTCCCTAATATTATCTAAGCAGAGCTCAGGCATGTAGCCATGAAACCGTGCTGAAGCATGATAGGGATTTTATTACGTAGCGTCTGATCTGTTTCTATTGTTGAGGTCCCGAGGAGTCAAGCCCCCGCTCTATAACACGATGAGCCCATTCTCTCTTTCTCTGGCTGTATCGTGTCTGCAACCACGTGACAGTCAGAAAGCTGAAGATTGCAAAGTACCTTATCTGAACTATAAAACTGCAACCACTCAAGGCTTCAGAACCTATAAAGCTGTGTCCTACCGACATAACGATCCTAGAAATAACATCCGAATGCCCAGAAGTGTTGTTTCCAAAAAAATCTGAATCTAAACCAAATCTCAGGAAACACAAAACAAAAGTAGCAAAATTAAAAGCGAACCAGGGTGCAGGAAACAGTCAAAAGAAGACATCAGGGCTGCTTTAAAAAGTATTTATGTGATTTCTTAACAGAAAAATAAGGAAAGAGTCAGTCGGGGTTTGTTGGTAAAAGGTTTTTTTTGGGGGGGGGGGAGCCCAGACAAAAAGATCTCTCCCATACTGACTTGCTTCTCAGTCAGCGCTAGTATTTTTCATTTTAAATTCTTGCTTCATTAAACAAACACACCACCAGCAGAACCAGATCTCTCCCTGACACGCACGTGAAAATATGCATTAAAGCTTGGCCTAAACACACTGCCTCTTATATTCATTCTGATACCTCCCAGCTAGTTTGACTAGTTTTAATCCTCTGGGGAAAAGAGGATGGGGGTGGGGGATCAGACAGAGCCGAGGCAGAGCAGGAGACATGCCACAGTGTTTGTCAGGAACAGCAGCTAACCGTGTCATGGTGGAATGAGTCCTTTTTATGGCGCTCGATTGTGTCACACACCAGCATGTTTCTACTCTAATTGCTATCACTGTGACTCAAGTCTCTCCCCCCACCACTGAGAATCAACAGATTTTTCTTTAAAATAACATCCGTATATCTAATGATAAAAATGTTATCCTCATAGTTTGAATATTTTTTGCGTTACAGTCCGTTGAAATACAAAGGTTGGAACATTGTAATCTAAAGCCAAGATCTTGCTTTTGTTTCTTTTTCATAACCACCTTAACATAAGATATCGTGACATATGTCTTACTTTCAACAGCAGAGAATAGAATAGAATAGAATAGAATTCAACTTTATTGTCATTGCACATGCACAGGTACAGGGCAACGAAATGCAGTTTGCATCCATCCAGAAGTGCTTTAGTGATATAGATATATTACAATATATATTAGCAATAATATAGATATGTGAGTATATTACAGAAATGGGTCTATTATGGTATGTTATAATGTACACGGTATGAGCCACATTAATTTAATTCTAAAGCTAAAGAGTAACAGAAATATTTGTCATGCTCTTGCAGTTTTGAGCTGTTTTCATCTGTACTCTAGTGTTTTCTATGAATTCTGCTTCTAGTAACTCTGACTTTAGATTTTGTGAAGTGATATCACTGGGCTCTGGTTCAGTTGTCATGTTAGTGTTTGTTCCTCCAGCTGAGTCGTCTGTTTCTATGATCCTGTTTATTCTGAGTACTGTTGTTTGTGTGTTTATTTCTTGTTTTACTTTGATAGACACTTTTCTCATGTGTCTTGTTTCCACTTCTTACTTCCTGTATGTATTGACTTTCGAATCCCCAGATATTGCCCAGTATGTAGTCCTGTCTCAGCCAAGTAAAGGCTCATTATCATTTGAATCTGCCTACGTGCCCGATGCTTGGGTCCTCTCTCTGCCATGTTATGACACATGTATTGGTGTCCTGGATGTTTGATCTGTTTTCTGATCATTAATTCGAGAAAAGTTTAAAAAATGCATTTTGGGTAAACCTTTAAAGGTCATATCACCTTGCAGGATAGGTGGCTGGATAAAACAAGTTATAGCACAGGAAAGGTCTCCCTTTACATGTATTTTGATACCAGAATCAGTTCGACATGTTGTAATTTAACCACCTGTGAACGCAGCTTATGGCTGTTGAAGGAAGAAACAACACTGGTGTTCACGTCCTGTATAATAGTTTGGAAGTACCACTTTACTCAAACAACTTTAGGACTTTAGGAGAGTCTGGATCACTGAGGCTCTTTTTGCAATTTGCTGCTGTGTTAATTTTCTTCTGATGCAAAGCAGAATTTCCCTTTGACTTACTTACATTCAGCTGATTCTAGAATAACCCAGAGAATACAGACTAATGTATGCATGTATGTTCATGTGTTTGTTTAGCTGGAGCCATCTCCATATACTCTCCTCAGAGGAGCCTGATCCGCTCAGTGCAGGACGATGTGATCTTCTCAGTGAATTTCACCTGTAGCGGGATCCCAAACATACAATGGACTTTTATGTCAGGATTGGTGAGCCGGACGATAGGGGCCTGGCAGCCGGGGGGGTACACCAACATAACGGAGGACTACAGCAGCCGAGTGCAGGCCTATGACAACGGTTCGATGGGCCTGTCAGACCTGCGGCTGCAGGATGGTGGATTTTACGTGGTCACCATCACAGAATCAACTGGGAGCAGCAAGGATTTTGGTTTCGTCCTAAAAGTAAATGGTGAGAGTCTTTACATTAAAAAACAAAACAGAAAACTAACACACAACGAGGGAAAAAGAGCATAAAAGAAAGAAACAGTCCTGGCAGAACAGCTCAGTTTTTAAAGCTTAAGGTAATTAACAGCACTTCTGTCATACCTGTACAAAGAATTTCTTCACAGGATTTAAAAAAGCAGCACTAATCGTGATTAGAGCATCAACAAAAGCCCTCGGCTTCAGTTTGACGTAGTCTGACTGGCATTGTGGTAACAGTTGTTTGGATTTAAAGACGACAAACGCCCTGCCCAGATTTCCCAAACATGGCGTCTGTGGTTATTAGAGGCAGGCTCAGAACTGTTTCCCACACCAGACAGAGTAACTCTAAAGCAAATAAACTATGAAAATGAAGAATGAAGAATGGCACATGTGCTGTGATAATTTTAGGGAGGAATGAATGCAGGAAGGAAGAACATATGGATTGACCAAAGAGGGGAAGTCTTTTTTTTAACAAGTGAACATGATGAAAAAGTATCTTTAATAAACAGATCAGCCCTATTTGCAGTTCAGTTTGCAGTAAATAAGATGTGGCTCCTGTGTTTCTGTCCTACAGAGGTTCTGTATGAGGACCTTCAGTACCTTACTGTCTCTTTTTTGGCCCTGGCCTGCTTGGCCAGCCTTCTTATGCTCACCATGTGGCTCCTGGACAAGGCCTACAAGAAGATAATGGCATGCAAGCGCAGGAGAGAGATGCCAGGTAAAGCCATGTGTAAACAGCAGAATCCATCTCAGTGAATATCCTCTAATGGTGTCAATGATTGTGCATTCAGGTGATGCCAGAAAAACAGGTTTGCAACTTGGAAATGTCTTGTGAATACCCATTCAGAAGATTTTGGATTGCTGGCATTGCTCAAACATATTCTTCCCTGATTTCTTGTATGGATACGTGCTGAAAACGTTCATAACCAAAATAGGTCACTCTACATGGAGGACAACTATGTAACCAAAACAAATAAAAACAAAAAGATAAAAAGATTTGTGTGTCTGTTTCTCCTGCAAATATCCAGTGTTTTACAGAATTTATTACATTTTTGTGGCAATGATAATGGAAACACTACAGGACACCTTTATACACATTCATGCAATACTTTATTGTCTGCACTAAACAGGCATAGTCTGAACTACATGCAGTTTAACAGGTAGTCCATGGCAGACCTGCTGCTTTCAGGGATTTCAGGGCACATTTGCAGGCCAGTTTCCCCAAAACTCTCCCTGGTGCTGAGGATGAACTCTTGGTGCAGGTTTAGTCATAAAGTTCTGTCATGCAGAAGTTTGGGGCAGAAATTTTGAACACAGAAAGAGTGCCATCAGATTCTGATCCATCATGCTATACCAGGGGTAGGCAACTCCAGGCCTCGAGTGCCGGTGTCCTGGAGGTTTTAGATGTGTCCATGCTCCATCACAGCTGATTTAATGGGCTAAATGACTCCTCAGCATTTCTTGAAGTTCTCCAGAGGCCTGGTAATGAACTAATCATTTGATTCAGGTGTGTTAACCCAGGGTGCGATCTAAAACCTGCAGGACACCAGCACTCGAGGCCTGGAGTTGCCTACCCCTGTGCTATACCATCTGGAAACTTACAGCAGCTTAATTTTTCAGCATGACAATGATCCCAAACACACTGCTAGCACAGTAAATGCACACCTGGATAGAAAAACACACAGTGGAACACCATCAGTCATGGACTGGCCTCCTCAGAGTCCTGACACAATATTATTGAAGCAGTGTGGGATCATCTTCAGAGAGAACAGAACACGAAGCAGCCAAATCCAAAGAATAGCCATAGGAGAACTATTCCTGAAGGCTACTACTAAATAAGTTACAAACTGGTTTCATATAGGAGGCAAATAAAACCTGATACAGTGTCTGAAGTGTGGCTGCTTTTTTAGGTAATGGGTGAAATAATAAAGAAGACAATTTTCCGCATAAAAACGTTTGTGAGCGTGTTGTTTTATCTAAAGTTAAAATGTGTTCTTCTTACCACTGCATGATTGTGTGGAGAATAAATATATGTTGAAGGGTGTGATGGTTGACTATGTCTCATCATTGTATCACAGTAAGGGCGTGTTTGAGTGCAAAGGTCTGTGAAGACCTATTATAGCTTTGTTTGTTGTCTTAATCATGTATTGACACTTTAATCCCTTTTTTTTTTTGCAGAAAACGATGTGACTGAGCTGCAGATAATGAACGTCTGAGTGATGACTCACCTGAAATGGCCAATCAAAGCTGTCAGTGATACAACATGAGGACATACTTTTGAAGGTGGAATGTTTTGTACATCAAACTGTCCTCTTTATATACTCTAGTTACTTACAGCTCAAAGCATGACCAGTCAGTTATGAACACCTGCACTGTGTTGATATTTTGTACTGATATTGATATTTACAGATGACTGTCACTGAATGAGTGAATATACCACCGATGATACAGGAACACAATAAATCTTGTATTTATTCTCTAAGCAAAGAAACTGTGTGACTTTATTTTACTCATGACCAAAGGTTAAACTGGGCTGGTTTCATTAATAAGCAATTAAATCAGATTATTTCATGATAACAAAAAACGAGTTTCGCTTTTGTGTGCTGCAGGCTGGTGATAGTTTCAGCTGAGGCCTTGATGATACTGGCTCAGCAAATCAGAAAGTAATGTAAATAAAGTTGTGTCCAAAGCAGTCAAGTAGTAATTGCAGTTTGCTAAATCCACACGGAGCCATGAAGCTGCAGTAACACAGGTCAGCTGATCACGGCCCGGAAAAGGAAGAAAGGAAGGAATGCAGGAATAAAGAATGAATGAATGTAGAAACAAAAGAAAATAATTGTTTTTCTTTTATTACCTAAAGAAAAAATATCCGGTTCACAGTGCAAATGATTTTGTGATTTCTTTCTTAACGAACTCTCTCCTCCCTCGTGCCTACACAGGAACTTCAGGTTCCCCACCTGAAAGTGCAGAGTCCAGACTCAAAGTTAGTTTATCTAAAATGTTGTCACATCAGACAAATGGAGTGGTATTAAAACTGCACCCATCTACTCTGACACACACACACACACACACACACACACACACACACACACACACACACACACACACACAGTCCTAAGACAACATTGAACTTAATGTGGTCAAATTTAAAGTTTGAACCGGCAAATCCCTAAGTTCAGTTTTATAAACAGTGTCTCTTTGATCCACAGCTGTATTCTTAAGAAAAAGGACAAATATATATAGACAGACTGCTTTTTATTTTGTATCAAACTGTTTGAGGTATATACACACAGTCCACACCTTACACTATAAGCAACAGGCAGAGGACACTTGTGTGGACAGACTTTACGGCGGTCCACAAGTTGGTTAAAAAATAAAATAAATGAAAGTGCTGTCGATTCTTTCAAATGTGAGGAAGAGAGTCTATGAAGGAAGATTGTCCTCTTTAAATAAACTGTTATTTTGTGTGTGGGAGGAGTCAGCAGACAGAGTCAGCACCTAAGGACAGGGAGTCAGCGCCGCCATGAGGAGCTCCATCTTGTAGACAAAGTTTCGGCCCTCCATCTTGCTCCAATGGACCTCTTTGTACGGCCCTCTGAGGTGGCTCCACTTGGCGTCCTGGATGACGTCGCTCTTTGGCAGCTCTTTGATCTGGCTGCGAGGGAACTGCACCAAAACTTTGCAGCCGCTCTCTGGGCCGTTACGTACTGAAGAGAAAAGAAACTTTGATGAAAAACCACTGACAGTTATTTACTTTGCTGCATAATGATAAAGAGCTGCTGAGCAGACTTTTGTTGTTTTTAAACAATGACAATAAAGTTTCTCTCTTGTCTCGCCACACATTATTCTTCAGTGTTTACAGATATTCAGTATGAGTGTTGCATGGAAACCGGTTCATGATGCATTTCAATGATGTTTGAAGAGAGGAAGTTTCCCAAAGATTCCCCAACTTGTATCAACCTGTCTGCTTAATCCTGAGTAATTTTCCATGAACTGACAGACTGGGCGTCGTCTTGATTTATTACATTAGTTTCTGCCTTTTCTTTAAAAAAAAAATAAATAAATAAAATAAAATTATAATTTTTTTTTTTTTTTTTTTTAACATTTTAGCCTTTATTGGGGGGAGGTTAGCTAAGGGAGAGCCTGAATGTCTCATGCATAGAGGCATGAGTAGTACTGAGTTGCTGCTGCTAATATGGTCTTCCTACTACAGAGAAACCTGAGGATCCGAGAGCCATCAGTCTCACCTGAGATGGCGTACTCTCCGTTGGGAGAGGCAACAGTGACCGCGGAGGCATTTCCGATGCTCTCCACTGGGCCCAGACCTACATGGTTACTGAAGCTCAGGACGTGCCAGCCCATCACCTTAGCCAGCTGCTGAACTGCATGTACCTGATGCTGCGACATCTGTGAAAAGAAGGCAGGCATACGCAGAACTAAATACTGAAGCATTACAGTCAACAGTGTGCAGCCATGCTTCTAGTAAATTCAGCCTCCTCCAATAACTGTGGAAGTTACTGGTGTTACCTGTGAGAGGAGAAAGTCTTGCAGCTCCTGTTCCTGGTGTGACAGCGTGACCACACGTCCATCTCTGTGCACCACCCTGATCTGCTCCACACCGATGTTCAGCTGCAGCTGGATGGACCTAAACACACCAAATAAAACACAGTGAGCCTCATTTCAGAGGATCAAACACGCTGGTCCAGAGTCATGTAAACATCCATATATGAGGAGAGAAAAGCTTTTTTCACATCCATTTATTTATATAGTTCACAACAGCAGTGAACGAAAATAGAAAAATATAATGGTAAGAGGTAAGTGGAACCAAGATCTAGGCCATTTGCTTTGTTTGCTTTGTTTGCAAAGACTGCTAAATTTTGCCAAAGGTAGTTCACTCTTTGCAAAACAGAACGCTGTTCTAAACAGATTTTTCAGGACTTCTTGTTGTGCTTAGTTTATTTTTCATATGTTTTTTGCAATTGGCGTTTGTTCAGGGAAAGATACTGTAGACTGAGCAATAATGCATTTCTTGCATTTCTCAAGGGTTCTGATGGGGTCTTTCTTAAAATTACTGGTCCCAGTAACAAAGGCACTTGTCGACTCAGAAATCGAGTGAAACTAATGACACACCCGGCAGAACTTTATGTTATTTAGCTCGTCATATTGCAGCCACAGAAATTCTTTTGTCCATGAAACCAAAAAAGCTGCACTTTCTTTTTGCCTCATAGTCTGATTTGTCATAACTTTTCCATTTTGTGGTCGGCTTTTCTTTGGCTGTCCCCTCTTCACCCTGACCTGTCTTATTTGGCTCTGCAGAACTAAAATACCTGCGTAAATCCATCTGCTTTTACACAGGCACTTGCATAATGATCAGCAATTCTCTGCACAATCAACCTCTATGACATGTTTAAGCTTGCTGCGGAAGATTTCACTTGTCATATTTGCATAGTAAGCTAACGAGTGATAAGGAATTGGAGAGGAATTAATCTGTCACTCACCAATCAGTACTGCCGCTCTCTATTCACAGTTTGGGCAATGGCAAAGTGAACGTGAAGCAAAAAAACAAAAACAAAAAAAAAAAGCGCAAATTTAAACGCGATTTCATTATGTTACATACTGACAGTGGCTCTTCGATGCCAATGACAACATTACCCAGCTACGTTTGCGAAAGGATGCAAAAGTATTGACATATATTTTTTCTTCCTATGATAGCCTGATGGGCAGGGCTGGGATGGATTTTGGTAGCCCGACCGGAAAAAACTGCTAGCCCCGGGACGTCGGGATAGCGATTTTGCGAGCCCTGAGACTATTAAATAATAAAAGCTGCAGCTATTGAATATTTTAGTAATCAAGTATCCTATTGATTATTCAAGTAACTGGATAAGAAATACATCTGCCTTATAATAAATACTTAAAAGAGAAAAAAACCCAAACCAAAACAAACAAACAAAAAAAACCCCACAGGTTATCAAAACCCCCCCCCAAAAAAAACAGGAAATAGATATAGAATAGATCCTAGATACATTTCTATTGCAGGTTTGTTTTTAGTTGCAAATGTAGGTAAAACATTTGCATTTACATGGCGGCCACTGAGCGCTGCAGAGCCGAGCATTAAACAAATCAGCAAAGCAAAAACTTTGTGTCAAGGATTTTTTCAATTGTTGAGTTTTTCGATTACAAAATACAAAATTTATTCATTCTAATAATTAAAAAAAAAAGTATTTTAAATTAAAATAACAATAGTACAAAATGAATAGTGAATATTTAGTAAATATTTAAAATCTGTAAATCTGTGATAATAAAAAATATAGTAAAAATAAAATGTACAAATAAAAAAATAAATATTGATATTTAAAATAATGAGTAAAATAAACTCCTCTGCACTCCACTTACTTGCAGATCTGCTCGTAGCCTTGTGAAGTGATGAGCACCTTGACACTGGACTCGTATACGTCATTAATGTTGGACCAGTGAGCCTGGATCTGCGGGTCTTCAATCCGACTGGCCAGACTATCGATGGTACGTGCCGTCCTGTTGACCACAAACACCGTGGTACCCGTGAAGAGTATTGCTAAGCATTATACAGCCAACAAAAAGTAGCTAACAACAATTCTTCTGTTAAAAGATTAAATATTTTAAGATAAAAGGACATAATTTAATTTCCATAATCAGTTTGGGATTAATAAAGTATTCTGATTCTGATGAAACAACAAAGACAATGTGAGCCATCTGCTAGCCAAATGTAGGCAAACGCTGCTTTTTTGGGCTGCTAAAGTTTCTGGAGCTCCTAAATTTGCAGTAAAATTCAATATTGCTGCTGGTAACTGTTTCTGTATTTGTAAAATTACATCAGGATATTTTACCTGCGACGTAGGAAGATGTGTTTGGCCTGTTTGATCATCTTCTCCAGCAGCCCCTCAGTCTGCTGCCAACTGGAGATTTCTGCCTTGTCATAGGCCAGTGGCCCTGCCAAACGCAGACGTTTGTGCGCAAAGGGAGCGCTAGAAGGGTGCGGTATCACCACAGAGCTCAGCTGCTGCTTGTGAAACTATAAAAGAAACAAATGCTGCCAATGAAATGTGCACTGAGACAATGAAATTTAAATTAATAACAACAGAAGTGTCTCCTGGCAGAGTACAAGACGACAGGTTTCCAGGGTTGTTGTAGGTAGAAGAACACAAATATATCTTAATATCTAAAAAAAAAATCCAACATTAAAACTTTAAATTTACAAGAAAAAACCCCCTCATAGATTCCTTCACTTTGTAGCTGTATTTTTCTTGTAAGCACCCTCTGCTCAGAAATGACTGTCTCTTCCTGAGTGCAATTCAGCCGGTGCTCTCTCCCTGTTAAAAGGGAGTTCTTCCTCCCCACCATCACCAAGTAATACTGCAGGGGACTATTGCAGTTTTCTCTTTAATTCTCTACGGTCTTTATCTTGCATTCTAAGCACACTGAGACCTGACCAGTATTCCCTAACTGAGATGGATTTTTTGAGGATATATAGTTAAAAGTTAAAGGAAAAAGAGAAAAAAAGGCAAAGCTTAAAAATATTTAACGCATTTCAGATCATATCTGGTAGGTTTCCTCCAGAGGTGGTTAATAGATTGCGCTCTACAGGAATCTCACTTCTCACCTCTCTCATCATCTGATGCAGATTGTGTTCTAGTACGTAAAGGTGGTCGTCCGGTTTGGGTTTCTCTGGAGATGCCCGGTTGTTTTTCTTCTCTCCCGTAGAGTGGCACAGTGAGATTGACAGCTGCAGACCTAGGGAGAGAAAAATCACAGGTGTGTTTGGAGGGGAGAATGACACTTTGGATGAATTAGGGCAGGAGGATCATCAAAGACTCCAGTCACCCCAGCCATAAACTGTTCAAACTACTTTACAATTTGAACAGTAAGTACTGAACAAGGTACTGCAGTATCCGGTCCCGAACCTGGACCGGATACTGCAGTACGTGACAATAAAAGTGATTTGATTTGAGTGTTCACTAAAAGTGAAAGAACATTCTTTACACTCTTGACAAATGTGAAAGCTGAATACCTTGACTTGATGACGGCTGCTCGTACGTAACATTAAGAATATTACTCAGAACATTAATATGGTGTTTGTTTTATAGATAAAAAGAGGAATGCAGCAGGTAGCACCTGTTACTTAACCTCCAGTAAAAGAGCACTAAAAAAGAAAGAAAGAAAAAAAAAGCCCACATTAGTCAGTCATTATGTTAAATGTTATTCTAGCTGTCAGAGCGCTTCATGTTCGTATTCATGCCTCTCTGCTTTGTCTTTTGGTCACTTCCTGTTTTACTTCCAAAGGTTGTTTTTATCGTGTCTTATTTTGGTTTTACCTCCTATTTTTTGGTCTTTTGTTTTCCTTTCCCCTCACTGTTCCCACATGTGTCTTGTTTTGTAAACAACTCTTTGTGTGTGTGTGTGTGTGTGTGTGTGTGTGTGTGTGTGTGTGTGTGTGTGTGTATATATATATAATATCACTTCTTGCCTTTCTTTATCAGATTGTCTGTCTTCCTCCATTCCCACCTGTTCTTATTTGGATCTTTCACCATTTGTTAATACCTATAGGTCCCATATTATTTCACATTAAGACGCGTTAACTCGAGTCTCAACGAATCCCCATAATGTATATTTCAAGTTTTAGAGAAAAATACCACACAGGTATTTTTTGTACGATGGCTGTGAGTCTACATTTTGGTTCTAAGTTCTATTAAATTACAACAAGATATTCCCATGATAATATCGAACAAAACCACTGTGTTGTCATGGTAGACATAGACTAATGCATCGATATTGTAGCATTTTTTAAAAATGTTTTCATCTCTTTAATGCCATCCACAATCACTTGACAAGTGGACAACCTCCCGTGCTCTTATTTTGAAAGTTTACTCTGTTGCGGCAGTCTCAACCCACGGTGAGACAAACTACATTTCCACCATTTTTGGACTGCAGTCCTAGTTCTGCTCTGAAGACCTGCTGTGAGCTGGAGGGTCCCCCTAACCTGCAGCAAGTGGAGAACTGGTCCTTGTGCTCAAGCACTGGGTCAGTTATTCTCTCAAGGCAAGGCATATGCTTCCGTATGACACACATAAGCACATACATAAGTGTGAGAAACACTGAACCAGGACCCCATTTGTGTCATATTCTCACCTGGGAATGGCTGTGAGATGATCTGGTTTTTCACAACAATGTGAGGGATCTGGGATTTGATCTGAACTGCCTCCCTGGACAGCTGGGCGAAGATCTCCTTACAGAGCAAAACATTCTGAGCCGCCTCCAGTTTCACGTGCCATTGCTGCGTACCTGAGCAGAGACAAAAGAAAAGACCAAGAGTTTTGTTTGTGGGATTTACTCTTACAATTTAGAGTGGGCTCAGTCATCCTTTGCCAAAGCCTAAAGAGCGCTTTCTCACACAGAATGTAATAATTTAGTATTTTCATAAAATGCCCTTCTAAAAAAAAAAAAAAAAAAAAAAAAACGTGGAAGAAAAGAGCCTCTGTGTTACTGAACAACTTTTAATGTGTATATGTGCTGAACCATACCAGCTTTGTTCTTTTGCTGTTGTCTGAAAAGGCTGACGGTTCCCAGATCACCAATGTCAGGAGCTTGTTTCTGAATGGACACCTGAAGATACAAACAGTATCTTTCTATTACACCTAATATATCTGGTAATTATCTAAAATCAAAGAATGAACAAGGAATGAGAAAAGATGAATAAAAACATATTATACATGTCATTTCCCTCTGACCTTGATGTAAGCAGACCCCTCCAGGTCACTGGGGATCTGGACGTCCAGTGGGCAGTAATCCTCTGGGATTTTTTTGTCCAGATCAATGTCAGTATTTTTGATCACTTCAAATGTGCCATGATGGGGGAAAAGGGAGCCTGCACGGGCAAACACGGAAGTTAGAAAACAGGTTTAAAGTGTCTTAATGTTAATCTGTAGGATGCAGCAGCACTGACTGAGTGAGGTGTTTTCCTCTCTTATCACCTGCACTGCGGTAGCTGAGGTCTCCCAGGATCTTGTCTCCAACTTTGCGTAGTTTCCACTGTGAGCGCAGCCGCAGCAGCTCAGAGTTGAAATCCCTTTGCCTCCTGTTCTCCTGGTTCTCTGTGACTGATTTACTGAGCTTCTCTGCGCCCTTTTGAAGGATCATAGCTGCTGTGGCCAATGATTTCTTTTTACTGATCAGCTGGAAAACTTGTGGTGTCTGCAGGAGTTGGAGAAGGAGCAAAAGATCTCTTTGTGGACAAACCTAAGAGTGCTTTGCTGACATTTAGAGATATTTTTGTAGAACCCTTAAAAAACCCTTAAAAAAAATCAGTTTAAGTGACATGTTTAATTTACCTTTCCAGCTGCTGGATCCTGAGACACGGGGTCTAAAGCCATGTACTTCTTCTCCTTCACCACACTGAGCACATCATAGAGTACACACATCTCTGTGAGGGCGCTGCGGAGGTTGTTACGCACCGAATCCCAGGGCCAAAGAGACGGCTGAAATTTTACTGTGCCTATGCAAGAAAACAGAAAATTGGGCTCGATTCCAACAAGTGATAAAAAACCTTATGTTCTGTTTTCAATTCATTTGTGGAGTCTACTTGGTGGTCCTCCTTTCTTCATCAGAGTCAGGAGTAAATTGTAAATAAAGTTTAACTTTATTTAGCTGGATCTCATTACTCCTGAAATCCATTTTATTTATTTATTGGAGCAGCGGGTGTACTCTTAGGATTGACAGAATTCATAATTCCATCAGTTTTCACAAGGCCTCCAACACCTTGCAGCCTCAAAACATGACAGGCTCCATTGTGATTTAAATGGTAAATAGATTGTTTCTTATACAGCACTTTTCTACTCTGAGCCCTCAAAGCACTTTACGCAACTTGCCTCATTCACCCATTCCCACAATCACTTTTTTTCTATTCTCTTTATATGTAACATTCACATGCTTTCATACTTTGATCAACTTCTAGTATCTTGTCCAAGGATATTTGGCATGAAAATTATATATTTATTAGTAATTATTCACCATCTAAGTGAAGTTCTGAACTGAAATGTTTAACCTATGATGAATGAAGTTCAGCTTGATATTTTATGTTGGCCTAAGGCACACAGCAGCTGATTATACCAAGGAATGTGTGATGGCTCGTGTAGCTCTAGCTCCTTGCTTTATTTAAGCATTTTACCTTCTTCCTCCTCTCCATCCTGCTTGCCCCATTCTCGGTCCTTGGGTTCTCCCTCAACATCCTCCTCTGAGTCGGATCCCTGGCTGAAGTCAATTCTTTGTGCCAACTTTGCCAAGTTCTGGGACATGGATAGAGGAGGGACATAGGTCTCGGTCCCATCCAGTGCCACTTCCTGCACCTGCTTCTCACAGGAAGACTCGATGCTGATCCTCACCGCTGGACCACCAGACATGATGACAGACTTGGCTGAGAAGTGGAGTGGACAGGCAGAAAGGGTTAGTCATCAAACACAGACACAGGGGAGACCAGAAAACCTCTGAATCAAACATTTAATATAGGTTGTTTAATAACCAGAACACTAAAATACTTCACTTCCAAATGTTAAAGTGAAAAACGAGAATTAGAAACTGCTCCTCAACAACTTTGGATGATAATAATTCAGCTCTTTTAGTCACTTTGTAACGTTTTACTAGTTAGCAACACTAGCTAGTGTTAGCTCTTTGCTTAGCTCATAGCATAAAAGGAGACTCGAAAGCTCAAGAGAACAGCTTAAAACACCAAATACTATTTTACTCCTGTAAATCTTACCTCTGGCGTTCACTAGTGTTGGAGGTATCGAGGAATACTCGGGTATTGCATTAAATGTTCCAGTAGCGGTGAAAGGCTCATCAATACAGGAACGAGTGTAACTCCTGCACGGTCCCCCTCCCACCGCGATTGTGATGAACGCTGAGGCTGGAAGCTGTTTCAAACGCTTTGTGTCACTTTAGCACTATTTACGTATTTAATGCTTGTATATATATATTATTGATGTATTTTTTTTATGTATTTTATGTTTAAATGCATAAAATGTTTTTTATGCAGATATAATGACTAGGAACTAATATTTCATGTGGACGGCAAAGACACGGCGGGCAGTTTAAACTACCGGATGTGACGTTTAGGACAAAGAAAAAAACAAAAACGTCCGTTTTTTGGGTTGGCATGGATTTCGGATAATAAACAGCACTTTAAGCGTCCTGCCTGGTAATTGCTTGTATAGTAAACACTTGTTTCAAGTTTAAGTTGTCCTACGGAACCTTTATGCCGGCGAACAAAGTGAAGCGTGCAAACATTAGCCGTCGCCGCTAGCTGAACCGCAACCTGCTGTTTGCTTTTTGGGGGGAAATGTCCGCCAGTGAAGTGCTCCAAAATGAAGAGAAAAGTGTCCAGATTAAGACCGAGTCCCAACGAAGAGGCTCGGATGATACGAGAGGAGCAGGAAAGGAGGAGAAAACTGCGGATACAGCAGGTAATAAGGCGGTGTTATGGCTTTCTGCTTCACTTTAGGTCCCTGATTTCCAGCACCTGTGGGATGTTTTCCGATGAAGCGCCAGTGCTTACTTGAACCCCTGTTTCTGTCTGATAAACACTATATTAAGGCTCACATGAGTTCATAACTTCAGCCTACATTAAATTTTACTTGCATGTGTAAAAGATCTGTCTTTTTATGTGCGTACAGTCATTTTTTTGAAGTCTGATCGGTCTGTTCTGTCTCCGAAAGTTGCTTTGACACATGAATAAACAAAGGCAGACAGTTTCAGGGTATTCGCGTAGTATTTCTTTTAGCATGATGAAGCTGTAAAGTCTCGTATGTAACTAACCAGTGAAGGACCTAAAGTTCACAAAGTATTCTGCTATGAAGTTTGCTGACACATTTTTATTTATTTATTTATTTTTTCAAATAAGATTAGATTTGCTGGTATTAGTGGCCAAGATTTATCTTTTGTATTGCATCCATTTTTTTCTGTTGACAGATGACGTGATGAAGATAATTAAGTTGGTCATCACTGTAACCTACTGTCACTATGCCATGTGCATAGTTCTGCGTGATATATGCACACTGAGTGTGTGTTTTGTGTTGACACACAGGTGCGGGAGCAGCACCGGTACATTGCACAGCAGATCCGCCAAGATGTTGAGCAGAGGCGACAGTATGAGCTGCAACAACTTGAGCGGGAGCTGAGGAAGGAGTGGGAGCAACAGCAGAGGGAAAAGCTCCAGAGGCTGCAGAGGTTATACCAGGAGAGTCTCCAGCTGCTCGGCCAGGGGCACAGGAATGCAAAAGAAAACGTAAGGCTAAAATAGTTAAAATTAGAGACACTAAAACGGGGATTATGAAAGAATAAAAAGAATGTATGAAACCAAATTTTGAGCCACATCAGTGCAGTGTCCACAGGGTTTCTGTGGGTCATTAAAATGTCTGAAATTAGTTAGAAAATGTCTTAAACTTCCCGAGAAGATTCATCTGTTTAAGACAGTTAGATAAATCATGTAAAGCAAGCTTCATATAAATATATAATTATATATATTTGCTATTATTTTAATTATTTAATTTATAAAAATATTTTTAAGTTGTCATGAATACTGAAATCCACAGATCAAAGTAACAGTGACAGTCCAAAATCCAAAGAAAAATATTTTGTCATCCTTTGGGGAAAAAACCTCCACCGAATACTCTTTGCTACGTTCTAGTTGTTGTGTATCCAACTAAGACATTTTGAGTGTATCATTGCACCAGCTGCTTGACCACATACTAATTTTTCACAACCTTAGTCTTTATTATATGGAAGTAATTGCAGGAGAGAGAGAGAGAGAGACATCCTGCATTTCCAATTCTCAACTGAAATTTTACAATGTGTCTTCTCAGTTGAAAGTGGACAAAAAGTTTGGTATGTTTTATCATTTGTACGCTGAAAGGATAAGACCTGTGCATGAAACTATTTTTTTTTTAAAGACTAGAACGGAAATCAGCAGTTAGTGATGTCATCCTATCGTGTCTGCAGAATGAAGGAGAAATGTCAACTTTTAATAAAAGCTAAATTTAAACTTTGGGAAAAAAACATAGAAGCTATTGAAAGACTGATTATGTTACTAAAAGTTTAAACTTTGAATGACTTTTGTCAAATAAATTATGTCCCCGAGCTAGAGCTCCAACTTAGGTTGGGTTTTTTCACTCTGTGAGAAAACAAAATATTAATGTTCAATCTGCTTAAGGAAGAAGCAGAGTAATAGTAGTCTAGCGTGCTTCAGTCTTTTGCACTAGGACACTTTAGTAGTATTTGAATTGTTTAGAAATGGCAGAATACACTGCACCATGTTGATATTTGATTCTTGTTAACCCTTGTCCATATGATATTTATTTTTCGTGGCTAAACTTGTTGTTCAAGGAACCCGACTTGGCAGCCATAGCTCAGAGGGAGGAGGAGAATCACGTCAAAGCAGAGGAGCGTTATCGAGAAGCGCTGAAGGAGCTCAAATCACAGAGGCTTAAAGACCATGAGAAGCAAAACCAGTGAGCGTCATCACAAGAATTTTCAGATGTTTATGTGTTTAAATTTAATCAGAATGAACTGATCATTAAACCTGTGGCTTCACTGTTCTGTAGAGTTGTCAATGCCAGGAAGAAGGCATTACTGGCAGAAAAGGAAAGATCAGCAAAGGTGGCTAGCCTTCCACTGCCTCTCCCAAACCCTGTTCAGGTGATTTTCCCAAACAGTGATAATAATTTCCTGAACGTTTCCAAATCCTGAATATCAAATGAAAGTAAAGCTAAATGAAAGTCAAGGTAACCTTGTCTTCTCTCCTTGAAGCAGAACATCAGTCCCAAAAAGCCACGTTTCGTAAGGAGATCGGATGTGAGTGCTTTCGCTACCACACATTACCACATGGCCAAGAGTACAGTGGACAGAGAGGTGGACATAAACCAGGTAAAACACCCTCTGATTTTTGTTTGTATTTACCAGCGCGATTTGTCAGAGTTATCTAATCGATCTGCCTAATCAGCCAAATGCCCACGAGGAAGCTGAGCTACATGCGAAAAGACAGCAGGACTTGGAGACAGAGGAAATGAGGAGGAGAGAAGAGCAGCTGGAGAAGGCTCGTCTCAGAGGGAGGCAGGCTCTGAGGAAGGAACAGCTCATGCAGGTACAACTTGCCTGTTAACCTGGCGACTAATTAACCTAGTCACTTACATGCCAGAATAAAGAAATTCTTGTGGAGGTTGCACTTTCATTACATGTTTAAAAAATGTAGTACTTTAACATGTTTGATAGGCTTGCATTTAACTTGTTTAGCTGTAAGAAGAGATGAGAACTGTTTACTTTTTGGTCATATGAAGTGCCTGATCGGTGTTTAATGGCCTCCTTTAGGATCATGAGCGTTTGTTGGTTGAACTGGAACACATGCAGCAGACAGATCTGCTCAGGAGGAGGCAGCAGGTGTCGCAGATGCCTCCTCAGATCTTCCAGCCTCTCTATAAGAGACAGGAAATGAGAGAAGACTTCCAGAGGGAGATGGAGTTCGCCTTTGAGGACATGTACACTGGAGAGAGGAGTAAGGACTCTTCATCGTGTATTTTGTAGCAAATCCGGGTTTTCAGTATTCATACATGTTCTTAAAACCAGAGAAACAACGTTGGCCAGAAATGGGCACTGAAGTTGCTCTGAAGCCTCTTTAAACTTTGTTAATTGTTACAGGGGTTAAAGGTGACCTGGTGGTCCAGCTGGCACCTGAGCCTCTTCCAGCCCACTCCACAACCAGCCAAGATCAAGAGCTGGATGTCACAGTGGATGAAATCACAACACCTGAAACAGAAAATGCACAACATGACACAGAGCAGGAACCTGGAAGCACTGAGCAGGAAACATCAGCTGAAGGTGACCAGAAGCACCAGATTTAAAAACTCAAGTCATTCTTGTGCAGTTTATAATAAGATCAGTTGTCAGATAATAGCTTACTGAAGTGTATTGTATGAATTATGTCAAATTCTGAGAAATAAAAAACCTTCTGGCCCAGAATGTAGCATGAATGTTGAAACCTTGATGTAATTTCCTTGAGTTTTTCTTTGTTTGCAGTGGTTTCCCAGAAACCTGCTCCTCAACGGGCATTGAAGAGGCTCCTGGATCGTATCAGGAGCCAAAGGAACCAGTGGATTGACCACAGCAGTCGCAGCTCTGCTGCTGATTCCCCAACGATCATCCGAGATCAGATCCCAGAGCGTGACATGACGATCGAAACAGGCTCTCTGATCAGCGGAGGAAAAGACGAATGGACCCCCACCGAGCCCCAGGAGGCTGACCGGTCTCCACCAGGTAATCAGTGACTGTGATCAGCTGTAAGAACAATCTACATAAATATTAATAAAACTATTAATATTATTTTAACAGTTTAAAAAAGTACAAATGTTTATTACAAGGTTATAATCTTGTGGATTTTTTTCTGAACTCAACCAGCATCAGAGAAAACGCCGCTGCCATCATCAGCTTCAGATACTCAGTTTCCTGCTGCTCTGGCCAATAGAATCCAAGAGTTTGAAGAAGAGCGAAAGAAACGGGTACGTGTTCATTTTAATTTCTGTGAGACTTTTCACTTAGATGGGAGGAGTTAATATTGAGAGTAAAAAACTTAAATGTCTGTACTCTGTGTCCCGCGATGGTTGGGAGCTGGTTTTCTAGTCCTGCAGAGATGGCACGTTCACTGTCCGCTAAAATCCGAGCATGCCTGCAGGGAGCTCTGTAGTCAGATGGAGGCGGTGTACAAAGTATGCGAGACTACTGCTCTGTGCCCCCCTCTTGTTTGATTTTCTGTGCCCCCCTTCTCTATTCTGTCCCAGAATTTTGACACTGCAGCAGACCATTGTTGATCGAACAGATCTTCTCTATATTGTAAGCACTTGTTTCATTGTTGTCCCAGTACTTCATCACCAGTTCACTGACTGGTTAGAACCAGGTTTTGCTGAGAAACTCATTGTGGGCTTGTTGTGAATTCCTGCTGGTGATTTTTGGAGAGGAGGTGATAAAGATTTTACCAGGGACTAGCTTTGAATTAACAGTAACACACCTGATGCAGCTAAAATTTTATCTTCTAAACTAAAACGTAGCTCAAATCTGAGTTTGCATCTAGTAGCATCACTTTTTAAGCCTCTTTTTTTTTTTTTCCTGCCCAGGAAGCGGAGCTTGAAAGGGAGAAGCAGCAGCAGATGTTTTTGCTGCAGGAGCTGGAAGACCAGAAGGCCAAGTTGGAGCAGATGCTGCTTGAAGCTCAGCAGGAGAAAGAACGACTGAAGGCTGCCGTGACCCAGGAAGAAACCATTAACCAACCAGAAGTGCCAGTCCATGACCACGATGTCATCTCTATCACCCCTAATTTAGCCAATGAGGTAGGTCTCTAATCCAACTGTCAAACCTCCATTCAATTTTCCTGTTATCAGGTTTTTTTAATGGCTATTGAAAATTCTATTTATTGGATTAATCTTGACATGCTCATAATAGCGAAGATGCAAAATATGTCATGGATGTTATACATGCGGTTAACATCTTCTGATGCTTAACCTCCTTGGGTCTAATATTACTTTAGTCTGAGAAACATGTTCAGTTGTTATTTGTTGTTTTTTGCTTAAAGTTGACCAACGTATTATGTATAATTTGCTCTTGCCTGATTTACAGTTCAAAATAATCTTCACATTGTTGTATGTGTTTTCCCTCATGACATCCTGACTTTGAAGCAAGCTACTTTAGTTCCTCCTCATTTGAGCAATTCTTCTGATTGGCTGCCTCTCACAAACAGGTTTGATTAACATGTAGGTGGAGCTTCTGTGCTCATAGCCCAGGGGCGGGGGAACTCCAGGCCTCAAGGGCCGGTGTCCTGCAGGTTTTAGATATCACCCTGGGTCAACACACCTGAATCAAATGATTAGTTCATTACCAGTTGCCCACCCCGTCATAGCCAGAGCCTGAGAAGATTATATTAGTGATGATTTATGACAATCCAGGACAGAGAATCAAATACAGCTTAGATGGGATATTTTCCAGATAAGAAGAGAAAAATTAAGTTGAGAAAATAAATCTAACAGATTCACACACACTTGGGAGGGACTGGTCAAAAACTAGTAATGTGAACTGTGGAAATTCAAGGTTTTGTCCTCCACCATTGTCTTCTGTGAGGGGTTTTCCAGGCTGTATGAGTAATCCCTTCCTTTGTGTTTGATCTTCACAGGTAGTTCCTCCTGCAGATAAGGACGACCATAGCAAAAGGATCAGAGAATACCAGCAGCGGTTGTTAGAGCAAAACAGGTGTGATGAATAAATCTGTTTGGGCCAGTTTGTGATTCTGAGTTTACATAACTTTAATGCCTTTGATGTTGTTGTTGTTTTGTTTTTTTTAAATTTTAGAATCCACCAAAGAGTGAAAGTGGCTCGCCAGCGCCTGGAGGAATACCAACAAGCTCTACAGATTCGTTACAACATGACTGCCACTTCATTACTACCTCCTGTTGTGCCTCCAGGCCTTGCTCATCCACCTCCAAACAGTACACAGTGTGTTCGTCATCCAGGTCGTCTGCAAGCTGCGCCGGCTCCTCTCCATGCTCCTCTCCACGCTCCCTGGGGCCCTTTGCAGGCTCATCTCCATCCCCCGCTGAATACTTCCCATGCTCCTCTCCACCCCCCTCTGCAGACTCCCCAGGCTCCTCCCCAGGCTCCTCCCCAGGCTCCTCCCCAGGCTCCTCTCCAGGCTCCTCCCCAGGCTCCTCTCCAGGCTCCTCCCCAGGCTCCTCTCCAGGCTCATGCAGTGCCTGTGTATAATCATGAATTGCCACAAACCTCTGAGGATGTTTCCACAGAAGAATCTGACACATTAACGTCCCCTCCGAGCCTATCTGGTTTTAGTCTGGCTTCCAAACCGCTGCCAGATGATGTTGAATCTGACTCAGACAGTCTGAGATACCAGAGACTAAATGACACGTCTTGGCTGACTGACAGCATAATGGAGAAAGTAACAGAGCACCTTCCAGAGAGAATGAGACCGCTGTCAGTCACCAAAGAGAAGCTGCCTTGTAAACGATTCACAGAACATCACTCTAGCAGCATCCCAGTGCAGCCATCCTCTGAACCCTTCAAAGTCATGAAATCGACCATCGCAGAGGTTACAGCTCCACTTTCAGGTTATGCTCTGGCTGAGGCAGAGGCCTCTCGGAGCACTGGATCCCTGAGCGTTGGAGAGGACAACATGGAGAGACAAAGACAAGAGTTGCAGGAGGCCCAGAGGCGAGTACTAGAGCAGAGGGAGGCACTGATGCTGCAGCAAAGGCAACAGGAAGAGGAGAGGCGGAGACAGGACTTGGAGATGGTGCAGATGAGGAGACAAAAGGAGACATTGCAGGCTCTGATTAATACCGATGCACAAGTAAGTGAGAGGACTGTTAAAGCAGTTATTTTGCAGTAAAAAAAAATCATAGTTTTAAGAAAGGATTGCGTAGAAACAAAGACTGAAAAGCAGAGTGCCAAAAAACACCATCAGCTTAAATGTTTAAGAGTGAAAGAACATGTGAGAAATGAACCATCCTGATGACTTTTTCTCACCTACAGCCAGTTTCTCGGCCTGATGGTGAAACTGCGGTTTCGGAGAACATTAATCAGAATCGCCTCCAGTTACTTGCATCCCTGCTCAAGGCCATAGAGGAGTCTAATGGAGGAACTTTATCACACCTAGAGGACCCTCAAGATCGCGACAGCTCCTCTGAACAACATCCATCCAACAGCAGTCAAACAGGTAGCTGACATGTTGAGAATGGAGATATTTTTGTCAAAATGATTTCTGGGACAAATGCACATGACTGAATGAAGTAAACAATAATAACGATCGTTCTTAAGTTAACAAGCACTATTACAAACCACTGATCTTTATTCCTTAAAGGGTTCGTACGGGTGCTTGAACTCCTTGAAAATACTTGAATTTTAATGTTGTCTTTTTCAAGGTTTGAAAAGTGCTTGAATTTCAGATGTGGTGCTTAAAAGTGCTTGAAAGTGTAACTGTATTTCATTCACAACAAATAACTATCTGATTGAATAGTTTTCTTATCAGATAGAGAAATAAAATGAGTCGCAAAATGTAAAAGCAAAATTTCCCCGCCTGGCTGCCTTGCGTCTGTTTCGACGTGTGACCCCGCCCCTCCCTCTAACAGTCGGGGATGAGTGCGCTAACATACCTGTAGGTTGCTGTTGTAATGAGTGTTTGATGGAAAACGACAATGGCGGAGTTGGCACTCTCCAGTCGCATGATAGGTGAATCCTAGTAAATAATTTTCCAGTACGTGTACGTTACACATGCAATTTTTAAAAATTATTATTATTATTATTTTGCTAGCTATCAAACTCGCTGGAGAAATGATTGAAATGCACTGAGAGTGATGCAGTGTGGCAGCGCTATTATGGTATATGCTGTGAACTTGGCTAACATTACTTGGCAGTAATGTGAGTTAATTTACTCAAGTGAAAGCTTGTGAGTGAAAAAAGAAAAAAACACTCCTTCCCTATTGGTGGAAAAATGTACCATGTCGACCAATCAAAAAATGATATGGCAACATGTGGCATTTGATCGTTTGGGAAGAGGGGGAAGTTTTAGGAGTGACCGGCGAGAGAGAGAGAGTTTTGATACGTGAGAGATTTGTGACGTTTACCGTGTTTGGAGTCTCAAGTTAGTGTGTTGTCTTGTGTAGTTAGTGTGTGGTTGTTGTTTTGTGTGTTAGTTCTACTAGTTAATGTCACAGTTGCTGCAAAAAAAACACTAAAGGCAGATTGCAGTGTAAACGCTGAGTGACACACCTGCTGTCAGACCTGCAGGTTTATCCCTGTGCTGTTCTCATCTGTGTTATAGTGGACACAAACTATTTTTTGGAGTTGCATAAATAATTTGTGTGCCGCCTTATTTGACGCAGAGCACCTGATTGTTCTGTAAATAGTTTGAAATGGTTATATGAAAAACGCCTGAGCCTTGGCTGCATTTTTAGGTAAATAGTACCATATAACTTTGTTTGCAAAACTTGTGCATATTTTTTAAGAATGTACAGTTTCTATTTGCATTTCAAGTTATGAAAATTATTCCTTAAACATGCTTGTGGTTTTTACAGTCAAAAATATCACTTTCTACTCATATTTTAAATTTGTGTCTGGTGCTCAAAGAACATTTTGGGCACGAGAACGTTTTCCCAAAAGCGTTTTCCAGCTTTTCTGCAAAAGTAAAAGTGGAATCTTGTCTTGTCTATCTTCGTTAGAGTCCAGGACGGGACACTATATCTTCATCTTTAAATTCAGGCTTTGTGTTTTTTGAATGTTGTCATTGTTGTTTCTCAACTTTAAAACTGTCCTAATAAACCTGGGCTTCAATAAAAACAAGTACCTAGCCATGCAGTCTACTGTAATGGGATTACAGCAAGTCAGTTTGTGAAAATTCCTCTCCTAGATATTCCACAATCAATTGTAAGTGCTTTTATTGCAAAGTGGTAGTGTTTAGGGATAACATGAACTCAAGTGTGAGCATGTAAAGTTGCAGAGCGATGTCACAAATAAAATGTAGAGTAATGCATTGTTTTTAAAAATGAAACAGTACACATTTTTTTTTGTCCATATTTCTGACTGGTTGTTTCTCTTGTGCTTTAAAGTTCAGAGTGATGCTGCTGCCGGACCTGGCCTGACATCAGTCCTCCACTCAGGACACCTCCACCCTCCACGAGCAGCAAAGCCCCCTGTGACACGCCTCAGGCTGGGCTTCTTGGAGATGATGACTGAACAGCACGAGCTCAGTGCTATTCAAGAGGTGGAGACTCCGGTCGATGCCAGCCAACTCGCAGGTCTGCTCAGCTGCAGTAAGACGTGAATATCGGGCAGTTTCATCTCCTGCATGTATAACACCGACTTATTTATTTGTTTTAGCTGTAGGCCCAGACAATGGTGTGACAGTTCCTTCACACATTGAACGCTGGGATCAGCAGGAGGAGTACGACTCCTCTATGGCTTCTGACAGGACTCTGCAGACAACCTCGGAGTTCAGCAGTGGACAGAAGATCTCTGAAAGATTATCCAGCTCAGGGACAAGTTCAGGGAGATCCAGCCTCTGGAGAGAGAGACTGCTACTGACAGAGGCAGGAGCATCTCCAGAATCCTCCATCTCTGGTGGGTAGAGAAGATTTAACATAGGGAAAAAATGGTACCACTGAATTCAGGGAAATTAAAGATTTCTTGACGTGGAAACACTGTTTTCTAGATTCAGTCCCAAGAAAAAAGTCCCCCCTTTCCTCAGACTCTGGGAGAGGAGCAGATTTCTCTGGTCCTGCAGTGACGAGCTACAGATCCCCCACAGAGGTAACCAGTCCAGTGACAATTTTCCCAGTGTTCATATAGTGTTTATCACTGCTCTTTCCTCCCCTGGAAAGCTCATGTAGCCAATAGTGGGTTAGAAAGCTACAAGGGAAGGAGCAGTTTTAATATGCAGGAAGTAAATGTCAGTGCATATTAATACTGTTATGTATATTTTAATACCCTCTGAGGTTCACATGATGATGTGGATCAATGATGAAAAATAGCCAAATCTGAGTGCTTGGGCAGCATCTGCCTCAGCCTGTGATTATGTTTGAGAAGCTGCGTGTGTGTGTGTGCGTGCGTGTGTGTGTGTGTGTGTGTGTGTGCGTGTGTGTGTGCGTGTGTGTGTGTGTGTGTGTGTGTGTGCGTGTGTGTGTGTGTGTTCGTCTGCCTGTGATGAGTGAATGGTTTGTGTTTGTCTTTCTTCTTTCCTTCCTTCCACTGAGCGATGATGTAAACATAATAAACCTGAATTGTATTAAATTAAAATACATTTCATGATGGTTTCTACACTTGAACTGAGCTCAGTGAGTCTGCGTAACACCAGGTCTATGTATGAGTCGGTACATGTTATAACCCAAACACAAATTTAAGTTGTCTCTCTACAAATGGAAAGAGGTCTTCACTGTCCATTTGTATGAGTGTTATCCTGTATATAAAAGATAAAAAGATTCTGAACTTGAAACATGAAGTACCTCAGTGTCTTTCTGTAATGGCCAGTAGGGGGAGACTCCTCTGGTAGTAAACAGATGGACAAAAGACGGACATCCCCACAGTAACATTTCCCCCTAACTTTGTATTTTGGAGCTTCAGTGTTAGTGTTTAGGTGGGGTTTCCTGTTAAAGTAAGTGATTCTTCAGGGGTTTGGTCTTTTGTTGAGTACATCACTGCTGGTCAGGATGCTCATATATACAAATGCATTAAATATTCAAAACATAAGTTTGTGTGTGCTTTCATTTCAAAATGCCTCAATATGTTCAACTGTATGAATGTGTGTCCAGAGTGTGTTTATCTCTATAACAAGATAAGATGCCATGACAGTTTATTTTGTGTCAGTCTCCAAACAGGCCTCCTGGGTCTGACAGCTTCTCTTCTACTACCATCTCCACCGGAAGCTACATAACTACTGACCCAGAGCAGAATGTAAACACCGGTGAGGAACAGCCAGGTGTGTAGGTGACATGTCTGTGCAGCTTTAAATCAGATGATCCAGCAGATACTGGGGTAGTTCTTCATGATTAAACGGATAATATGGTTAAACTGTAAGGATTATAAGGGAGCATGTTGTTTATATGTTACAGCTGTGTGCTGCTGTGCATTTGCATGGACTTATGCCTTAAACTTTAAAGTGAACCTGTTCTGCTCATTCCCACTTCCAGATGACTATTCTTGGATTTTAAAGTAACTTTGCATGATTCTGGGTCTTTGTGCAGCTCATAATTTCATTTTCTGTCTGAAAGAAGCCGTTTAAACTTCTCCTTCTTTAAAATGGCCTAATAAGACGACTTTGTTACAACTGACCATCACAGTCTCACAGCAGTTCTTGTTATAGCTGCAGCTTTGATTCATGTCCACGTACCCAAATGATTATTTTTCACATTTTATTATTATTAAAATATTAATAATATTTTTAAGGGCTGGAGAAGTCTGTGATTGTAGTGTGGAGGACTTTGCCATGGTCTGAATCATTTCATTTTTTTGGCTGCTCACATCAGAAGCCACAGCATGAGTCTCTGATGGGGCAGGTTTACACATCTAAACTGGGGCATTTTGGTGCTTTAGTGAAAGAAAAGCAGGGGGAAACGGGGAAGCAGGGACAGAGTAAGGTTATTGACACACAAGAAATGTTCATTTTAATTTTTATTATTAATCATGAGATTAATAAAAGGTTTTGGCAGAAAACTTACTTGGGTAGGTTTAGGAATTTCAAAAGTACTTGGTTTAGATTCATTTCACTGTATTTTTATTTCTTATTTTGCATTGTGTTTCTGACTTTGCTATACTTCTAATGTGCTGACCTGGTTCTTCTTCTTCTTCTTTAGATAAATCTGTCCTCCATAAACGCACTGATCAACAAGAAGGTGGAGCAGATTTACAACACGTCTCCTGTCTGTCTGGTGAGAGCTTCTGTGTTAAGGAAAACTCAGCGACAGGCCCTCCTGGTCTGTCTGTGGACTCGATGTTCAGTGACAGCAGTATCCAACAAATTATAGACAAATATACACGGGAACTTGACCTCTCCCTCAGCTCTGCTGGGAAAACAGGTACAAAATGGACATGTTTATTTGAAGGCGATGCTCTGTCTTCACCTTGATAGTTTAGGTAGGAGTGTTAAGACATGGTGTGATAAGATGCTGAGATGTGACAAAGGCTGTCTGATAGCACAGTGTTTTATTCCTTTGTTGATCTTTAGACAGTGAAGGCTCACATGTGGAAGAACACAGCGCTTCGGTCTCTCAGCAGTCTTTGTTTCGAGTCTTGGAGAGAAGAGGGGAGGATGAAAGCTCTGCACGACGCCAGTCTCTTCTCTCAGACGCAGCAGGAACGGAGACGAGAGGCCTGGTCAGTGATTCAGTTTTAAGCTGTTATACTAGAGTCCTTTGAAGCTCTTTGTAACAACTGTTATCGATATTTGAATACCCTGAGTGATGATGTAAACATAATGAACCTGAAGTGAACTAAGTTAAAGTACATTTCATGATGGCTTCTACACTTGAACTGAGCTCAGTGAGTCTGTGGGCATGCACATGTTGCAACCCAAACACAAATTATGAGTATTAAGCTGTATATAAAAGATAAACATAGACTCTGCACTTGAAACGGGAAGTACCTCAAAACCAGCTAAATGTCTTGCTTGTAATGGCCCGTTGGGCTCAGACTCCTCTGGTAGTAAACAGACTGGACAAAGGACGGACATATCCAGTAACATCACCCACTAGCTTTGTAGTTTGGAGCTTCAGTGTTACTTGTAGCAGCAGACTATATCAATCAGATTTTAGAGTTGAATTAGTAGAGTTTTAACTTGTACTTGTAGATGAAGCTACAAACTGTGTTAACTGACAATGGTTTTCTGAAGTATTCCTGAGGCCATGTGGTAATATCCTTTACAGAATGATGTTGGTTTTTAATGCAGTGCTGCCCGAGGGATCAAAGGTCACGGGCATTCAGTGTTGGTATTTGGCCTTATGTGCAGAGTTTTCTCCAGGTTTTCTGTATCTTTGATGATATTGTAGACAGTAGATGATGAAACCCCCAGATTCCTTGCAATTGTACATTGAGAAACATTGTTCTTAAACTGCTGGACTATTTGCCCATGCATTTGTTCACAAAGCGGTGAACCTCGCCCCATCCTTGCTTGTGAGCGACAGAACCTTTTGGGTATGCTCTTTTTTTGTACCCAATCATGACAAACACCCGTTTCCAATTAACCTCTTCAAAACAAGTGTTTTTTGAACATTCCTCAACTTTCCCAGTCTTTTGCTGCCCCTGTCCTAGCTTCTTTGAACGTGTTGCAGGCATCAAATTCAAAATGAGTGAAGATTTGCAAAACAACAATAACGTTTATCAGTTTGAACATCAGGGGCCCGTTCTTCGTACGTCGCTTACTACATCCAAGATCAAATGACACATCCAAGATCAAATCATCGCGCTAACCGTGAGCTCGCTAATCCGGTTCCCCGAACACACCTGCTGTTGACGATTACTACAGCTGGACGCAGTAATGTGACATCACTGGGTGTCGTAAAAGGGGCTAAGCATCGATAGTAGAAACATTGATCGGCAACCCTCTGATTGGTCGGCGAAAATGTCGAAGGAGCGCGCTCGGCTCGGTATTTTTCGGCAGCAGAGCAAGAACTCCTGAGTGAGGGATTTCAGGAGTTTCAGAGTTTAATCAGAACGCAAGGGAACACTGCAAAGGCTGCAAAAGCAAGGAGAGAGGGCTGGCAGAAAGTTGCTGACAAATTAAACTCGTAAGTAATTTAATAATAATAATAATATATTGGATTTATATAGCGCTTTTCAAGGCACCCAAAGCGCTTTACAATGCCACTATTCATTCACTCTCACATTCACACACTGGTGGAGGCAGCTACGGTTGTAGCCACAGCTGCCCTGGGGCAGACTGACAGAAGCGAGGCTGCCATATCGCGCCATCGGCCCCTCTGGCCAACACCAGTAGGCGGTAGGGTAGATTTATCATATCACACTATATTATCCAATATTATATTACATTATATTATATTGTTATATTATATCCCCTTTCACATTAGAGCCACAACAGGACCCACTAGAACATGGGAACAAGTAAAAGTGAAATATAAGAATATTCTACAGAATGGTAATATTTATCACTTATATTGCTTTTAGTCTCTTGGAAAGAGACCCTGAAATAATCTGTTTGTTTGTTTATAACAGCAACCAAGAAAAGGGCAGAGCAAAAAAAGACAGGTGGTGGTCCTGCACCCCCTCGTCAACAAGTTGGTTAAGTGAATAATACCCTCACGGGAATATCGATATCTCTCAATGAGCACACTGTCGCGCTGAGCTAAAGGATCCTGTCTATCCCGCAATATACGCTGAATTCTGAGGACTCTCCTTATCAATCTTGCACCTTCCGCAATGGGTTGCTCGCGTAAACGGACAGGACATGGCTGCGACAGGCTTCCCAAATCCACCTTCGCTTTTATAGCCGTGGTCTCTCATCTTGATTACACGAAGTAATTTACAATTACTACTCTGAAATATGAATTACATCTGTAATAATCACATACATGTAATAGAATGTTAATAGTACATTTCCCTTTTTTAGGCAATGACCTGTATGTATCTGTGTGACATCAATAAAAGGATCAAGTGCTGCATTATCTTCAGTTACATTGATGTTATTTATTTATCGCTGTTGCTTTCGTATAAATGAAGCGGACATACCTGCGTGGCCGCGATCTAATCCTGTTTACATAAAGTAAACCTGCTCCCGAGCAGGTTTACGCTTACGGCTCTGTTGCTATGACAGCAAGTCCCGGATGAGCTTCGGGGAACCGAACGATCCAGGATCACGCGAAATCGTCAACAATCTAATCCAGCTAACCTACTTAGCGAGGTACGAAGAACGGGCCCCTGATGTCTTGTCTTCGTAGTGTATTCAACTAAATATAGGTTGAAAAAGTACACAACATCCCAACTTGATTGGAATTGGAGTTGTACATCTACAATGACAATATAGGGCTATTCTGTTCTATTATGTTCTAGCCAGTCTCTAAATTGCAAAAAAAAGTGGAAAGTAGATTTAGAAGAATTTGACGACTTCTTTTTTTTTCTTTTTTTCCCCCTGTTATCGTTGCAGGAAGTGCACAATCAAGTGGATCCCAAAGTGGGCGAGTTCTCTGCTGGAGCCTCATTACTGGTTGACGATCATGAGCAGGATTCTTTCCGGCCTCTGATTGGTCAGCTGGCAGACCGGTCATCCTGCCTCGTTACCGAGCAGAGGGATTCGGCCCTGGAGCAGCTTGTTGGTCATCCGTCAGCTCACTCATCAATGCTTGGTCACCCTCCGGGCCAGCTGTTCTCCCCAAGTGTGGGTCAAGATGGATGGGATTCCACACTGAGTCGGATGATTGGTCGGCTCTCCCATCAGTCCAGCTCTCACTGGTTGAGCGGCGGGCGAGACCTTTATGCAGGTCATATGATGGGTCGGATGGAGACGCAGCAGTCGACCTCATGGTTAGATGAAGCTCCCGATGAGAGCCAGATGAGACCCCTGGTAGGAGAGCTGGACGAGTCTGCAGAACAGCACAGTGGAAGCTCAGGTAAAATGATCATTTGACTGAATTTATCAATTAATGGCTGAATATCAGGGAAAGTGAGTGAAACCTAATATCACATTCTTAGCTACAGTGCAGTGAAAATAACTAAATATATCAGTAATTTTATAGCAGGATATGTAGAGCTCATATAATATGCTGTATATAAAAGATGGACCTAGTTTCTAGATCTAATGGTGTATTTTTGCAAAACATAAATCAAGGTTTTCCCCTTGTGTGACTGCAGTCATTGCCCCTAATAGCCAACTGGACGAGAACTAGTACAATCAATACCTGGCATCAGGTTACAATGATTTATTTTCAGAACCTGAAAATTATGGCATGAAAGTAAGTTTTTAAAAAAACACTACGTAGAAATGTGATTTTTAATAATCTTTTTCAGGGAAAATGACCAAATATTAGTTTGCTGAACAACTTTAGCTTGAATTCTTCCAATTGTGAGTTTTTGTCTCATTTACAAGTTTCCACTTCAGTTGAAGTTAAACACGAGCATTTTGTAAATAATGGCCCCCATTAAAGTCAGAAACAACAGTAATGCAGAGTATGCTTTTGGATGATCACTGCCACATCTTGGTATCTGTGAGCTCCACCCCTCACCCAGTTTCAGAACACAGAGATGGTGATTTGTAGAAAAACAGCCAACTTGAGGCTTAAAAAACAGGACCATTAAATTATGGGACTTAATTCATCTTCTATAAACAGTCTCATACAAACCAGCTGTCTTCATAAGCATGTCCACCATGAAGTTTGACGTGTCATTCATTTGTTTGCAGGTAAAAGAAATCGTGTGACTCTTGGTGTCTCAGCTGACATCCGGGTCCCATCATATCCAGCGCTGCCTCCCGAGGCCTCATCACACAGTGCCTCTGTCCCAGCTATGAGCCCACATCCACAGGATCCGACAACGCAGAATCAAACCAGTTCAACAGACATGGACTCAGGCAGAGCTGAAGGTGTGGTGCAAAATATTCACGTAAGACTTTACTGGGGTCAGTCATCTGTGGTGACACTTTACAGTAGCAATCAAGATAATCCATTTATTAACTGGTTATTAGAAAGTTGAAAATTATGTTAAAAGTGCATAAGCAAGGAGGTGAGGTGGCAGCTCCCTTCTTATGCTTGTGCTTTTTCCTAAACCTGGCCGAAGTCAGGTTTAGGAAAAAGGCCTGGTCTGGGTTTGCTTAAGGGTGCCCAGCGAAATAAATCATCACTCCAATGAACAGGTGTTAGTATGTGAGGAGTTAAAGTGAGACTCCATGAGATAAGGTGCTACTCCTAATGAAAGATTGTTTTTCACCATTTTTAGAGTTTGCAGGTTCAGATTCATTCCACCCCCTTTTGGCAGAGGTCACCCAAAACGAAACAGCAGACCTCTCCATCACCTTTCACCAGCCTGAGCACAGCGTGCACAATTTTCCTGACGTGCATCCAGCCACCAGGGAATGCAGTGTTACCACACCTGTAGAGGTCATTTCGCACTCTGATCTTTCTTCTGTGGAGTCCGAGCCATCACCAGAGCGTCTTCGAACGGAGGAGCCAAACCGCAGCCCCGCAGTTTCCTCCACCTTACATGAATCCTTCTCCCAGCTCATTACCACCCAATGCCATCCCCAGGAGTCTGTTCTGATAGTATCTCCCACCGTGAGGGCAGATGTTGAGCAAACTGCTGAGATTCTGTCAAATTTATCCATGTGTGATGAGACACCTGCTTTGGGTGTGTCACGGGTAGAGGAAAGGCTTGGAGGCGCGGATTCAATCAGTGCCGAAGAGATCAAGTGTGGTCACGGTCCAAATCTGAGGAATGTTTCTCCTGTCTCTGATAAGATACTGGTATGAATCTGTGATTTGTTACTTTGGTCAACTTTGAAAAAGCACAGTTATTTTAGTAAAAACTGTTATTTCTGGCGTTTTAAGTTAGCTTTACCTATTTTTATAACTCGTTGTTTATTAGGAAGCAGCCAAAGAGAAGGGGATCCTGGAGCAGTCTGAGATCACACTGGTGAGCCTGACAGACTCTACACTGCAGGACCAGGAGTCCACCAGCTCAGAGGAAGAGGGAGCTTGGGTAATCAAGAATCCAGATGGAAGGGGTGAGGAAGGGCAGAAAGGCCAAGAGATGGAGGTGACTGTTCAGAAGTGACGTGACTGAGTTTTCATTCAGGTTACTTTCTCATCTCTAAACATTAACATTTACTTGTAGGGTGCAGAATCTACGTTGATACCTGAGGAGACTCCAGAGTACGACAGCCAAACACATCCAGGTAAAGCAAGTGGAATATATCTGCCTGAAATATAACAGAGTCAAACTGGTGAATTGTGGGAAAACCATAGGCCTGAACAACGAAGCAGGACTCTGAGCTCAGGGAGGTAACTTCAGGTTAAACTCTGAGTTTTAAATGTAAAGTCGTTCATGTCTTACTAGGGTACATCGCCATGGTAACTTATGCTGCAGGATAAGTGCTCCAGATCAGGTTATAATTGATATTACAGATCACGGACTACTGATCAAATATGTCACAGGATGATTCCTTCTGGAGGATCCCTCAGACCTCATTGTGCTGGTATTAAGGGGCTCTAAGATGGTCTACAGTTTTTGTTAATCATCAAAAAGCAATATACCGTAGTACTTTGAATCGCTTTGTAGTACAGACGTCAAGGGACTGATATACATATTTTCTCTCCTAACATTACATCATTTTTAAGCCAAAACTTTATAAACCTGACCGTTACTTCCTTCCCTCTTTCCAGTGACAGTCCTAGAGTTTCAGTGGGGTCCGTGCAGAGACCAGCCAGATGTCAACCAGCAGAAACTTGCAGCTCTGCTCCAGAGATCCAACCACAGGGTGAAGGAAATCAAGGCCAAAGTTGCTCTTGCTAAAACTCAACGTGAGCTCCAAGTGCTACCAGAAGGAAGTGAGCAAGCTAAAGCGAACACATGTCAACCAGTGACCTGTAACACAAAAACTAAACCAGAACCTCTACACAAGGCCAGTACAAAGTCAAAGGGAGAACAGGCCCCACAACAGATGGAGGAATCTGGTTTCATCAAGCAGCAGAAACCCCCCCAGCTTCTTCCACCAGGTACCACCAGAATAAAAATGAGAATTACTTCATCCTGCATTAGGGAAATTATTTTATTACAGTGGTTGCATGAAATCTGCCAGATGCTTCTGCCTGAGAGATAATTATATTATAGAGAGTGAGGGTATGTCATGTGAGATATTTCCTGTCCTTATGACAGTGGAGCTGAATCAGTCTGTTAGAGAAGGTGCTCCACTGCCTGTCCAGGAAGCCATGCAGGAGGTCTGGATCATCCACAAATGATAATAGTTCCAGATGTTTTTACTGGCTCATTTTAATCATTTCATACACTGCTGGATAGCTTAATCTTCAATGGTATGTCTTTTTATTATAGATGAGGCGCCTGGTTTGAGGCAGCACGCAGGTTTATACCAGCTTATGTAGTGCATATTAAAGAAGCCTCTATGTTTGAAAAATTTAATGTGGAAATGTGTTAAACCTGCATTCTTTAGAACCAAATAGCTTTGTCATTGCAAATAGAGCAATAATAAATAAAAAATACAACAAGTAAGCTATAAATGGCAGCATGAGTCAATTATCAGTGCAGACATTTATTGGTGCATGTAAGTGACACAGATGGTGTTTGGAAAGGACCGGTCTCTGAGCCTTGAGGTGTGGGTTTTGGTTGATCTCTATCCTCTGCTAGAGTGCAACAGTTCAGATGGTGAGAGCACTCCCTGATGTTTTGTGCTTGTTTGAGTATCCGCCAGGTAGGGCCATTTATATTTTTTGTTTTCTGCTGTTCTCACCACTCCTCACAGTGCCTGTTTGTCTGCTACAGAACAGCCTGCATACCACACTGGTAAGCGGTGCATTACAACAGACTCAACTGTCGCACTGTAGAAAGAAATGAGCAGTTGTTCCTCCCAAATGTCCTCTGATGTGCCCACTTTATTATGGCAGGTTCTCTGGAAGGACTTTACTCTCCATCAGTGGGTCTGAGTCTGTTTTGCTTTCCCCCCATAGTCTTAGTGGTGCAAACTGAACACTGTGCTGATTGTCGCTCTACCTGTCTCCATATACGGACTCCTCTTCACTTGAGATTAGCCCAGAAACATCTGTGTCATCAACATAATGATGTTGGATAAATGAACAGGTCTGCAATCAGAGGTGTACAGTAGGTAAGGAAGGGACTCTGCAGATAACCCTGAGGAGCTCCAGTGTTCAGTGAAATGGATGAGAATGTGTGTGGGCCAAGTTTCAAGGTCTGAGTCCTTTATCTGGTGCAGAGAAAGCCCAGTGGATGAGTTTGCTGACTAAATGACTGGGATGATGGTAATTGATGGAAACAGTCACTAGCTAGAATTGGCTAATGTCCCCTAAATAATTTTTTTAATTTATTTTTTACTCACTTCACTGCTTGTATCGAGTCTGATTATGTTGTGATGGTGTGTAACGATGACATTTTGCTATTTTCTCTCAGTGAGTGATTCCGAACAGAAGAAGCTGGATGACATGAAGATCTGCACGCTGGAGCAAAGGCGACGTAATCTTTCCAAGATGCACCAGAGAACTCAAAGGTAGTCAAATAATATTTGGAGTTATTCAGGTAGTTTAAACAGAAGTGTAATTTACCAGATCAAAATAATTTTGTTCCGCAGGCTGTATGAGCAGCTGGAGGAGGTGAAGCATCGGAAAGCCTCGAAGAGTCGACAGGAAGATTATGCAAAAAACAGACTGAAAGCTAAGGAGTTCCACAAGGTGAAGCGCTTTAATCATACATAGGCTTCTTGGAGCTGCAGGAACTTCCTGAATTTAAGTTAAAAGAATGTTTTTCTCCCATCTCTTCACAGAAAACCTTACAGAAGCTTCGTGCCAAGCAGACCCAACAGTGATCGACTTTGATTGTGTCATAGTTTACTTTGAAAATTTTATTTATAGTTTTATCAATAAAGCATTTTAAGTTATTTGCACTCAAACTGAATCAGAAAATTTATCAGATAAAATTATGCAAAGTAAAAATATTTTGGCAAATAACAGTACTGAATATTTGAAATCACTTTCACACGAGTGTCTTTAATGAGGAAACATTCAGGAGATCGTTTACAGATGAACAAAATGTTTCTCAGCTCAGTCAGTTAAGATTTGCCTTAGTTAAATATTAGAGCAGGAGAAATATGAACCTGAATGAATTATTAAACACATAATGACATTAACATACTGTCTAGTGTGGATACAGATATCAAGCTAGTAAATGTAATTTTGATTTATAAAATTGCTGTAAGAAAGGCCGGAGTGGAGGAGGAAAGAGGCACTTTCTGTATCTGAGCTTTGCCTCACTGGTGTTCAGAGTTTAGAGTATGTCTTAGTTTTGGGACTCTTCTTCTCGAGGGCTGCCTGAGCTGATTTCATCAGATCTTCAGTCTGAAGCATGCTCATGTTCCACGTGGCCTGGAGAAGGAGAAATTATGAATTTAAGTCAGTACTTTAAAAAGGGAACTTTATAAGTTCATATGCATTTAAGTGAGCATGCCACATCCCCTTTATGCTATCAAGTGTCATATAAAGGACACCAGGAAACTGAAATGGAGGGAATGAGGTAGCAATGCCAGATTCCTTCCGTAGAACTCTGAACACAAACCTTAAGAGTGACGTTGTGAAGCTGACAAAAATATGCACAGAAAACTTTGTCATATTATATTCATCCTTACAATGTAATCCAGTCCATCTGCTACGCTGTGGTTTCTGGCATAGATGAGGTTTATTTTGGTGCCCTGCACAGCAACTGGGCTGCGACCAGCAATCTCTCCAGCAATCTCCAGAGCTCCAGCCATCATCGCCTCCTTATCTGCAAACACTCGGCTGAAGAAGAAGGGAAGGGTTTCAAACTGTTAGAATGAATAAGTGCTTTTAATTTGGAAAAAGAGTGATGAGGGAACATTGTTTACCTGACCAGTCCGCTGCTCTTAGCTTCATCAGCATACATCTTTCTCGCTGTCAGAGCCAGTTCATTAACAAGACTGTTGAAAATAGAAATAGATTTTTTTTTAACCTACAAGCATTCAGTCACTTAACAGTGTCATGTCATAAATTTCTTTGAAACTTGTCCCAATTGTAAATCATGCTGCTGGCTCACCTTTGGCTGCCGATGACCTTCGGGAGTCTCTGGAGTGTTCCAACATCTGCTGCAAGTCCAATATCAACCTCCTATGGAGCCAAAGCAGAGGGCATCATCAATGCTACATTTAGCAAACAGAATCTCAAGATCTAGTGTGTAATCTCTGCTCAAAACCTTGCTGTAGGATATGACAGATCAAAGAGATCAAGATCTGTGAAATTGTTTAACACAAATCTTCATAAGTTGGTCTTAATTGAATCAGCTATCTATTCCATGCTTTCCCAATTGTCCTCACCACAGTGATAAAATCAGATGATTATACCTTAACTTGGAACCAGGCGTCCTGGGTGCACAGGCGAATGTCACAGGCTGTAATCATGTCAACACCTGCCAGAGAAAACACCACCTACGGTTAACTCACCGAAGCTCCTTTCTCCACCAAACTCAATGCGTCAAACACCTCCACAACCAAGAAGCCTGTATCACAGCCTGTGGGTTTCCCTGGCTCCTGCTAGCATCATGTCCATGCAGTAAACTAACCAGTTATATATCAAAGCTTGAAAACATAGTATTTTCAAATGTCTTGTTGTCTTCTAGGGTCAAGTCGAAAGCAGCCATGGGGAAGAGGGGCATATGTATAGTTTCAGCCACCGCCTTCAGAACACAGCAAATCTCCTTGGGGAGATATTTCAATTCAAATTCATCCATACCACAAACACGTTGGACTGGTCCAGCTGAATGACTCAATTAGGAATTTTAGGGGATTTGAAGCTTTTCACACAGTGGCTACAGCTTCTTATATCTGCACACTTCTCAAAGCATCATCCTCCTAACTTCAAGTGTTAAAATGCATAAAACAAAGGCTTAAAAAACAAACGAACATTCATTTATTTCTTCTTGGCTGTAAATGCGTTTATTTCTGCTGTAAAGTTGGACATTTTAACACGAGACTCTTTGGGAATTCACTCCCTTTTGCAGCCAGACTCAAGCAGACATTCGAGGAACTTTAGTGTTTTTCTAACTCCTGTACCTTAAGATGATTCACTACAGCACTGTAATCTTTACAATGTCCTACCTGCTCCTACACAGGCTCCATGGATGGCCACCACAACAGGCTTCGGGCACTGCGAGAACACAATTCAAGAGGAAACGTACTTTAATGATAGTGAGGGAGAATTTGTAAGGAAGGGAAGCTTGGTGCACGCTGGGTCCTACTGCTCTTACACTACAGACATTAACAGTGTGACAGTGTATCTTGTATTGAGTTCTTACTGTTGTTTCATGCAGGTCACACAGATGAGCAATGCCAATGGAAAAAAATATAATTTCATTACAAAAACTGGAATTTTAAAGACAAAATAACCATAAAATAAATCCTATGTTTGTAACTTCTAATCTGTCCTAAGGCTTTCTTTGGCTGAAGTAAGATTTCCACCATTCATCATTTATCCAATTCATAGCCAGGGTTGGTGGGGGGATTAAGTCTATCCCAGCTGACCCATGGTAAAAACTGATGACTGAATTTTAAAAGATAGCAATACAACAGTGGACATGAATGCAAAATGAGCTTTCATGAACCCTAATATTGTTAATATAACTTATCTTGATTTAGAGAGGCAACATCTGAGCAAGAAGCACAGTTCAGGAACCTTCCTGATAAAATCTGATAATTCAGTCACACCTCATGTTTGTGACTGGTTCAGTCTTCTCACTCTTTACATTAATAATGCGCTCTGACCTTCTCTATGACGGAGAAGGTCTCTTGGAATTTCCTAATCTTTTTTTTTAACCCCCAGGAGATTCTGGCTGTGTCGTCTCCTTCTGGTTGAAGTACATTGTTCATCATGTCCATGAGATCGATACCTGCGCATTAACACAGATGAGATTTTACACACTGATTATACTCCACTGAGAGAAGAGAACAGAGGTTTTAATATTCTGTATACCCACCAGCTGTGAAGAGCTTCCCTGCTCCAGAAACTACCACTGCTCTGCACTCGGGGTCCTCAGAGAGCTCATTAAAGCAGGTCACCATCTCACTGGCAGAGAAACACAAGTTCAGATCAGTGTTCACCCAAATAATAATTTAGCTTTTAATTCCAGTGATTAGTTTGACTTTTTGAGCTCTTTTATGTCTGATAATTTAACACTTTTAGAGTTCCATGTATTAGCATTATATTTTTTATTCACACTAAATGATGCAATATTGATTCTCAACGATTCACGAAATAGTAATAGTCTGAATATTGTGTTCACTTGTTTGTAGGGAATGACTGTATTTATTTAAACTCTTGTATGTGCTTCTCTCCTGATCAGAGGACTGAATACGTTTGGGAGCTAGCCTACTTGCTGGTCTGTGCTGTTACACAACGAGGGTTGCAGGATGAATGAAAACAAAAACAAACTTATACAAGTGCTTTTCCCCCCCTCACACACTATACTCCCAGCATAAGTAAGAGAAGCCAGCTGAGGTAAATACATGCTGGGTATGATGAACCTTCTCTTTATTTTCACCAAGATAAATAAGGAATATGGACAATATGGACTTTCTAACTGAATATAAACTGTGAGACAGGTTCCAGCATCCAGGTATAATATATAGCATTTGTCATGCCTCTGACACTGTGTAAAATATGTATATATGTAATTCTGATTCCTGCCTCCAGAAAGCACTGTTCATGGCATTGCGTTTCTCAGGCCGGTGAAGTTCAACATGCGTGATGGACTCTGTAGGACGACTGATGGCCAGGGTTGTGTACGGAGGGGTGGCACCACCTGAAGATGACATGGCTCTGGCCACAGTTTGACTAGGAAACCGCAACCCCTTATCTAAGAAGAAAAAACAGAACAACATTAGACTGTGGCCGAGAAGCAAGAGTCGTGAAAGCTACAAGGCTACAATGGACTATTCATAGGCCTTTTCTCATCTTTACCATTTTGTATCTTACTTACATTCAAGGCCTCAACTCACCTGTACACCTCAGTATTGGTTCAGTTTTACAATAAAGTGGTACAGTTTTACAGTAATTGCAATAGTTATTGAAAGGAAGAGGATACAACTAGCACAGACCTATAACAACTGGACAATAGAAGAAAAAATAAATATTGTCTGGCCTGATTCTCGATTCTGATCTTGGTGCAAAGAACATGTTGCCTCGCAGCAGTGGTTTCACTAAGCATCTTCTGAATACTACGTCTATCTGAGTGTTGTTGCTGACCATGTCCATCCCTTTATCACCACAGTGTACCCATCCTGTGATGGCTGTGTACAGCAGGATAACAAGCCATGTCACATGTTTCCAGTACCTTGGTGAATCTGTGACATGAAGAATTAAGGTAGTTCTGAAGGTAAAAAGGAGTCCAACCTACACTAGGAACCTAATAAAGTAGCTGGTGAGTATAAATAAAGAAAAAAGTCAAGATATGATTAACAAAATTAAAACAAATATATAATGGGGTCATTAATCACCGCAACTCTGTCAATTTAACCGCTAAAATAGTAATTTCGTTTAAGCAAGTGATCAGTCCACCACTATTTATTCATGTTTTTCCACAGTCAACTCCCTTTTCTCACTTCTAGCTACTCAAATGCAGATATTGTTTGAAGAAAAAAGAAAAAACATATTTATACACTATTAAACTATATAAAATACATGGAGCAGAAAATCAACATTTATGACAAATTAAAATCACTACTATAACCTGTATAAAGTACACATTTTCTTGCGCTTCTACTCTGGACTTTACGGCAGCGCTTATTCTCCTTCATTGCTGATCGCAAAGAACAGTTATGCTCAGATGGAAAGATGATGCAATATTTGAGTAATTGTGTTGAACTAGAGCATAATTCCCTCCCTTCATTTTTGTGGAATATGCAGACGATAGAGATGAAACTTCCAGACGTAGTTTGAGTCGTTGGACGAGAGAAAGAATGCGTCGAAAGTTTCACGTGAACTTTCAAGGATGATTTTTAATGAATTTTTGAATATGATGCAATCAGACTGTCTAAATGAAATCTGTTCGTATGTGTGCGCGAGTTTGCGATTAGCAATGAAGGTGAAAGGGCGCTGCAGTATAGTGATGGGATTTCCGGCTCTTTTTAGAGAACCGGCTCTTTCGGTTCCAAACCGGCTCTTCAGGTTGTTTTGTTGCTTCAATTAATTTATTATTAACAATAATATAAAATTATGCACAAAAGGAATTACCAATGTAAAAAAAAGTGGTTTTATTTATATAGAAATATATGCGGTGGCCTCTAGAGACAAAACACGTACAAACTCCAAAACACATTTCTAGCATGAACTGAACTTCCAAAACAGAGCTACCCAGATCACTTAAATTACACAATTGAAAGCATGAAAGCATATGTGTATTGTTTGTGTATTTATACACAAGCATTCATATATAGTCAAATAATTAAAAAAAAAAAAAAAAAAAAAGTTCATTTACCTGTTACTACCACACACCAAATCCGGTCATTGGTACTTGCTGGCTTGTGTAGCCACTAGGTAACAAAAGCTCAACACTGCCCCTAGCATCCTGGAGCACTTCGGTTGTATTTTATACGTGTTTTGAGTTTTTATGTGCTTCTGAGTTTTTACGTGTTTTGGAGTTTTTACGTGCTTCGGAGTTCGTACATGATTTGAAGTTTGTATGTGCTTTGTCTGTAGGGGCCACCGTAAATATACTTTTATTTATTCACTCCACATAAAATGTAATAAATAAATCATATAATACAAAAATCAACTATTCACATTTCAACTTTTAACTATTTAAATTTTCAGCTTTTTCCTTTTACAAATTTAAAGTGAAACAACACAAAACACTGCAAACCACAACACAATTAAATATAAATTATAATATGAAAACAAAAAGAACATTCATATTCTCTGTCATATGGGCCTGCATGACTAACTTTCTGAATCCTTTATCATCTGCAACTGAAAATAGTTGTGGATGATTACTATTCCTTTCTAATGTGAGGTTGTTGTCCCTGGCTCTTTCTCTGTCTCTCCCTCCCGCTCTGTTCCTGTGCTACTGAATGTAACTACCGCCCCTCCCTCCTCTGCCCAGCGTAAAGCACAAGGCTCGCATGCTGAGTGAAGCGGAAAAAAAAGTGCGAGAGAGAGAGAGAGGGTGAGAGAAAGAAAAAAAAACCCCATGGCTCGCGATAAGGCACCGGCTCGCGTCGTTCACGTCAAAGAATCGGCTCTAAGAGCCATTTCGTTCGCGACCGACCCATCACTACTGCAGTAAAGCCTAGTGCAAAAGTGCAAGAAAATTTAGGCGGCGGAAAAGAGGTGGCTGCTTCACCGCGGCTCACAAATGACGGCTTGACCGTCACTTGACCGCGATCTTACAAACCACTGAAGCTGCACTGACGAGCTTTCACCCACTTATCCCTATAAAAGGTTTTGTGCATCGACACACGGCTCCGAGCTAAAACAGCGACAAACATTCAGAACATCCGGTGTATTTTCACACGCTTTGATGGGTTTCCCTACTAATTAACAACAAAGTTAAAATAATAATAAAAAAATACAAACAAATCACCGACACTTACATTTGGTGACAGCTGACCTGAAAACCACTGCCAACATCGCCCTTTGAACGGTGCAGAGTCCAGACCGTTTAGCGAGGCTGCATACAGAAACAATCATTCACCTGGCCCTCTGGACATTAGCCAGTTAGCTTTGCTAAAGCTAAGTAGTTATCAGCAGGGATCTTACGTGAGTTAATCGGTAGTTCACCGGTTATCCTTCGCACAAACAGCAGACATACAGCGTGGCTTTACTTAACAAATGTTAACGCACAGCTCATTAAATGAACCCGTGACGTCACTATGTGAACTATAAACAATTCGAACATTCCCTAGCTAAGTTAGCACTGGCGCTGCCGTAAAGCCTAGTGTAGAAGCGAAAGAAAACTTATGCGTCAGATAAGAGGCGGCTGGCTTCACTGCAGATCACAAATGACGGTTCACTTGACCGTGTTCACTAAACAGTCTGGACTCTGCAGGATTCAAAAGGCGATGTTAGCGATGGTTTTCAGGTCAGCTGTCACTAGATGTAAGTGTCTATAATTTGTTTATATTTTATTATTTTACTTTAGATGTTGTGTTAAGTAGTAGTAAAACGTATCAAATCGTGTGAAAATACACTGCATGTTTTGAATGTTTGTCGCTGTTTTAGCGCGGAGCCGTGTGTTGAAGTTCTGGAGTCAAAAATTGGAAACAAAACCTTTTATAAAGATAAGTGGGTGAAAGGTCGTCACTGCAGCTTCAGTGTTTCGTAAGGTGCAGGGCTCACTTTGTGTTCTTTAATTTCACCCCTATGAAATATAAAGAGTCTTTTCAAAAACCAACCAGAAAACATTACACAGCTTCGAGAATACACGACTGAGGCAGGCTGGTCCTAATATTAAGTCAAGTCAAAGTCAAAGTCAACTTTATTTGTCGATTCTGCCACATGTACAGGACATACAGAGAATAGAAATTGCGTTACTCTCAATCCCTAGATAAATAGCAAATGAACATTTAAATATATTTAAATATAAAAGTGATTAAAAATGCAAGTAAAATAATTAAAAAGTAAACATTTAAATAAATACCTTTAACTGCATTTGTTAAAATAAAAAAACTTAAAAAAAAAAGAACAGAGCACAATAAAAGTTGACTGTGGCATGTCCTATCCTGTAATACTATCCTAAATTAAATAAAACCACCATACATTGAACTGGACTTGCCAGTAGCTAAGGACCATGAGAGAAGAAAATCACACGTGCAAACCAACTCTACACCCCAGGTGCCGTACAACAAAAGTAGTGTGGAAAACGACCCACAACCGAAGGTCCCACAGATACTGAGTATCCTCAATTCACTGCATTAAAAAAAAAAAAGTCATAGGCAATAGGGCACTTAACATCAGACTAGGGTTGCCAACTCCCTGAAAAATAAATAAGGGACACCTCGTGGCCAGGGCCGGGCGACCCAGTTGTCTTCACCCTTCCCAGTGTGGTGAATTTTCTAGCTCTTTTTTTGTGTGTGAAATTATTTTTTTTAACCATTTGACTTGAAGTTGATTTAAGTACATGCATATTCTATTCTTTGTGATATGAACACATGTGAAACAAGTGATCATTTAGCCATTTATTTTTAGCTCAAAATGACAACATTAACACAATAAAACAGGTCTCTTTCTTAAACAGAAGCCTGTCATGTTTAACTTTTGAGAATATAAGTAAATCTTTCTTTAAAAGAACTTTGTCCTGCTTAACTTAAAATAATAGAAAATAATAGAAAGAAAAATATTCTTGTAACAGTGCACATTTAGTGCATTTAGTACAATTGGCTTCAGTTGAGGTATTATTTCAGCTTTTCTAATGCTAATCAGCTGCTCCTGTTTGTAAACCCGCTTGTTCCCATGATTACGCATCTTAACTCATCATCATTATTCATCTATGTATTACTTTTATGTATTAGTCATCAATTTGTTGTAATCATCTATCCTTGCAGTTGTTTATTACACAAAATAAATTATATTATCATACTTCTGGCCACATAGCGCTGATATTCACTGCACATGCCCATATTAACGTTTTCCAGCCAGGTGTTTTCCTTTTCCCATTCTTCCCTTTCTCTGAGGGGAACAAACATTGCTGCTCTAATGCTGGGCTCACACTGTGCGGTTTTTGGCCCATTTTGAGACGATTTTTGAGTCGTGCGACCGTTTTGGTGATCGGACCGATTTTGGCCTTCATCGTGCGTCGTGTAGTATACGTGGGGTAACGAGAAGTGATTAACACCTCACGACCAGCTCCCGATCATCAATCGCTCGTGAGGATCTCACCACAGCCGCTCACACTGCTCACGCGCAAACACGTAAACATCGGTGAAAAAGACGGCGCAGCACGGCAGTGCAGCGTGTGATCTGGACACAAGCGATGGAGGCACAACTGTAGAACTTTGGAAAGCTCATCCGAGCCTTTTCGATGTGGCATCACAAAATTATCACGACCACAACAACCGTGAAAACAGTTGGATTTACACTGCTGCTCAATCACAGCTGCCTGATCATGTTTTTCATTAGCAATTTAGCAAAGTTGATGGTGGTGGTGGTGTGTCTGTGTGAGTGAAAGACAGAGAGAGAGAGAGAGCGCGACAGATTTTCTGTTATAACCTTCATTTTATGGAGGCACAGTGTGAGCTCTCAGGTCGCATCAGAGCATCGGGCGGTATAGTGTGAGAGTACATCGTGACCTACCAACTTCTAACCCCTGCGAGTCAATCGTGCAGTTTGAGCAGGAGCTGAATATCGCGACTGAAAAAATCGCACAGTGTCTGCCCAGCTTTAGGTGTACTGTCGTCCGAGACTTGCACCGCAGTGTCGGCGTTTGTTTCCCTGTTGGCCATGCTTCTTGTTGTGGTCATCTGTTGTCTTCCGGTATTTTCTCCGCAAGCGACCTTTCCTCGACCAATGAGATGAGCGGTAATCTGAATTGTCATACTCGAACTGTCATAAGTGTGCTGTCAGCTCATTGGTCACAAAGCAGGAGAGGGGCTGGGAATTATGTTTTCAAACAAAGCGTTAATTCCATTAAAAGTTATAGGCCACTTTTGGTTCTCACTGTATTACGGGATAAAGTGCGTCCCTTATTAGCTCAATACGGGACGTGTGCTTTTGTTTCTAAATACGGGACGATTCCGTATTTTAAGGGACGGTTGGCAACCCTACATCAGACGCATTGCTCACAGTGAAACTACAAAATGTACTCCCAACATAATAAAAACACAGACGATATTTGATCCCAGCGCACTCCAAAAAGGAATGACGCTCTCTCTGACGAATGGTACAAATCAAATGTGCAGGTACAAATGTCACTGTAAACAAACACCAGAAACGTAAAGGATCCCCAGAGTCTGGCTACGTGGTCAAACCAAATATAAACAGTGTCACAAAACTGTAGACGGTACAAGACAGCAGTTCCTTAAAGGACGGGGCCAAACGGCGGCTGCTGCAGACGTTTCCCTCAGCTTGACTGGGCCGAAACGATCAACACTGCCCGCCGAACAGGCTACAGTGGGCAGCAATTAAATCCCTGCCGGTAGAAGGGCAGCCGCCCTCTCCAAAACGGCAGAAAATAAATACACGGCCACTCTGTAACTGTACAGCCTGAAAAGTATAGTTACAGTACATTAGTGTCTAATACCTCACTCACAAATTGAGCAATAAATTGGGAAAGCTTCTCTTATTCTGATTCTTTTTCTTCTTCAGATTATTTATTGGTGGTTGACAAACAACAAAATGTTGCATTACCGCCACCTACTGGTGTGGAGTGTGGACCGAAATGCCAAAAATAAAAATCCATTCAAAGCTTCCCAAGCAAACTAGTCTGCCTTAAAAAACCAAAATATGGCCTGATAACATTCACTTCTCAAGTTCTTACGAAATAAATCAACCAAGTCCACTTTCATGTAGCCAAGCTTTTTGATTAATTGTCTTCTCTCTGCATCATATTTCTAACAATGCAATAAAACTTGTTCTGTTGTTTCCTGTTCTCTGTTGCAGTCACACTCCCCTGTACTGTGTTTTCCTATTAAAAACAATGCGCTATTAAAACCTGTGTGTCCAAATCTAAGTCGAGATATAACTGTCTCCTCTCCCCTGTTCCTTCCTGTGCTTCTCATTTCTCCTGTTTTTCCTTTGGATTTTGTAAAACCATCGCCCTCTCCTAGAGATGACATGTGGCGGGCTTTGATTTACATATAAACTCAGAAATATCAGATAAATCAGGAAGATCAAAGGTGGAAAGGGGCTGAAAATGGAGAAAAGGTTCTGGAGAGGGGGTAGACACAGCATTTGAACTGAGTTGCCGGATGAATGTTATTCATTTTTGTAGTGAAGAACAGCATCAAGGAGTTACAGATTTCAGAAGAATAGAAGTGTGGTGGTAAAGCGTTGGGGGGCTGAAGAAGTTTTTTGAGAAGTGAAAACATAGTCCTGGAGCTACTCTCACAAGAAGTGATAATACCAGAGTAGAAGCTTTGTTTGGCCTGATTGATGGAGTCTTTATATTGGAGTACATGATATTTATAGATTTCTGCGTCAACAGTTAAAGCAGATTTCTTATAACTACGCTCTAGCTGCCGAGCTTTGGCCTTCAAAACTCGGAGGTCAGAGGTAAACTAGGCAGCAGAGCGAGCGAAGGAAACAGTGAGTTTTTACAGGAGCCAGAGAATCAAGGACAATGAGTAAACAATTATTATTATATAACAACAGATCATCGGGGGTAGAATAGAAGACAGGATTGGGAATATTGTCCAATCTGGTAACGAGAATGTCCATATCAATGTTCTTGATGTTGCAGAACGAAATTAGGCGGGTTGGCTTGGTAGAAGCGCAACAGAGAGTGAGGTTAAATGAAAGGAGGAAGTGGTCAGTTATGGGGATTTCAGCAGCAGAAAGATTCGAGGGAGTAAGACCAGAACAGCAGACCAAGTCCAAGGTGTGTCCTTTTTAGTGAGTGGGAAAGTTGACAAACTGTTTGAATTCAAAGCCCTTGAGACAGGAGGAAATGTCTCTGGTGAGCAGAAGGTTATTATTTTCGATATGAATGTTGACATCTCCTATCAAAGTAACATTTGGGGAGAGAGATGAAAGGTGGGTTAGTAGGTTCGCAAAGTCACTGAGGTTAGGTTTGGGGGGGCGGTATACAGTAGCTATGATGGTGGGAATAGGTCCAGTCAGCTCACTTAAAAGTCACTCTAGAGAACTAAATCGATCAAAATTAACTGGCAGGACTTTCAAGTGCTGGCGAAAAATGATCGCGGGACCAACCCCACGATCTGAGCAGCAAGGTTTCGAAAAGTAAACAAACCCCAGAGGAGTGGATTCATTCAGTTGAGAAAAGTCATCAGGTTGTTGCCAGGTTTCAGTTAAACAGAAAAAGTCAAACTTACAGTCAGATAGGAGCTCTTGGATGAGAGGCCCCTTATTTGTCAGTGAACGGCTGTTTAGAAGACCGACGCAGAGTCTTCTTTGATTGATATACTTCTTTGTTCTGTCATTTCCATAGCATTACACCAACTACAGTTAGATGTTTAACTATCTTAAAAAGTGTGCCATTCAAAAAGCAATGACCTGTTCTTATTTTATTTATAATTGTCTCCTCCCGGCTACTTATTCCTCTGTTTCCAGTAACTTCATCTGTATTTTGTATGAATGGGGAAATGAAGCCTGTGTGGCCTTATACCGACAGACACCACCCTGCAATTAAAGTACAGGGGTGTTTCCACTCAACACAACCTGACAAGCAGCAAGAATGAGCGGTGGAGAGTAGTCCATTTAGCTGCATATAGTTTAATTGCGTATAAATATGCTTTTTCTTTTTTTTTTCTTCAAACAAAAGCTGCATTTGAGGAGTTAGAAGTGAGGGGAAAAGACTAACTGTGGAAAAACATGGATCAATAGTGGTGGACTGCTCACTTTCTTAAACAAAATTACTATTTTAGTGATTAAATTAGAGTTGTGGTGATTTATGACTCCATTAGATATTTGTTTTAATTTTGTTTATCATATATTTACTTTTTCCTTTATTTACACTCACCAGCCACTTTATTAGGTTCCTTGTGCAGGTTGGACCCCTTTTGCCTTCAGAACTACCTTAATTCTTCATGTCACAGATTCAGCAAGGCGCTGGAAACATGCAACATGGATGGGTACACTGTGGTCATACAGGGATGGACACACTCAGAATAAATACCAAAATATTCTTGGGCAAGATACTAAGCCCAGGTTGATCTTTGATGTGTCTGTCAAGGTATGAATGTGTGCAAAGAAAGCACTTACATAGAAGAAGAAGAAGAAGAATGTTCAAATCAGTGCTCAGAGTAGAAAAGTGCTATATAAAACCAGTCCATTTACCATATCTACAAATAATGAGTTGTGGTCTCCTCTGAAGTCTGTACACGGACTAATCAAGTGCCCTGATTGCTCTCCATTCCTGGACAAGTGCAGCCTGCAGCTGTGAAATGGTCACTGTGGCTGCTTGTGTTGAACACATCGACTTAGCATGTCCCAGACATTTTCACAGCGAGGTGTACTGGGACTAAATGCTTGGCTGGACTGTGCAGACATTGTTGTGCTGAAACAGTCACAGGGTGTCACTATGTCGACTCAGATCACCAGTGGTCATCTCATTGACATCCAAGGCTGGACATCCATGCCAACTTCAGTCAGTTGTGGAATTGTGGCACTGATGACAATGTTGTGCATACCCTTGTTTTGTTTATTTGTTGTTTATTCGGTGTGTGTCTCTGTTCTATAATACTGGCTTGAGAACACTGTAGACTGAACCAATACTGAGGTGTACAGGTGAGTTGAGGCCTTGAATGTAAGTAAGATACAAAATGGTAAAGATGAGAAAAGGCCTATGAATAGTCCATTGTAGCCTTGTAGCTTTCACGACTCTTGCTTCTCGGCCACAGTCTAATGTTGTTCTGTTTTTTCTTCTTAGATAAGGGGTTGCGGTTTCCTAGTCAAACTGTGGCCAGAGCCATGTCATCTTCAGGTGGTGCCACCCCTCCGTACACAACCCTGGCCATCAGTCGTCCTACAGAGTCCATCACGCATGTTGAACTTCACCGGCCTGAGAAACGCAATGCCATGAACAGTGCTTTCTGGAGGCAGGAATCAGAATTACATATATACATATTTTACACAGTGTCAGAGGCATGACAAATGCTATATATTATACCTGGATGCTGGAACCTGTCTCACAGTTTATATTCAGTTAGAAAGTCCATATTGTCCATATTCCTTATTTATCTTGGTGAAAATAAAGAGAAGGTTCATCATACCCAGCATGTATTTACCTCAGCTGGCTTCTCTTACTTATGCTGGGAGTATAGTGTGTGAGGGGGGGAAAAGCACTTGTATAAGTTTGTTTTTGTTTTCATTCATCCTGCAACCCTCGTTGTGTAACAGCACAGACCAGCAAGTAGGCTAGCTCCCAAACGTATTCAGTCCTCTGATCAGGAGAGAAGCACATACAAGAGTTTAAATAAATACAGTCATTCCCTACAAACAAGTGAACACAATATTCAGACTATTACTATTTCGTGAATCGTTGAGAATCAATATTGCATCATTTAGTGTGAATAAAAAATATAATGCTAATACATGGAACTCTAAAAGTGTTAAATTATCAGACATAAAAGAGCTCAAAAAGTCAAACTAATCACTGGAATTAAAAGCTAAATTATTATTTGGGTGAACACTGATCTGAACTTGTGTTTCTCTGCCAGTGAGATGGTGACCTGCTTTAATGAGCTCTCTGAGGACCCCGAGTGCAGAGCAGTGGTAGTTTCTGGAGCAGGGAAGCTCTTCACAGCTGGTGGGTATACAGAATATTAAAACCTCTGTTCTCTTCTCTCAGTGGAGTATAATCAGTGTGTAAAATCTCATCTGTGTTAATGCGCAGGTATCGATCTCATGGACATGATGAACAATGTACTTCAACCAGAAGGAGACGACACAGCCAGAATCTCCTGGGGGTTAAAAAAAAAGATTAGGAAATTCCAAGAGACCTTCTCCGTCATAGAGAAGGTCAGAGCGCATTATTAATGTAAAGAGTGAGAAGACTGAACCAGTCACAAACATGAGGTGTGACTGAATTATCAGATTTTATCAGGAAGGTTCCTGAACTGTGCTTCTTGCTCAGATGTTGCCTCTCTAAATCAAGATAAGTTATATTAACAATATTAGGGTTCATGAAAGCTCATTTTGCATTCATGTCCACTGTTGTATTGCTATCTTTTAAAATTCAGTCATCAGTTTTTACCATGGGTCAGCTGGGATAGACTTAATCCCCCCACCAACCCTGGCTATGAATTGGATAAATGATGAATGGTGGAAATCTTACTTCAGCCAAAGAAAGCCTTAGGACAGATTAGAAGTTACAAACATAGGATTTATTTTATGGTTATTTTGTCTTTAAAATTCCAGTTTTTGTAATGAAATTATATTTTTTTCCATTGGCATTGCTCATCTGTGTGACCTGCATGAAACAACAGTAAGAACTCAATACAAGATACACTGTCACACTGTTAATGTCTGTAGTGTAAGAGCAGTAGGACCCAGCGTGCACCAAGCTTCCCTTCCTTACAAATTCTCCCTCACTATCATTAAAGTACGTTTCCTCTTGAATTGTGTTCTCGCAGTGCCCGAAGCCTGTTGTGGTGGCCATCCATGGAGCCTGTGTAGGAGCAGGTAGGACATTGTAAAGATTACAGTGCTGTAGTGAATCATCTTAAGGTACAGGAGTTAGAAAAACACTAAAGTTCCTCGAATGTCTGCTTGAGTCTGGCTGCAAAAGGGAGTGAATTCCCAAAGAGTCTCGTGTTAAAATGTCCAACTTTACAGCAGAAATAAACGCATTTACAGCCAAGAAGAAATAAATGAATGTTCGTTTGTTTTTTAAGCCTTTGTTTTATGCATTTTAACACTTGAAGTTAGGAGGATGATGCTTTGAGAAGTGTGCAGATATAAGAAGCTGTAGCCACTGTGTGAAAAGCTTCAAATCCCCTAAAATTCCTAATTGAGTCATTCAGCTGGACCAGTCCAACGTGTTTGTGGTATGGATGAATTTGAATTGAAATATCTCCCCAAGGAGATTTGCTGTGTTCTGAAGGCGGTGGCTGAAACTATACATATGCCCCTCTTCCCCATGGCTGCTTTCGACTTGACCCTAGAAGACAACAAGACATTTGAAAATACTATGTTTTCAAGCTTTGATATATAACTGGTTAGTTTACTGCATGGACATGATGCTAGCAGGAGCCAGGGAAACCCACAGGCTGTGATACAGGCTTCTTGGTTGTGGAGGTGTTTGACGCATTGAGTTTGGTGGAGAAAGGAGCTTCGGTGAGTTAACCGTAGGTGGTGTTTTCTCTGGCAGGTGTTGACATGATTACAGCCTGTGACATTCGCCTGTGCACCCAGGACGCCTGGTTCCAAGTTAAGGTATAATCATCTGATTTTATCACTGTGGTGAGGACAATTGGGAAAGCATGGAATAGATAGCTGATTCAATTAAGACCAACTTATGAAGATTTGTGTTAAACAATTTCACAGATCTTGATCTCTTTGACCTGTCATATCCTACAGCAAGGTTTTGAGCAGAGATTACACACTAGATCTTGAGATTCTGTTTGCTAAATGTAGCATTGATGATGCCCTCTGCTTTGGCTCCATAGGAGGTTGATATTGGACTTGCAGCAGATGTTGGAACACTCCAGAGACTCCCGAAGGTCATCGGCAGCCAAAGGTGAGCCAGCAGCATGATTTACAATTGGGACAAGTTTCAAAGAAATTTATGACATGACACTGTTAAGTGACTGAATGCTTGTAGGTTAAAAAAAAATCTATTTCTATTTTCAACAGTCTTGTTAATGAACTGGCTCTGACAGCGAGAAAGATGTATGCTGATGAAGCTAAGAGCAGCGGACTGGTCAGGTAAACAATGTTCCCTCATCACTCTTTTTCCAAATTAAAAGCACTTATTCATTCTAACAGTTTGAAACCCTTCCCTTCTTCTTCAGCCGAGTGTTTGCAGATAAGGAGGCGATGATGGCTGGAGCTCTGGAGATTGCTGGAGAGATTGCTGGTCGCAGCCCAGTTGCTGTGCAGGGCACCAAAATAAACCTCATCTATGCCAGAAACCACAGCGTAGCAGATGGACTGGATTACATTGTAAGGATGAATATAATATGACAAAGTTTTCTGTGCATATTTTTGTCAGCTTCACAACGTCACTCTTAAGGTTTGTGTTCAGAGTTCTACGGAAGGAATCTGGCATTGCTACCTCATTCCCTCCATTTCAGTTTCCTGGTGTCCTTTATATGACACTTGATAGCATAAAGGGGATGTGGCATGCTCACTTAAATGCATATGAACTTATAAAGTTCCCTTTTTAAAGTACTGACTTAAATTCATAATTTCTCCTTCTCCAGGCCACGTGGAACATGAGCATGCTTCAGACTGAAGATCTGATGAAATCAGCTCAGGCAGCCCTCGAGAAGAAGAGTCCCAAAACTAAGACATACTCTAAACTCTGAACACCAGTGAGGCAAAGCTCAGATACAGAAAGTGCCTCTTTCCTCCTCCACTCTGGCCTTTCTTACAGCAATTTTATAAATCAAAATTACATTTACTAGCTTGATATCTGTATCCACACTAGACAGTATTTTAATGTCATTATGTGTTTAATAATTCATTCAGGTTCATATTTCTCCTGCTCTAATATTTAACTAAGGCAAATCTTAACTGACTGAGCGGAGAAACATTTTGTTCATCTGTAAATGACCTTCTGAATGTTTCCTCATTAAAGACACTTGTGTGAAAGTGATTTTAAATTTCCAGTCTTGGTAGAATAAAGAGGGCACATCAGAGGAGATTTAGGAGGAACAACTGCTCAGCTCTTTCTAACGTGCTGCAGTTGAGTCTGTTGTAATGCACTGCTTACCAGTGTGGTATCAAGGCTGTTCTGTAGCACAGCGGTCTCCAACCTTTTTTGTGCCACGGACAATATTTTCACGGACCGGCCTTTAAAGTGTCGCAGATAAATACAATAAAATAAAACTAGTACCGGTACCGAAAAAAATACGATTTATTCATAACACACGTGAAAAGACCCAGGAAAACAGAGTTAACGATCAAAACGATAACAAAATAACGCTGAAAACCGATTAAAAACCCTGAAAACCATACATTTCACACCTGAGGCTCAACTCTCCTGGCCCAGTACCAAACGACTCACGGACCGGTACCGGTCCGAGGCCCGGGGGTTGGGGACCGCTGCTGTAACAGACAAACAGGCACTGCGAGGAGTGGTGAGAACAGCAGAAAAGAAAAACATGGCAAAACGAAAACTGGAGGATACTCAAGCAAGCACAAAACATCATCAGTGATGGTGTCACAATAGAATCTTACAAGAAAGAATCAAAAATTGTATTCCATTGTGTTTTATTAGCTCCGGTGAAAAACAAGTTAACAATGCAACATATGCGGGACTTTTCGTGGCTGTTTTGATATCGCTCTCTCTCTTTTAACCAATCAAATTTCGCTGTGGTAGAAGCTTTAAACTCGGTATGACCCAGCACAGCTAAATAGCTGGACATGCTCGTTTACCATTTAGATTTAATGTTTAATATTTAGATTTAACATTTAAAATTGTGTTTTAAATATGTAAAGTTACAAATATTTTACTAAATGTTGTGAAAAAATGACTCGAAAAAACATGTTTTTGTAAGGTTTTGAGGAAAAAACTTGCCGTTAATTTCAGTATGGTTCACTTTACAAACGGCGCCCCATATTGTTCCCCCTCCATGCATCGCTACCTTATCGAGATGAAGGGGTTGGTGTGTCCCAGGCAGTGGCGGTCCTAGCCTGTTTGGCGCCCTGGGCGAGCACTCCCTCTGGCGCCCCCCCCCCCTCACACACACACACACACACACACACACACACAGACAAAACATATTAAGGATTGTACATTAACATAAAGCTGTTGTACACACACACATATATGAAGAGAGAGAGTATGCACAGTATGCGAACGGCTACCAAACAGCCATCATAATACGTCATACAATGAGAACAGAAACAAATCAACAATTGACAATGACTATGATGCAGAGATTTTTAAAAATGACTGTATTTGATACTACAGAATGTATTTTGGGACTTTGTTTTTTTTTCTGCTCTCCAGGCAGTTTAGTGTCAGTGTTGACCACGCTTGCAGTGAAACATTCAAAAGGGACAAAGTATTTAAAGGGAGACGCGACAGAACTTCACGGCCTGCTTGACTACCTGCGATGTCATGATAAAAGACTTACAAGCCCAGAATTCACAGGCAAGTAGCATGGAAGCTGTTGTCTTATTTATGACTGACTATGTCCTAATGTTCTCTGTGAACATACTTGTCTGCAGGGAGTCCTCAGAAATACCTGGTGTGCAGTGAAAGACCCTGTTAGTTGCTGAAGTAAAAAGCAAAACAAACTGAGAACATATAATGAGGTGATTTGGTTGTGTGTGTGTGTGATCATTTTCGCTCTCAGATGAAACTAATGGGAAAACGGCACTACTGAAGGCTTTGCTGAACCTGAAAGGTGGAAATAACAACACAATTGAAGTTATCCTTGACATAGCAGAGAAAACTGGAGATTTAGAAAATTTGATCAATGCATCGTATACAGATCCTTACTACAAAGGTAGGGTGAAGGAAAACTGCCAATCTTAAAATAGACCTATCGATGTTTCTGTGTTGTACTGGCAAGCCTTTCAAGATAAATTATGGATCATACAAAATTGTGATGACTAACCTCAGCTTGTTTCTTATAACAAAAGTCCTACGTGTAACAGGTCAGACAGCCTTGCATGTTGCCATTGAGAGGCGGAGCTTTGAGCATGTGAAGCTGCTAGTCCAGAAAGGAGCTGATGTGCAAGCCAAAGCAAATGGAAAGTTTTTCCAGCGTCATGCTGAAATGGGCTTTTATTCTGGTGGGTAATGTCATATTGGTGTTAACAAGCTACACTTTCTGTCTCAGTTGTTTATGGCTGAGTGTTATCTCTAAGCTCATCTGTTTGTGTTTCCATTAGGGGAGCTCCCTCTGTCATTGGCTGCCTGCACCAACCAGCCTGATATTGTGTCCTTTCTCATGGAAAACCCTTACAGAAGAGCTGACGTGACTGACAGAGACTCACAAGGAAACACTGTTTTGCACACCTTGGTGGTCATAGCAGACAACACGAAAGAAAACACAGATATGATTGCAAAGATGTATGATGAAATACTTGTTCAACAGAACAAGCTTGACAAAAAAGTCCAGTTTGTAGAGATTGAAAATAATGATGGCATGACTCCTCTAAAACTGGCAGCAAAGCTCGGTAAGATAGAGGTACAGTGGGGCAAAAAAGTATTTAGTCAGCCACCGATTGTGCAAGTTCCCCCACCTAAAATGATGACAGAGGTCAGTAATTTGCACCAGAGGTACACTTCAACTGTGAGAGACAGAATGTGAAAAAAAAAAAAATCCATGAATCCACATGGTAGGATTTGTAAAGAATTTATCCGTAAATCAGGGTGGAAAATAAGTATTTGGTCACCTCAAACAAGGATTTGATTTATTTCTAAAAGACAAAGTGCAGCAGCAAAATCAGTGTCACACAGCAACAGCATGCCTCTCCTCATCCCAGTGTGGAGTCCATGCAGCTCTGCTTACAATATATAAAAGAAAATACAATCTATCAAAACAACGATTCTCCCAACAGCCACTTTAAAGTTAAATGTTATAGTGGGGTAAAACAGAGACAAATATGAAGCCACTAATAATAACTTGTAATATTTAAATCCCCACTAAGATGGATCAATTACACAATACATATTCAAACAACTAACTTTTCTCAACATGGCTGGAAATACTATGCAGTGTGCAGCCTCAGGTGATGAACTCATTATACACATAAAACATAACCTATACATTTACACATACCTAAAAGACAAAGTGCAGCAGCAAAATCAGTGTCACACAGCAACAGCAGGCCTCTCCTCATCCCTGTTTAGCACAAGTAAGGACCACATAAACCGATGGTTTAACAGATAAAACGCAGTTCCAATTACTATTTTTCTCGTTCAAAGCAATCAAAAACACTTTGGGAGCTTTTAGCCAGAAGAACTAATACTTAGCAAAGAAAAATACACCAAATTTAAATGTATAATTTAGTACAGGGAGAGGAGCTACAGAAAGTGTGCCTCACCAGTGTGGAGTCCGTACAGCTCTGGCTGGGAAACCCCACACACGCAACATGTTTACAAGTGGCGTCACACTGATTAATGCCCCACTTCAACAGTGACATGTGGAACCTTAGTTTTACATAAATTAAATTTACACAATAAAAAATAAACTACAGTATATACAATACAGTTTTGAGAATGTTCACACTCAGTATATTATATCTCAGCTACACGCGCAGTTCCAGGGAGCTCCGCAGGCCTCTGAGGTACTGTAGGTGGGCGGAGATTTGAAGCAGCTCCCTCCCTGTGAGCCAAGTGAAAGAGCGCACCGTCACAAGCGAGAAGTGTCCCGAGAAGGCGGCTCAGCCAGGAACCTGCGGGAGGCCATCGCTTCTCGGCCTTTTGGCTAAGATCAAGTGTAGTATCTGTTCTTATTGGAGGTCTTTAAAGAAATATTAGAGGGGGAAGAGATGGCGGAGAGTATGAGGACGGGTGTGATTTCGTTATTATTTAAGAAAGGGAATCCTCATTTACTTGATAATTATAGACCGCTCACTATGTTATGTGTAGATTATAAGATTTTAAGTAAGATAATTGCAAATAGATTGGTAGGGGTAATGTCGGATATAGTGGGAAGTGATCAAACGTGTGGGGTGAAGGGGAGACAAATTTCATGGAAAATACAATTACATAGAGACATACTTGCATATGTAAAGGATAGAAAAATGGCGGCAATCTGTGTAAGTTTAGACCAACAAAAGGCATTTGATAGGCTAGATTACGAAATTTTGTGGGAGGTAATGACTAAGATGGGCTTGGGAAAACAATTTATAAGGTGGGTGAGGATCCTTTACAAAGAGATATATTCAAAAATCAAATTGAACGGGTTCCTCACGGAAAAAGTTCATCAAGCGAGGGGGTTGAGACAAGGGTGCCCGTTATCGGTGGTACTCTATGTATTATATGTTGAACCATTGGCTTGTGCGATTCGGGAGAATAAAAGAGTGAGGGGGATAATGATGCCGGGGGGGGAATGTTTGAAAATATCTCAATATGCGGATGATACTATACTATATTTAGCGGACGACGACAGTTTAAGAGAAGTAGTGGAAATATTAAAAATATATGAAGAAGTTACAGGATCAAAAATAAATAAGGAAAAGACAAAATATAAGTATTTGGGGACGTGGGAAGGTAGAAGGGAAAATATTTGTGATTATACTTTGTGTGAAGGTCCTATGGACATTCTAGGAATTTTTTTTGGGAATAAGGAGGGCGATGCTATTTGGAACTGGAAGGGGAAGATGGCAGAGGTGGAAAGGAAATTACGACTATGGAAAATGAGGAAGCTTACAATTACTGGGAAGGTGTTAGTGATAAAGAGTGAGGTGGTGCCGAAATTATTGTATCTAGGCTATGTGTTCCCGATGCCACAAGTATTTAGAGCACAAATAATGAGGGGAATATTTAACTTTATATGGGGAGGTTACGAGTACGTAAAGAGAGTACAAATGTATCAGGAGGTTGCCGATGGGGGAAAAGGGGTACCGAACATTCCGTTAAAGTTAGATACGATTTTTTATGCAAATGTGTGTACGCTGTTAAAGAAGCCATATATTCATAAATGTCAGATATTGTTATGGTTCTGGTTAGCTATTCCATACCGGTTTTTAATTGGGTGGGAAAATCAGGGGCCGAAGGCAGAGACAAGACCAGAATACTTTCAGAGGATGGTTAAGTGGGGAAAGAGACATATAGAGTGCAGGGAGGTGGATACAATACAAAATCATAAACTTCTGTATAAAAAACTGGTGAGGAATGCTAACTACAACCAGGGGATAGTGAGTTCGGAAGTTTGGGAATACGCACAGGATAAGAGTTATAAGAATGTTTTGAAAGATTTTAATTGGATGCACCTACATAGGAAATTACCTGTAAGGACTACGATGTATGCACATAATTTGGGGAAGTTAAAAGAATGTCCGAGGGATAATTGCACAGAGGAAGAAACGATTGAACACGTCCTATGGGGGTGCAAATATGCAAAAAAGGTATGGGCTGGAATGAAGAGGAGGTATAAGGGACTAGAGGCTTTGACATATGAGGAAATAACTTATCTTAGGCCTAAGGATAAAAAGAAGGAGGAAAATAAAATACGTTGTATGTTGTTATCAATTACAAAACTTAAGATATGGAGGGCAAGACAGGGGTATATAAGGGGGGGGTATGAATGGAAAGAGATGGGAACAATAAAGGATATAGAGAGGGAATTTGAGGGGATATATCGGCATGAATTACAAAGATGGGGAATAGACACGATTAAGGACAGGTGGAAGGATTATTATGAATGATGTAAAAGATGTTTTTGTGAAATATGAAAAGTATTCAATGGAATGTTGAGCAAATGGAAATGTAAGATGGTGTTGTAAGTAAAAATAAAAAAGAAAAAAAATCTGTTAAAAAAAAAAAAAAAAAAAAATCTGTTCTTATCAGAAGTGTGGATTATAAGATCTTGAGTAAGATATTTGCAAATAGACTTGCAGGAGTAATGTCGCACATAGTGGAGAAGGATCAAACGTGTGGGGTACGGGGGAGGCAAATTACCTGGAATGTGCAATTACACAGAGATATACTTACATATGTGAGGGATAGAAACTTGGCAGCAATATGTGTGAGCTTGGATCAGCAAAAGGCCTTTGATAGGGTAGATCACGAATTTTTGTGGAGGGCAATGGAGTATATGGGGCTGGGAGGGACCTTTATAAAATGGGTAAAGAATTTATATAAGGGCATAAACTCGAAAATAAAATTAAATGGATTTCTTACAGAAAAGGTGTATCAAACAAGGGGTTTGAGACAAGGATGTCCATTATCTGTTGTGCTTTATGTACTTTATGTTGAACCTTTGGCCTGTGCAATAAGGGAAAGCCAAAGAGTGAAAGGGATAATGATGCCACGGGGGGAATGTTTAAAAATATCACAATATGCGGACGACACGATATTATATTTGGCAGATGATGATAGTCTAAGGGATGTGATAGAAATTTTAAATGCTTATGAAAAAGCGACGGGATCTAGGATAAATAAAGAGAAGACAAAGTATAAATATTTGGGGATATGGGAGGGAAGAAGAGATAACATCTGTGATTTTACTTTGTGTGAAGGTCCAATGGATATTTTAGGAATCTCCTTTGGAAACAAGGAAGGCGATGAGCTTTGTAATTGGAGAGAAAAGATGAACGCGGTGGAAAAGAAGTTGGGTCTTTGGAAAGTAAGAAAATTATCAATCTCGGGGAAAGTTTTGGTTATAAAGAGTGAGGTAGTGCCGAAATTACTACATTTGGCCTACGTGTTCCCGATGCCACAGATATATAGAGCACAAATAATGAGGGGGATATTTAAATTCATATGGGGGGGTTACGAGTATGTAAAAAGACTACAAATGTATCAAGAAATAGAAGATGGTGGGAAAGGGGTACCAAATGTCCCGTTGAAGTTAGATACAATGTTTTATACAAATGTGTGTACATTATTGAAACAGACTTATGTGCATAAATGTCAAATATTGCTATGGTTTTGGTTGGCGATACCATACCGTTTTTTGATAGGGTGGGAAAATAAGGGACCTAAGGCGGAGTTTAGACCAAAATATTTTCAGAGGATGGTGGGATGGGGAAAGAAACATCCGGAATGCAAAGAGGTGGATACAGTATTAAACCATAAACTTCTATACAAGAAAATGGTACGGAAAGCCAACCAAAATCAGGTACCGGTGAGTCCAGAAGTGTGGAAACTCACACAGGATAAGAGTTTTAAAAATGTCATAAAGGATTTTAATTGGATGCATTTACATAAAAGGCTACCCGTGAGGGTTACTATGTACGCACATAATTTGGGAAAACAGAAAAAGTGTCCGAGGGACAATTGTGTAAAAGAAGAAACAATTGAACATGTACTATGGGGATGCGAATACGCAAAAAAGGTATGGGAAGGGGTAAAGGGGAAGTATAAAGGTTTGGGGACGGTGACTTATGAAGAGATCACCTTCTTTGGGACTAAAGGTACAGAAAAAGAGAGATATAAAATACGTTGCATGTTGTTATCAATTGTTAAACTTAAGTTGTGGAGGGCAAGACAGAGTTGTATAATGGGGGGATACAAAGAGGGGGAAATTGGGACGATCAAGGCTATAGAAAGGGAATTTGAAAAGATATATTGGCATGAACTACAAAAATGGGGAATAGACACAATTAAGGACAGATGGAAAGATTTCTCTCCTTTTTTTGCTCTGAAGGTACCCAAAAGGTGGTGGTAGGTGAAGTGTAAGGAAAGGAGGAAGGGAAAAGGAGTAATGATAAGCTACACGTCAAATGAAAATGTCATATGAAAATGTTAATCAGTTTGTCATGAACGAATGTGGGGAAAAATGGAAATGTAAACTTGTCATTGTAAAGGAAATGGTAAAATGTTTTTGAATGATTGTGGAAAGAAAATTAAAAAAAAGGAAAAAAAAATCTGTTCTTATCAGAACAAAAGACTGCAAGGAGCCTAGAAAATGTCACTTGTGTGATTCGGAGACGCACATGGCAAGAGACTGTACTAGGCCAAGGTCATATTCTGAAGCGGCAAAATCTGGAACTAAAGACGGATATCATAGAAAAATGGACACAGAAACTGATACTGAAAGGAGAGCACAGGAGGCGCCAACGGCTGCCGAAGATCAGACTAATGAGGAGAGAGATGGGAGCAAGGAAGGTGGAGCAGAGCAGAGAAAGGAGGAGGGAGGAAATCCACGCGAACTGGATGCCGAGAGAGAGAAACAAGGAGAGGACGGACAGGTGTGGGAAGTAGTAGCGAAGCCTCGGAGAAAATCAGCTAAGAGGCGGAGAAAGGTGAGCTCGGGCGCTTCTTCAGAAGAGACTAAAATGAAAAGTAGAGAGGACAGAGAGGAACGGACCGAGGAGGTGGAAAATGTGGAGGGACATGTTCTGAGAGGTACACAGACTGAATGTATGCACACGCCTTTAAGTGACTTAACTAGTGATGGGGATACGGGGGAAGAGGCCGAAAGTGAAGAAAAGTCGGAAGATTCCTTTATAAAAAACTTGCTGGCGCAAGTTAATATGGAGAGTTAAAAATGGGGATTTCGGAATAAAAGAAGATTTTTTAGGTTACTTAATGCAGTTATTTAATTTTTTCCTCCGGACTTTAATTATAAACGTATTCCCATGGTTTTGTTTGGTAATGATTTGGTTTTGTTGTTAAGATATGGGAAAATTCCGAATAATTACTTTAAATGTAAGGGGGCTTAAAAACGCCCGAAAGAGGAAAATGGTTTATGAATTTTTGTTACATTATAATTTTGATGTTTGCCTACTGCAAGAAGTACATCTAAAGGATGAGGGGGATATTGACCTTTTTACGGAGGAATGGAGAGGAGGTGAATCGGCTTGGAGTATAGGGGGGGTACACGGGACTGGGGTCGGAGTGTTATGTGGAAACAAAAGTATAAGGATAAAGGAAAGTTACACGTTAATACAGGGAAGGGTGATGGTTGTAGATGTGGAAAAAAGTGGAATGCAAAACCGGATAATAAACGTGTACGCACATGTGGATCCAAAGTTGAGAAGAGAACTACTCTTAAAAATGGATACCTGTTTTATGACAAAAAAAAATATTCTGGTGGGAGGGGATTTCAACTGCACCTTGGAGAAGGAAAAATCCTCCCTCCCCTTCAAGACTTTCATAAAAAAATATGGTTTGATAGATGCAATGGCTACACTACAGGGGAAACAAGTGGGGCACACATGGAAGAATACAAGAGGGGTGGAAAGTAGATTAGATTATATATTGGTAGACAAAAAGTGCAAAATAAAGCAAGGAAAACTAATACCGGCACTGTTCACGGATCATCAAATGGTAGAGGTGGAAGTGGAGATAAAAGGAACAGATTATGGAAAAGGTTACTGGAAACTAAATAATGAAGTACTTATGGAAAAAGAATATAAGAAAAAATTTGCAGAGCTCTTCCCCTTATGGGCAGAGACGGAGAAGTTATACATGAATAAACTGGATTAGTGGGAGGATGTAAAAAATAAAATAAAAAAGTTCACAGTGGATTATTGTACGGAAAGGTCAAGAGCTAGGAATGAGGAATTCCGCACGCTGCAAAAAGAAATAGAATATACTTACGCACTACAAACAAAAGAAAAAAATAAAAATAAGGACGAGAAAATAGAAATTTTAAGATCGAAACAGGAAGAATTACTTGAGAGGAAGGCAAGGGCTGAAACATATAAATTAAAACAGGAGGAGTATGAGGAGAACGAGAAATGTTCCGCTTTTTTCTTCAAAAAGATGAAAAGTAGGGAAAAAAGGGGAGTCATAACAAAATTGGAGAAGGATGGGAAAATGACGGAAGGGAGAGAAGATATGTTAAAGGTGGCGAAGGAATATTATGAGGAGCTGTTCAGCAAAGAAAATCTAGAGGGAGAGAAGGGGGATTTCTTCTTGAAGAAAATAAAGAAGAGACTAACGGGAGAAGAAAGGGAAAGGCTAGAGGGGGAAGTGACAATAGAGGAGGCATATAAAGTAATAAAAGGAATGAAGGCAAATAAAGTGCCGGGAATAGATGGTTTAACAAAGGAATTTTACGAAACCCTTTGGGGGGTGGTGGGGATACATTTGGTGGGAGTTTTTAAGGAAATCATGAAGGGAGAGGCGATGACAGAGAGTATGAAGATGGGTGTGGTTTCTATATTATTTAAGAAAGGCAACCCACATCAACTTGATAACTATAGACCGTTAACCATGTTATGTGTGGATTATAAGATCTTGAGTAAGATATTTGCAAATAGACTTGCAGGAGTAATGTCGCACATAGTGGAGAAGGATCAAACGTGTGGGGTACGGGGGAGGCAAATTACCTGGAATGTGCAATTACACAGAGATATACTTACATATGTGAGGGATAGAAACTTGGCAGCAATATGTGTGAGCTTGGATCAGCAAAAGGCCTTTGATAGGGTAGATCACGAATTTTTGTGGAGGGCAATGGAGTATATGGGGCTGGGAGGGACCTTTATAAAATGGGTAAAGAATTTATATAAGGGCATAAACTCGAAAATAAAATTAAATGGATTTCTTACAGAAAAGGTGTATCAAACAAGGGGTTTGAGACAAGGATGTCCATTATCTGTTGTGCTTTATGTACTTTATGTTGAACCTTTGGCCTGTGCAATAAGGGAAAGCCAAAGAGTGAAAGGGATAATGATGCCACGGGGGGAATGTTTAAAAATATCACAATATGCGGACGACACGATATTATATTTGGCAGATGATGATAGTCTAAGGGATGTGATAGAAATTTTAAATGCTTATGAAAAAGCGACGGGATCTAGGATAAATAAAGAGAAGACAAAGTATAAATATTTGGGGATATGGGAGGGAAGAAGAGATAACATCTGTGATTTTACTTTGTGTGAAGGTCCAATGGATATTTTAGGAATCTCTTTTGGAAACAAGGAAGGCGATGAGCTTTGTAATTGGAGAGAAAAGATGAACGCGGTGGAAAAGAAGTTGGGTCTTTGGAAAGTAAGAAAATTATCAATCTCGGGGAAAGTTTTGGTTATAAAGAGTGAGGTAGTGCCGAAATTACTACATTTGGCCTACGTGTTCCCGATGCCACAGATATATAGAGCACAAATAATGAGGGGGATATTTAAATTCATATGGGGGGGTTACGAGTATGTAAAAAGACTACAAATGTATCAAGAAATAGAAGATGGTGGGAAAGGGGTACCAAATGTCCCGTTGAAGTTAGATACAATGTTTTATACAAATGTGTGTACATTATTGAAACAGACTTATGTGCATAAATGTCAAATATTGCTATGGTTTTGGTTGGCGATACCATACCGTTTTTTGATAGGGTGGGAAAATAAGGGACCTAAGGCGGAGTTTAGACCAAAATATTTTCAGAGGATGGTGGGATGGGGAAAGAAACATCCGGAATGCAAAGAGGTGGATACAGTATTAAACCATAAACTTCTATACAAGAAAATGGTACGGAAAGCCAACCAAAATCAGGTACCGGTGAGTCCAGAAGTGTGGAAACTCACACAGGATAAGAGTTTTAAAAATGTCATAAAGGATTTTAATTGGATGCATTTACATAAAAGGCTACCCGTGAGGGTTACTATGTACGCACATAATTTGGGAAAACAGAAAAAGTGTCCGAGGGACAATTGTGTAAAAGAAGAAACAATTGAACATGTACTATGGGGATGCGAATACGCAAAAAAGGTATGGGAAGGGGTAAAGGGGAAGTATAAAGGTTTGGGGACGGTGACTTATGAAGAGATCACCTTCTTTGGGACTAAAGGTACAGAAAAAGAGAGATATAAAATACGTTGCATGTTGTTATCAATTGTTAAACTTAAGTTGTGGAGGGCAAGACAGAGTTGTATAATGGGGGGATACAAAGAGGGGGAAATTGGGACGATCAAGGCTATAGAAAGGGAATTTGAAAAGATATATTGGCATGAACTACAAAAATGGGGAATAGACACAATTAAGGACAGATGGAAAGATTTCTCTCCTTTTTTTGCTCTGAAGGTACCCAAAAGGTGGTGGTAGGTAAAGTGTAAGGAAAGGAGGAAGGGAAAAGGAGTAATGATAAGCTACACGTCAAATGAAAATGTCATATGAAAATGTTAATCAGTTTGTCATGAACGAATGTGAGGAAAAATGGAAATGTAAACTTGTCATTGTAAAGGAAATGGTAAAATGTTTTTGAATGATTGTGGAAAGAAAATAAAAAAAGGAAAAAAAAAAAATCTGTTCTTATCAGATTTTTTTTTTTTTTTTTTTTTTTTTTTTTTTGTTATGAACGAATGTTGGGAGAAAAGTGAATGTAACCTTATCATTTTAAAGGAAAAGGTAAAATGTTGGAATTGTTGTGGAAAGAAAATAAAAAGAGGGAAAAAAAAAATCTGTTCTTATCAGTAGGCGAGAAGCAATGAAGGATGGCGGCGGCGTCGGCCAATTTTCATGAGAGGAATGCATGGACGCATGGTACAAGAAATACTTTGAGATTTGAACTTATGGAGAAAGAAGAAGATTTCCACGACAGAATCAACTTTGGACGAAGGATCCTCTATGAAGCTTTAAAGATACAGCCGGAGGAGATCTACTGTCTTCAGCAGAGCACGGCGAGTAAACACTACGACGTGACCTTTTGCACGGGACAGTATGCGGAGGAAGTAAGAAGGAGGTGCATCGGAGAAGAAGATGAAGAACTGAGGAAATATACGGTAACTCCATTGTATAGGAATGATTATAGGATCTTAACTGTACACATGTACAATCCTTGGGTTACTGAAGAGACTATTAAGTATTTCCTGGGAAGATACGTTACTGTACTCCCAGGAGTACGGAAAATAAAGGACGGTTTGGGCCTATGGACCGGAAAAAGACAATTTCGTGTCAAACTCAAAGTGGATGCGGCCACCGAGGACGGGTATTGTCACCCGCCCGCGGTGTTCTCTATTGGAGCGGATAGAGGCTTCCTGGTTTATGCAGGGCAGCCTCAAGCATGCAGGAAATGTGGTAGCACTGGGCATAATGCAGACAAGTGTGAACAAATGAGGTGCAGGAGTTGTGGAAAAATTGGCCACATAACAAGAGACTGCAAGGAGCCTAGAAGGTGTCATTTATGTGACTCGGATGCGCATATGGCAAGAGACTGTACTAAGCCCAGGTCATATTTGGAGGCGGCTAAGTTTGGAATCGAGGTTGAACATCACAGAGAAGCGGACATAGAAACTGATACTGGAGAAAAAGCACAGGAGGTGCCACCAGCTGCCGAAAATCAGACTAATGAGGAGAAAGCTGGGAGTATGGAAGATGGAGTGGAACAGAGAAAGGAGAAAGGATTTGTGAACAGGATGCTGAGAAGCAAGGTGAGGACGGTCAGATATGGGAAGTGGTAGCTAAGCCACGGAGAAAAACTGCCAAGAGACGGAGGAAGGTGAGTTCGGGCGCTTCTTCAGAAGAGACTAAGATGAAAGGTAAGGAGGGCAGAGAGGAGCGGACTGAGGAGGTGGGGAATGAGGAGGGGTACGTCCTGAGAGGAACACAGACTGAATGTATGCATACTCTTACAAGTGACTTAACAAGCGATGGGGACATAGAAGAGGAGGCCGAAAGTGAAGAAAAGTCAGAAGATTCCTTTATAAAAAACTTATTGGCGCATGTTAATATGGACAGTTAAAGTTGGTATTTTTCTTTTTCTTTGTTGTTGTCTCTGGATCTTAAGTTTAAATATGTCCCCATGGTTTTGTTTTTGTATTTCCTTTTTGTTGTTGGGATATGGGGAAAATTCGAATAATTACGTTAAACGTAAGGGGGCTTAAAAATGCCCGAAAGAGACAAATGGTTTATGAATTTTTATTATTTTATAATTTTGATGTTTGTTTATTGCAAGAAGTACATTTAAAGGATGAAGGGGATGTTGCTGTTTTTACGGAGGAATGGAGAGGAGGAGAATCTGCGTGGAGTATAGGGGGGGTACATGGGACAGGGGTTGGAGTGTTATGTGGAAATAAAAGTATACAGATAAAGGAAAGTTATACGATAATACAGGGAAGGGTGATGGTCGTAGATGTGGAAAAAAGCGGGATGCAAAGTCGGATAATAAATGTGTATGCACAGGTGGATCCAAAGTTGAGAAGAGAACTTTTTTTAAAAATGGATACCTGTTTCATGACAAGAAAGAATATTATAGTGGGAGGGGATTTTAATTGTTCTTTGGAGAAGGAAAAATCTTCCCTCCCTTTTAAGACATTCATAAAAAATTATGGTTTGATAGATGTAATGGCCAAACTACAGGGGAAACGAGTAGAGTATACATGGAAGAATACAAGAGGGGTGAAAAGTAGATTGGATTATATATTGGTAGACAAAAAGTGTAAAATAAAGCGAGGGAAAATAATACCGGCACTGTTCACGGATCATCAAGCTGTAGAGGCGGAATTGGAGATAGAAGGAACGGAATTTGGAAAGGGATATTGGAAATTAAATAATGAAGTACTTACGGAAAAAGATTATAGGGAAAAATTCTTAGAGCTCTTCCCGTTATGGGCAGAGATGAAAAATCTATATATGAAGAAATTAGATTGGTGGGAGGATGTAAAAAATAAAATTAAAAAATTCACAGTGGATTACTGTACGGAGAGGTCAAAATCAAGAAAAGAAGAATTTTGTACGCTACAGAAAGAGATAGAACATACTTATGTAAAAAAAAACGAGGGAAAAAATAAAAATATGGACGAGAAAATAGAAAATTTAAAATTGAAGCAAGAAGAATTACTTGAGAGGAAGGCAAGGGCTGAAATATATAAAATAAAGCAGGAGGAGTACGAGGAAAATGAGAAATGTTCAGCTTTCTTTTTTAAAAAAATGAAAAGTAGGGATAAAAGAGGGGTTATAACGAAATTAGAGAAGGATGGGAAAATGATCGAGGGGAGGGAAAATATGTTAAAAGTGGTGAAAGAATATTATGAGGATTTGTTTAGGAAAGAAAAACTAGAGGGAGAGAAGGGGGATTTCTTCTTAAAGAAAATAAAGAAGAGATTAGCGGGAGAAGAAAGGGATAGGCTAGAAGGAGAAGTGACAATAGATGAGGCATATAACGTGATAAAGGGAATGAAGGCAAATAAAGTGCCGGGAATAGATGGCCTAACAAAGGAATTTTATGAGACGTTTTGGGGAGTGGTGGGGATACATTTGTTGGGGGTTTTTAAGGAAATCATGGAGGGAGAGGTGATGACAGAGAGTATGAAGATGGGCGTGGTTTCTATATTATTTAAGAAAGGTAATCCACATCAACTCGATAATTATAGACCTCTAACCATGTTATGTGTGGACTACAAGATTTTGAGCAGGATCAAACGTGTGGGGTCCAGGGGAGGCAAATTACTTGGAACGTACAATTACATAGGGATATACTTACATATGTAAGAGATAGAAATATAGCAGCAATTTGTGTTAGTTTGGATCAGCAAAAGGCGTTCGATAGGGTAGATCATGATTTTTTGTGGAGGGTAATGGAGGAAATGGGGTTAGGAGAGGCTTTTATAAAAAGGGTAAAAATTTTATACAAAGGCATAAACTCAAAAATTAAATTAAATGGTTTTCTTACAGAAAAAGTGTACCAAACAAGAGGTTTGAGACAAGGGTGTCCATTATCTGTCGTACTTTACGTGCTTTATGTCGAACCTTTGGCCTGTGCAATAAGGGAGAGCCAAATAGTGAAAGGGATAATGATGCCACGGGGGGAAAGCTTAAAAATATCGCAATATGCAGATGATACGATATTATATCTGGCAGATGATGATAGCTTAAGGGAAGTGATAGAAATTTTAAAAGCTTACGAAAAAGCGACGGGATCGAAAATAAATAAAGAGAAAACAAAGTACAAATATTTGGGGATATGGGAGGGTAGAAAAGACAACATTTGTGAATTCACTTTGTGTGAAGGTCCTATGGACATTTTAGGAATTTCATTTGGAAATAAGGAAGGTGATGCTTTCTGTAATTGGAAAGAGAAGATGAATGCGGTGGATAAAAAATTAGGCCTATGGAAAGCAAGAAAACTTACAATATCGGGGAAAGTTTTGGTCATAAAGAGTGAGGTAGTGCCGAAACTATTACATTTGGCCTATGTGTTTCCGATGCCTCAGATTTATAGAGTACAAATAACGAGGGGGATATTCAAATTCATATGGGGGGGTTATGAGTATGTAAAAAGAGTATACATGTATCAAGAAATTGCAGATGGTGGGAAAGGGGTACCGAACGTTCCTTTAAAGTTGGATACAATATTTTATGCAAATGTTTGTACATTATTGAAAAAGACTTATATGCATAAATGCCAAATATTGTTATGGTTTTGGTTAGCGATACCATACCGGTTTTTGATTGGGTGGGAAAATAAAGGTCCCAAAGCAGAGTCTAGACCAGAATATTTGCAGAGGATGGTTAGATGGGGGAAGAAACATTCGGAATGTAAAGAGGTGGATACAGTATTAAATCATAAACTTTTATACAAAAAACTGGTATGGAAAGTTAATCACAATCAGGTAACGGTGAGCCCGGAAGTGTGGGAACTTGCACAGGACAAGAGTTTCAAAAATGTTTTAAAGGACTTTAACTGGATGCACTTACATAAAAGGCTACCAGTGAGGGTCACAATGCATGCACATAATTTGGGGAAACAAAAAAAGTGTCCAAGGGAAAATTGTGTAGAAGAAGAAACAATTGAACATGTACTATGGGGATGTGAATACGCTAAAAAGGTATGGGAAGGGGTAAAGGGGAAGTACAAAGGGTTGGGGATGGTGACGTATGAAGAAATCACTTTTTTTAGGGCTAAGGGCAAAACAAATGAGAGACATAAAATACGTTGTATGTTGTTGTCAATTATTAAGCTTAAATTATGGAAGGCAAGACAGGGCTGCATAACGGGGGGATTTAAATGGGGGGAAATTGGGACGATTAAGGCTATAGAGAAGGAATTTGAAGGGATATATTGGTACGAACTACAAAAATGGGGAATCGATACGATTAAGGATAGATGGAAAGATTATTTTTTGAAAGTACCCAAAAGGAGGTGGTAGATAAAGGGTAAGGGGTAAAGTGGGGAGGGGGAGATAAGGAGTAATATGATAAGTTATCTGAAAATGTTACTTTGTATGGGGAAAGATGAAAATAGGATTTTTTTTTTTTGTTTGTTATGAACGAATGTTGGGAGAAAAGTGAATGTAACCTTATCATTTTAAAGGAAAAGGTAAAATGTTGGAATTGTTGTGGAAAGAAAATAAAAAGAAGGAAAAAAAAATCTGTTCTTATCAGTTTGGGCGAGAAGCAATGAAGGATGGTGGCATCGTCGGCCAATTTTTCTGAGAGGAACGCATGGACGTATGTAACAAGAAATACGCTGAGATTCGAACTTATGGAGAAAGATACGCAATTTCATGACAGAATAACCTTCAGACGAAGAATCATTTTTGAAGCCCTAAAGATACAGCCGGAGGAGATCTTCTGCCTTCAACAGAGTGCTGCAAGCAAGCACTATGATGTGACCTTTTGTACTGGAGAGTATGCGGAAGAAGTGAGAAAGAAGAGTATCGTGGAAGAAGATGAGGAACTGCGGAAATATACGGTGACCCCTTTGTATCGGAACGATTATAGAATTTTAACGATACATATGTATAATCCTTGGGTCACGGAAGAGACTATCAAGTACTTCCTGGGGAGATACGTTACTGTCCTCCCAGGAGTACGGAAAATAAAGGACGGCCTCGGCCTATGGACTGGAAAGAGACAATTTCGCATCAAATTGAATGCGGATATGGACAGCGAGGATGGATATTGCCATCCGCCCGCAGTATTTTCCATTGGAGCGGATAGAGGCTTCCTAGTTTACGCAGGGCAGCCTCAAGCATGTAGGAAATGCGGAAGTACTGGACATAACGCGGACAAATGTGACCAGGTGAGGTGTAGGAGTTGTGGCAAGCTTGGTCATATAACAAAGGACTGTAAGGAGCCCAGAAGATGCCACCTATGTGACTCAGACGCACATATGGCGAGAGACTGCACTAAGCCCCGGCCATATTCGGCCATGGTGAAGACTGGACTCGTTGAGGAAGATCGCAGCGAAGTGGAAATAGACTCTGACGCCGGAGAAAGGCCACAGGAGCCGCCACCAGCTGCTGGAAATCAGGCTAACGAGGATAAAGCGGGGAGCGCGGAGGAGGGGACGGAGCGGCGAGAGGAGAAGGGGGAGAGGAGTCCCGAGCAAGACGGTGAGAAAGAGAAGCAGGGGGAGGATCCCCATTTGTGGGAAGTGGCCGCAAAGCCACGGAGAAAATCTGCAAAGAGGAGGAGAAAGGTGAGCCCGGCCGCCTCCTCGGAAGAGGTTAAGATAAGAGACCAGGAAGTTAGGGAGGAGGTTTTGGAGGAAGGTGGGAACGTGGAGGGGTATGTATGGAGAGGAACACAGACTGAGTGTATGCATACCCCGTTAAGTGACGTGACAAGTGACGGGGACATGGAAGAGGAAGGTGAGAGTGAAGAAAAGTCAGAGGACTCCTTTATAAAAAACTTATTGTTACATGTTAACATGGATAGATAAAGACTATGGGAGAAGAGCAAAAATTTATCAAGTGACTTATCGCAACCCTTTTTCTTTGTTTTTTTCTTCTTTTTTTCTTTTTTTTCTCATTCTTTTTTTGTTTAATCCTGCTCTTAGTGCTCTACTTGCCCTTCTGTTTATGGTATGGGGAAAATACGAATAATTACTTTGAATGTTAGGGGGCTAAAAAACGCCCGAAAGAGGAAAATGGTCTATGAATTTTTACTATGTTATAATTTTGATATTTGTTTGGTACAAGAAGCCCATCTAAAGGATGAGGGGGATGTTGTTGTGTTTACTGAGGAATGGAGGGGAGGGGAAGCCTCTTGGAGCATCGGGGGGGTACATGGGACTGGAGTCGGGGTGTTATGTGGGAATAAAGGTATCCGGATAATGGAGAGCTATACGGTAATACAAGGAAGGGTAATGGTGGTGGATGTTGAAAAAAATGGGACCCAATGCCGGATAATAAATGTGTACGCACAGGTGGAGCACGGGCTATGTAGGGACCTCTTCCAAAAATTGGACACCTGTTTCTTGACTAAAAAGGACATTATTGTGGGAGGGGACTTTAACTGCTCTCTGGAAAAGGAAAAGTGCTCCCTCCCCTTTAAGACCTTTATTAAAAAATATGAATTAATAGATGTAATGGGGAAACTACAGGGAAAGCAGGTGGGGTACACATGGAAGAACTCAAGGGGGGCGAAAAGTAGGCTAGATTATATTCTTGTAGGAAAAAAGTGTAAAATAATAAACGGAAAAACTATACCGGCTCTTTTTACAGACCACCAAGCTGTGGATGTGGAGCTTGAGATAGAAGGGCCTGACTTTGGAAAAGGGTACTGGAAGTTTAACAACGATGTGCTTGCTGAAAAATCCTACAGGGAAGGTTTTATAAAAATCTTCCCTTTATGGGTAGAGATGAAAAGCTTATACAGCAATGTTGTGTTTTGGTGGGAGGACATAAAGAAAAAAATAAAAAAGTTCACGGTCGATTAATGCTCAGAGAGAGCAAAGTTTAGAAAGAAGGAGTTTGACATACTACAAAAAGAGATAGAACATATTTATGTTACGCAAAATAAGGGAAAGGAAAAAATAAAGGAAGGGTATTTGGAAAATTTAAAAATAAGACAGGAAGAATTGCTCGAGAGGAAAGCAAGGGCTGTAATATATAAACTAAAGCAGGAAGAGTATGAGGAAAATGAGAAATGCTCCTCATATTTTTTCAGAAAGATGAAGATAAGAGATAAGAGGGGGGTTATAAGGAAATTGGAGAAGGATGGAAATGTGATTAGGGGGAAGGAAAACATGTTAAAAATGGTGAAAGAATATTATGGAGAATTGTTCAAGAAGGAGAACTTGGATGAGGGAAAGGGGGAGTTTTTTATAAGATCCCTAAAGAGAAGGTTACCGGAAGATGAAAGAGGCAAGTTGGGGGGGGACTTGACAGTAGAAGAGGCACACAATGTGATAAAGGCAATGAAGGCTAATAAGGTGCCTGGTATAGACGGCCTAACAAAAGAATTTTATGTGGCTTTCTGGGATATGGTGGGGATATACCTTTTAGGGGTTTTTAAGGAAATCGTGGAGGGAGAAGAGATGTCAGATAGTATGAAAACGGGAGTGGTGTCCATACTGTTTAAGAAAGGAAATCCAAACCATCTAGACAATTATAGACCATTAACTATGTTGTGCGTGGACTATAAAATCTTGAGTAAGATTTTGGCAAACAGGCTAGCAGGAGTCACGTCGCACATAGTAGAGATGGATCAAACTTGCGGGGTACAGGGGAGGCAGATCACATGGAACTTACATCTACATAGGGATATACTCGCATATGTAAAGGAGAGAAACATAGCGGCAATATGCGTTAGTTTGGACCAGCAAAAAGCGTTTGATAGAGTAGACCACGCTTTTTTGTGGAAGGTAATGGACGGATTGGGCCTAGGAGGGGTTTTTACAAAATGGGTAAAAGTCCTATATAAGGGCATAAATTCAAAAATAAAAATTAATGGTTACCTCACGGACAAAGTACAACAAACAAGAGGATTGAGGCAAGGGTGTCCACTATCGGTGGTGCTCTTCGTGCTTTACGCTGAACCCCTGGCTTGTGCAATAAGGGAGAGTCTAGTCGTAAAGGGGATAACGCTGCCACGGGGCGAGAGCTTAAAAATATCTCAATACGCGGACGATACGATATTATACCTGGCAGACGACGAAAGTTTAAGGGGAGTGATAGAAATCTTAAATGATTACGAAAAAGCAACAGGATCGAAAATAAACAAAGAGAAGACGATGTATAAATATCTTGGGAAGTGGGAAGGGAGAAAGGATAACATTTGTGATTTTATGTTGTGTGAAGGTGCTATGGACATATTAGGAATTTCTTTTGGGAACAAGGAGGGGGACGCCTTATGCAACTGGAAAAAGAAGATGACTGCAGTAGATAGAAATTTGGGATTATGGAAAACAAGAAAACTCTCAATTTCAGGGAAAGCGTTGGTCATAAAGGCTGAGGTGTTGCCAAAGTTGCTACACTTGGCCTATGTTTTCCCGATGCCGCAGAAGTATAGAGCTCAATTAATGAGGGGGATATTTAAATTCATATGGGGGGGTTATGAATACGTAAAAAGGGTGCAAATGTACCAAGAAATAGCAGATGGTGGGAAGGGGGTGACAAACGTCCCATTGAAGTTGGATGCAATATTCTATGCAAGTGTTTGTACACTATTGAAAAAGACATATATGCACAAATGTCAAATCCTGTTATGGTTCTGGTTGTCGATACCATATCGGTTCTTAATAGGGTGGGACAACAAAGGCCCTAAAGCGGAGACTAGGCCGGAGTATTTCCAGTGAATGGTAAAGTGGGGGAGGAGACATACGGAATGTAATGAGGTGGACACAATTGTAAATCACAAGCTACTATACAAAAAATTGGTACAGAAATCTAATGTCAACTTAGTAATGGTGAGCTCAGAAGTGTGGGAACGGGCTCAGGATAAGAGTTTTAAGAACGGATTAAAGGATTTTAATTGGTTGCACCTGCATAGAAGATTACCAGTAAGAGTCACAATGTATGCCCACGATTTGGGGAAACAAAAAGTTTGTCCAAGGGAAAATTGTAAGGAAGATGAAACGATTGAACATGTATTATGGGGATGTGAATATGCAAAAAAGGTGTGGGACGGAGTAAAAGGGAGTTATAAGTGCTTGGAAAACATGACATATGATGAAATCACTTCGTTCGGGGTTAAGGGAGTGGGAAAAGAGCAATATAAAGTACTTTGTATGCTGTTATCAATTGTAAAGCTTAAATTATGGAAAGCAAGACAGGGTTTCATAACGGGGGCGTATAAATGGGGAGAAATTGGAACAGTTAAGGCAATAGAGAAAGAATTTGAAGGTATATATTGGCACGAACTAGAAAAGTGGGGAAGTGACACAATTACGGATAGGTGGAAAGCTTTTTTCTTAAACCCACCCAAAAGAAGGTGGTAAGTGACAGGGAGCGAGATAGTAGGTATGTGTTGGTTGTTATTGTTTATCAAAATGTTCTTTGCTTCGTGTGTTGGAAATCGGATTTAGCTCGGGAGAATGCTCTTTGGGATGGAAAGAAATGAAGAAAGGTAAATGTTGTGAAAAAAAAAAAAAAAAAAAAAAGATAAGATGTTTGAGCTATTTGGAATATGAATGTAAAGTGTGGAGATACTTTGAAAAGAAAATAAAAAAAGGAAAAAAAAATCTGTTCTTATCAGAGGAGGTGGGAAGCAAAAAAAGATGGCGACGTCGTCGGCCAGTTTTTCTGAGAGGGACACATGGACTTTTGGAACAAGAAATACGCTGAGATTTGAACTCATGGAGAAAGACACACAACTTCAGTGGACTATAAAATTTTCAGTCGAACTCTAGCAAGACGCCTGGCCCGAGTCTTGCCTGCTATTATTAATGCAGACCAGACATGCGGGGTAAAGGGCAGGCAGATTAGTTGGAACTTACAACTACATAGAGATGTGCTTACATACATCGAAGAGAGGAACTTGACAACAATATGCGTAACACTTGATCAGGAAAAAGCTTTTGACAGGGTTAATCATGATTTCTTGCGGAGGGTGATGAGAAATTTTGATATAGGAGGAAAATTTTTGAATTGGATAAGTATGATGTATACTGACATAATCTGCAAGATAAAGATAAATGGACACTTAACAGAGGAAATACAACAAACGAGAGGGCTACAGCAGGGTTGCCCCCTGTCCGCCCTACTCTATGTTATATACGTAGAACCCTTAGCATGTGCAATAAGAGGAAACGAGAAAATTAAAGGAGTGCCCTTGCCAGGGGGGGAGGTGTTGAAGATCTCCCAGTACGCTGACGACACAGTCCTTTACTTGGAAGATGATGAAAGTGTGAGGGAGACGATGAGAACAATACAGACCTTTGAGAGTGCGGCAGGGTCAAAGGTCAATAAGGAGAAATCACAATATAAATTTTTGGGACGATGGGCAGGTAGGAGAGAGACGCTTTGTGTGAAGGGCCCATGCGGGTCCTGGGCATTGATTTTGGAAATCCAGGGGGGGATACAAATTACAACTGGGATTTGAAGATAGCAAAGATCTTAAGGAATTAGGGGATGTGGGCCAAAAGAAAGCTTACTATAACTGGCAAAGTACTGGCCGTAAAAGCTGACATTTTACCTGCCCTATTGCATTTGGCATATGTTTTTCCAATGCCACAGACCTATAGGAAGAAATTAACACGGGGAATTTTTAAATTAATTTTTTTTGGGGGGGGGGTATGAATATGTAAAAAGAACAATTATGTATCAGACAATACCAAAAGGTGGGAGGGATGTTCCACACATCCCTTTGAAGTTGGATGTGATATATTACAGCAACATATGCAACTTATTGAATGGGTCCAATGTACATAAATGCCAAGTCTTGATCCGCTTTTGGTTATCCGGTCCCATGAGACAACTGATCGAGTGGGATAATAGGGTGCCAAGGGCGGAGAGCAGACCAGATTATTTTTCAAGGATTATTAAATGGCGGGAGAAGCATGAGGAATTTAAGGATAAAGACCTCTGCTTGAATCATAAACATAGATTATGTGATAATAAGAACTGTCCGAGAAGCACATGTCAAACAGAAGAAACAATAGAGCATGTAATGTGGGGATGCCCCTTTGCGAGGGAAGTGTGGGGTGAAATGCAGAAGCAGTATGTTTGTTTAAAAGGGATTTTGTACGATGAAGTAATGTTCCTTACGGGATGGGAGAAGGGAAGTAACCGTAAAGGAAAGTCTTTGTTATTAGTGTCCTTGGTAAAACTATATTTGTGGAAGGCCTGGCAAGGGTATATATTTTGGGGTCATACAAATGGACAGCCAAGAGCATATGTAGATTGGTAGAGAAGGAAATAGAAAAAGTGCGGCTGCTGGAGAAATTGAAATGGGGGTGGGATACAATTAAGGATAGATGGAAAGACATTCCTTAGAAGTCACTTAATATAGAGGCCTAAGAAGAAAAGTTTTTTGGTTGTTCTGTTCGTTTCTTTAAGAGCAACACATGGTAAGATCAGTATTGAGTTGATAAAAGGATTGGAAAATAAGGTAACGGGGATTTTTATGCCAATTTAGAAGATGTGATGTAACTTTGGTATGACTGTACAATTGAACGTGTGTTTCTCCTCTTTACGACTTATTATTTTGCTATTTAGATGCCACAGTACTTGTAGAAAGGACTTTTGAACCTTTCGATCAATGGAGAGAGAAAATGTCTCGCTTTGTATAGAATAGGCTTACCCTTTGTGATGTTTAATAATGTACACGTATGCGATGTTTTGTTTTTTGAAAATAAAAAAAAGGAAAAAAAAAATCTGTTCTTATCAGAGGAGGTGGGAAGCAAAAAAAGATGGCGACGTCGTCGGCCAGTTTTTCTGAGAGGGACGCATGGACTTTTGGAACAAGAAATACGCTGAGATTTGAACTCATGGAGAAAGACACACAACTTCACGACAGAATAACTTTTGGAAGGAGAATCCTCTTTGAAGCCTTGAAGATACAGCCGGAGAAGATATTCTGCCTACAACAGAGCACTGCAAGTAAGCACTATGATGTGACATTCTGTACAGGAGAATACGCGGAAGAAGTGAGAAGGAAGAGCATTGTGGAAGAAGATAAAGAACTGCGGAGATATATGGTGACCCCTTTGTATCGCAATGATTACAGAATTTTAACGATACATATGTATAACCCATGGGTCACGGAGGAGACTATCAGGTACTTTTTAGGGAGATACGTTACTGTTCTCCCAGGAGTACGAAAGATAAAGGACGGTCTGGGCATATGGACCGGAAAGAGACAATTTCGCATCAAATTGAGTGCGGATATGAACAGTGAAGATGGATATTGCCACCCACCTGCAGTCTTTTCTATTGGAGCGGACAGAGGCTTCCTTGTTTACGCAGGGCAGCCTCAAGCATGTAGGAAATGCGGGAGTGTTGGACATAATGCGGAACAATGCGACCAGGTGAGGTGTAGGAGTTGCGGCAAGCTTGGACATTTTTACGAGGGACTGCAAGGAGCCCAGAAGATGTCACTTATGTGACTCGGATGCACACATGGCGAGAGATTGTACTAAGCCACGGCCTTATTCAGCCGTGGTAAAGACTGGACTTATTGGGGAAGAACGTAGCGAAGAGGAAATAGACTCTGGTGTAGGAGCAAGGCCACAGGAGCCGCTACCAGCTGCTGGAAATCAGGCTAACGAGGACAAAGTGGAAAGTGTGGAGGAGGGGATGGTGCGACGTGAGGAGAAGGGAGAGAGGAGTCTTGAGCAAGATGGCGAGAAAGTACAGCAGGGGGAGGATCCCCAAAAATGTTGGGAAGTGGTCGGAAAACCACGGAGAAAGTCTGCTAAAAGGAGGAGAAAGGTGAGTCCAGCCGCTTCCTCTGAAGATGGTAAGCTAAGAGATCAGGATGTTAGGGAGGAGGTTTTGGAGGAAGGTGGGAATGTGGAGGGGTATGTGTTGAGGGGAACACAGACTGAGTGCATGCATACCCCTCTAAGTGATGTGACAAGCGATGGAGATATGGAAGAGGAAGGCGAGAGCGAAGAAAAGTCAGAGGACTCTTTCATAAAAGACCTTTTGTTACACGTCAATATGGATAGTTAGAGAATCCAAGAGAGGAGGTAAAATATACCAAGAGACTCATTGTAATTTTTTTTCTCTTTATTTATTTATTTGCCCTTAGTGCTCCACTTGCCTTTTGTTTATGGTATGGGGGAAATACGGATAATTACCCTGAATGTTAGGGGGCTAAAAAGTGCCCAAAAGAGAAAAATTGTTTATGAATTTTTATTGAGCTACAATTTCGATGTTTGTTTGGTCCAGGAAGCTCATCTGAGAGATGAGAGGGATGTTGCTTTGTTTACTGAGGAATGGAGGGGAGGGGAAGCTTCTTGGAGCATTGGGGGGGTACATGGGACTGGAGTTGGGGTGTTATGTGGGGATAAGGATATTCGGATAATTGAGAGCTTTACTGTAATACAAGGAAGGGTAATGGTGGTGGATATCGATAAAAATGGGACTCAATGCCGGATAATAAATGTATATGCACAGGTGGAGCATGGGCTACGTAAGGACCTTTTCCAAAAAATGGATACTTGTTTTTTGACTAGGAAAGATATTATTGTGGGAGGGGATTTTAATTGCTCCTTTCCCCTTTAGGACCTTCATTAAGAAATATGGATTAATTGACGTAATGGGGAAGTTACTGGGAAAGCAAGTGGGGTATACTTGGAAGAACACAAGGGGGGTGAAGAGTAGGTTAGATTACATTTTAGTAGGAAAAAAGTGCAAAATAATAGAGGGAAAAACAATGCCGGCCCTCTTCACAGATCATCAAGCAGTTGATGTGGAGCTAGAGATAGTAGGGCCAGACTTTGGAAAAGGGTATTGGAAGTTTAACAACGACGTCCTCGCAGAGAAAGCCTATAGGGAAGGCTTCATGAAAATCTTCCCGATATGGGCCGAGATGAAAAGCTTATACAGTAACAACGTGGTTTGGTGGGAGGACATGAAGAAAAAAATCAAAAAGTTTACGGTCGAATATTGTACAGAGAGGGCAAAAGTCTGAAAGAAAGAGTTCGACACAATACAAAAAGAAATAGAAATAATCTATGTTATGGAAAATAGGGGAAGGGAAATTAAAAAGGAAGGGTACTTGGAAAATTTAAAAATGAGACAGGAGGAATTACTTGAGAGGAAAGCGAGGGCCGTAATATATAAATTAAAACAGGAAGAGTATGAGGAGAATGAGAAATGCTCCTCATACTTTTTTAGCAAAATGAAGACTAGGGATAAGAGGGGGGTTATAACGGAACTGGAGAGGGATGGAAAGGTGATAAGGGGGAAAGATGATTTGTTAAAAACGGTGGAAGAATATTATGGAAAATTGTTTACAAAGGAGAGCTTGGATGAGGGGAAGGGGGAGGTTTTTATAAGATCGCTAAGGAGAAGGCTACCTGAAGAAGAAAATGGCAAGCTGGGGGGGGAATTGACAGTAGGGGAGGTGTATAATGTGGTAACGGCAATGAAGGCCAATAAGGTGCCCGGTATAGACGGTGTTACACCCCGGCCTAGGCAACCAGAGTGCAACACGAAAAAAGTAAAAATAAAGAAAGAAAAACACACAAAAAACCCCCCACTAAAGCTCACCACCAAAATCCCAAAACGAAAGTATCGACAAATCTATTTACAGCTATTTACAACAAACTATTTATTTACAACAAAACACCAAACTATTTACAACACGGGGGAGATCGCGACCATGACACACTGAAACACAGGGTTAAAATACCTAGAGGGAGCAATCAGGAAAATGGACAACAAGAGGGAAACACAGCTGGGGCAACTCAGAACTGACGAGACAGGGAAACGTAAACTGAAAACACTAAGATAACACAGACTTTCAAAGTAAAACAGGAAACACATAACAGTCACGCCAAAAACAACACACTGACAACACCGAAACGTAACAGACGGCCTAACAAAAGAATTTTACGTGGCGTTCTGGGATATGGTGGCGATCCAACTTTTGGAGGTTTTTAAGGAAATCATGGAGGGAGGAGAGATGCCGGAAAGCATGAAAACGGGAGTGGTGACTATTCTGTTTAAGAAAGGAAACCCGAACCAACTAGATAATTACAGGCCACTAACTATGCTGTGCGTGGACTTTAAAGTACTGAGTAAGGTTCTGGCAAATAGGCTAGCAGGAGTCATGTCACACATAGTGGAAATGGACCAAACTTGTGGGGTACAGGGGAGGCAAATCACATGGAACTTACATCTACACAGGGATGTACTCACATATGGTAAATGGTAAATGGCCTGTATTTGTATAGCGCTTTTCTAGTCCTTAAGGACCCCAAAGCGCTTTACACAACCTGTCATCCACCCATTCACACACACACATTCACACACTTTACATATGTAAAGGAGAGAAACATTGCTGCAATATGTGTTAGCCTGGATCAGCAGAAAGCTTTCGATAGAGTAGACCACGCTTTTTTGTGGAAGGTTATGGAGGGGCTGGGTCTAGGAGGAGGAGGGGAGCCACGTTGTTAAAGGGATAACGCTGCCCCGGGGTGAGAGCTTAAAAATATCACAATACGCGGATGATACAATATTATACTTGGCAGATGATGAAAGCTTAAGGGGAGTGATAGACATCCTATATGATTATGAAAAAGCAACTGGATCGAGAATAAACAAGGAGAAGACTAGGTACAAATACCTTGGGAAGTGGGAGGGGAGGAAGGACAAGATCTGTGATTTTATGTTGTGTGAAGGCCCTATGGATGTATTAGGGATTTCTTTTGGGAACGGGGAGGGGGATGCATTGTGTAATTGGAAAAAGAAGATGACTGCAGTCGAAAAAAAATCTGGGATTATGGAAGACAAGAAAACTCTCCGTTTCAGGGAAAGTGTTGGTTGTAAAGGCCGATGTATTGCCAAAGCTGCTACATTTGGCCTACGTCTTTCCGATGCCACAGAAGTATAGAGCTCAACTAATGAGGGGAATATTTAATTTCATATGGGGGGGCTATGAATATGTGAAAAGGGCGCTAATGCATCAGGAAATAGCAGATGGAGGGAGGGATGTGCCAAACGTTCCTCTGAAGCTGGATGCAATATTCTATAGCAATGTATGTATACTCCTGAAAAAGACATATATACACAAATGCCAAATCCTGATATGGTTTTGGCTGTCCATACCATACCGGTTTCTAATAGGGTGGGATAATAAAGGCCCTAAAGCGGAGACTAGGCCGGAGTACTTCCAGCGAATGGTAAAGTGGGGGAGGAGATATACGGAATGTAAAGATGAGGATACAGTGATAAATCACAAGTTACTATATAGGAAACTGGTACAGAAACTCAATGTCAATCCAGTAATGGTGAGCTCTGAAGTGTGGGTACGGGCCCAGGACAAGAGTTTTAAGAACGGGCTTAAAGATTTTAATTGGTTGCACTTGCATAGAAGGCTACCAGTCAGGGTCACGATGTATGCCCATAATTTGGGGAAGCAAAAAGTTTGTCCAAGGAAAAACTGTACGGAAGATGAAACAATTGAACATGTATTATGGGGATGTGAATATGCAAAAAAGGTGTGGGATGGGGTGAAAAAGAGTTGTAAGTGCTTGGAGAATGTGACATATGATGAAATCACTTCGTTTGGGGTTAAAGGAGTGGGGAAAGAACAAAACAAAATAATTTGTATGCTGATATCAATTATAAAACTTAAATTATGGAAAGCAAGGCAGGGACATATAACTGGAGTGTATAAATGGGGAGAGATAGGAACAGTTAAGGCAATAGAGAAAGAATTTGAAAGTATATACTGGCACGAATTAGAAAAGTGGGGAAGTGATACAATTAAGGATAGGTGGAAAATCACCTTTTTAAAACCACCAAGAAAAAGGTGGTAAGTGATAAGGAGCGAGATAATAGAAACGCGATTGTTTCTTCGGTTTCTGGTCTTTCATTTTGTGGGATTTTCTTGTTGATCAACTTCTCTTTTCTTTCTGTAGAATGTTTATTTAGGTGTAAAGAAATGAAGGTATGACAAGGATTTGGAAAGTAGTATGTTAAGATGTATGAGAAATGTGAAATGTGAATGTAAAGTATGGAAATGTTTTGGAAAGCAAATAAAAAAAGGAAAAAAACTGTTCTTATCAGTTTAATTGAATTAAATCAATTAATTAAATTAATTGATGGTATGACCCCTCGACTTCTTGGGTTGAGCCGTGGAGAGAATAAACTTCTTTTAGCTTTAAAATGACTGGTTCACTACTGTTTTTACTTCTCATCTATAAATGTTAGGAGTGTTAGGTCCAAAGTAAGAGCCCAAAGTATCTTGTCCTTTCTGAATAGTGTAACGACAGACGTTATCTTACTTCAGGAATGTGCCATACCCTTCTTAAACGTATACAATCAGTGGCAGGACATGTGGCCGCAAATGTCAATATGGAGTGGATCAAACGGGAATAAAAACGATGGTGTAGCCATACTGATAAAAAACCCACTTGTCTTGGTGAAAGGAAGTACCGTAGTGAGTGAAGGAAGAGCACTCCTAGTCAATCTTACTTATATGGAAAAGGAATTAAATCTCTTGAATATTTATGGCCCAAATGATAAACATGAGAGATATGATTTATTAGAGGCATTGCAGCCCCACTTGCTGGGGAGGGCGCCTTTAGTGTGTGGGGGGGATTTTAATTGTGTTTTAAACAGGAAAGATAGGAGAAAAGCTAGACGAGATTTTAAGATTGACAAGACGTCACTCCTACTACAGGGTTTGGTTAGAGATTTTAAATTAACAGATTGTTTTTCAGCGGTTCATCCCAAGGAAGAGGGTTTTACCTGGTTTAGTGGAGCTGGCGATAGGGCCTCCAGGATCGATTATTTTTTTGTTAGAGACGCTTCACCAACTGAGGCCACTTTGATGCCCGTCTTTTTCTCTGACCACCTGATGCTAACCGTTAAAATTTCCCTTGGACTAGGTATAACAATGGGGAGAGGAGTGTGGAGACTTAACTGCTCCCTGCTGGAGGACCAGGACCTGGTTAGACAGTATAAGGAGAGGTATACTGAATGGCAGACTCTCCAGGACTTGTATGTAACACGTGCCTCGTGGTGGGAAATGGTGAAAGACAGGACTCAGTCCTTTTTCAAACAAGCAGGGAAAAAGAAGAAGGCTGCGAAAGACAGGTGTATGAGAGGATTACAGAAACGACTACAGAGGTATCATCTCTTAAATCGGTGGGGGTTGGACTTTTATGAAGAAATCAGAGAGGTAAAAAAAGAAATGCAGGGAATAGCAAACGACAAAAGTAAGGGAGTTATATTAAGAAGTAGAGAGAAAGTGAGAGAGGATGGAGAAAAATGTACGAGATACTTTTTTAAAAAAATTATGAGCAAACCTGGCTCTGTCTCTCAGTTAAGAAACAGAGCTGGAGGAAAAGTGGGGAATACCGAAGGAATAATTAAAGTGATTGAAGAATACTACGAAGACCTGTATGGGGAGAAAAGTGTGGATGAACGAGTCATTGCACAAATCCTGGAGTATATTGATAAGACTGTCGAGTCCAGTGATACGCTAGGACAAGCTTTTACTGCAGCTGATTTAAGGCAGTGTCTTAAGAGTTTTAAGACTGGAAAGTCCCCCGGGTTGGATGGACTGCCGATTGAGTTCTATTTGACATTTTGGGACATTTTAGCCGCGGATCTACTCTCAGTTTTTACAGAATTTAGTGAATTAGATAAGATGCCTGAGAGTTTTAGAATGGGTCTAGTCACACTCATTCATAAAGGAAAAGATGAGACTGTTTTGGAAAACTGGAGACCGATCACGCTTTTAAATTGTGATTGTAAGTTATTTAGTAAGCTTTTAGCAGTAAGGATAAGACCGGTTCTTAGTCAGATAATCCACCAGGACCAAGCATGTGCTGTAAAGGGCAGGAAGATCGCGGATAGCCTTTTGTTGATTAGAGATAAGATTTGCTTTGAGAGAGACAGAAACAAGCGATTGATTGTTTTGAATCTGGACTTCGAAAAAGCATTTGATAGAATATCACATCGGTACCTTTTTAAGGTGTTACAGAAGATGGGCTTTCCAGAACGCCTTATCTCCTGGGTTAAGCTATTATACAAAGAAATAGAGAGTAGATTTGTTATGAATGGGTCCCTGACGAGTGCAGTTAAGGTAAACTGTGGTGTACGGCAGGGATGCCCTTTGTCTGCTCTCTTATATGTTATTTGTATAGAACCCTTGGCACAGATTTTGAGGAAGGATAAGAATATAAAAGGGATGGAAATACCTGGGAGTGGGGGGCAGGCGGCAAAATGCGTCCTGTACATGGACGATATTAACATCCTATGTACAGACCTACCTTCGGTGAGGAGGATCTTTGAAGTCTCGGACTGGTTTGGAAGGGCTTCTGCCTCCCAACTTAATAGGGGCAAGACTCAGGCACAATTTTACGGGCCATGGGGGACTACAGAACTGACTGGACTTGAGATAGACGTGATACAGACTGACCAAAAAATTTTAGGGGTTAGATTTGATAAGAATGGTGGAGGAGAGGCTAATTGGCCGGGAATTACAGGAAAAGTGAAGCAACGACTGGTTTTTTGGGGACTGAGAACGCTGACTCTTGGGGGGAAGGTTTTGGTCATTAAGGCAGTGATTTTACCCTTGCTTCTTTTAGTTAGCGCAGTCTTTTTACCACCTAAAAATGTATTGCTAGAACTAGAACGAGCCATCTTTTATTTTTTATGGGGCTCCAAATGGGAGAGGCTTAAAAGAAAGGTAATGAAGAAGTTAAAGGAGGATGGAGGCAAGGGAGTCCCAGATCTGTATTTATTCATGGGTAGCCTCTATACAAGTAGCCACATGAGACAGGCTACCGGGTCTAATAGTAATCCCCCAAACACAGGGGGATGGGTCAGATTTTGGTTAGGTAGCTACCTAAGACAAAAAAAACTCATACCAGTAGATCTTAGAGTCCCCGTCTCCTTTTATACCCCTGTGGCCTATGGGGAGCTGAAATCCTTTTTAACCTCTTTTAAATTGGAAAACCAGGGCCTGGACATTTTAACGAAACATCGCTCTCTCATTTCTGTTGTGCAGGAGCGGGGAGATGTGATACCAGTCAGAGGCCTCTCTATCGGAGAGGCCACAGAAATGTGGCGTCTGGTGAATCATCCCATCCTTTCAAACAGGCTCCAGGATATATCCTGGATGGTGGCTCATGAGATTCTCCCAGTCAGGGCCGTCATGCACTCCAGAGGAATGTCTGCAACGGAAATGTGTCCCCGACCGGGTTGTGGCGCACCTGAGACGGTGAGGCACTTACTCTGGGAGTGCAGTGCTGCTGTAGACCTGTGGGACTTGGCCGGCTCCTCACAATTCCCGTACTTACCAGCAAGGGAGGTCCTGTCAGCCAATCTAGTTCTCTATGGGGTGAGCCAAGAAGGGAAGGCACAAAGAAAAGGCCTTGAAAAGCAGTGGCTTGCCCTCGCTGCTATAAAGGACGCCATCTGGACCTCCAGAAACTTGCTGGTAAGCAAGCACATGCAGATCCCCCCCGTGGCTGCTCTCCGAATGGCAACAGCAACAATAAAAGAGATATGTGCTACAAACATCAAGCTGAGAGAGCAGCCACAAAGAAGAATCGCCTCTGTGCCCATTCGGATGGAGGAGTCGGTACCGCACATAGAAAGGTCAAAGCAGCAGCGGCCTGACTCTCCGGGAGAGGTTGGTGGGAAGGAGCAAGGTGGGGAGGATCCCCTCTGAGCACCAGGAGTTTGTAAAAGGATGGGATGGTTTATTTTAACCTTTTGAATTTTATTAGTCTGTATTTTAAGGGGGTGAAGGGAGGCAATAAAAAGAAGTAATCCTTTTAAATGGGGTGGGATTGTGAACCAAATGAGATGACGATGTTTTGATTTATGTCTGAGTGCCAATAAAATTTTTCGAAAGAAAAAAAATCTGTTCTTATCAGTTCGCACTTGATTCTCGGTCTTAGGCTAGGACTGCGATCCTCTCCATTGGGTGTCTGGTCAGCGAAAACCTGGGTATTCCCTCCATTTTGAAGGTAGGTGCTAATATTAATTGCTTTGTTCGGAAGCATTCCATTGTTGGCTTTTTGTGCTTGATTGTACCAGGGGCATTGGTTGGTTTTGTGGTGCCTCCGTCATGGCGGCTTATGCCAGCTTGCGGAGGCACCACAGTGTGCGTTTTAGCTTAACTGAAAATGTTGGAGAATTGCCAAAGATGTCCAGATTGGATTTTTCCAGGAAGATGATTCAACAGGTGTTGGGGTTTTCACCAAATGACCTGAACTGTATCCTGACTCTCCCTTTCAACAGGGGTTTTGACGTAAGTTTTTGCTCAAGTGCATTGTTGGAGGAGTTTTGGATGAGGTACGAGAATGTGAGACCACAATTTGAAATTTTCAATGTTGAGAAACTGACGGACAATACCTTGAAAACGGTGATTGTCAGAATGTTTAATGAAACAGTTAATGCTCAAGATATTTGTGTGTGGCTGGGGAGATACTGCACGGTGAAGGGCCAGGCGAGGAAGGTGAGGGATGTGGATGGAATATGGAACTGTGCATGGAAGGTCCCCATACAGCAATGGGAAGACTCCCATGGGTTCCGGGGCCTGAAACACCTCCCATCCATGATAGTCTTGGGGGACAATAGAGGCTACATTCATTACCAGGGGCAACCAAAGCTCTGCCGGAGGTGTGGGGAGCATGGGCATCTGGTAGAGGCGTGCGAGGAAATCATTTGTGGGAAATGTAAGGAAAGAGGGCATACGTATGCTGAATGCAAAAATGACCATAAGTGCAATCTGTGTGGAGGAGAAGGTCATCTCTTCAGGGACTGCCCGAGGTCATTTGCAAATAAACTTAAGGGGAAAAACCTGATTAACGAGCAAAACCTGAGTGCAATAGGCAATGAGGTTGTCTTGATTGATGCAGCTGGGCCCGATAATTTGAACTTGCCGCCAGAACCCGTGAATGGAGGTGAGGAACAGGGAGAGGCGGGAAATGGGGAGGAGCATGGAAGGCCGGCCCAACCAGAAACCTCAGAGGAGGGGATGGGCGGGCAGGTGGAGAATGGAGCTCAAGAAGGGGAAAGCGGTGCAAGTGACAATGCCCAAGATCACCCCTCCCCCGACACCCAGTTGGCAAAGAGGACTGCAGCAGAATTGTCTTCCGGGACAATTGTTTCAGGGAAGAGGGGTAGGCTTAAAACACCGTCAGAGAGTTCCTCTGGCGAGGACTCCAGGGTCTTCCCCTCTGACTCGCCAAACGAGGTTTCCTTCCTTAATATAGTTTTACAGTCAACTCCCAAGGATCGTATGGCGAATGCAGCTTTGCGACAAAGGCCGTCACCTAGAGTCTGTAAAGGGAATAGAGCGACAGTCCTCCCTCGTGAACCATGTGAGGTGAAGGAAGAGCTCTGCTCACGGGAAATAAATTGATGTTACGACTCCCGAAGCTTGGGTTGAGCCTTTTGAGGAGAACAAACTCCCTTTAGTTTTATAATGACTAGCTTGCCTCTTGTTTTACTCCTTATGGCTCTGACCTTCTCATCTATAAATGTTAGAAGTGTTAGGACCAAAGTGAGAGCCCAAAGTGTGTTATCCTTTCTGAATAGTGTAACGTCAGATGTGATTTTAATTCAGGAATGTGCAATACCTTTCTTAAAAGCATACAATCAGTGGCAGGATATGTGGCCGCAATCGTCAATATGGAGTGGATCAAACGGGAATAAAAATGATGGAGTGGCCGTCTTGGTTAAAAAAACCCTCGTGCTGGTAAAGGGGAGCACTGTGGTGAGAGAAGGAAGAGCGCTTTTAGTCAATTTGAAATATATGGAAAAGGATTTTAACCTCTTGAACGTTTATGGGTCTAATGATAAACACGAGAGATATGATCTCCTAGAGGCACTGCAGCCCCACTTGTTGGGGAGGGTGCCTTTAGTGTTTGGGGGGGATTTTAACTGTGTTTTAAGCAGGAAAGACAGGAAACGAGCCAGACAAGATTTTAAGGTCGATAAGACGTCACTCTTATTGCAGGGGATGGTTAGAGATTTTAAACTAACAGACTGTTTTGCAGCAGTGCACCCCAGGGAGGAGGGCTATACCTGGTTTAGTGGGGATGGCGCTAGGGCCTCTCGAATTGACTACTTGTTTGTGAGAGACGTTTCACCAACTGAGGCTAGATTGATGCCTGTCTTCTTTTCTGATCACATGATGCTGTCCACTACTATCTCATTTGTTTCGGGTGTGACGATGGGGAGAGGAGTGTGGAGACTTAACTGCTCCTTGCTCGAGGACCAGAATCTGGTCAGCCAGTACAGGGAGCGGTATAGTGAATGGCAGACCCTCCAGGACCTTTATGAAACACGGGCTTTGTGGTGGGAAATGGTGAAGGGAAGGACACAGTTATTTTTTAAACAGGCCGGAAAAAAGAAGAAGGCCGCGGAGGACAGACGCATGAGGGGGTTGCAGAAACGACTACAGAGGTACTATCTCTTAAATCAATGGGGGATTGAATTTAATGAAGAAATTAAAGAGGTCAAAAGGGAAATGCAGGTGATTGTGGACACAAAAAGTAAGGGAGTCATTTTAAGAAGTAGAGAGAAAGAGAGAGAAGAAGGTGAAAAATGTACAAGATTTTTAAAAAAAAAAATTATGAGTAAACCTGGTGTTGTTTCTCAATTAAGGAACAAAGCTGGACAAAAAGTTGAGAATACCGGGGATATCATGCAGGTGATTGAAGATTATTACAAAGAGTTGTATGGGGAGAAAAATGTGGACGGAGAAGTCATTACACAAACCTTGGAGTTTATTGATAAGACTGTTGAGGCTAGTGGTATTCTAGGGCAAGCTTTTACATTGTCCGAGCTCAACCAGTGTCTTAAGAGTTTTAAAGGTGGGAAGTCCCCTGGGATAGATGGACTGTCGATTGAATTTTATCTGACCTTTTGGGACATTTTGGCTGCGGACCTACTTTCAGTGTTTACAGATTTTAGCAAATTGGACAGATTGCCTGACAGTTTTAGAATAGGTTTAGTCACGCTTATTCACAAAGGCAAAGATAAGACTGATTTGAGAAATTGGAGACCAATTACGCTCCTAAATTGCGATTGCAAGCTATTTAGTAAGCTCTTAGCAGCACGGATACGACCGGTTTTAAGTCAGATAATTCACCCGGACCAAGCCTGCGCTGTAAAGGGCAGGAAGATCGCAGACAGCCTCGTATTGATCAGGGATACCATTTGTTTTTCAAGGGATAGAAACAAGCGATTAATCGTCTTGAATTTGGATTTTGAGAAAGCTTTTGACCGAATATCACATCAGTATCTCTTTAGAGTGCTGCAGAAAATGGGCTTTCCAGAACGACTTATTTCTTGGGTGAAGCTGCTATATAATGGGATCGGGAGTAGAATTGTTGTCAATGGGACCCTGACCAGTGAGGTGGGGGTACACTGTGGTGTCCGTCAGGGATGCCCTTTGTCTGCACTACTATATGTCATTTGTATAGAACCACTGGCACAGATCTTGAGGAAAGATAAAGGAATAAAGGGGATGGAAATACCTGGGAGTGGTGGACAAACAGCAAAGTGCGTTCTGTACATGGATGATATTAACATTTTATGTACAGACCATCCATCGGTGAAGAGGACCTTTGAGGCTACTGACTGGTTTGGGAAGGCCTCAGCTTCCAAGCTCAACAAGAGTAAGACTCAGGCACGATTTTATGGACCATGGGGGACTACTGAGCTGACTGGACTTGAGATGAACGTGGCACAAAATGACCAGAGGATTTTAGGGATTAGATTTGACAAGGAAGGAGGAGGTAAGACAAATTGGCCTGAAATTATAGGGAAAGTAAAGCAACGACTGGGGTTCTGGGGACTGAGAACGCTGACTTTTGAGGGGAAGGTATTAGTCATTAAGGCAGTGATTTTACCCTTGCTTCTACTAGTTAGCGCAGTTTTTCTGCTACCCAGAAATGTGCTGCTAGAACTGGAACGGGCCATATTCTACTTCCTATGGAGTTCTAAATGGGAAAGACTCAGAAGGGAGATAATGAAGAAGATGAAGGAGGATGGAGGAAAGGGAGTCCCAGACTTGTATTTGTTTGTGGGAAGCCTCTATACGAGCAGCCACATGAGACAGGCTACGGGCCGTAGTAGCAACCCCCAAACACAGGCGTGGGTTAGATTTTGGTTGGGTAGCTATTTAAGACAGAGAAAACTTATACCAGTAGATCTTAGAGTACCCGTCTCTTTTACTCTTCAGCCACAAAGAAGAATCGCCTCTGTGCCATTCGGACGGAGGAGTCGGAGTCTCATACAGGAAGGTCAAAGCAGCAGCGGCCTGGCTCTCCGGGAGAGGCAGGTGGGAAGGAGCAAGGTGGCGAGGATCCCCTCTGAGCACCAGCAGCTTGGGAAGGGACGGGATGGCTCCATTGAACGTTTTAACGAAACGGGAAAAGGGGAAGGGAATTAAAAAGTAACTTTTAAACTGGGTGGGATTGAGAATTGAATGAGATGATTGTGTTTGGTTTTTATGTTTGAGTGTCAATAAAAAAAATTTCGAAGGAAAAAAAAAAAAGTTCTTATCAGTTTACACTTGTTTTCTCGGCAGGGGCTAAGACTGCGATCGTCTCCTTTGGGTGCTTGGTCTACTAAAAGAATTACGAAAATACTTTGGGATTCCCCTCACTTTGAAGGTAAGTGTTGTTACTATTTGCCCTTTTTGAAAATATTCTCTGTTTGTGCCTTGTCTTGTCTTTTTTAAAGGCTTTTGTTAGTTTTGTGGTGCCTCCACCATGGCGGCCTACCATGCCGGCATGCGGAGGCACCACAGTGTGCGATTTAGCTTAATTAGAAATGAAGGAGAGTTGCCAAAGATGTCCAGATTGGATTTTTCCAGGAAATTGATTCAACAGGTGTTGGGGTTTTCACCAAATGACCTGAATTGTATCCTGACCCTCCCATTCAACAAAGGTTTTGACGTGAGCTTTTGCTCAAGCGTTTATCTGGAGGATTTCTGGATAAGGTATGAGAATGTGAAACCGCAATTTGAAGAATTTATTGTTGAGAAACTGACTGACAACACCTTGAAAACGGTGATTGTTAGAATGTTTAATGAAACTGTTAGTGCTCAAGACATCTGCGTGTGGCTGGGAAGATACTGCACGGTGAAAGGGCAGGCTATGAAGGTGAGGGATGTGGACGGAATCTGGAACTGTGCATGGAAGGTCCCCATACAGCAATGGGAAGACCCCCATGGGTTTCGGGGCCTGAAACATCTCCCATCTATGATAGTCTTGGGGGACAATAGAGGCTACATTCACTACCAGGGGCAGCCAAAGCTCTGTCGGAGGTGTGGGGAGCATGGGCATTTGGTGGAAGCATGTGAGGAAATCATTTGTGGGAAATGTAAGGAAAGAGGACATACGTATTCTGAGTGTAGAAATGACCATAAGTGTAATTTGTGTGGAGGAGAGGGGCATCTCTTTAGAAATTGCCCTAGGTCATTTGCAAACAAACTTAAGAGGACAAGCTTGATTGGAGAGCAAAACCTGAATGAAATAGGTAATGAGGAAGACTTGATTGACGCAGCTGGGCCTGAAAATTTGATTTTGGCGCCAAAACCTGTGAGTGGAGGAGAGGAACAGGGGGAGGCGGGAAATGGGGAGGAGCATGGAGGGCCTGTCCGACCAGAAACCTCAGAGGAGGAGGAGGGCGGACAGGTCGAAAGTAGAACACAAGGAGGTGGAAATACTTCAAGCGATAGCGCCCAAGATCAGTCCCCCCCTGATACCCAGCTGGCAAAGAGAACTGCGGCAGAACTGTCCTCCGGGACAATTGTTTCAGGAAAGAGGGGAAGACTTGAAGTACCGTCAGAGAGGGTCTTCCCCTCTACCTCGCCAAATGAGGTCTCCTTTCTTAACATAGTTTTGCAGTCAACCCCCAAAGATCGTATGGTTAATGCAGCACTGCAGCAGAGGCCGTCTCCTAGAGTCCGTAAAGGGAATAGAGCACCAGCCCTCCCTCCAGAACCGTGTGAGGTGAAGGAAGAGCTCTGTTCACGAGAAATAAATTGACGTTAGGATCCTTGAAACCTGGGCTGAGTCTTTTCCCTGAGGAGAATTACCTCCCCTTAACTTAAAAATGGTTAGTTTGCCCTTTGTCTTACTCCTTATGGCTCTTACCTTCTCAACTATAAATGTTAGAAGTGTTAGGACCAAAATGAGAGCCCAGAGTGTGTTATCCTTTCTAAATACTGTAACGTCAGATGTGATCTTACTTCAGGAATGTGCAATACCCTTTTTAAAAGCTTATAACCAGTGGCAGGACATGTGGCCACAACCATCAATATGGAGTGGATCAAATGGAAATAAGAATGATGGAGTAGCCGTTTTGGTTAAAAACCCCTTTGTGCTGGTAAAGGGGAGCACTGTGGTGAGAGAAGGAAGAGCACTTGTAGTTAATTTGAGTTATATGGACAAGGATTTTAACCTCCTGAATGTCTATGGGTTTAATGATAAACATGAAAGATATGACCTTTTAGAGGAGCTGCAGCCCCATTTGTTGGGAAAGGTGCCTTTAGTATTTGGGGGGGGGGGATTTTAACTGTGTCCTAAGTAGAAAGGATAGGAAACGAGCCAGGCAAGATTTTAAAGTGGACAAGACGTCACTCTTATTACAGGGGATGGTTAGAGATTTTAAACTAACTGACTGTTTTGCAGCAGTACACCCCAGGGAGGAGGGCTATACCTGGTTTAGTGGGGATGGCTCTAGGGCCTCTCGTATTGACTATTTGTTTGTGAGAGATGTCTTGCCAACTGATGCTAGATTGATGCCCGTCTTCTTTTCTGATCACATGATGCTGTCCAGTACTATCACACTGGCATCGTGTGTGACGATGGGGAGAGGACTGTGGAGACTTAACTGCTCCTTGCTCGAGGACCAGAATTTGATCAGCCAGTATAAGGAGCGGTATCGTGAGTGGCAGACCCTCCAGGACTTTTATGAAACACGGGCAGAGTGGTGGGAAACGGTTAAAGAAAGGACACAGTTATTTTTTAAACAGGCCGGGAAAAGGAAGAAGGCTGCTGAGGATAGACGCAGGATGGGGCTGCAGAAAAGACTACAGAGGTACTATCGTTTAAACCAATTGGGGATGGATTTTAACGATGAAATAAAAGAGGTCAAGGAGGAAATGCAGGTAATTGCGGACATAAAAAGTAGGGGGTTATTTTAAGAAGTAGGGAGAAAGAGAGAGATGAAGGTGAAAAATGCACAAGATATTTCTTCAAGAAAATTATGAGCAAGTCTGGCTGTGTTTCTCAACTAACGAACAAAGCCGGACAAAAAGTTGAGACTACCGAGGAGATCATGCAAGTGATCGAAGATTATTATAAAGAGTTATATGGGAGGAAAAATGTTAGTGGAGAGAATATTACACAAACCTTGGAGTTTATCGACAGTTTTAGAATAGGGGTAGTCACTCTTGCTCATAAAGGAAAGGACAAGACCGACATGGAAAATTGGAGACCAATTGCGCTCCTAAATTGCGACTGCAAGCTTTTTAGCAAACTCTTAGCAGCACGGATACGCCCTGTGCTAAGCCAGATAATTCACCCGGATCAAGCCTGTGCTGTTAAGGATAGGAAGATCACTGATAGCCTCGTATTGATCAGGGACACCATTTGTTTTGCGAGGGATAGAAACATTCGGCTAATCGTCTTAAATTTGGACTTTGAGAAAGCCTTTGATCGGATCTCGCATCAGTATCTCTTTAGAGTGCTGCAGAAAATGGGGTTTCCAGAGCAGTTTATTTCTTGGGTAAAACTGTTGTACAGTGGGATCGGTAGTAGATTTGTCGTTAATGGGATCTTGACTGGGGCGGTGGACTTACACTGCGGTGTTCGTCAGGGGTGTCCCTTATCTGAACTCCTTTATGTTATCGGCGTAGAACCACTGGCGCAGATCTTGAGAAGAGACAAAGGGATAAAGGGTTTGGAAATACCAGGGAGTGGTGGACAAGTAGCAAAATGTGTCCTGTACATGGACAATATCAATATTTTGTGTACAGACCTGTCTTCGGTGAAGAGGACTTTTGAAGCGACTGACTGGTTCGGGAAGGCCTCGGCTTCCAAGCTTAATAAGAATAAGACTCAGGTACAATTTTATGGACCGTGGGAGGCTACAGAGTTGACTGGGCTTGAGGTGAATCTGACACAAAACGACCAGAGGATTTTAGGGATCAGGTTTGACAAGGAAGGAGGAGGCAAGACAAATTGGCCTGTAATTATAGGGAAAGTGAAGCAACAGCTGGGTTACTGGGGACTGAGAACGCTGACTTTGGAGGGCAAGGTGTTAATCATCAAGGCAGTGATTTTACCCCGACTTCTCTTAGTCAGCTCAGTCTTTATCCCTCCCCGAAAAGTGCTCTTAGAACTGGAACGAGCCATTTTCTACTTCTTATGGGGTTCTAAATGGGAGACACTTAGAAGGGAGACAATGAAGAAAATGAAGGAGAATGGAGGAAAGGGGGTTCCAGACCTGTATCTGTTTGTAGGAAGTCTCTATACGAGCAGCCACCTGAGGCAGGCCACGGCCCGATCTAGTAACCTCAAAACGCAGGCGTGGGTTAGATTTTGGGCGGGGAGCTACTTAAGACAGAGAAAATTGATACCGGTGGATCTAAAAGTGCCTGTCTCTTTTAGTCTCCCCCCAGCCTATGCTGAGCTAAAGTCCTTTTTAGTCTCCTTTAACTTGGAAAATGAAGACTTAAACATTTTAACTAAACACTGGTCTCTCATCTCTGTTGTGCAGGAGCGAGAAGCTGTGACTCCAGTGCGTGGCCTCTCGATTGGTGAAGCCACAGATGTGTGGCGTTTGGTGAGCCGTCCCATTCTTTCGCATAAGCTCCGGGATGTGTCCTGGATGGTGGCTCATGGGATCCTCCCAGTCAGGTCCGTTATGCACTCTCGGGGCATGTCTGCAACAGCCATGTGTCCCCGGCCTGGTTGTGGCACGCCAGAGTCGGTGAGGCACCTGCTCTGGGAGTGCAGCGCTGCCGTAGACCTGTGGGCAATGGCCGGCTCCTCGCAATTCCCGTACTTACCAGCAAGGGAGGTCCTAACAGCACAGTTAGTGCTCTATGGGGTGAGCCAGGGTGTAAAGGCACAAAGGAAAGACTTTGAAAAGCAGTGGCTTACTCTCGCTGCCATCAAAGACGCCATTTGGACCTCCAGAAACCTGCTGGTAAGCAAGCACATGCAGATCCCCCCCGTGACTGCTCTCCGAATGGCGGCAGCAACAATAAAAGAGATCTGTGCTGCAAGCAGCAAGCCGTGGGAGCAGCCACAAAGAAGAATCGCCTCTGTGCCCATTCGGACGGAGGAGCCGGTGCCACACACAGGGAGGTCAAAGCAGCAACGGCCTGGCTCTCCGGGAGAGGCAGGTGGGAAGGAGCAAGGTGGTGAGGATCCCCCCTGAACACCAGGAGCTTGTGAAAGGACGGGACGGCTTTTATAAACTGTTTTTCATCGCTCCTGTGCATTTTCTTTTAAGGAAAGGGTGGGAAGAAATAAAAAGTAATCTTTTAAATTGGGTGGGAATTTGAATCTTATGAGATGACTGTGTTTGGTTTCTATGTTTGAGTGTCAATAAAATTTTTCGAAAGAAAAAAAAAATCTGTTCTTATCAGTTTAATATCTGATATGCCCCCGATTCGGGGGCAACGTATTAAACGTATTTTTAGAACAGGGAGCCGAATAAGGGGCTCCGTTCGCTCCGTTCGCTCCGTTCGCTCCACGCATCGCCTCCGGGAACGGTGCCCCCTTTGCTGACTTTGTGCAAAAGCAAGAAAGCCAAACAAAGTAAGGTCTGCCAAGCCAAGAGCCAGAAAGCAGCCGGAAGCGGCGAACGTGCAGGGATAGAAGCTCAGAGAAATAAGGAAAAAAACTGGGAAGAGAGCGAGGAACTGAATATATTATTAAAGGAACAGGAGGTTTTGTTTCAGGAGAGGGCGAAAACAAGAATGTTTAAATTTATGCAGGAGGAGTATATGCAACAGGAGAAGTGCTCGGCCTATTTTTTTGCTCAAATGAAAAAGAAAGAGGAAAAAGGGGCAATTATGGAACTGGAAAGGGAAGGGAAATCGGTTACTGGACGGGATAATATTTTGAAGATGGTAGAGGAGTACTACAGTTCATTGTTTGGTGTGGAAGAAGTAGATAGAGGGGCTCAAGAAATGGTTTTAGGTTTTCTGAAAGAGAGGTTACCAGAGGACGCAAGGAAGCTTTTGGAAAGGAGCATAACAAACCACGAACTATACGAGGCGATAAAGACAATGAAGAATAACAAGGTACCTGGGATAGATGGACTCACAAAGGAGTTTTACATCACCTTTTGGGATCTCATCGGAGACCACTTGTTGGAGGTATTTGAAGAAATGTGTGAAACGGGTAGAATGCCAAAGAGTATGAGGACGGGTGTGATAAGTTTACTACATAAGAAAGGCTCACCTGCTGTGCTTTCAAATTATAGGCCTCTTTCTGTCTGCGTGGACTACAAAATTTTGAGTCGAACTCTAGCAAGACGCCTGGCCCGAGTCTTGCCTGCTATTATTAATGCAGACCAGACATGCGGGGTAAAGGGCAGGCAGATTAGTTGGAACTTACAACTACATAGAGATGTGCTTACATACATCGGAGAGAGGAACTTGACAACAATATGCGTAACACTTGATCAGGAAAAAGCTTTTGATAGGGTCAATTATGATTTCTTATGGAGGGTGATGAGAAATTTTGATATAGGAGGAAAATTTTTGAATTGGATAAGTATGATGTATACTGACATAATTTGCAAGATAAAGATAAATGGACACTTAACAGAGGAAGTACAACAAACGAGAGGGCTACAGCAGGGTTGCCCCCTGTCCGCCCTACTCTATGTTATATATGTAGAACCTTTAGCATGTGCAATAAGAGGAAACGAGAAAATTAGAGGAGTGCCCTTGCCAGGGGGGGGGGTGTTGAAGATCTCCCAGTACGCTGACGACACAGTTCTTTACTTGGAAGATGATGGAAGTGTGAGGGAGATGATACGAACAATACAGACCTTTGAGAGCGCTGCGGGGTCAAAGGTCAATAAGGAGAAATCAAAATATAAATTTTTGGGACGATGGGCAGGTAGGAGAGAGACGCTTTGCGGGCTTTCTTTGTGTGAAGGGCCCATGCGGGTCCTGGGCATAGATTTTGGAAATCCAGGGGGGGATGCAAATTACAACTGGGATTTGAAGATAGCGAAGATCTTAAAGAAATTGGGGATGTGGTCAAAAAGAAAGCTCACTATAACTGGCAAAGTTTTGGCCGTAAAAGCTGACATCTTACCTGCCCTACTCCATTTGGCATATGTCTTTCCAATGCTACAGACTCATAGGAAGGTGCTAACACGGGGAATTTTTAAATTAATATGGGGGGGGGGGGGGGGGGTATGAATATGTAAAAGAACAACTATGTATCAGACAATATCAAAAGGTGGGAGGGATGTCCCATACATCCCTTTGAAATTGGATGTGATGTATTACAGTAACATATGTGCTCCTCTCCAGCCACCCCTTTCCTGTCAAAGTGGAACTCTGGAGCAGAGCAGGCGGGGCCTGAGATCTGCCCCTTCAGCCAAGCAAACAGGGCCTACCGTGACGCCGGAAGCCGGGACGAGGAGTCACTGTGGCTTCCTGCGAGGCCAAAGAAACACACACTCTGGCTTCTGGGAGGGAGGGATGTCCCATACATCCCTTTGAAAATGGATGTGATGTATTACAGTAACATATGTAATTTATTGAACAGGTCCAATGTACATAAATGCCAAGTCTTGATCCGCTTTTGGTTATCTGGCCCCATGAGACAATTGATCGAGTGGGATAATAGGGTGCCAAGGGCGGAAAGCAGACCAGACTATTTTTCAAGGATGATTAAATGGCGGGAGAAGCATCAGGAATATAAGGACAAAGACCTCATGTTGAATCACAAAAAAATTGTATAGAGCCATGGTGCAGAAAATGCACACCCAAAATTCATGGGTGCAGGAGGAGGTATGGATACGAGCTCAGGAGAAGGGACTGAGCAACGGCTGCAGGGATTTTAACTGGCTGCTGCTGCATAAAAAAATACCGGTAAGATCAATAATGCATGCACATAGATTATGTGATAATAAGAACTGTCCAAGAAGCACATGTCAAAGAGAAGAAACAATAGAACATGTAATGTGGGGATGCCCCTTTGCGAGGGAAGTGTGGGGTGAAATGCAGAAGCAGTATGTTTGTTTAAAAGGGATTTCGTACGATGAAGTAATGTTCCTTACGGGATGGGAGAAGGGAAGTAACCGAAAAGGAAAGTCTTTGTTATTAGTGTCCTTGGTAAAACTATATTTGTAGAAGGCCCGGCAAGGGTATATTTTGGGGTCATACAAATGGACAGCCAAGAGTATATGTAGATTGGTAGAGAAGGAAATAGAAAAAGTGCGGCTGCTGGAGAAATTGAAATGGGGGTGGGATACAATCAAAGATGGATGGAAAGACATTCCTTAGAAGTCACTTAATATAGAGGCCTAAGAAGAAAAGTTTTTTGGTTGTTTTGTTCGTTTCTTTGAGAGCAACACATGGTAAGATCAGTATTGAGTTGATAAAAGGATTGGAAAATAAGGTAACGGGGATTTTTATGCCAATTTAGAAGATGTGATGTAACTTTGGTATGACTGTACAATTGAACGTGTGTTTCTCCTCTTTACGACTTATTATTTTGCTATTTAGATGCCACAGTACTTGTAGAAAGGACCTTTGAACCTTTCGATCAATGGAGAGAGAAAATGTCTCGCTTTGTATAGAATAGGCTTACCCTTTGTGATGTTTAATAATCTACATGTATGTGATGTTTTGTTTTTTGAAAATAAAAAAAGGAAAAAAAAAATCTGTTCTTATCGAGAAGCAATATGGCAACTGCGTCGGCCAGTTATGGGGAAGAGATGGACAGAAGGAGTGGAATGAAGAATACTTTACGTTTTGATTTGATCGACAAAGACTCTGCTTTCCAAGACCGGATAACTTTTGGGAGAAGAATCCTCTTTGACACTCTCAACATACAGCCAGAAGAGATCTATTGCCTACAACAGAGCACAGCTAAGAAATATTACGATGTGACGCTAACTACCACAGAGAGAGCGGAGGACGCGAGACGGAAAGCCAACACAGCAGTAAGCGAAGACCTAAAAAGATACGCGGTAAAAAAAAAAATCTGTTCTTATCAGTTTAATATCTGATACGCCCCCGATTTGGGGGCAACGTATTAAACACATTTTTAGAACAGGGAGCCGAATTAGGGGCTCGCTCCGTTCGCTCCACGCTCTTATCGAGACGTTCGCCGCTCTTACCATCTCGATAAGAGATTCCAATGCCTGAAACCATTGACGTGAGCAAGCCATCGCATTTTGTCCCAGTTCAAAGGGCACACCGAGAGAAGAGCAGACACATGGATCTTTGCTTTGGACACAAGAGTGAGGGGAGAGCGCGAACGCAGTCCCCCACTACCACAAATTATGCAGTTGAGATTCCCGCATTTGGGGAATTCACAAGGGTCAGCACAACCGGAGTGCAATGGTTGAGCCTCGCCCTGGGTGAACCACCTTCGTGATCATGGTATGTTATATCTATAGTTTATACCAAAAAGTTCTACTTTGGTTTCATCTGACCACATGACATTCTCCCAATCCTCTGCTGTATCATCCATGTGCTCTCTGGCAAACTTCAGACGGGCCTGGACATGCACTGGCTTCAGCAGCGGAACACGTCTGGCACTGCGGGATTTGATTCCCTGCCGTTGTAGTGTGTTACTGATGGTGACCTTTGTTACTTTGGTCCCAGCTCTCTGCAGGTCATTCACCAGGTCCCCCCGTGTGGTTCTGGGATCTTTGCTCACCGTTCTCATGATCATTTTGACCCCACGGGATGAGATCTTGCGTGGAGCCCCAGATCGAGGGAGATTATCAGTGGTCTTGTATGTCTTCCATTTTCTGATGATTGCTCCCACAGTTGATTTTTTCACACCAAGCTGCTTGCCTATTGTAGATTCACTCTTCCCAGTCTGGTGCAGGTCTACAATACTTTTCCTGGTGTCCTTCGAAAGCTCTTTGGTCTTGGCCATGGCGGAGTTTGGAGTCTGACTGTTTGAGGCTGTGGACAGGTGTCTTTTATACAGATGATGAGTTCAAACTAGAGATGGCACGATACCACTTTTTTATGTCCGATACCGATATCATAAATTTGGATATCTGCCGATACCGATATGAATCCGATATAGTGTTTTTTAATCAACAAAACTGTTTTTTAAATATCTTGCTGCATTTTGTATAAGTTCATACTCAAGTTTAAAACAACAACTACACTAAAGCTATTCTGTTATACCTGTATGCAAAAAAAAATATTTCATAGTTCAGCAATACTGATCAATCTAATAAACTTAAACCTGCACCATCCTCCCTATTCTGGTATTTTAAAGAGTACTTAGCGTAAATATTAAGCAACCTAACTAATAGGGTTCCAACTCCCAGCACCAAAAAAAAATAAATAAAAAATAGGGAACCACCCCTCACACTCCACCTCATGACGCTTAATCGACGTAATCAACCTTAATTTGATGCAGTGTGAAAAAAAATGCACAGAAATAAATTATTTTTCAAGAAATATTAAATACTATTATAATTATTATTTATTATTTATTATTATTATTTATTTATTATTATTATTATTATTAATACGCCCGTATTTTCTGTGTTCGGTCCTCAGATGGTTGAGGCAATGTTAGAAAGATAAAGATACTAGAGTGTGTTCCTGAGAATTTTTTTTTTTTTTTTTTGGTCATAATGACCAGTCAAGCTTTGGCTAGTTGATGATACTTTGTCCCATAACTGTAAATGTCTTTTATTGTTTGTTTCTGTTTGTTTGTTGTTCATTTTCAATTTAAAAAATGAAAATAAAAGGTTTAAAAAAAATTGCAGACTGCACAGATGGTACCTTCCCAAAGGAAAAAGTACTATAGCTTACTAGGGTATATATATTATACTTAATAGTTACTATATACAGTAATGGACTTCTATTCATTTTGCATCAAATTAAAACTTTGGGTGTCAGATAATTATTTATTAAAAGCTAGACATTTTAAATGAGAATAAGAAAGAAAAGTATGTCTTTGTGCCCCCTTTTCCCTGTTCATGCCCTATCGGCCCCCCTGGCTAAACTTTGCTAGATCCGCCCCTGCACAGTTACAGCCGTCAGCTACGTAGAAAAAGATCCTCGAGTAGAAAGTAATATTAAATAAATTCTAACAACAGCTGATTAAGCTTAAACGTGCTGCTGTTGTTCAGTGGCGTGTCTAGAAAATTTTTGTTGGGGGGGCCAGGTAGGGGCACAGATTTGGAGAAGGGTGGCAGATTTAATTGGCAGATAATGTTTTAAAAAAAAATTCTACCAACCCTTAACCATAATTCAATAATCCTATAAACCTAATAACCAAATGCACTTTTAACTCTTATTAGAATGAGATTTTAACCACTACGGTGCAAAGTTTTTAGATACTGCGTTGATAAAGTACAAGAGATACAATCAGTGCTTTGTCAGTGTTTACTCAGCATTCAAGGACATCAATATTTGCATAGTATTTTTACTGACATATAGTGCACATATGTTTTGGGCAAAAACATTTTTGAAAATTAAAATACGAACATTTGTAACAAACAATTGACAAATTAGCCAATGCCAATGCAAAACTTTATCTGCCTGTTAAAAAAAGAAGATAATCTTCTCACAAACTGGTGTTTGATTTTGAAACAGGAAAAAAGTGGGGAAACAAATGAAAAGACTAACATTTGAATAAAACCTGAAAGCAAGTAAATACTTTCTATGCTGCCTTATGGTAAACTTTGGTAATATTGATAAAGAACAACACTGGCTGATGATAAAATACAGTCAGCTGGCATGGTGACACTGCCAGTATTAACCTGCAGGGCTGGACTGGGACAGAAAATCGGGCATTTTGACTACAGACCGGCCCACCAGGTATTAAAGCCATAAAGCCTTTGAATGAAAACAAATGCTGTTGTGACAGTGATGTACAGTCTTGTTGGTATATGTATGATTTCTATACATTTTACGTCAGATAAAAACTTTGGTTGTAAGATTTAGATAATTATTTAATAAAAACTAGGTATTTTAAATGAGAATAAGAAAGAAAAGTATTTCTTTGTGCTCCCCTTTCCCTGTTAACCTTCCTGCCTTCTTGGGACCTTTTTGTGCCACTGCTATGTGTTAAATGGCTGCCATTTCCACTGTGTTCAGTGGAATATAACCAAACTTGCCACAGGATAGTTTTTACCTGTCAATGTTAATATTCCAGTGTGAATTCCTTAAATCAGCCTAAAATGGCTGAGCAGCAGAAATCCCCACACCCATCACCCTGGGGACCATTTTCTGCCCATTGACTTCCATTATAAATGCTATTTTTCAACCCCAAATTATCATCATATGATTTTATTTTTTCTTCTTTTCTTGGATGTCAATGAAGACTCAGGGCCTTGAAGTTTTAATTTTTAAATTGCAAAAAAAATGCAAAAAAATAATGGCAGGTCAAAATGTATGTTGGTGCCAATCTTTGGTCCATCTAAAGGCCTACTTATAATGACAATCACATATTACTTCAACTGGTTTTTTGTGGAAATATTTAGTTTCGTTTTTTGGTTTTTGGGGCTTATAACACAGGGCGCTCATGTAATAACACTGGGATTTGAAGGGTTAAAACAACGAAAATATAATTAAAACTTTACATGAATATTTCAGGGAGAAGTAGTTTTACAAGGTTGGCTAATTTAAAGTGGAATAAGATATGGATATATGGTCTTTTTATGGCGTGGCTGAGAATGGTCCCTAGGGTGATGGGTGTGAGTTTTTTAAAGGATGGCAGGAGGGTTAAAGCCCTACCTGGCCCCCTGGCAAAACTTTGCTAGACCCGCCCCTGCACAGTTACCAGCTGTCAGCTACATAAAAAAGGATCCTGGTGTTATTTATCTCTCAGAAACAGTTGATAACTTCAACTCATTCATGTCACCTAAAAGGTAAACCTGTTGCTCCATCACCTGCTCAGCTCTGATGATTCAGTAAGGACATCTCCTGGTTTCATCTTCATGTTTCCCTCTCACCACATATCTAAACAGACATCATGACCAGCAGCTTTACAGCTGTGGCTCCAGCAAACATCAGCTGATACTAGAAATTAATATTAAATACATTCTAACAACAGCTGATCAAGCTTAAACGTGCTGCTGTTGTTTAGCGCAATATCCGCTGGTTTCCTCTTTCTGGCGCAAAGTGGGCGATAAACAAACAAGAGAGAAAAGCCGATCAGCTGATCATTGATCAGTTTCATGATTGAAGTAGCAACAGGAGAGGGAGGGGGAGAGAATGAGAGAAGAAGAGGCAGCTGTGCAGCATAAAGACAGAATAAATCCAGCTTTGTGTCTTTTTTCCATTCTAGCTAAAGTCCGGGACAAACTGCGTCTCTTCTCAGCTCAATACGAAACTCGTAATATTTTCTCTGAATGAGGGACCATTCCATTTTTTTAAGGAGCCGTTGGCAACTCTACTAACCTTATGAATAAAATAAAGTTCACTATCAGTAACATCATAGCACCCACCCAGCTGTATAAAAACTCCGTCAAACTGGCTAGAACGCAGTATGAGTTATTGCAACTGACAGTAAAAAGTCAGCAACATGAAAATAAACTCCACCTAAACTTGGTTTATATCTGACCCAGATAGACTGCAGGTCATAACTTCTTACCTGAAGTTCAGTTCACCTGACACTCGGACTGGCGGCTGCTTCGGGTCTCTCCTCCTGCCTCCCCTTCCCTCATCCACCTGTTGCCTCTGTGGAAGCCCCGTCATAGCCACCACCAAACAACGGAGTTATTTCTACACATCGACCTGCATCTGGCCAATCCACCACCTCTCATTGTTCATGCCATTACAAAAAAAATAAAAAAATAAGTCACTGGGGATATGCCCGGTATGCCCGATGGCCAGTCCAGCTATGTTAACCTGCAACCAAATCTGCAGCTCCATACAGCAATGTTACGACTTAGATTATATCTTATAACTCATAACTCTTATGCTAGCTGCCCTCAGTAGCATACTGTCTGAAATATTCCACAGCTGCAATAATTCTTTAAGTGTTATTTTTTTCCTTGGTATTCTAATTTCACCGAAGTTTACTAAACTCAGCAAACTTGATATTACTTACCGGGACATTTATTCTGTCCTCATTTTCTTTCACCGAAAAATTGTTTCCTGCAGTGCCATCTTTCGCGCTTGGCTCTCCTACCTTTGCTAACGTGATGCGCATAGCGCAGAAGCGATGCTGCATTCACTTACACTCGGATATCTGAGCGTCACCGTGAAAACATAATCGGACATTTGATATTTGATTGAATTTTATTGTTTTGCCTTTGGGGTGGCACCTGGGGTGGCCAGTCTGGTTTGGGGGGTGGCCTGTGCCCCCACAGGCCACCCCGCTGGACACGCCATTGCTGTTGTTCAGCCGCTGGTTTCCTCTTTCTGGTGCAAAGTGGGCCAAAAGCAAACTACAGACACGGACTCCCGACAGAAAAGCCGATCAGCTGATCATTAAGCAGTTTCATGATTGAAGTAGCAGCAGGAGAGGCAGTCGCTCCATATATCCAATGGCGTGTCCAGCGGGGTGGCCTGTGGGGGCACAGGCCACCCCCCAAACCAGACTGGCCACCCCAGGTGCCACCCCAAAGGCAAAACAATAAAATTCAATCAAATATCAAATGTCCGATTATGTTTTCACGGTGACGCTCAGATATCCGAGTGTAAGTGAATGCAGCATCGCTTCTGCGCTATGCGCATCACGTTAGCAAAGGTAGGAGAGCCAAGCGCGAAAGATGGCACTGCAGGAAACAATTTTTCGGTGAAAGAAAATGAGGACAGAATAAATGTCCCGGTAAGTAATATCAAGTTTGCTGAGTTTAGTAAACTTCGGTGAAATTAGAATACCAAGGAAAAAAATAACACTTAAAGAATTATTGCAGCTGTGGAATATTTCAGACAGTATGCTACTGAGGGCAGCTAGCATAAGAGTTATGAGTTATAAGATATAATCTAAGTCGTAACATTGCTGTATGGAGCTGCAGATTTGGTTGCAGGTTAACATAGCTGGACTGGCCATCGGGCATACCGGGCATATCCCCAGTGACTTATTTTTTTATTTTTTTTGTAATGGCATGAACAATGAGAGGTGGTGGATTGGCCAGATGCAGGTCGATGTGTAGAAATAACTCCGTTGTTTGGTGGTGGCTATGACGGGGCTTCCACAGAGGCAACAGGTGGATGAGGGAAGGGGAGGCAGGAGGAGAGACCCGAAGCAGCCGCCAGTCCGAGTGTCAGGTGAACTGAACTTCAGGTAAGAAGTTATGACCTGCAGTCTATCTGGGTCAGATATAAACCAAGTTTAGGTGGAGTTTATTTTCATGTTGCTGACTTTTTACTGTCAGTTGCAATAACTCATACTGCGTTCTAGCCAGTTTGACGGAGTTTTTATACAGCTGGGTGGGTGCTATGATGTTACTGATAGTGAACTTTATTTTATTCATAAGGTTAGTAGAGTTGCCAACGGCTCCTTAAAAAAATGGAATGGTCCCTCATTCAGAGAAAATATTACGAGTTTCGTATTGAGCTGAGAAGAGACGCAGTTTGTCCCGGACTTTAGCTAGAATGGAAAAAAGACACAAAGCTGGATTTATTCTGTCTTTATGCTGCACAGCTGCCTCTTCTTCTCTCATTCTCTCCCCCTCCCTCTCCTGTTGCTACTTCAATCATGAAACTGATCAATGATCAGCTGATCGGCTTTTCTCTCTTGTTTGTTTATCGCCCACTTTGCGCCAGAAAGAGGAAACCAGCGGATATTGCGCTAAACAACAGCAGCACGTTTAAGCTTGATCAGCTGTTGTTAGAATGTATTTAATATTAATTTCTAGTATCAGCTGATGTTTGCTGGAGCCACAGCTGTAAAGCTGCTGGTCATGATGTCTGTTTAGATATGTGGTGAGAGGGAAACATGAAGATGAAACCAGGAGATGTCCTTACTGAATCATCAGAGCTGAGCAGGTGATGGAGCAACAGGTTTACCTTTTAGGTGACATGAATGAGTTGAAGTTATCAACTGTTTCTGAGAGATAAATAACACCAGGATCCTTTTTTATGTAGCTGACAGCTGGTAACTGTGCAGGGGCGGGTCTAGCAAAGTTTTGCCAGGGGGCCAGGTAGGGCTTTAACCCTCCTGCCATCCTTTAAAAAACTCACACCCATCACCCTAGGGACCATTCTCAGCCACGCCATAAAAAGACCATATATCCATATCTTATTCCACTTTAAATTAGCCAACCTTGTAAAACTACTTCTCCCTGAAATATTCATGTAAAGTTTTAATTATATTTTCGTTGTTTTAACCCTTCAAATCCCAGTGTTATTACATGAGCGCCCTGTGTTATAAGCCCCAAAAACCAAAAAACGAAACTAAATATTTCCACAAAAAACCAGTTGAAGTAATATGTGATTGTCATTATAAGTAGGCCTTTAGATGGACCAAAGATTGGCACCAACATACATTTTGACCTGCCATTATTTTTTTGCATTTTTTTTGCAATTTAAAAATTAAAACTTCAAGGCCCTGAGTCTTCATTGACATCCAAGAAAAGAAGAAAAAATAAAATCATATGATGATAATTTGGGGTTGAAAAATAGCATTTATAATGGAAGTCAATGGGCAGAAAATGGTCCCCAGGGTGATGGGTGTGGGGATTTCTGCTGCTCAGCCATTTTAGGCTGATTTAAGGAATTCACACTGGAATATTAACATTGACAGGTAAAAACTATCCTGTGGCAAGTTTGGTTATATTCCACTGAACACAGTGGAAATGGCAGCCATTTAACACATAGCAGTGGCACAAAAAGGTCCCAAGAAGGCAGGAAGGTTAACAGGGAAAGGGGAGCACAAAGAAATACTTTTCTTTCTTATTCTCATTTAAAATACCTAGTTTTTATTAAATAATTATCTAAATCTTACAACCAAAGTTTTTATCTGACGTAAAATGTATAGAAATCATACATATACCAACAAGACTGTACATCACTGTCACAACAGCATTTGTTTTCATTCAAAGGCTTTATGGCTTTAATACCTGGTGGGCCGGTCTGTAGTCAAAATGCCCGATTTTCTGTCCCAGTCCAGCCCTGCAGGTTAATACTGGCAGTGTCACCATGCCAGCTGACTGTATTTTATCATCAGCCAGTGTTGTTCTTTATCAATATTACCAAAGTTTACCATAAGGCAGCATAGAAAGTATTTACTTGCTTTCAGGTTTTATTCAAATGTTAGTCTTTTCATTTGTTTCCCCACTTTTTTCCTGTTTCAAAATCAAACACCAGTTTGTGAGAAGATTATCTTCTTTTTTTAACAGGCAGATAAAGTTTTGCATTGGCATTGGCTAATTTGTCAATTGTTTGTTACAAATGTTCGTATTTTAATTTTCAAAAATGTTTTTGCCCAAAACATATGTGCACTATATGTCAGTAAAAATACTATGCAAATATTGATGTCCTTGAATGCTGAGTAAACACTGACAAAGCACTGATTGTATCTCTTGTACTTTATCAACGCAGTATCTAAAAACTTTGCACCGTAGTGGTTAAAATCTCATTCTAATAAGAGTTAAAAGTGCATTTGGTTATTAGGTTTATAGGATTATTGAATTATGGTTAAGGGTTGGTAGAATTTTTTTTTAAAACATTATCTGCCAATTAAATCTGCCACCCTTCTCCAAATCTGTGCCCCTACCTGGCCCCCCCAACAAAAATTTTCTAGACACGCCACTGCATATATCGCTTGTTAAGCTTAACGCAGGAATGCTTTACAAACATTCAGAGATGGACTTACACACTTGCTGTACTTCTCTCGGGATAACTTTGTCGGAGATGAAATGCCGGGTTGCTAGCGAAGCTCCAAATGCTATCCAGACCACCGACAGGTCCCGCATGCCACAGCCGCTCTATCACGTGATGCATACTGCTCCGAGTGCTAACGTTCTGAGGTGAGTTACGGCGTGTGGCAAGTTTTGTGAGGTGCTTTCGTGATATTTAATGGATCGGATTACATTTTTTATTTTTCTCCGATATCCGATCCAGTAATTTAGGTCAGTATCGGACCGATACCGATACGATCGGTCCATCTCTAGTTCAAACAGGTGCCGTTCATACAGGTAACGAGTGGGGGACAGAAAAGCTTCTTACAGAAGACGTTACAGGTCTGTGAGAGCCAGAGATTTTCCTTGTTTGAGGTGACCAAATACTTATTTTCCACCCTGATTTACGAATAAATTCTTTACAAATCCTACCATGTGGATTCATGGATTTTTTTTTCACATTCTGTCTCTCACAGTTGAAGTGTACCTCTGGTGCAAATTACTGACCTCTGTCATCATTTTAGGTGGGGGAACTTGCACAATCGGTGGCTGACTAAATACTTTTTTGCCCCACTGTATATATTGAACAATACAAAATTTTTAATTTATTTTATCAACTTTTCTTCTGACGATGCTGTCTGTGTTGAGAGCTCAGTGGATCTGCGTTCCACTACTCTGCCTAGGCTCCACTGTCGAGCGCAGATCCACTGAGCGCAGAGCAAGCTAGCGAGACAGAAGTTAAGCTCGTTGCAACATGGCAACTGCCTCAACACTACCCAAAATAGAACCTCCCCCACTCTCATTCAGATCTGGCGTTTGGAACTATTTTGGTTGTCATGTGAATTATGACCCTGATGGTAAGCGCATCATGGACAAAAGTAAAACAGTATGTGCCACGCAATGCTCAATTACACTGGTGGGAACTAGTGCGTTAGCGCAGTTAGCTCGTTAACGTGTTGACGCCGTCCAGCCCCACGCATGGGACGATCCGCGTTAACTCCTTAACTGTACTTTTGAGTTAAAATATATATTTATAATTTTAATAAGTGACAAATTAAAAAATTATGGCATGAACACTGTTTTGTATCAAAAAAATATCGAACCGTGAATTTTGTGTATCATTGCACCCCTAATATATATGTGAGGCCATGAAAAGTTGACGCTGGTAATCTTTTCGGACCACAGTGCAGTAAGCGCTACAGTGGTGGTTAGCGGGCCCTACACAACTGGTCCAAAAGATTAGCTATGGCAAATAAATTATTATTATTATTATTATTATTATTATTATTATTATTATTATTATTATTATTATTATTATATGGAAAGCCTGCAACCTTTCATTTACTGGCAAAGTACTGGTGATGAAAATAGATATACTTCTTACCCTGCTATACCTGGCTTACATATTCCCCATGCATGAAGCAGTTAGAAAAGAAACAACGGGGCGGTCTGCCTCTCCCCACCGCAGGGAAAAGGGTAACACCACCTGAGTCTGGGTGCAGTTCCCCTCCTCCAGGGGCAAGGGTACCTAGACCCGGTTCGTAGGGTACGCTTGGGGAGTGTGATCGTGTGTACAGCGTCTCTTTATGTCTGTCTCCACGTTGGTTGAGTGTGGAGTGAGTGCATATGAGAGCATGAGGGTGGGAATGGATGTTTGTGTCTGTGTGTGCCTGTATGTCTGTGTCTATATGTCAGGTTGGGTATCAGACGCCACCTCTCTGGGGACATCTCAGGCCCTCCAAGGTTTGGAGGCCTATCTCCACCCACCACCACTTCCCCTGCCAGTGGCGGACTCCCTCAGGTGTCGGTGCGTTGGTGGTTCTTTGTGTCTGGGGGTGGGCGTCCAGGTACACACCGGCTCACTCCTTGGCGGCCGCTTATCGGGGCCTGGAGCCTGGGGCTCGCTCGGGCCACTTCGGAGGTGGGGTGCCCCCGGCCTCTCGGCCTGGGGCTCGGTCACTCAGGCACAGCTGGCTGCCGGTGGAGCTCACGGGCGCGTCACTGCAACTCCCCCTGGCTTCTGCTCCGCGGCTGCTGAGTGAGCCCTCATCTGGGACTCTCCTCAGCTCTAACTGAGACAGTGGCGCGGCTGCCCCTCTGTTGGTCTTCCTTGGTCTCTTGTGTTCTGGGGGCCTCTGGATGTCTGGAGTTTTGATCTTCTCCATACCTGCTTCGTGCCCTGGAGGACGGGGCTGTGGCCCCCCCACACTCCCTAGCAGATCGTTACATGGAGAAACCTTTGGAATGCAAGCATGCTGATCCACACAGGTATGCACACATGGGTATTCACAGACGCGGACTACAGCTTTCTTGGCTGCTGCCTCAAAGCACATTGTGCGCTGTCTATCTTGCGTGCTGCACAATATCGTTTATTATTTAGTATCTACTGATATCTACTGCTAGCTAGTTTATTGTGATGGTGCCGTTTTTTTTATTATGTTTTTTATTATGTTGCTCTTTGTTGTTTGCTTTCTCTTCTGTTTTTTTTCTCCATACAGGTGACCCAGGTGTTTTGTTTGTTCTTTCTTCCCCCCTTCTCACCGTCTCTTCTCCCCTTTGGTTTTCTTTCTCTCCCTCTCTTTCTTTCATTCTTTCTCCCTGTCCTATCCCCCAGTCATATCTGTCCCGTTTGTAGCAACTGAAAATAAAATAAATTCATAATTATAATAAAGGTCAATCGAATGGACCAATATGGCAAGGCCATGATGATCCACTTGGTAAAATAAATCCGCTTGGCATCTTTCTTGGCCTTAAGACAACAATTCTGATGGCTAAAGATCCAAACGGGACACAAAAAAAAAAAAAAAAAAAAAAAAAAACCACCCTTAGAAAACTACCTAAACTGAGAACACAAATAACTAAACAGGCAGGCTTGCAGACAGAACACACAGTGTGGAATGAGGGAGATTGCAACACAGAGCAAGTCAAAGACAGAGCTTAAATACAAAGAGGGATAACGAGGGAAGGAGACACAGAAGGAGAGCACAGCTGGGAGTAATCAAACATGACGAGACAAAGCAGACGCAAAACTGAAAACATTAACATAGGATGCAGACTGTCAAAGCAAAACACTATCTAAACCCTGGGTGAAACAAAAACCAAACAAAAGACAAGTGCTAACCCTAACTCCCTAACTGAAAAAACAGTATAGATAATAATAAGGCAGTTCACCCCTTCTGCTTCAGTACCTTTTTACACGTGAAAAGTAACTACAATCTATTTACACAGCTCAGCGATCCTCAGGGAACACACACACAAAAAGTCATCAAGGGCTTCGGAGGCCAAGGACAGGTCTGCTGCTGCTGTAGAGGGTTTTTCAAATCAGCCACTTGATCAGGAAATCAATCAGCAGCTGCCAGCTCTCCAATCAGCAAGGACCTGCAGGTTCTTAAAAATACAGAACACACAGAACAAAATCCAGCCACTGGGATTCAAATTATGGGTAGGTTCATAACAGCCAGACAATCAAGCATGAATAGAATAAGATGTATGCCAACATATGCTGAGAGGAGAGAAGCTGCAACTCAGGATAGTCACATTTTGGGGGCTTTAATAAATTTGGCCAGATTTTCAGAAATGAGAGCTACTCCGTCCAAAGTAGGATGGATGCCATCTCTCCTAACAAGACCAGGTTTCCTCAAGAAAGTTTCCCAATTATCTATAAAGCCTACATGTCGGAGACCACTCACACAGCCAGCAATTGAAGGAGAACATGTGGCTAAACATGTCACTCCTGGTCCGATTGAGGAGGGGACCAGAGAAAACTACCGAGTCCGACATTGTTTTGGCAAAGTTAAACACCAAAATTGATTTTAGTGACCTCCGACTGACATAACCGGGTGTCATTACTGCTGTCGTGAATTATAATTTTACTAAATTTATGTTTACCCTTAGCCAGCAGTTTTAAATTTCACTCAATGTTGCCTGCTCTGGCTGCTAGCAGTGTCCAAGAGTTTTGTCCCCCCCGCTATGGCTCTGGGCCCCACACTTTGGGAAGGTCTGCTTTAGAGGAAGAGATAACTTTTGAAGAACTATATGATGTTAAAAATGAAGGACAGGAAAGTGCTGGGGTAGAAGATATAGAAGATAGGCACTTGGCAGCTATATGTATTAGTTTGATATAGTTGACCAGAAAGTCATTGATTGCTAATAGAATGAAAAGGTTAAATAAATCGTCAGATAGTAAAAGAGTATTAAATCTCCAAGGGGGGCAAGAGCGAGGTCTACCAATGAAGTTTTTATCAAGGCTTAGCAGAGCATGTTCTGAAATATCGATTGGGTAGTATTCAGAAGACTTGACTTAATGCATTAGAGAACTATCAACAAAAAAATTATCTATATGGGAATAGAACTGGTGTACCTCAGAGGAATAAAAATACTTTTTTGTTTGTGGATTATGTGTCCTCCAAGGATCTACAAACCCATTCTGAGACATGAAGTCCAAGACTGATTTTGACATAGAGGACTAAGGAAAGACACGAAGTGAGGAGCCGGCTAATGTCGGGCTCATTACACAATTTAACTCCCCAGCGAGAATTAGACAATTGGTAGAAGAGTGCTAATTAGGTTATTTGTAAAATCTGGGTTATCAAAATTTGGAACAAAAAGTTTAACTACTAAAACAGGAGTGTGAAATAGAGTACTAGTGATTATAAGGAATCTTCCTTTTTTTTTTTATCCTTTATTGTTTTGGAAACTGTAAAATGAAGCTTCTTACTAATTAAAATGGCTACTTCTCTGGCTTTAGAGTTAAAGGCTGAATGAAAGATCTCCCCAACCCACGAATACTAAAGCTTGAAATGATGTGTATCCTGCAGGTGTGTTTCTTGTAAAAATATTATATCTGGGTTTTTCACATTTTTCACGCTTCAGACCACCCATCCATGTAGCATCCCCGGTTGAAAAGATGGTCTCTCAAACTGATGGTTCACAATCCTTTTATTAAACAGCCGTGTATGTGAACACACCGTAAGAGCTACAACATACAGAATAAAAGACTATTAGTAAATCAAACAGTGTGTTACCTTTAACCTTTTGACTTATTCATTAATCACAAATTAATTCTCCTTACCTTACATAACAAATAACACTAAAACTTGTAAATTATTGCATATAACAGGGAAATCGTTGCATCGCTGCCTAAACATGACGAGGTACGTTAGCGCCCTCTAGTGGGTGAAAACTTAGCCTTTATGCTTAGTAGCGGTCAGCAGCTATATGCTCCGTAAAACAACAAAATACATATCTACAGGACAAACTTTGTTACAAACCTTGTTCCCTCATCAACCAGGTGCTAAGAAACTGCTTTCGACTCAGTGTTGCACCTTAATAGCCGTTCCTTTTCCCATTCCCGTCCATTAACCATAGAGCACACCTTCTCTCTGTGCATTAAAACTCGCGCTTCTGCCATATGGTTTACGCCACTTGATTTACGGCACCTTGTCGCTCTGTGACTTTCAAAATAAAAGCATTCACTCCAACAATATAATAGCCACTCATAAGTTTACAAAACACTTTACCAAATATTAATGAGGTCATTTACACTCCCACCAAATCATTAAGAGCTTAACTGGGAATTAACTGAAGCGATAATGATTTCCTAATGAAGAAATGACCCGTAACCATTAAACTGTATGATAACACATAGTTCCATTGAACCTTAAACTTTAGAATACAGTTAAACAGTCTCTAATAGCAAAACCAGTTTCTGCACTGGGCGTTCCACTATAGAACGTTTACTTGAACATTGTCCCTTCTCAGTCTTCCTTTCTCCGAAGCAAATCCTTACTTTTCTTACAAGTCCGTCTTTGTCAGTTACTGTGTCCACTACACGTGCTAATCTCCATTCATTGCGGGGTAGATCATCCATCTTCTCCATGACAACATCTCCAACTTTCAAGTTTCTCCTTGGAGCGTGCCATTTCTGTCTTGTTGCGATGTTGGATAGATACTCCCTTTTCCAACGTGACCAAAACTGTTCTGATAAGTACTGCACCTGCCGCCACCTTTTACGTGCGTAAATATCCTCTTTGATGAATGTGCCTGGAGGGGGCAGGGATATCTTTGATTTCATAGTAAGCAGGTGATTTGGCGTCAAGGGCTCTGGGCTGCTTGGGTCACTTAGGTTGTCCACCGTTAGAGGCCTGCTGTTGACAATCGCCATTGCCTCATAAAAGAATGTCCTTAACGATGCGTCATCCATTCTGCCAGATGAAAGTGAAATTGTGAAGCGCAGAATGTTTTGAACTGTCCTGATTTGTCTTTCCCATACACCTCCTGTATGGCTTGAATGAGGAGTGTGCATTTTGAAGTCACACTGCTTCTCTGCAAGAAATGTGGTAATGCGATTGGAGTCCACTTGTTTTAAAGCTTCTTGTAGCTCATTTTTGGCTCCGACAAAGTTGCTTCCTTGATCGCATCTAATCTCACTGACTGCTCCTCTTATGGCTATAAAACAGCGGAGCGCATTGATAAAGGCGTCTGTAGTCATGTTGTCCAACATTTCTATGTGCACTGCTCTGCAGCAAAGGCATGTAAAAAGAAGTCCATAACGCTTGTGCTCTTTGCGAGCTTGTTTGGTTAGAAAAGGACCAAAACAGTCCATTCCACAGAATGTAAAGGGTGGAGATGGATCTAAGCGCTGCGTTGGGAGATCAGACATCTTTTGTTCCTCTGTGCCTCTTCTGAGTTTGCGACACTTCACACAGTGGTGTATAAAATTTGCTACGGCCTTGTTGATGCCTGGAATCCAAAATCCATTCACTCTGATCTCATTGATTGTAAAACCTTTCCCTTGGTGCTGCACCTTACTGTGGAAATGATCTATTATTAGTTGAGTGACATGGTGACCTTTTGGAACTATCACTGGGTGTTTCAGTATTGAGGAGAATGAAGCATCTTTAAGTCTTCCTCCCACCTTAAGGAGTCCATCAGTATCAAGAAAAGTGTCCATTTGAAACAGTTTACTTTTGTGTGGAAGTGGTTTCCCGTTCTTTAGCAACCTTATCTCCTTTGCATATTCACTTGCTTGTGTGTCTCTTAGAATAACACATTGTGCATTTTGTCTTTCTTGTACTGTACTGTGGCCTGTTGTTTTGTCTCCCTTGGCACAGCGAATGAGTCGAGCTATGGCTTGGGTGGCTTTGTACCATGAGGAAAACTTTGTTAACTTGTCTGATAAACCTTTTTTCTCTGTTTTGAGCGTGTTCAGTGCCTGCACCTTCTTAACCTCTGGGTCTCCAAGTGGTATGTTCATGTCGATGTCAGCAGGTGGAGGTATTTCCTTAAATGGAAGTGGCATTTCATAATGGCCTTCAGTGTTTTTGTAAATGCCTTCCTTTAACATGTTCAGAAAGAGAATGTCATCTTGAGACACTGACTTGTTATCCTTGTCGTTATCCTTAAAGTCAGAGTCAAGGACCTTGATTACATCAGCTGGAGTCACTAGGGGAAGCTCTTTAACTGCAACTCTGTGACACACAGTAGACATGCTAGAAGAGTCACCATAAGATGATGTCGGGCCTACAATACTCCAGCCCAATGCTGTGCGAACTGCATAGGGTTCGTTCTCGCCTCCTAAGATTACCTGCTTTGGAGCTAATGCCTTAGAGCAACTGTAGCCAATTAAAAGGCCGACTTCACATTCTAGCTGTGGAGGAATCTCGTTCCTTATTTCCTTGAGATGATTCCACCGCCTTGCCGTTTCACAGGTAGGAATGTGAGAGCGGTTAACTGGTATACATTCTTTAGTGTAAGCAGGAGGGAGTTCAATCATTTCTGAGGAGTTATAGCCTCTTACCTTGAGACCTGAGATGCGTTCGCTTGGCACAACAACATCCTTACCAAGCAGTGTAGTGAGCTTCAACCTTATTGGGGTAGCCTTAGCTTGGAGGTTATTAGACACATCTTGGTCAATGAACACGGTGTCACTTTGCGTGTCTAGGAGGGCATAAACAAGCCTTTCTGTACCTGGATGTTGCTCTGAAGAAACCCATACTGGTACAATCATGGAGGTGCTCACGCACTGTTCACTGGCTTCTGCATTCAGAGACAGGGTGGTTGCAGCCTGTTCTGTGCTGATCTGAGTTTGTGGCTGGTTTGAGGCTGATTTATCATTGTTATAGTTGAAGTCGTGCAGACAGGTAGGATGTTTTTTCTTACACACTTCACATACAAGTCTGTAATTACAGTTCTTTGCGCTGTGTCCGGGTTTAAGACAACCATAACAGAGTTTTTTCTCCTTTATATATTTCCTTCGTTCCTCAAGCAATATTCCATTGAACTGTGGACAACTGTGAAGTTTATGTCCGTTGTTTTGACAGAACATGCATGGGGCCTTAACATTTGGACCTTTATTTTCAGTCTCAGTTATCGCCTGGGTATGGAGAACACTAGAGGTGGGCCTTTTGTCCTTTTGGCAGCCCTTACCAGTGTCTGTGGTGAAGTTTACAGAGTGGAGAGCCTGAAATGATGTAATCGGGTTGCACATGATCTCTGCTTCAGAAGACATGAACTTGGCAAAGTCCTTTAAACCTGGAAACTTCCCCCTTTCTTTCATAAACTGAGTGGCCTGACGATTCCAACTTGCAGCCGCCCAGTTTGGTAACTTTTGAACGAGTTTTTGGTTCTCCTCACAATCGTTGAGAATGCTTAAGCCTTCAATGTGGGGCATGGCCTCGTGACATGTTTGAATGAAATCAGCAAATGCCCTGAATCCTGTGGAGTCATTTGTTTGGATCTTTGGCCATTTTGCCAGTCTTTCTCTGAAAGCCCTCTGTACCACAAATGGATGTCCATACCTGTGGTTGAGACGCTCCCATGCATCTCTGTATGCTTCACTGTCGTTTCTATAGAAGATGCCATCAAGCGTTTGTCGAACTGGACCTCCTATGTATTTCTTTAAGTAGTGCAGTTTGTCAGCAGGTGAGATGTTCCTTTTATCAATGAGAGCAGTAAAGGAAGCTTTCCACTCTATGAATTGTATTGGGTCACCTGTGAACGTGGAGGGCTCTGGCACTGGCAGTCTGTTCAATGCAACACTATCCAGTACTGCTTGTGCTAAGTAGAGGACATCTGTTTGTGGAAGTGAGGTAGACACTACATTGTTGTCAGGGACTTTACTGAGATTAGAAACTGTGGGGGCTTTCTGAGCAGTGTTTCTATAGTCAACATCAGAGGCACTGATTTCACTCTTTATCTCAGTGTCATAGGTCCTTAGTCTAGCTCGTGCAGCCTTTAACTCCTTTTCAGCCTTCAGTTTCTCTAGCTCACGCCTTTGAGATTCGAGCTCCTTTCTTTGCCTTTCTTCTAAAAGCTGAATCTTTTCCTTTTGTTTTTCCTCCTCTAATAACACCTCATACTCTGCTTCTTTGGCTGCTAACTCTGCTGCAGCCTCTGCTCTTTTAACAGCTACTACTGACATTGCAGAGTATGACTTACTGGCAGAAGAGTTTTTACTTGAGTGCGTGACTGAGGAACTGTAAATGGACTGAGCATAGTCTGGCTCAAGAAGCTCACGGAGACGTATCTTTACCTTGTCCCTATCATAGTCATCTATGCCTGAGAGTCTTTCATGAGCAATCTTGATAATGTCTCTGGTGACTGCTTCACATGCGTCTATGAGTCGCCTTGTGCCACTCGAGGGAGTAATGTTTTCTCTAATTTCCATATACAACTTTATGACATTCTCCTTTTCATTCTCTAACATGTCCATGAGTGAAGCAATTTGATTGTTTGTCAAGTCTCCTTTTAATTGCTCTCGTGTTTTACGTACTTGTTTTTTCCATTCATCATAAACTTTGAGAAGCCGTTTTTCTTTCTTGTGGGCCTCCTCCTCCTGATACGCTTGCATTTTTTCAGTAGGCCTCCTTCGACGAACAGAGTGTGGAGGCTCCTCTTCCTCATTGGCCTTGGGATCCTCCGCAAACTCTGTCTCTTCTTCAGATGCTTCCATGCTGAGGACGGGGCAATTTAGTTGACCATCAGATCCCAGAAGACTTTGTGTGGAGCTGTGGAACTGGGACCTCGATGCTGAGCGTGGGATGGAGCTCTTCTCAGCTGGGGTCAAGCTCTTACTGTAGCATCCCCGGTTGAAAAGATGGTCTCTCAAACTGATGGTTCACAATCCTTTTATTAAACAGCCGTGTATGTGAACACACCGTAAGAGCTACAACATACAGAATAAAAGACTATTAGTAAATCAAACAGTGTGTTACCTTTAACCTTTTGACTTATTCATTAATCACAAATTAATTCTCCTTACCTTACATAACAAATAACACTAAAACTTGTAAATTATTGCATATAACAGGGAAATCGTTGCATCGCTGCCTAAACATGACGAGGTACGTTAGCGCCCTCTAGTGGGTGAAAACTTAGCCTTTATGCTTAGTAGCGGTCAGCAGCTATATGCTCCGTAAAACAACAAAATACATATCTACAGGACAAACTTTGTTACAAACCTTGTTCCCTCATCAACCAGGTGCTAAGAAACTGCTTTCGACTCAGTGTTGCACCTTAATAGCCGTTCCTTTTCCCATTCCCGTCCATTAACCATAGAGCACACCTTCTCTCTGTGCATTAAAACTCGCGCTTCTGCCATATGGTTTACGCCACTTGATTTACGGCACCTTGTCGCTCTGTGACTTTCAAAATAAAAGCATTCACTCCAACAATATAATAGCCACTCATAAGTTTACAAAACACTTTACCAAATATTAATGAGGTCATTTACAATCCATCCCTCCCCTTGCTTGCACTCTGTCCTTCCCCAAATGAAGGAACGGTACAGAGTCAATGACAAACTTGTGCTTACAGTTAAATAGCGCAATAGGAAAAAAAAAAAACACTTCTAAGTGCTGGGTGAATTCTGCAGAACTAGACAAGTAGTATAAAAGGAAAATATACGATAGGCAGTATTCTCAAGAACCAAGAATGCCTGCCGTGAAAGTACTGTTTAAGTTAAACCCATAAGGAACAAACATTTAAAAACTGACCCATACATTTTTTTGAACATCAAAGAATAGCTTACCCAAGAGAAAGAAAAATAAACTCCTCAAAAGTATAAACCGGAAACCTCGACAGTTCCCCTAGGTATATTTTTCTTACTTGGTTATCATCTTGTAAGTTTTGGCCTCCTCTGTAGAGGTAAAATCCAGTGTGACCCCATCACGAGTAATCCGCAGCCAGGCTGGGTGAAGCAGTGGGAACCGGACCCCTTGAGCTGGCGGCAGCAGTCTGTGAAGGCTGCACATGCTTGCGCCGTCTTGGCGGCCTAATTGGGGAAAACAGAGTCGGTCAAATTGTTCACCTTAATCCACTGAAGCTCCCTTGCCCTCGACAGGATTTTAACACAGTCAGTATAGTAATGTGGTTTCACTACTATGGCATGGGGCTGCTCACCTGTCTTAGGCTTGGGAGGCAGAGTACGGTGAACAGGATCTAGCAGCGGCTCCTCGGCGAGGTCAAAGGCCTCCTTTAATTGAAAAAACAGCCAACTCTGCAGTAGCTCACTACTACTACTCACACCAAACTGCCATTAGCCGGAAATCAATTTTACTCCCTTTAAACAGAATAAAAAGTCTTGCAAGTTGACTTGGAATAATGTTAAAAAGATTTGGCATGGCAAATTGTTCTGGAATGTTTACCCACAAGAACATTCCTAAAAAGGAGGGAGTCCACAAGAAGTTTTCAATGCCCCACAGGAAAGTGTGGAGAGGATGAGATGGTCATAAATGTGATTTAACGTATGAAAGAATAGCACATGGTCTTGTGGCGGGGCGTGGTCTGCGGTGCTGCTGCAGGGGAGATGGACACACCTGCATGGCATCTGCAATCACGCCTCACCAGCTTTAACATCTGTACCAGGTCCTGAAATTGGTTGGAGAGGGACAAAAAGGAAGAAAAATGGAGACACAACAGACCCGTCTAATTTTAGACCCATTAGTTTGCTTAGTATGGATTAGAAAATACTAACCAACCAGGTTAGTACTTGAGCTTGCTAACATCGTTCTTCAAGACTTTCTTGTAACTCCCTTGTACCATAATGACTACCAGACTGTGACAGTCCACACGGACAATCCGTGGATGTCCGAAAAGACAATACAATATTTTTTAGGGACATTTGTAACTGTGCTACCCAGAGTCAAGGAGATCAAAGTTGCATTGGGAATATGGACAGGGAAAAGACAATTTAGAATTAAATTAAAGGAAGACCCAACTGGTTATGAAAGACATTGTCACCCACCTGCATGTTTCACTATTCGTGCAGATTGGGGGATTCATTATGTCAATTAATAATTTTTTTAGAAATGCAGTACATATGGACATACAGAAGATGCATGTAGCCAGGTGTGTTGCTGAAGTTGTAATGCACTGGGACACAACGTAAGAGACTACAATGAATTAAGGAAATATCATTTATGTAATGCAGAATCTCACTTGGCTAAAAACTGTCCCAAACCTCGATCCTATGCAGTTGTTCTTAGGGACAATACTTTCGCCAGCAGCCAAGAAACAAAGAAATAAAAGACACCAATGATGCTGCAGTCAGTATTTCTCACTTTTTTCTCACTGGAATGCCTTAGCAACCCCCCAAGCTTACTAATTGATGAAGGAGCAAGATGAACATTGGCATCCTTTTTAGTTTTTTTTATTGTCTTTTGATATTTTTGTAAGAAGCATTTTCTAAACTACATTCATAATAACATGATGGATTTTAAAATTATGACCTGTTAAGAGGAGGAGCAGTCTTTACTTACTTAACAACTTGTAATTTTGACAAACTCATGTTTATCAAGGAATGGGTCAAGGGAGAGTCCAAATGGCATGTGGGGTGGGTACATTGCAGTGCAGACACTAAGTTGATAATTACACACAGGTTTGTTGCCAAAACTGCAACACTCTCTACAGGCTTTGTGTTATGCTCTAAAGAGTTAAGGAAATGTACTTTATGCTGAATCTCATTTGGCCAAGAACTGCCTGGAACCCTAACTTTATGCAACTTTTTTTGAGGGAAGGGATTTTGGCAGATGGCAGTGAAACAAGTGAAACTGAAAAACATCTCTTGAAAGTGGCACAGGTGGGGAAAATGAGTGTGTCAATTAGCAATTAGGAAAAGAAAAAAGATGGTTGTGGAAAAGTAGTGGCATGTAGTCAGAGTGGCCACGCAATATGTATGTAAAGAGGAGGCAAGGTTGAGTGTATGCGAGGACAAGGAGTCAGAGAGAGACCAGTGGTGTGACGACCCACTCCATATTGCCTTTTTTAAAAAAATTTTTAGGCTGTTTGTGTGTCTAATTTGCAGGCATTGGAGGGGTGGAAGGGCTCATTCCCAATCAGTGACAATGGCAACACCTGGGCCCTGTGCTCTCTAACAGCCATAAGCAGTCAGTTGCTGGGTGCTGCTTTACTTTGAGACACCTTTGCCTTTGGTTTGGTTCTCTACTAAGCAATATTGCGTACGCCATTCTTCCACCCATGCATGCATCTATACCACAGATTGTACTGACCGCACACTCCAGGGTTTGTGTAAGGCTTTGTTTTTGTTTCTTTTATTTGAAATACAATTTTGAATGATACTTGGTGAGGTAATGTAGTTCAAGCGGTAAGGAAGTTGAGAAGTAGATGGCATCTACTTCTCAACTTCAGCATCGATTTCACAGGTCTTTCCTCCCCACTGCTGTCAGACTCCACAACAAAGACTTGTTATTTTTTTTATCTTCATATAATTATATTATAGCTCCTGTACTTATTATCACATAAGTCACACTTTCAAACATGTGAAAATGGAATAAAGTTCTCTTTGGTTTACTCGTGGAGAAAATGTCTGTTTATTTAGGGTAAATTAGTACATCAGACTGGACAGATTGAATGAAAACAAATATTTAAATGTTACACACTAAGTTACTACAATTAATTCATTAAAAATATCTTTCCTAAACGGTGTGCTTTCCTGTATTGTGTCCTTCTTCTGTGGAAAGCATGGAGATGCACCAGTCACTCAGAGGCAAGGCAAGGCAAGTTTATTTGTATAGCACAATTCAACAACAAGGTGATTCAAAGTGCTTTACAGAGACATTAGAAACAAAAACAAATAAAAAGCATGATTTAAAATTGATTAAAACAAGCAAACAAACAAACAAACAAACAAAACAGTGTATAAAATGAGAGAAAGGAGTATGATAATACTCTTGCCCACTGACACGGAGAGGGAAGAATGGTTAGCTTAAATTAGTAGGTGCAATTTTTCTCAGACTAAAGTGACAGCTTTAGTAACAAAAAGCAAAACATCACCAGTGTTAATATACAAAATATTACATTTATATATTTGTATTTTCAGTAAACTCTGCTTATTATATCCAAGGGCAAGATGAGACTAAAAACAGCTCGCTCCACTGTCTTTGTGCATTGCACTGTGTTTAGAAAGCACATTTTCACTGCTAATATGCGCTATAAAATAGGATTGCACTCACAGTTATATGTAAAATAGTTTTATATGGTTGCAGAAAGAAACAGGTGCATTTCAGCCTGTGATTTTCCACAGCCTCTCTATTGTATATGTGGGTGTTACCCCTATTAAAACATAGTCCAGACCCAGCCTTTGGTGGACAGATGCAACAATCATTGACTCAACAGCAATGAATTCCTAACACAGCAATACTTAAATAGAAACAACAAATGCAGGTGTAACTCTTAATAAGGGGGAGATTACCTGTAAATACACTGATGCTGTTTTCGAAACAATGGCTATTTTCAATTTCAATCTATCACTGGGACAGATACAGCAGAAATTCGAGAAAGTGAGAATAGTTACACTAACTCAGCAATTCCCAAAGTCAAAAACGCTGAGGTCCACTAAAAACTAGAAAATTGAATCAAAGTACAGAAGAAAGTGATGTATTTTGCTAAAAATCTTATCTAAAAAAAACAACGTTAAGCCCATTGGATGATCCACATGCAGTGTTGGGAAGGTTACTTTTAAAATGTATTTCACTACAGATTACAGAATACATGCCCCAAAATGTATTTTGTAACATATTCCGTTACATTACTCAATGAGAGTAACGTATTCTGACTACTTTGGATTACTTAATATATTATCAAGCTTTTTACAACTACTTGAATGTGCAATTGTTGTGTGATTTATTCGTATTACTGAAGGTTACTCGCCATACCAATACCAACTAGATTTTTAAATCTTAATATAAATGAGTAAGTGAACATTAGGTAAGGCTGCACTTTTAGCAGCGATCTCGTATTAAAACGATTCTGCGCGTATATAAAACAAGTCTGAGGCTCCAAACCGTAGTAAAGGGACTAATACAGGGGTGGCCAACTCCAGGCCTCGAGAGCCGGCATCCTGCAGGTTTTTGATCTCACCCTGGGTCAACACACCTGAATCAAATGATTAGTTCATTACCAGGCTTCTGGAGAACTTCAAGACATGTTGAGGGGATCATTTAGCCATTTGAATCAGCTGTGTTGGATCAAGGACACATCTAAAACCTAAAGGACACCGGCTCTCGAGGCCTGGAGTTGGCCACCCCTGGGTTAATATGTTGGTTCCATGTCGGGCTTGTAGCCGAAAACTAGCTTTACTTTGTTGTGTGGGTCAACTTTGCTAGCGAGAGACAGAGAGAGGCGTTGAAAGGCTGCTCCAACGGAACTTATTGTCTTTGGAGGAAAACACGAACACAGTGTACAGTCGAGTCTTAATAGCTTACTTACAACTGGGCTACACTGCCCATGAGGCTGCATTCTTTCGGGCTATGCCTGGAACACTCTGCCTATTGCCTTTATATTAAATAATTTTTTGAACAATAATTTAAAAATAATATTTCTTCATGTCGTTATGTGGCCGCAAGTAGAGGTGACATGGGCCGTGACATTGAGACACAGCCATTAGAGCCTCTTAGTACGTGTTTTTTTTTTGGGTTTCCACTGACGTGGAATTACCAAAAGATTGCATAGCCTAACATGTGAAACAGGAAAAGACCGCTGTGTGATCCTTTGTTGGTCGTGTATCTTGGTCTTCAAGTTTATATTATTTATATTATGGTTAAGCTGAGGACAGGAGATTCCTGGACTGAAGTTTCAATTTGTGCCCGTTTCTGTAGTTCAGATAGCAGATGGCTGCCCCTTCCAGGCCTGGTTCTGTTGGAGTTTTCTACCTGTTAAAGGGGAGTTTTTCTTTCCCACTGTTGCCAAGTGCTTCCTTGTTTGATTGGTGGTTTTCTCTGTATTATTGCAGTGTCTCCTTCATACAATGTAAAACATCTTCAGGTGAATGCTTTTGCAATTCAGCGTGATATAAATAAAATAAAACTAAATTGAACTATTTTCTTCCAACTGTTCTAACTGAAGGAAGAAGTCATCATGAAGTGCCTAAAACTGCAATTCCTCCAATGTCAACTCAAAGCTATTTCCACAAGTTGGGCAATCCACCCACAAACTGAGGTTAAAATGTTCAACTTAACAGCAATGAAAAGCAGGTTTAAAGATGGCACAGAAAGTGTTCGTCTTTATGCACTGTTTCCTACTTAACAACAGGCAGAGGAAGTTTTTTTTCTAATAACCCATCAATCCGGATGCTCAAGTTATGGTGCGGCTGCTTTGATTGACGAGTGTGCTGACACAGTTAGCTTTAGTCCAAAGCTGCAGGCTAGGCAATAACTTTGCTGACTGGAGTTATTGAACTCGTATTCTTTGTTTGTTTTTTTTGTTGGTCTGTGTCTTATAGAATATTTCAAAATAATTATCTGGCATGAAACTGATTGTCCAAGAAGTCTGTGCTTCAGGTTTGGTGAATGAAATTCGGGAATTTTATTATGTTACTCAGCACTAGTCAGCGGGTATCTGTGCGTTGCATCGATAGTTTATGCATGCAGTTATCTAAACAAACTGGCTAGCATTAGCTTATAACTTAGCCCTCTTATCTAAGTATGTTGCCAGTTTAGCAACAGTCAAATTGGTAAAACTGATGACATCTTTTACAGTGCCGAGAGAAAGAATGTGCCTTTTCCTAACTTCTCTTTTTTATTTTTACCCCCGACTGAAGAACATCTAAAGTAGGGGTGGGGGAATTCAGGCCTCAAGTAGGCAAAAGTGGAATATCACATTTTCAAAGTAGAGAAAGTAAGCCCCCCTCCACCACTGTTCACAACATGTCTTTGATAACCAAAGACAATTATATAAATCAGTCAAAATCTAGAGAGTAGTGATGTGTGGATATATCGATTCCTTCGATACCAATCATTTATGTTCTAGAATCGATTCTCACATTAAAATATCGATAGTTTAGTAATTTAGGGTAAATTTGTAGTTTATCATTAACAGGAACACAGTGGGAAGAACCTATTTCATTCGGATTGTCTAGACTGGAAGGAACTACTTCCTCTTCCGCCTTTCATAGTCATGAGCGAAATACGGCTGTATAAATGTGTCACGGCCCCTTGGTGTGCGCACTCACAATAATGGCTGGAGTCATGTGTGGACGTATTTTACATCCACAAACGTGGTTTGTGATACATGTGGCAAGAAAGTGAGGTGTTGTGGCAACACCACAAATTTGTCAAACACCTCAGAGTAAACCATCACAGAATACGACGAGCGTATGTTGAGGCGAACTGAAGAGGGGTTGGAAGAGGAGGAGTGGACAGGGACAGGTGCTGCTAGGGCGAGACAGACATCTCTCACGGAGTCCTTTAGTGCTGCAGGCAGGCAAGGTGTTCAAGTAGCACACAACTTCAGGTTTTTTATTTCTATATGATGAATTCTGCATTATTAGGTGATAAGAACAAGTAATCTGATGACCTGTAATCATTATGCTATAATTTGAGATACAATAAATAAAATATGTTTTTGTACAAAGTGTTGGTATCGGATCAGTATCGTCGATACCACCCTGAATTTTACTTGGTATCGGATCGGAAAGGAAATCAGTGGTATCGCACATCACTACTAGAGACAGTTATGTCTGTCCTGCAGGTTTTAGATATCACCCTGGGTCAACACAACTGAATCAAATGACTCGTTCATTACCAGGCCTCGGAAGACATGTTGAGGAGGTCATTTAACCTTTTAAATCAGCTGTGTTGGATCAAGGATGCATCTAAAACCTCTAGGACACCGGCCCTTGAGACCTGGAGTTCCCCACCAATGATCTAAAGAACTGCTGGCTTCACTTGTCAGTTAAGATCAGTGTTCATGATTCAACAACAATAAAGAAACCAAGTAAAAACAGCGCCTATGGGAAAGTTCCAAGGTGAAACAAACAATCAGACCTGGTGGTAGTGTGATGGTCTGGCTGCTTTGGAAGCTGGACGACTTGCTGTAATAGATGGAACCATAAATTCTGCTCTACCTGAAAAACCTAAAGGAGAATGTTGTCCATTCAATATTCATACAAATATCTTTCTACTTAAACTGAATTCAGATTCAAGTGAAATTCCATATATGCAGTTTTATTAGCTTTAAACCCTTGAAACATGTTGCTCACAAAAAAAGTCAGTCAATAGCTGTGTTTGAAAACTTTATTTTGGTTAGGGGAATGTTTGTGCAAGACATTTTTTCCTGAAGGTTAGGCAAAAGTGGAATATCACATTTTCAAAGTAGAGAAAGTAAGCCCCCCCTCCACCACTGTTCACAACAAGTCTTTGATAACCAAAGACAATTATATAAATCAGTCAAAATCTAGAGAGAGTTGTTATGTCTGCGCCCCAGTAAATATTGCCATCTGAATCAACTTAAAAGCTGAGCTACAACATCCTTAAGTAGATGTGATTCTTGATGCGGTTCTTGTACAATATTTCTGTATTTTAATGCATTTCCAGATTTCTGGGTAAAGCCAGAACATTTGAGGTGCACTCTGCAGAAAGGAACGACTCACTCTAGATTTTTTTCTTTTTTCTTTTTTTAAAGTCATTTAGTTTTTGTTTTGTTTTTCCTCTTTGTCTTTTTTTTAAATAAATGCGCATTTCACATCGGTACGTTTACTTCACACGACTTTATTGAACCCCAGCAGCTTTTTGTTAGGTCACCAGGTTGCTGCTCATTAACAAGCTTTTACAGGCTTTCAGCCAGAGTGGTTAGAGAGGGACTTCTGGTCACTTTGGTCAGTGAGTCAGCAGCAAACAGTTCACACATCCTGACAGTGTTTGGGAATCGTGGCACACTCCAGGACTTCAGTCCATGACACAGTATCAGTAGTTATACTAAGCAGCTTGGTCCCCCCCATCAGAGATCAACTTTGTGCACCTCTGTCAGCATGCACACCTGTGTGCAAGTACCCAAGCTTAACATACACGCAAGCACTCAGTCTCACTCACACACACACTTCTCCATACTACACCCAGTGGAGGCACTTCATATGAAACTGCAGAACCTGACTGTGGTGGGCTGTAACGAGGCAGTTCAACATTAACAGGGCGGGTCTGTCTAATCCTTTAGTGTTTTCACCCAGTCAACTTAATGTTAAAGAAACTCAAACAGGCTTGGAAGGTCTTTAGGCCACAGTGGGTCAGACTTCACTCTGCCACCTTGAATACTGGTCAGTTTTAATTCATTAATACATAATCTTCTTTAAAATTTGGCTCGTAAGACATACAAACAGCCAAACATACCTGCATTTGACTGGTGACAACTTTCACCCATCAAATAAATAGGAACTTGTTTCACTGATACAGCCCATATCATCACCACAGACACACAGACACACACACACACACAGATCATACGTGTGTGTCAAGATTTAATTTAATAGCAGCTTCAGGGGGCAGGCACATCAAAACTGAGAGCCAGAAAAAAAAAAAAAAAACTAAAAACCTAAACTAAAAAGTAATTAAAAAAAAAAACTGCCATTAAGTACAAAGACTGAACTCCAGAAAAGCTACAGCTTGTAAGAGAATTGTCTCTTTGAAGATTTATCTTGCAATTCTTTCTCCCTTTTAATCTGTACGATGTTCTGAGAACAATCCAGTTAGGAAAAAAAGAACTGCTGTTGTGAAAGACATTAAAGCAATGATGCAAACCTATTGCCTGCATCAATATGTCACCTATGGCACCTAATGTGAAAATACCTATGGCTTCAGGATGCAGTGGTCCAAAAAATAAATTAAACTATGAGGATATTACATGTAACAACTAAAAACAGTTCAAATACCTTAAAATAACTGCTACATCCCTGGGCTAAATACCTATTAAATCTGCTATCAAGTCATTTTTTTCTCCACTATCCTAAATCCTTAGGCAACATTTCAGACAGAAGGATGAGGGCTTTATAATCTGGGATGAGTAGCATTATTACCTTAAGGCAATATCATCCATTCCTACTGCCTGTCCATGTTAACACCTCCCAAATAATCCAACATTAGCTTTAAACAGGGAAACCAAAGTTCAGGGGCAAAAAACAACAACAACAACAACAAGGAAAAAAAACAAACAAACAACCTTCCTCACAGCCATACAAGTTGTGATCCTGGCAAAGAAACTGTTAAAGTAGACTATAACTAGTGTGTCATTTAAGGCTTTTTCCAGAAGGCTTGAGGTTAATACAGCAACACAAGCCCAGACAACATCAACTATGGTACATCTAGTACAACATGACCTGCATTACATGTTCTTAGTTCTTTCTCTGTAGGTCACAGAAATACGACATGTGGTAAGGCCGGTGACAAGTAGATGAACAACTGACCACAAGCCCCACAGAAAAGGAAACATCCACGCCACATCAATTCACTTGCATTACAGTAGTAAAATGGTGACAACCTGTGCTCAAGGGAAATGACATTTTCCCCGGTAGCATGAGCTGACGTACTTGCATGCATGCACATGATCAGTTTACCTTTCACATACAGACACGCTCAGTTTAAAGTAATGGGACCCATTCTGTTTCACATTGCCTAAAGATTAACATGTGGGGAGCTAATGAGACTTTCTGCCCCTGTTCCAAATGTTAAGCATGACATTTAAAAGCAAATTCTATGATTCAAGTAAGACAATGTACAGAAATGCAAAAACAACAACAAAAAAGAAACATTTAAAAAGAACTCCCACACAACAAGAATCTCAGAAATGGAGAAGGTTACCGATTTTGCTAGTTCTGGCAGGGTTTTTTTTTTTTCTTCCTTAAAAACAAACAAACAAAAAAAACATCCCACCAAGAGCAATGTCAAAAATCACCTGGACCACCAACAATATCGTTCAGAAGCCATGTTAGTATTCCTGATAGGGAAGCTCTGGCTAACACCCAGACCCCTTTACAAATGTACACTGCAGCTATGGGATTGAGCACGGTCAACAGTCCTAATAATTGCATATACAAGTAACCCCCATTCAAATGGATCAAAGCTGTTAGGAAGATAAATAATTGCAAATAAAAACATTACACAAAAGACATCCTATTCTATCTTGCCTCTGGGCAGTTCTAAGGCCACACATGCTAATAAAAGTTGAGTTGTTCCATGTCAACCTATGAAAAGCACTGTGACAATCATAAGGCAAGCATAGTCTCAGCTGCAAATTAACATTTCTGAACACCATAGATATATGAACAAACAGCAGCACATCTGTGCCAGAGATAAAACAGTCGACAACGATCTCAAAAACCCTTCATCTGCAACAAGTACGACATGGCTTAAGACCTGAGGAATACTTTGAAACATCACACCTGGTGGGTCTCCAAATCAAGCTCTGAAGCAATGCAATTTAACTGCTCACTTTGAAGGTTTTAAAGAGTAAAATACAGAAGCTGAAAGCAGCTGTAGACCAGAACAAAAACAAAATTCAGTACACGCCACATGGGCATCAACGCACATTTAACAGTAGCCTGGGCGATGAGCATGGACTGCTCCGCTGCTGCCAGGTTCCTGAACTTGGCTCCTGGCGGACCTGTGTATATTCCCCATTGCATCCACATTCTGCTCCTGAAAGCTGGGCATCTGAAAATCCCCACCTAAGAAATCCACATTCTGCATCAGCTCTGACTGGTCATTAGGACCCTCCTTCCCTGGCCTATACTTTGCCCCTGGGATTCTGTCTCTGGAAGCAGCAGCCTGCCCTCCCTGGAAAGCCACTGAGAGGTCTTGAGGGCCATTGTTTCCTGCTGTTGCTTGAACGCTGCTCCACGGTGGCTTCATGTAGTGGCCATTAATGTAAGGCATAGAACTTGCTGGGCATTTAACAGGGGATGAGGGTTGCGGTTTTTCTGCAGGATGATTTAGGGGAAAGCTCTGTGCACTGTTTGGTAGCTTGTGGCTGTAGGAGAGGTTTCTGGAGGGGAAAGCACACTCAGCTGGAGGTTCCATCCTTGGATTCTTGCAAGGATTGGCCCCCTCAGGAGGCTGCTGCATGTGGGCTAACTGATGCTGAGCCCAGGAGCGCTGCTGCTGCAGCTGCTGAAGCTGCTGAAAATGTTGCTGCTGCTGCTGTTGTTTCTGCTGATGTAAATGGTGCTGAAGCTGCTGCTGCGCCACCTTCTCAGGGTTGGTGTGAAAAGCAGGTACACTATTAGCAGCAGCTATACTCTGCTGTGAATTGAGAGAAACGCTGGGAGCTTGGGCTGCAGCTTTGTCTGGTGGTCCCACCATGAGGCTGCTGGGTACATTGCCCAGAGCTGGGTGGTGAGAGGACACCCTTGAGCTGGCATTGATGAGCAGGTTGCGGCTAATGGGGCTGGGGTTTGCAATCTGTCCCTCACAGACTGAGGTGGTGCCCATACCGGCCCGAGCCTGACACAGTTGGTTGATTTGGTGCACAATGATGCTCAGGTCACCGGGTCTGTTCTGATGCAGGCTGGCTGCCATGGACAGTGGGATGGTGGAGGTAGATACAGTTATATTTGGTGGGGCATCTGGGTCAGGGAGCTTCTGCGGCCCATAAGGTCCCAGTCGGGCTTGCTGGGGGCAATTAGGCATGGTAGGAGGGCCTGCAGCAACAGCCTGGGGAAGGGCCTGCGACCCAACTAGCCCCTGGGTGTGCTGCATGCTCGGAAGCTGAGATCCATCAGATATGTGGCGCAGATCCTGAGTCACTCCTTGCTGTGAATGTAAAGCTTGTGGAGGAGCCACCTGATGCTTTAGTGACTGCAGATGAGAAAGATGCTGCTGTGGTACAACTGACGAACATGACTGGCCCTGCTGTGGCTGCTGCTGCACAGTCTGTGTGTGAGGGAGGCTCTGCTGTCTCTGCATACCCTGTGGGTGAGCCAATCTCTGCTGCTGTGGCGCCTGAATCTGGGACAAGCTCTGTTGCTGCTGGAGAGCTTGTGAACGAGCCATATTCCTTTGCTGTAAAGCTTGTGGGTGAGGCTGCTGCAAAGCCATTGGATGAGTCAAACGGTGCTGTTGCTGTAGTGCTTGAGGGTGAACCAAGTTTTGCTTCTGGAGTGCAGACTGAGACGGACCCTGTAGGTGAGGAGCAGGCTGAGGATGGTTTAAAGTGCTTTCAGTGGTGTAGGGCCCACTGTGAGGGTTCATGACTGAATTATGTAGTTGTCGGGTGTGGCTAGTGTCTGAGTTTTTGACAGGTGCACAGAGGACAGCCAGCAGGCCCCCACTGGTGCCGACCTGAGAGGAGTAGGGACTCTGGCGTTGGTTGGACAAGGATGTGTCAAGCCCGTTGACTGTGCGACGAATGTGCTTCTTTTGAGGTACTTTGACGCTGCTCGGGAAGATCTGGATGGTCAAAGGGTTGTTGGCAACTTTCTTAGCATAGGCATCCAACTCTGCTGGGGTTGGATAGCTGGCAGATCTCATTTTCTGTGTAGTTTCCCCTGCAAGATGTGCAAAATCAGAAAAAAAAAAAAAAAAGCACATTCTTAGAAAATAACACCAACTGGGATTTCACATAGCACAAAACTTTATAGAGAAACATGCTGTCAGCCTGCAGTTATACAAGTTCTTCAATGCAAACTGGCGTTAAAAAACAAGGTGACCGGCTCTTAGGGGAAACTTTAAAACATCTTCTGTCTACAGCAGGGGTGGAGAACTCCAGGCCTCAAGGGCTGGTGTCCTGCAGGTTTTAGATGTGCTCTGTTTAGACCCAGACCAAACAGTATTGTTTGACAGATGGCCGTTAATATAAAGACTTCGGACTTTACGTTTCCCAATTTTTGCTTTAAGTTATTTTGTTATTTACATAATAATGTAAATAGCCTAATAATGATCCTTATTGCTGTTTAAGAGAGGAGCGGTGCTTCAAAAAACAAAAATCAGATTTGATGCGCTTTCGCCTGCAGTGTGAACGTAGCCTAAATGACCTCCTCAACATGTCTTGAAGTTCTCCAGAGGCTGGTAATGAGCTAATCACTTGATTGAGGTGTGTTGACCCAGGGTGAGATCTAAAACCTGCAGGACACCAGCTCTTGAGGCCTGGAGTTCACCCACCCCTGGTCTATAGTATAGAGTTTTGAAAATGTGTTTGGTGGGGGTCTTTGTTAATAGCCAAAACTGTAACATTTACAAAAATACACAGAAGTTACACAGTTATCTATGCACTCATATTTTCTAAAGCTGCCAAGTGGACCAGATTTCAATAATACTGGGCTTAAAAAAAAACAACAAAAAAAACAAAAAACAAAACAACCACCCTATACAAGTCTCCCCATTATCAGAAACCCAAAATAGTCAGACCCCAGAACCCATGGACATCCCCATTCAAGTTGTTGCAGCCACCTTTCAGTTGCTTCTTGTTCTGGTTTTTCTGCATTTATTATCCATTTGCTCTGAGGTTCTGTCCGGTCAGTTATTCACCATTTGTCAGACAGGGCAGGTCCCTTTGCTCAGATGAAGCCAAATGCTGCGAAACTGATCAGACAGTACTTCACCTTGCACACAGTAGCAGACTGTAGCTGGCTATGATTATGCACGTTCTGCTCTGGAATCTTTTGTAAACCAGAGAGCCAGGTGACAAACAAAGACTAACTAAGATTAACTGCCACAAAGTAAATATGCTAACATTCACTGGGTTATTTAGTAAAGTAGGTTTTTGGTTTTTGTCCATACTCATCCTGCTGCAATATAGCCACAAACACCATCTTATTCTGTGGGAAATGCCACATAAATTCAGAAGTTTTCAATAATTTGCCATCATTTGTGCACCCAAACTAGCCTCAAACAAAATCCACTTCACTTACGGTAATGTTCTGAACAGATGTTGAATATTTAACTGCATTTTAAAAGCCGGAAGCATGGACACAAGTCAACTGCTTTTTAAAATCAGTTGTCTAAAACTTACTGGTAATTTTTATCCTTTACATATTTTCTGCATTGCTCTAGAAGGTCATCCCACTACGAGTTTCAGATCCTCAGTGATTAGATATTTTATACAACTAAACTTTAGTGTCATTTAAATCTTTGGAAATTGTGGATGTCGTGTTTACAAAACAGCTTGACAAGTCAAAAGAAACACCACAACATGATAAAAGACGGCACTTACATTTTGGAGGTCCAGTGTTCATCTGCGTGCGGGAAAGTAGTCTGATGGTAGGCTTAACTGATGCTGGCAGGCGGGCCAGCATGTCACTCTTCAACTAATGCAGCACGGGACACCTTTTCCTCACCATACTGGGGGACAAACAGAGCAGGTCAAAGTCAGCCGTTGACACACACATACTTAGATTGGTGTGAAAATACTTTGGCGTCACTGATTTTCACAGTTCAGTTTGACCTTTTGCAAATGGCATCTTGTAATAAAGAGAAACCATGGCTCTGTATAAGCTCACTGTGTACACACTGCAGGCAGCAAGGAGCTGAGATGGAGATGAACAAAGCAGCACAGTTGTAGAGTGATGGCAGACTGTAAGCCAGCCAGCTTTCTGTGTCAAGCTAAGAATGTGCCAAAATGTTTTAGCAGCAAATCAGAAAATTTAAAAAAAAAAAAAATTGGGGAAAAGCAAAGAGCCATGCTTACAACACAATCTAAAACTTTTATTTTAAATATTTCATCATAATGCAGAGGTACAGAACCAGTGACATAAAGAATTGTTTTAAATAAGGAAAACAAACACAATGCCATTTTTTCTTCCTTTTGTCCTTTTAGAATTACTTACTTTCATCTTCTCCAGTAATAAACATATTTCATACAAGCCATTCTTTAACATCTCACTGTTATATCCCCTTCTTGACTGTCAATTATATCAGCAATACGCTAGCTTCACTTTTCAGAACTGGAAGCTGTGAGTCCACACAGACACACCTCATATTCAGAACTGTGCAAAAGCCTTGAAGTAACTCTCATTTCTTTACAATTTTCTTCAACAGATCTAGGCTTTGTTTTTTGTGTGGCACAGAGCAATAATTTTCCAAGTTTTCTTAATGTCTTTCAAGGTTCTATTTGGACATTGGTGGCTTTTTCACTCATTTTCTGTTCAGTTCTTGTACCTTACCATTTTCATAAGAATGTTTTTTATGTTTGGAGGGGGAGAAAAGGCTGAGGGATGCCAAATTACATAGAAACCACACTGAAAATCAGTGGCAACAAATCATAATTGAGGTTCTGTCATGGTTTGGAGCTGCATTCAGTCACGCTGGTGGAGATCTTTTCAAAATTGATAGATTCATGAATATAGAAATGTACCATCAGATTTTGATACACCATGCGGCACAAACATCTGACTGTCCACAGCTTTGTGTAGTAAACGCATACCCTGATTTAAAAAAAACAAAACCACAGACAGTGGAACACCATCAGTCATGGACTGGCCTCGTCAGAGTCTGGACATCAACACTGAAGCAGCGTGGAATCATCTCAAAACCAAACAGCAGACAGCAAACATCCAAAGAAGGGCTTTGAATGTTCTTCAAGAAGCCTGGAGAACCATTCTTGAAGACTGGCAAGTTACAAGACAGCTACCTAAGAAGTCAGGCTGGTGGTCATAACCAAATATTTACTTTAAAGCTTGTTATAAAATACAAACTGTGATTTTGCCTTACATATTGCATTTCTTTTTATTTCTGGATATTAAGTAAATTGCTGCACCTAGTTCCATTTTCCTCACTCCATAAAAAGGAATTGGAAGGCAGTCTTCAGACTTTTCTGTAATATTGCATAGTTATATATGCTGTGGTTTAAAGTTTCACTGAAACCTCTGACTTCATGTTAACTCAAATAAATATATTTTAAAGGAGTTTTTTTAAGATTTGAAATAAGACAACAATTAAGAAAATAGATTAATGGAATCTTAATGGAATTAAGATTAATTGAGAATATAAAGATTTTGAGAACTGCAGCAGAATTCCTTTCTCAGCTCCTCCACTGAGAGGGAAGAGGAAGGGATCTGTTAAGAAGCACAAATGCCGAATCATCCTCCATTTTGCAGTTTATGATTCATCACGAGTTAACCGTCTGAACAGTGGAAGTTAAGATTGACTTGTTATTCAGGATAGGAAAGACAAACCAGTTATAAACTATACAATCCATAGAAACTGTAGGCCTTTTAGTGTGCTCACTGACTTTATTCAGTGACATATTTATGATTATACACACAAACAAGTCTGTCTACAGTGTTCAGACCCAAAATATAAAGCAGTTAGTTACTAAGCCAGTGTAACCCTAATTTTTAAACAATCAGGAATCAATAAAACATTATCAGCACTCATCCTTCCTTACCACAAAGGTGCGTTTATTTTGGCACAATTTCCCCGAGGTTTCAGATGAAGTCTCCTGCTGAGAAATGGTGTTTGTGTCAGATGCCAGACACCAGGCTTTTCTACTTAATCTTAATTAAAATGCATTGGGCTACACATCGACGCTTCAGTCCTAGCTGTCTGTCTGTCTGTCTGTCTGTCTGTCTGTCTGTCTGTATGTCTGTATGTCTGTCTGTATGTCTGTATGTCTGTATGTATGTATGTATGTATGTATGTATATATAAATAAAACACACACACACTTATTTTACCCTCTGTACCCAACCTTTCAAACATACACCAGCTAAAGCTGTCTTCCTAAGGCTGAACCGCTTTCTTGGAGTGGTCTTACAGCGGGAGAGGTGAACTTTCTGACAGCCAGTCTGCAGCTAGGTAACGTTAGCCATCTGTCTAACAATCCAGTCTCAACCTGCTGCAGTTTTAAACAGCTAGCTAACGCCTGTAGCCTTCAATAAATCACCCCGGACGATTCCAGTGGCCAAACACCATGTGAACCCCAAGCAGAACCGGACACCTTCAGAAAACTGATGTTAAATCGTTCAAAAGGTTACCTCAAGTCAAGCACCACAGTAAATAAGGAGCCTCTTTGTGCTTATTGTGAACAGGCCAGCTGGTTAGCAAACTTTAGCTTCTCGTTGACGGAAAGCACCGACGTGACCTGTGTTAAAAAGAGCGATACTTACTCCTCAGGAATCTTTGAGTAAGGAAACTTCATTTTGTGGCGACATAACGTTGATAAGGATTGTAATCAGCGTGTCAGCTCTTCGTGCTGCTGTCTGCTAAAGCAGCATCATCTGTCGGACATGCGCAAACAGACAGGACCCCTTTTCTGCATTTAAGGCATCGACGGTGAACGCCTGTCCATTAATCCACCACAGATGAGACGCTATTAAAGCCCAAGAGCGTCATTTTATCATAAATTTATCACAGATTATATAAACTTTAAGTGATCTGGTTATTCTGCTTGGGTGTTCCTGTCAGCCTTATATTTAGGCGGACGCAGCAGCAGTTTGGGACAAATGTTAACAGTTGGTCACGTACTTATCACCTGGCATGATTTGGATTTTCTGAAGTGGTGGCATGAAAAAAACTTCCACAAAAAGCAAGTTTTTTTTATATAGTGAATTAAACTAAAAAGTAACACTTAGTGTAAAAAAACATTTTGGCCAACGGAACTAAAAATTCAATCAAACGAAAAAATAAATAAATAAATGAAAAACAGATAAAAAATGGTTTTGTGGTTTGTCAAATTTTCCAGCACAAGCAGACCGAAGAGACATTAATGCAGACGGTTAACCTGACTGGGATGACTGTGTGACAAGAATTTGTAAGATTTAGGAGGTTTAGATAAGCACATTATTAAAATAATAGTATCTGGCACCACTAATATTTTGAAGAAAAAAAATTAAATTCACACTAAAACTAATCAAAACTCAAACCAACTGATCCCTCCGGGGAAATAACAGAAACTTAACTGAATTTACTAATATACAATTAAAAATCACATAGAAAATAAAACTGATGAAAAACAGAATACTACTGCACAATTACTCTGGTGAGAAGTAAAACAGGAAACAACTGAGAAAGATTTGAGTTTAAAGCTTCAAACAAACTCAGATAAGGTTATTTTAAGTTACTTTATGATTCTAAATTGGTGGCCAGTTTAGAATCAGAAATTAGCCTAACCTCATCGTTGGACTACAGGAAGAGAGAAGGCTATTTGATCCATGGACCTTCTTGTTGTGAGGTGATGGTGCTAACCACTGCACCATCTTGCCAGGGAAACATCTGTTTTTTGGTTGTTGTTGTTTGTTTTTTTACAATTGTTTGTTTAGTTGACTTTTAAATGTTTTCCTTTATATTTACTATTAACTACTACTAAAATTATGTTCACTGCTGTAACAAAAGAGTATATTGTATACTCAACTTGTACATTCCTGCCTTTTAACACTTCTGCTTTAATTTAAAGGAGAGAAAATAAAGAAATAAATCATGGCAGTTTGATTTATTAGAATGACAGTTTGAGAGTGAGCAGATTCTATTGTATACAGATGGATGACATGCAGCAGGAGCATACACGAACATATGAACATTTGAGACAAACAGGGCATGAAGAAAGTGAAGATGAGAGACTCACACACACATAAAAGCATCAACAACAAGAATAACAGTCTTCTATAAATTCTCCCAGACTGACCGCTTCTTCCCTAATAACTACACAAACTAAACATCCCTGCCAGGTTGCAGTCAGGTCGTCTGGAAACACGAGAGTGGATAGAAATGCAGAAACCATTTGCACGTTTTGCTAAATGGACGGATTCTGTGAGCAGCGGCAGTGGATTACACTTCCAAACTAGAAAGCTCTGTGACAATTACAAATTTTAACAGATATAACATTGTTTATGATAAGTTTGATTATCCAGTGTACCCCGCTAGAATATCACTTCATATCTGATGCCACAGTTCAGAAATTGCAGATATGTAGAAACGCTGAACAGAGAAGAGTGTCTCTCTGAAATGTGAACGTTTGGTTTGTTGACACTCTGTTAAACATGGCTTAGCATCTATAGGTAACTGTAGTGTCAAATTAAACATTGGTCCTCAGATGCACAATCCCTCCTTCTGATACACTAAAAATCAAGTCAGTCTGTTCTATTTGGCATCACTGTTTGGCCTTTCATGTTCTAAATCTATTCGATTGCCTCACATTTTACGCAATATAAACATGTTGGGTTCTCTAAACCGGTTACTTTCACAATTTCTCTGTAATTTCACCAGCCACATTTTTCTACTTTTCATCAAGGCCAAGCCAGCAGCTACATTTTACATAAAAACCCACTGTATATATATTTATAAGTGTATATATATGTATGTATGTATGTATGTATGTATATATATATATATATATATATTAAAAATCAAAAAAAGTCATACACATTACACACTAACCACATTAACACAAGAATTTGCTACCCGTTTCCCTGTCAGCATATAAATTATGTTAAAATGTGTCATGCTTGATATCAACAGACGCGGAGAGAAAAACTTCATTCAGAGGGGAGCAGACAAAAAGTCTGCAAAGGACTGAAGGTGGAGATTTGAAAAAAATCAACAGGGCTTCTTTTGAGACTGAGAGCACCTTTGTCTCAACTTCTGAGACATAAACAGTGTTTCACTGGTAAAAAATGACAACATGAAACACACTGGAGAAACAAAAGATTGAAATTATCTGTGGAATACAGATGTGTCGCATAACAGAGGTATATAAATTAACAAAAGGGCTGAAACATAAAGAATGTACAAACTGGCCTCAGTGTATAATTACCAAAGAGTAGGTGTTATGATATAATAAATAACAAATATAATCTGCCTCATCTTTCAGTCTAATATCAGCTCTCTTGTTCAATTGTGTTTTATACAAGCCGGCCAATAAATACAATTCAAACACAACAAATAAAAATCCATCACAAAATATTCAAGTTTTAAACTAAAATCAAAATCTTTGAATGAGCAGCAGTGCATGCAGATTTTCTGGTCCTGTATAAAGTAAGGCACCAGAGGTTTCCAAAATTCACTTGGTATACAGAGTATACGTATAAAACAACAAAAATCTTCAAGTGTATTAAAGGCAGTCTATGAGAGTGCATACAACAGAGACTGGAGTCATGTGGAGTCTTCGGTTTTCAGGCTTAAGCTGAGCCGGTCACCTTCTGCAGCAGAGGGATCTGCAAAAAAATCGAACAGATTATTTGTAAGGCTTAACTGAAGTACAACCTCGCTGGTTTCAGCGTCCTTTAGGTTCACACTGGAAACAAAAACTTAAATCCAACACGCTGAATCACAAAGGTTAACAGGAACGCATCATATATAAAATGATATAAAGATGTTACCTTCGACAAATCCACTCCAGTGAGAGCGTTGACCGACACAGGAAGTTCGGCCAAAAGGCGGTTCAACTCGCCTGTCACGCGGCTGCCCTCGCCACTCAGAATGACAATTTCATTCGTCCTGGCTAAGGGCGCCGCCACTTTGGAAGCAATCTGCAAAGACATTGTTAAGCATTTACAGTAAGATGGAAATAATCCAGCTCTGGTGTTTTATGTGACATGTTAGACTAGCCTAAAGAAAAATACCAACTTTTTGTTCTGTTGAAGGTTTCGACATGGCCAAAGCTTCATTATACATTAAATAACCCATACCTAATCAAATATCAACACTTTTCCAGGTCCATTAAACTTAAATCAGCTGGAAGGCCAATTGTTTTGAATTTGGTCCACCATTTCTGGACTTTTTGCTAACTGCCATGGGACAGCAGGCTTGTTGCCAGAGAATGTGAGATCATAAGATTTTGGGAATCTGCACTTCTGCCTCTGACAAATCTCTCCAAGTGTGCCAAAAATGGCTTGCATTTCATACTTGTTGTTCCTAGAGTATTTAAAAGTAGAATGGGAGGCAGAGCCTTCAGTTTTCAGGCCCCTCTTCTGTGGAACCAGCTTCCAGTTTGGATTCAGGAGACAGACACTATCTCTACTTTCAAGATTAGGCTTCAAACTTTCCTTTTTGCTAAAGCATATAGTTAGGGCTGGACCAGGTGACCCTGGATCCTCCCTTAGTTATGCTGCAATAGACGTAGGCTGCCGGGGGATTCCCATGATGCATTGAGTTTTTCCTTTCCAGTCACCTTTGTCACTCACTATGTATTAACAGACCTCTCTGCATTGAATCATATCTGTTATTAACCTCTGTCTCTCTTCCACAGCATGTCTTTTATCCTGTCTTCCTTCTCTCACCCCAACCGGTCGCAGCAGATGGCCCCGCCCCTCCCTGAGCCTGGTTCTGCCGGAGGTTTCTTCCTGTTAAAAGGGAGTTTTTCCTTCCCACTGTTGCCAAAGTGCTTGCTCATAGGGGGTCATATGATTGTTGGGTTTTTCTCTGTATCTATGAAGCGCCTTGAGGCGACTTATGTTGTGATTTGGCGCTATATAAATAAAATTGAATTGAATTGAATTTTGGGGGAAATGAGTACTCAAAGTCAAAGGGAGAGAAATCTGATGGGAGGTGAGCTTAAAGTGTGTTTGTGTGGCCAAAGCACTGCATGGCACCTGCCACAGTTCAGGTTGTTTCTCCTGAATGTCTTCCCCTCAGACGCTTCAAGACCTTACAGCAGATCTGAGCACCGACAGTCTCACTCTGGGGGATCGATTCAAAATGCATAACTCTGTGAATTTACAAAAGCAAACAGAAATATCAGCTAGCATGCTAGCACAAAACGATCCTCCAAATGAAAGTTAAGTGAGTTTGGCGCAGGAGGGGAAATCCAACAGAAGTCGATGTTTGCTTTCTGCAGATGGCTGAGGTTGACAGCAGTGCTGGAAGCAGTACAGATGGATTTTTTTAATAGACTGGGGTTATGGTTCTTTGCGATCACCCATTGTTGAATTCTTAGTAATAACATTTGTGCCAAATCGTTAAAAGCAACCAAAACGTGATGAAACTGAAGTGATGAAAAACTTGTGCTTAAATTCACGTGGACATAAAAAGAAAAATGCTTCCAATTCATCAACCTCGGGCCGGGTGATGCTTGTAAAATGACATCCAAGTTCTTCTCTTCCTTTGCCTGAGCTGTATGAGCACATATCTGTGTGTTACCTTAGGCAGGGCCTCGAGGACCAGAGCTGTCTTAGCTGCATCTCCGTACTGCTCGTAGGCCTCAGCCTTCAGTCTCATCTTCTCAGCCTCGGCCTTTCCCACCGCTTCAATCGAGCTAGCCTCCGCCTCACCGACCTTTTTGATCTTCTCGGCCTCAGCCTGGGCAATCAGCACTTTCTTCAGCCTGAAGCAGGGAAACATTAAAGTTATATTTGCTGTTATCAAAATCACTTCCTGAGTGGGTAGGATGCAACTTTTTTGAGACAATTTGCTTCTTAGTGATGTGTCATATGTTAATCTGTCTTCATGCACAAGTTTTGGATGGTGGGATAGTTTTTACAGCTTTCCTTTCTCAAATAAAGCCCACAGCAGCACACGATAAATTTCAAATCTCTTTTGCTCTGCTTCTACGGGTGGATGCACAGGAATATCAGCTTTTTGCAAATCAGTACAATTAGACATGCACAGACCTTTTCATACAGAGCACCTGGAAATTACACGATACATTTCACTTCAATAAGGAAAAACATATATGGAAATATATCGTTAAAAACACAGTCATGCTTCCTTAGTCCAAACTTTCCAGGTGTTTGTTTTGTAGGATTCTGCAGGGATTAAACCAACAAAATAAATATATATTTTACATCAGGGAGGTAATGTGCTGCTAATCATGTCTGACGAGAGCTGTGGTACATTCTTGGGGATCTTGCCATTTCTATGCATTCCTAAATCTGACTGAATGTCTTTTCACTCACTTCTCGCCCTCAGCCAGCTGCTGCATTTTATAGGCCTCGGCCTCAGCAGGCCTCTTTACAGTGGCAATGAGCTCCTTGTCTGTCCGGTCAATCTCCTTCTCCTCAATTGTAATCTCCTTCTTCCGCTGCACCACTTGGATCTCAATCTCCTCCAGCCGGATCTTTTGCTGCTCTTTGGCAGCCTGCAGCTCGTATGCCAGCTGGGCCTCTGCTTTCTGAAAACATCAACACAGAGGTGGTCTAAGGCATTTACATCTGAGGCAACAGTTTCTGTTTGTGTTGACACGTGCACATTTTGAAGTTTTAATTTAATACATTACTTCAGATCAAAAGAGCACATGTTGTTTTTCTGATTTTAATCACTCTAACTGCAGATTTCAGGTAAATTGTTTACACACCATGTGATTTAATACAGACTGGCACTTTTTGGGAACAGCCATAAGTTTGGTTAAAGCAGTGTATAATACAGTATAATAACAAGTATTTTTATTTGAACTGTACACAGACAACCTGTAAGTGCAAACGAAACATTCAGTACCGACCCTAGCATTGACTTCTTGGTTGAATGAAGCTTTCTGCAGCTCCAGTTCTCGTTTGGAGTCAGCCATCTTGGTGTCAGCCTTGAATTTAACATCCATCATCTCCTTCTTGCATTCGGCTTCCTAAGGTGATAATAAAGAAACAGCTGTGAACAGCTGGTCTCTGTGCACGGAAGAATCAATTTCAAGCTTGCTAGATTTTCTTACCCGTATCCCAGCATCCCTCTCTGCCTCGGCCACACCGATGTCTGCATCCCTCTGGACAGCTGCAATCTGGGTCTTTCCAAGGGAGCTCAGGTAGTCCAGTTTATCATACACATCCTTTGAAAACACAGAACCACAGGACACGTAACATTAAACTGGGTGTGGCGTATATCAACATCTTTCATGTGATTAACAAGGTTACGAAGCCAAAATAAAACAGAACATACAGATTAAAAAATGCTGGGCCTTTGTGGGTGCAAAGAAAGCAGATGATAGGGTGGCACTCAAACAGCCTCATTTCTACATGTAACATTCAATCATATTTTAAAGTCCAGAATCTGACGTGTTACAGAAATCCTGACATGGACTAAAAGATGTTACAGAAATGGACTTTGGGTTTCAGCAGAGCACTAACCTCAGCCGCTCTGTCCACACCACACACTTCAATTAGTTCTAATGAGCAACAGTGAACTCCACAGGGTGAGTCCAGTCAATTATAAAAACCAGTTAAACTCATTAGGATTGACTACTCTAATAACCAGCAGCATCAACAGCTCAGAGAAAGACCTTTTTCAGTTTCAGTAATATTACAAAACTACAGTCTAAAAAGAAAGATGGGAAGGCTGCTGATTAATGTTTGAACGACTGTCTGTCCCACGTGTCGCCGTCTCAGTGTCGCATTTCTTCTGACTGAAGAAATGTGGCTTAAAGCTAAAGTTTTGATACTCTGCATCATCTCTCTTGCACATCCACACTGAGGCAAAATGGAGAGCACCAACGGCGCTTACATGGTTTAAGTAGTTATATACTTACATGAATACTTAATATTCTTGTTTTTATTTGACTTCTTCTGTTATATTACTCGTTTAATTTTCCTTTAACTCACCTTAATGGTAAAGCTCAGAATCTCGATGCCCATCCTGCCGACGTCAGGAGCTGCTACGTCTCTCACCAGTTTAGCAAACTGATCCCTGTCCTGATAGATCTGCTCCACTGTCAGAGTACCTGCAAAAGAGACACATCGTTCAACATCATTTAGCCTGCAATTCACTTTTAACAAACTACCAGCAGCTCGATGCGGGGCAGCTTTATTTTTGATCCAAATTAATTTTTTTATTTCACGTCACCGCATCAGAAATTTGTCAGAGAAATGCATCACCCCTTGAACTCAAGTAGCATAAATGGTCAGCACAGAGCTGCTGGTACTAATCAGAGATCGACCGGTCAGTAGACCACAGTCTGACGACTGCCAGTGTTCTCAGTCAGCCTCACATATGTCTGAATCCAAGTCTGTGCACATGCTGAAACGAACGGAGGCAAATGCTCAAAATCACAATCAAATTCACACAGTAATTTTAATGTTATTAGTGTGGAAGCTACTCATTGTGAGTCAAGACAAAAAAAAGTCTGGAGGCCCACCCCAGAAACCCTGGTAAACAACAACTCCAATCACACATTTAAAATCACTCTCGCCCAGCTTAACATTTGAAAGAAGGAAAAGTGCTAAAGCTAAAGCTATCCAGAGCTCAGAAACAGCCACAAGCTAGCAGCCTCAGTATGTGCAGCCAAAGGATCAAATCCATTATGAGGAAAATAGAAAAGAGTTCAAGTCTCCAGAGAAGTTATAAACTGGAAAATGTAAAGTACATAAATCTGCACCACCTGCTTTGTTTGGTATGTCAGGTAAAGGTGGTAAAGGTTTCCAGTAGCAGAAGATTCTTTAACTTTCTGCAGACTGAGGGAAACTGTAAAGTTTAATAATGTCTTTCCTTGTGGAAATAATATTTCACATTGAATAAGCTGGTGCATCTCGAGTACTTATACAGAACTTATATATTACTTTTCTTCTCTAATTCAGACCTCAAACAGAAAAGCTAACACAATATGTATAACACATAAAAGGCAAACTAAGGCTAACTTGTATAGTAAAGTCAGGAACTAATCAATAATCAATTTAATACTTTGCTTCTTTTCCTCTGTTGTATACATGCACGAGGAGCTATTCTGGACTTGTAAACCAAGAACGCTAAAACTATAAATTAATAAAATAACTATGATATTGTTTGAAATAAAATCTATATATGTGTAGTGTTACTGTTGTGATTAGTGTTAACTGTTCACACCTAGAATGGAGCGCAGATGTCCCTCCAGAGTCTGCAGCAGCACACCTTTGATTTCCATTACTGATTTACCCAGAAACTGCTCACAAGCCACTGCCAGCAGGTCCTGCTCCGTCATGACTTTCACCTGAAGGAGACACACTTACAGTGTGTTTACACAGCAAGCTTTCTACACTGAGAAGCAATCATGGCACATGGGCTCAGATTGCCATCAGTGCAATTTTAAACAATCAAGCAAAGTTCATTTAATTTAAGTCAAGAATTTTGAAAATGAATGTGCTAACACCAACGTTGTTTGGCTAGAAGATGAGCCTGTTAAGAAAATGTAGATAAAAATACAACAACACCTTTTCATGCTTTTATATGCTGTTTTGACCAGGAACCTATGATACGACTGTAAATTTGATCCAAAATGCCTTTTTTGATGTTTTCTTCTGTGAATGATCAGAAGTGCAGTTTTGTTATAGACAGACTGTGATGCTCTGAGTGTGCCCACCTTTATGTACAGTACTTAACACATTTGCTAGACCATCACCCAGTCCAAGGTTCATGCCACAGCAGTCCTAAATTAACAGTATTGATAATTACCAAAATATTTTTTTCTCTAATGGCTAACTAACCAATATATGCAAGTTCTTTGATCATTATATTTTTCATGCTAAATTATAATTGAATTATTTCCAAAAACGCTGGACAAAAATAATAAGGCACACTTTACTTTTTAATGGAGATGCCAAATTACAGTTATTCCCTTGCATTCCTGAACAAAACAATAGTTTTTGTGGCTAAAGGGGTTCATCAAGTATGTTAAAGTCATTTTACTAAATAAATAAATAAGACTGCTGATTATGAGGCAGTCTGTTGGGAAGCACTGATTGATTTTTCTTTGGAATTACACCATTAGATTATAGGGCCACATTTCAGAAAACATCAGAAAGCACTGCAGCAGAACACGACACTTTTGATAACAGATGATGTTTGACAAATAGGCTCGGCTTGAGTGAGTAAGTGTAAGTGTTTGTGTCAGCGTTCACAGAGAAGACGCTGGGATCTGGTCTTACCTGAGCCACCCCTGTGACAGTGATAGCTACTCCTTCTGCTGTCTCCACATCCTCACATCTTGGCTGCAGAGTCATTATCTCCAGGCTTAGCCTACAGCAACAAACACAGGCACAGTTATTAGGCAGCCCAGTCCCACCTCAAGACTCTGAAACAATAGAGCAACAGGTGGAACCTTTAAATATTTAACACTAAGAGTATTCCTGCCTTCAAATGGGCCTCTGGGCAGTAAGTTTGGGCTTGAGCACAATCATTCCTCACTCAGTAAATGGCAGTATGTGTTGTGTTATTTAACAGAAATCCATAGATTTACCTGTTATTACTGAACATTTGACAAACACAAAATCCCTTAGTGGAGTAAAAGAAACCAAAATTCGCAAAACTACTGAAAACTGATAAATTCCTGCATCTTTTCCTTGAAAGATCCCAAAATGCAGAAGGAAAACCCTGAGTCTATACCTCATTCTTTATAGTTATGTGTGTGTCTACTGTGCATATAACAATTTGTGTAAGACACTCTTGCAAAAGAGATTTAGAATGTCCTGGACGGTATAATCGTGGTACATGAAAATTTATTTAAAAAACAAAAACAAAACTATAGCAAAATTTTTTTGACCCAGCCAGTCACAGCAGATGGTTGTGAAAGTCTCTTCCGGTTCGGAGCTCTTCCTCTACGCCATCTTCAAGTCTTTATTTATAGGGGACCATCTGACTGCTGAGTGTCTCTATCTGGCATTGAGGAGACCTTTCGTCAAAGTCTTATGAAAAGACACTTTTTACATGATTCTCTGCAGTGAAGTGCAAGTTTCTGTGTGCAGCCTGTTACAGTCAGACCACATCAGGATCCCCTTCAGTTCGCTTACCAGCCCCGCCTCAGAGCTGAGGACGCCATCATCTCCCTGCTTAATCATGTCTACACCAAACTAGACCAACCGGCAAGCACTGTGAGCGTCATGTTTTTCGACTTTTCCAGTTCATTCAACAGGAAACCTGTGACCCCTGTTTCAGTCCTGGGGGTCGATGTGCACATTGTAAGGGCTACAAATACCTTGGAGTACACATAGATAATAAACTGCACTCTACAGGAAAGGCAAAAGTCATCTCTATTTTCTGAGGCGGCTGAGGTTTATAACATCTGTTGAATAATGCTCAGGGTTTTTTTTGTGTCTGTTGTGGCCAGCGCCATCCTCCCTGCTATTGCATGCTGGGGTATCAGGTTGAGATGCCAACAGATTCAATAAACTGATCTGCAAGGCCAGTAATGTTGTGGGGATGGAGCTGGACTCCCTTAAGGCGGTGTCTGAGAGGCGGATGTTGTCCAAGATAAGGACAAAGCTGGACAATACCTCCCACCCACTCCATAACATGCTGGCCAGTCACAGGAGCACGCTCAATGAGAGACTGAGATTACCCATAATGCACCACTGAACAACACAGGAAATCATTCCTGCCTCTGGCTGTACAACTCATCCATCTAATGCACAGTACACAGCGCAATAGTTACACCCTTGATAATTGCACATCCTCTACAGTGAAAATAACAAATAACAACAAAATGTCACCTCTGTGATATTCTGGATATTTATAATTGAGCTTTGTGTATATATTAGAGCCATTTCTTATATTTTGTAAACTTTGGAATATATTGTATTATAATTTAGTTCAGTGTGTTACTGTTTTTGTCTTGGAGCAACTGTAACCATATAATTTCTTTAGGTATCATTAAAGTATTCTGATTCTGATTGCGGTAAGTACACCCCAGGTCAGTATTTCGTATAACCACCGTTAGCAGCAATAACTTGAAGTAATCACTTTCTGTATGATTATCCGTCTCTTTCATCATAGAGGACGAATTTTAGTCTACTCGTCTATACAAGTTTGCCTCACTTCATTGACATTTGCAGATATGTGTTTAAATACATAAGTCCTTACCACAGCACTTGAGTCAGGTGGAGGTCTGAACTTTGGGTCACTGCAACACTTTGTTTTCTTTTTCAGCCATTCTGTTGTAGATTTGCTGACGTGCATATCAATCATTGTCTTGTACCACGACTCAAAGCTTTAGCTGTCAGACAGATGGCCTCATATTTGACTCGCATACAGTTTGGTAAACAGAGGAGTTAATGGTTGACTCAATGACTGCACGGTGGCTAAACTGCCACACCCCCACCACCATGCTTAACAGCTGGGGTAAAGCATTGTATTGATATTCCGTTTGGTTTTCTTCAAGGGTGGTGCCGTGCATTATGGCAAAACATCTCTATTTGGTCTCATCTGTTCAGAGGATAATGCTCCAGAAGTCTTTTAGTTTGTTTAGATGCAGCTTTACAAACCTAGGCTGTGCTGCCATGCTCTTTTTAGAGAGAACAACACTTGGTGTGGGGTGGGGGGGTGTTGCAGCCTTTCAGAGCATTGCAAGGTGCGGTGAATCAGGTGGGATACCCACTCCTGGGGAGATTGTATTAACACTGTGTTAATGATTTGTCGATACACACACCTGAATGATCCTGACCACTACAATGCCAAAACTCCCGCTTTTACAGATGTGCTCACACTTGCTGATGATCAATTAATCAAGCGCACTGAATTTGCAGCACCTGGCTGCTACTTACCCTGTTAATTCCTATGTAGGCATTAAGGCTCTACTTTCTTTTTCACGTGGCTGTAAATAAAACTGAATTGAATTGTATTGAAGAATCAGTACGTTGGGGATGGATCCACCCTGCTTAGTTTCACATTTCAACACACCTGTCCGATGGTTGTGTGAAGCACTTGTTTGCCAAAGAGTTTGTTTACACTGTCCACATGCAGCTGTGTTTTGTTAACTTCCATTCATAGTTTATTCAGACACTGCTCAACACAGAGCTGAAGCACTGCATCTACTTGTGACTAGAAACCGATGTCTCTTACCAGAGAACAAAAACCAGCTTCTTTGCACTTTAAGGCAATAATTCCCTACTCACAGATCACTTTTGTTTGTTAACAAAAGTGAACTATTAGGATTCAGTTATTCAATTATGACTTGAATTATGAGTATAACAACTTTAGCCAAAGCTAAAGTTAAAATGATGGGATTAAGCATTTCACAAAGGGTTTGCTGACCATTCAGTTCTGTGTAAAATATAAATCCTGCAATAAAACATTTTATCTATGACAACTCACAAAACATTTATGTGAGATATGCACTTAGCACACTGCACATTAAGAGAGCAGAATACATTTAGTTCTCAGTAACACTACCCCAGTCATGTAAGAGGAAATGTTTGTATATAATGTGACTGGAAACACACTGTGTGTAATATGAGACAAAGTGTGGGAGAACAGCTTCCATTCCTCACTTTGCCTTTTGATGGCCTTCAGATAATGCAATTGACTTTCTTGTGGTTAATCTTTTTCGCTGTGGTCTAATTAGAAAGCTTGGTCCATATTATATTTCAAGATAACATTTACATCATTGCTTCTAGCACACTGTCACCTTTGGGCATCTGAGATGAGCCACCAAGCCCAGGACCATCCTCCTACGACGTAGGTTTTGATATCAGAGCCGCAGCAACCACCTGCGGAAAGAGGACAGCGCCATCAGGACTCTTCAGAAATTCTTTGACTATAACATTAAATGATGCAGTCCAAAGATATGCGCTGAGCTTATTAGGTCCCTGTTAAGCCTTTTTAGCATTGTTTTAGAAAAGTGTTTTACCACTATAATCATTATTGTTCACATTACTTTAAGTAGAGGGCTTGTTCAAAACCTGCCAGTAAAAACAGGTTTTGATAATAAACACAGCATGTGTAAAAGCCAAAGGGGAGAAACACTATGGGGAAACGTTATCCAGCTGTTGTTCTCAAACAAAGGCCATAATAAATACATCGGGTTCTTGAATAATTAAAGTTGAGATTTCAGAGAGTTACCGAATTATTTATTTATTTTCTATTTCCCAGGAACCAATTTTGGCAACCGTGGCTTTCCAATCTGCCTGCGACAGATTTGCGACCTATCCAGCGTGTACCCCGCCTCTCGCCCTATGAGCTGCTGGGACAGGGTCCACCCCACCCAGCCTCTTATATAATGTTTATTTCATATATTTATTAATTAATGTAAGTGGGTGTAAATTGCGACACCAAACTGGCTGTAGGTGTAGATCTAAGGGTGAATGATTTCTGTCTCTGTGCGTTAAGCCCTGTGATGGCCTGGTAAATTGCCTACCCCACCTCTCACCCAATGTCGGCTCCACTCAGCCATGACTCCAACCAGATGTGCAGTTAAGAAAATGAATATTTATCTAATGCCCTTCAATGTGTCTTTTCCTCTAAGAGAAGATTTCTATCAATATGACTTTTTAGTACTCTAATCTAATTGTGTGAATTTAGAAAGGTTGTATGTTCTTCAGATTATACCGTTGAGTTATTTTACACTGGTATACTCTGATGTACATGGGGGGGGTCTTTTTTTCTGATATCTCTACCAATTAATTATAGTCATTAAAAGGGCTAGAATTGGTTCAGGATGACTAAACCTGTTACTTTTAGCTACACCATGCTCATTAACGGTGGTAGAAGATGTATTCACATCATTTACTTAAGTAAAAATCCTCCATGGAAAAATCTACTTGAGAAGAAGTACATAAAAATAGCCTTAAAATGCAGTAAAAGTAAAAGTTCTCGGCTACTTCATTAGATTGGTTGGAAGCCAATGATTTCATCTTTAACGATGTGTTTAGAGCTTGTAAAATATTAAAATTAACCCGTTATTGTGACATAAATGTAGACATGCCGTTCTCCATTAGCTGTGAAATAAGTAGCACCAAATGGAAATACTCAAGTAGGGAAAATTTCTGCTCAAGTACAATACTTGAGTGAATGCACTTTGTTGATTTTCAAATCCGCTTATTAATAAATCACACTTGTTATCAATAAAACATAAAAACCTGACCTATTCACATATCTGCGTTGAGACGCCGATGCCTTTCAATCACATGATCCAAATCACTGCTAACGCACCGCCTGATCAGCGTCGCAGCTTTTAAGCTCTGAAACCACACGACCGCTAATTTAGTCACTTTACACAGTAACTGTGTGCTCTAAAAGCACTGGCTCGCTCTGCACTTATTTTAAAAACCGAATGCCAAACCTGGTTTAGTTTGCCAGCTAATACTATTAGCTACTTTCTCCCCATCCCCGCTAGCTCGCTCCATCAACACGACGGGAAACACCTACCGGAGACCACCAACGCTTCGTTTGGCCCCACAGTTAAACAGCTTCCCATCCTGACTCAGGATAAAAAGGCGAGGGGAAAAAACAGTTAGACTCAGGAGCCCGTTACGGAGATGAAGATGATGATGGTATTATCTGAGGTTTTAAATAAGCGCGAATCGTGTGTTTAAAGAGGCTTCACGTTCAGCACAACAGCAACAACAACAAGACCCCGCCCCGCCCAGCGACGACGTACTGACGTCATGCTCTCGACGGCTCGTGTCAAGAATAACTCAAATTTTTACCAAAACATCTTTTAGTACCCACCTCTTGCTTTGTCCTTCAAAAATTTAAATCTTGCACAATTTCCAAAAACATCTTACAGGATGTAGGAATATGCCTGTTGCGTATATTTGAGTTTGACTACATCAGTGGCATGACCCTCAGTCCTAGTAAAAAAAATATTAAAAATTATTTAAAAAATTGTTTTTCTCCCTATTATATGCACAATGAGTGTGAAAGACCTTCTCCGATGCTTTAATTTGCTATCATATCTTTATTTAGTATGTTGCAGTTTCTAACTGTGGCCACTAGAGGACCGTAAACAGCAATGTGGAAAGCCTGTCCAGGTCAGTTTTTCAAAAAAAATATTAATTTCATATAAATAGTCAAGCAAATTGTTTAAAATAGTGAAAGTATAGTTTTTGTCACAAAGTTGATCATCTAAATGGTATGTTTAAAGAAGTGTAGTATAGTTATTTTTTAAATACTGCATATAAGTATACTGCAGTCTAATTAAATGCACTTAGACAAAGAAAATAACACCACTAACACACTAACAATGCAAAAATAAACTCAGATCACACATAATAATTAGATTAGATTTTTGGATTACATTTTCAAATTGTTGTGAATCATAAATATTCATAAGCTCTAATATTCTAATATATAACAGAGCTGGAAAACAATGGTACATACTGGCAAATAAAATGTTGAGCTATAGCAGTATGTGTTTAATTAAATGTAACTAATAGTGCTCTTATTCTCAGGTGCTCACTCACAGCTGTTCAACTTGTAACTCAAAGAGAGAAGATCACATATTTCCTTTCCCTGAAGAAGGATTCTCTTCACTAGTAATATCAAATGAAATGTGCTTGAAGAGATTTAATCATGTACTTAATCATCATACCGATTAACAAGATGACATTTCCTAAAAATATGGGGAGATGCATGCATCTTAGTTGCTTTCTCACGTTTTATTCAGAAGTAATCTGTACTGCTCCTGAAACTTTTAAACTTAAAGATTAGCTTGATATAAACTCAGTACATGTTTTTGGCTGATCTTCTGACTGATCAAACCATTTTGCTGCTCTCTCTTATTGTACTTTTAACAGCTTATCACTGGATCGTTAAGGTGCTCAAAGTGAATCCTGTGTGTGAGGCACTTAGTTGGACCCTTGTGCTTTGTGCCTTTTGGAGAGTAGTACTGAAAGTGGATATTTTAGAGTTCGTTACATGAGTCTCATTAATTCTGTTAAGTATTGTTATTGTTGCAGAAAATTGGAAATGGATAGAACTTTTCTTGTCTTGCTGGCCACTCAAATATCACATGTGGAACTACAGCCCAAAGAAAACTGCTAATTAACCGAACATGCATGTCTCTGGACTGTACGAGGAAACAAGTGCATCTGGAGAAAGCCCAGTTTATGTTAGGAGAACATAGACTTTCTCCTGATACTGCACAATAAAATCTACGAGTGGTAAAAATGTGTACTCTTACTGCTTTTTGGTCCTTTAAATGGGCATAATGTTGGGGTCCAATAATCAGCCCTTAGGAGATCACATCAGTATAGACTGTGCCCGTAAGGACAGAAATAGACTTTTACTGCAGCCTATTTATGAAAGTAGTGCATGCAACGATTTTCTTTTGTCTGCATTGATGCAACTGTTGCAACATTTTCTCTCTCTCTGCCCGACGTGTGTGTGTGTGTGTGTGTGTATGTTGTGTCTAATTACAACCTCCTCTATGTTGAACCACATCACCCCCCACTAACTCTGTCTCTCTCACACAGGGAAACAGGGATCAGTGGCAGTGAATGAGCAGCTTGCCGTGTCACTCTTAATACCGGCAAGAAAGGGAGGGAGGAAGGGAGGAGAAGGGAGCCATTCTTATACCTCTATATGACTTCACAGAGGAAGAGTGAGAGAATGTGCAAAAACAGATGTAGGAAGAAGAGAATTAGTCATGTATGAGAGTTTAACACTGGAAGCAAACAGAAGAAACTGAGAAAGTTAGACTGGAAATAAGCATATATACGAGAAAAGGTGTGGAAAGGACAAAAAAAGTGTCACACTGTGGAATTAACAACAGTTTCAGTCTTTTTTCCTTTTCTTCATCCTTCCATCCACCACACAGGACGTCTGAAACGAGACCAGCAGTGGATCAACAGGAGACGGAGAGTGAAACAGAAGAGGCAAGAAGTGTTCAGATCACGCAAACTGGTGAGGCTTACAGAGGCATACTGGCTTTATTCATAATCTCCTAAATCTCTGTGTGTGTGTGTGTGTGTGTGTGTGTGTGTGTGTGTGTGTGTGTGTGTGTGTGTGTGTGTGTGTGTGTGTGTGTGTGTGTGTGTGTGTGATTTAAGGGATCACCATGTGTTCCCACATGGTGTTCCAGGTGGCATGTCTTTATTTATTTCTTAAAATATTAAGAGAACTATTTAACAAGTTTACAACATGTTGAATTATATCGATGCAGTAATCACACAGACAAAATACCAGTGCAAATTCAGCATTGCAGTATTCATCAAACAGCAGTTGTTCAGAAATCATGTAAACATAAGCAGGGATGTTAGTCTGCGTCTTTAATGCTATTTGCTTTTTGCACTGGTATCATATCAGGCTGTTTAATAATAATAATATTAAATGCATGACAGAAACCACTTTTATTATACAGAAAATAGACCAAAAAAATAGAACATGTTTGAACATCTGCCTCTCAGAACAATTTTCCCTCAAATTTAAACACTGGAAAATTCAGCATATGAATGATATTTGGCTGAAGTGTGACTTGTTTCGGGACATCGTATTTCAAATGTAAACACGTTATTTTGTGGGATCGGTGTCAGTAAAAAGGTCTCTCTCTTTTGGCCCTTGTTTTTTTGTTTGATACTTTGTTCAGCTGCACATGATTAATCTCTGGTTCCTTTTTAACACTCCTCCTTCAATTCTTACTGATCACACTGTTTGCATGTATCAAACCTGCAGTATCTTTAAATGTTGAGCATAAAGTGCTGCAGGTTTGCTACTCCTGCTCCCTCCCTGGGTACTCACAAGCTTTTATACTTTTATCTTTAATTTGCACATTACAATGCATATTTCCTGAACTGGGCATTGCCTAAAGGTCATGTTGACACTAATGTTTCAGCACAACCAGCTAATATGAGCAACAACAGCATCAGCTGAATTATTTGACTTCTTTTTGTCTTTCTGGAGGCAAAGAATCAAGCTGAAGACATGACATGTGATACTGTCACTGTAAGAGATGTGTTTTTCATATAGTACAGTCTGCAGGCATGCAGAAACAATTGAAATATTTAAAGTAGAGTTCAGTGTATATTTGGTATTTATTCTGGTTTCATCAGAATCATCAGAATCAGAATACTTTATTAATCCATAAATAAATTAGTGGGGGGGGGGGGGGGTTGTCTTAGTAAAATGGGCTCTTTGGTGACACTATCTCATCAGGGGGAATAAAGAAAGTTGCTTAATGAGTACATAAAGTTGAGCTGAAGCTCGCTCCTCTGGTTTACTAAATGGCAGGACACTGTCAAAAATATAGGGAATATATTCTTAATAATTGGCTCCTTCATAACTTGGTGGGACTTGTTTACTTTCGTGTCCCAACCAGTTTGCTTAGATCTGACCAGATGCTCCTGGTTCCTGCATCCAGATTTAAAATAAAGGAGGATTTTGGTTTTTCAGTTGCCACCCTTAAGCTTAGGAACAGGCCACTACTTTTAATACTTTAAAAATGCAAGTTTGACTTTGTTTTAAATTTGATCTTGATTAGCTGGCAGTGGTTCATTTATTATGTGTTATAGATGCATTTATGTGTTTAGACCGTCGGCATCGCTCAGCATTTGTTGCTTTAAAAGGTGCTCTATAAATGCTCTCGACTTGATTAGTTTTTTTCTGCATTACACAAAATGCATCTTGAGAGTTTCTGTGGTTCTGGCTGCGTCATGCTGGTACCCACTTTTGTAAACGCTATTCTTGAGGAGAAATGAGGCCTGCAGAGCTCCGGCAAACACCCATCGAGGTTGTCCTAAATTACATGAGTCACATGAATTTTGTTGTTTTTTTATGCATACACAGCAGCTAAATGTGTTAAACCAAATGTGATGCAAAAGGCATGTTTGCGTGGGATGCATTACAAATGCTTAAATTTTCATATATCTAATTTAATAAACACAGAAACTATGCAGGATGGAGACTTCGCATTGATCATGTGGTCTACAGTTTTTCATTTAAATTATTATCTTTCATTTAAATTATGTAAATGGAAGCTTTTTGTTTGTTTGTTTGTTTGTTTTTTGTCACAGTAACTAAAATGTCCAGTCTCTCTCAAGTGGGTCTGTCCTGGAAAGCTACCCAAAACCGATTGCCTTTTGGACCATATTAGTTCACAGCTGTCCAATTAAAGGGTTTTAATTTAGCCAGTGTGCCTGACTCAGTGGGGGGTATGCAGTACCTCCCTCAGGCCTATCAGTAGGTCATGAAGGGCAAGCAGGAATTAGATTTAGGTCCACAGACTGTTAGCACGCTCTGGTTATTCAGGCTGATAAGGTTTAGGTGACAATAGCACCGCTCTCTAAAGCACAGCCATGTCAAAGTCTTCTAAAACCAAAAATCCAGCTTCCACACTGTCATGAGGAGAGAGACGAGTCAGGGTTTAGTGGTTTCAGTTCTTAGTGCAATTCTTTGGTATTTAAAAGAATTAAAGCTGCATGAAGTCAAATTCAGTTCAATTCAGAGTTATTTATATAGCACCAAAACACAACAGCAGTCACCTCAAAGCATTTTATATTGTCAGGTAAAGAACCTACAGTAACAGAGAGAAAAACAGTGACTCGGTGCAAGCAAGCACTCGGTGACAGTGGGAAGGAAAAACTCCCTTTTAACAGGAAGAAACCTTCAGCAGAATCAGGGTCAGGGAGGGGCGGGCATGTACTTTATCCTGTAACATTCCTCATTCTTTAACAGCAAAAACAGACACTAAACATTCACTAGATAAAGTAACTACTGGAAGTGAGGTGGAAACTAACCCCTGCACTGGCAGGAAGTATTGCTAAAAAGGCTGTAAACCAGAATTTACTTTCAGAACTGATATGATATAAAATACTGATATGCTCACATCGTGTTTGCAGCTCAAAACACGTTTGTAGTTGTTTCAAATGTCCTCTCTCGAAGGCCCTGCTAGAAGGACACAAGCTGTGATAAATCATTTAAACATGGAGGTAGCCTCTCTTGTGTAGCTTGCATACTTTTGCAGCTAGTTTAGAGAGAGGTGTTTCTTTATTCACCCTCTCCTACAGCCTAACCTGTCCTCCTATTTTTAATTATCTGTGAATATTTCCTCTCTCTCTGTTTGACTCTTTTTCCTGCTTTTCATCCTTCGTTCTTCTTTCACATTTCCCTTTATTTACTCCAAGTTTTTTCTCCATTTACATCCTTTTCTTCTTTTTTACAGTCACTCCTATCACTGCTTTTCTTTCTTCCCTTATCATTTTGTTTCTGTCCGTCTAAACATTGCCTCACCGTTGGAGGATGTTTCACTTACACTGTGAGGTTTTTTTTGGCTACTGTGTATTAATGTACAGGTATAAAATCTGATACGTGCAGACATACACGGCATGACTGCACACAACCTTTGTCCCAGCCCCCTGCTGGGGTAATTAGATGCTGAAATATTGATAGTGTGTGTGTGTGTGTGTGTGTGTGTGTGTGTGTGTGTGTGTGTGTGTGTGTGTGTGTGTGTGTGAGAGAGAGAGAGAGAGACATTTCATGTGTTTGTATGACATGTATGTGATGGTAATTCTCTCTGTTGTTATTATTAGACCATTTTTGTGACCTTTAAAGTCCCAGAAGAATTAGCAAAGGTCAGTGAGGGAGAGAGACTCGAGAAACAAAGGACAAAAGAAGTTAAATGCAACAATAGACATCGAGCTGGAATTAAATTCTTTTTCAATTTACACCCTGTAGTCTGGCTGACACTGGCTGTATTATTCCTGCTTTCTGTTTATTCCTCTAGACTTATCTGATAACAGTTTTTATTCAAAAAGCATTTATTTTATACTTGGACAATTATTACAGTAATGTTTTCTTTCAAAAGTGCTAAAGATTTCATGGCTTTACCTGCTTATTTTTGAAAATATTACAATATTATTTATTTGTTTAATTTTCTTGAGGTCATAGGTATTAAAGTTTTGTACCTTTCATTAGTTTTTAATTTGTTTGTTTAAGTTCAGTTTTCAGACAGGAATTTGTTGCTTCAGTTTAAGGTGACAATATTTTAGTCACTTATGTAGACGTACCAATCCAAAAACCTCCTCCCAGCTCTATAAAAATAAACAAAATAAAGAATAAAACTGAAGACATTTTCTATACCATAATAACACCATAATAGAAAAACCACTGATTACTACAAAGTTAAAATTAGACAATTAGAGGTAGTTTGGTAAAAGATGTTAAATGTTTGTGACGTAAATTAAGGAAACTTTTGAAGTGAATGAAAAGAAGGCAAATCAAACAACATCCTGTCTGAAGTGCACTGCACACCTGACTCACCGGAGAACATTTAGATTTGATATAATGGCGGTCTTAAAGGTTGAACCAGGCTCTGTTCAGAGCTCTGGTGTAACTCAAGCTGTGCTGCGGTTCAAAGAGAAACCCAAACAAAGCGTCTAATGAGGTTGAGGTGTTGCAGCTGTCATACGTCAAAAGGTCAAAGGATCAGCCTGAAGCTTCATCAAGAGGAGCCTGAATAATTTATTAACACTAATTCCCATGCACACAGATACACATGCATAAACACTGTTTGCATGCGAGTGACCTGAAAAGAACAAACCCAGTTATCCTGTTTACTGTAACAGAATACTGTTCAGGTGCCTCTGCTGTGTGTTGTTGTTTTTTTGCACTCATACCAGCACTCACTCTCCCATGTTTTTGCACAGTGATGGTCCCAAGCTCATCTGTGCCAGACATTCTGGACCTCATTTGACCCAGATTCATTTATTCTGGGTTCATCTGACCGTAGAATGCACTGCCAGTTTTCATTAGGCTCTCTTAATGAACTTTGGCAAAGTTTCATGTGGCATTTTTGTGCCATTTGTAAGTAGTTATTTTCCCCTTGGAGCCCTTTATAAAGGTTTCTATCAGTGAACGTCTGTTTTACTGATACATGATTAATAAAAGTGTTTTATTAATCACTTTGTTGAGTGAGTATTTGAAAATGGGAACAAGTAATTTTCAAGGCCTCTGCACTTTCTATAATTAATCAGTATGGCAGCTTATAACATTGTAGTTTCTCAGATGTTCGGGCACTACTTTACAACCTGCCGCCATGTTGACAAATTAGTTGAGGTTGTATTAGTCTCTATTTATTTCAATACAGTTTGTCTATTCTGTTTGTTTCTAATTATACATCAGACCCAAAACCTTATAATTCATAATGATATACATAATGATGAGTTCACTGTGAGATGATCTGAATCATTATCATTTTTCATGTATTTATAGCAAACTCTGAATAAACGAATCTATTTCTCACTCTCTTCATTAGAGTCTACAGGTGACTGCTGATGTCCAACCATAAGGATAAAAACCAGGGCCATGGTCATTTTACAGCAGGTGAAAACACACACACACACAGACACTCTCACACACACACACACGCACGCACGCATGCACACACGCACACACACACACACACACACACACACACACACACGCGCGCGCGCACACACACACACACATACATACTCCTTTCCAGCTCCAAATCGTTCACTGTTACACTCTACTACAAAAGGTTTGCATGATTTGAACAGCCGGTTGGGTTAGTAGGGCTAAACTGTGCACTTTCGATGAACATACTATGGATACGTGCAATCAGTGACATCAGACAGAAATGAGAGTAAAACATATGAAACAGAGCATTTGGAGTACTCTTAAGCTGGAGCTTTTGGCACAGAGGGACTGGCATGCAAGCTGACCTCATGTGAAGCTTTTGTCATGTTTAACACAAACATTCACCACTGTAACAACATATACTGTATGACACAAAATAATGAAAGAAGAAAGAACATCTGAAGCTACAGTGTTCCCACTTTATTTACTCTTTCTTTAAAAAGCATGCACACACTGTAAACAGGGAGACCAGTCAAATCAAACAAGATGCTGTATGTGTGTGTGTGTGTGTGTGTGTGTACTACTTTTGTATCAACCTCTTTGATACTTAGTTAATGCGCTACTGAACTTGTCTTCTTTTCTGATCAGCTAATGAGCCCTGACAGCGTTCCCCTGCTGCAGAGGCACAAATGGGGCGAGCCAACAGAACAAGCAAATACATTGAATAATACGCCACCCATCTCTTCTGTGAATGTTTGTCTCGTCAGACACACTCTGACTTTTATCCAGTCTGCAAAGGTGTAACCAAACTAAACAGGAGAGGAGGCATGATTTACTCAGTCAGTGGAATACATTTTTTAGGTTCTTATGTGAGGAGGAAAAACAGACAGTTGGGGGAAATAATTCAGGAGCAGGACATTTTTACTTCGACCGTGGAATAAAGCAACTGTTGAATCTGGAAGACGACATGGAAAAAGGAATTTTTATGTACATATTTTTTTTATTACTCTACTTTGGAAAAGTCCCGATCAGCAGTCGTTTGTCAAATCTGGCTTGAAAAAGATTTTTTTTTAAACATGAAGGATTTTCTGTAGATGAGCAGTATGCAGGTGTTAATGTGGTAACCATGGCAATGAAAATAAACAGGAAGGGATCTGATTGGGCGCTGGAGGGCTGGGATCCAAACATACGCCGCCTCAGCTACAAATGCACCACCCTCATCAAGGTAAACTTCAGGTCCAATTAGGGGATGTTTGAATGATTGTCATTTATAAACACAAATTGCTGTGTGTTTTAGTTTATGCTGAGTTATCACCTGCTGCTAGAAAAATAAGAGGTTTTGAGTCTTTTCTTTAAAAGTTTAAGAGGGAACGTTGTGATCAGGTCACATGGTGACCTATAAAGCCCTGAGTTGGGTCAGTAGTCCAAGTGAGAGTCGGTGCACATGACCTGAGACAACGGCATCATTGCTTAAAAACATACACATAGAAGATCACTCCTACTACACTTTATGTACATATCAAATAAATCTCTCTGACATTTCTCATAGTTTATTTTATCCTTTCTACATAGTACAAAATGCTCTTGTAGGATTTTGGCTTTTTTGTTTGGCTTCTTTCACCCCAACCTGTGTTTATTTACGTTAAATAGCTCTAATTAATTAATGGTCTACTTCTAAATATCAGCTGGAGCACATGTTACACCAACTGAAGCGTGATTTCATTAAATAAATACATTTAACATTATTTGTCCACTGTACTGTTATGGTGATCTGCGATTAATCATTTTTATTTCCTTAATAAATTGTTCCGTCCACGCCCAAACCTTCGATGACAGTGTTTCAAGACCTTCAGGTATCTCTTAAGAGTCTTATGTGAAACGATCCATTTATCTAGCATATGTTTGCTGATTTCAGGATAAATTTTCACTTTGAAGCACCATCACATTAACACCAAGGAGAATCTGTGTTCTGTGTTCAATCAGTCATCACCTGCTGAGGAATCACCATCCCACCTTCTTTGTCTATGACCTCCTTTGTCCCCTTGTTTCCCCATACCTCACTGCACGTCCTCCATCCTGAAGCTTCACAGTTTAAGGGAGGTGTTGGGGAGTGAGGTGCTCAGTTCTCAGATGTTTAAACGAATCAATCCTCAGACGAAAACTACTTCCTCCGGGGCCTAAGACCAGGCTATTGATTTGTGAAGCCACAAAGAGCCTCTTTGAATTGCTCTCAACGATGCTCTTCAGTTCATAGACTGTGGGAAACTCTGGGGTCTGTGAAGATGGCTGTCTTGTGATGTCAGATCAGCAGGCACATATCCATTATTTGTGTGTGGTTGGCTGCACACAGTGGGCGTGGCCATGGGCTGAAGAATTATTTTTTTAAAACCCATTTATGTCCATATAATACTATCCATCCAAAAAGATTATAAACTATTAGATACGAGACTATATTATAATTATGTTGTGTTTTAATAATGTTATGTAATTATGTTATAGTTCTCTGTTTCTGGTGAAAGTAGTAACATCCATCAACCTCCTAAATGTTTATGGGAGCATCAAACAGACGCCAGTAGTTATGATAGACTATAATTCAGAGATATCTGCTCTTTACCAAACACGCCTGCTTGAGTTGTGAGACAGAGGTGTAGTAAAACTTTCATGCAGAGCAGCAGAGGGCAGACCACAACCTGCAGACAGACACTGTTGTGGTGAAATGATACTTACAGACTCTGGAGAGAGCTTGCATAACTTCTAGGGAACCATTTTCACAGAAAGGGTAACAAGACACCTAAAGCTGCAGGTATATCTCCAAGCAGGACTCTAAGACTGGGTCTTAAGAACGCCAGTTTGATCAGAGTGGCTGTGTAAAAACACTCACTTGATGTGATAAAATGCTAATATGTGGTACGTGAAACATTAAACAGTTCAGCTTAGAGGCATAGCCAGAGCCCACCTGATGAGCACGATGCATTAACCATCTAGACAAGATCAAAAATGGAGTTAAAAGACGAATGATAAATGACTTAAATTTGCCAAAGAAATATTAGCTTTTATGGCACTCTTCAAAAGAAGTGGTGTCCCTCTGAAAACAACCTGAGACGTACCATATCCACAGCTTCTCAGCTGTAGACAATGAACGGTTGATCCCAGGCAACTCACAGTCTCTTACACTGTCACTGCAAGGCCAGTAGGAGGTGCAAAGGTGCAAGACATTAAACAATTTAAATTTTGTAAAATTATTTTTTGTTAAGTTTCCAATCACATATTAATATTAAGCACTTCCTTCACAAGTACAAATAAAAAACCTGGAATTCAGAATCTAAGCTCCCCTTTTTTGTCCTGTCTCTGCAGGAAATCAAAGTTTAATCATTCAGCTGCCCACAGGTGGCAACAACAAGCTTGTCCTCCATTTCTGATTGTCTGTGGCACCTGGAGAATCCACAGTCTGTGGGAGAATATGAGTCTATAAGCTTTTGCCACACAGTTTCAGTCTTTGTAGTTGCACTGTGTAAAAACTTGCTGTGTTATTGCTCTTTCAACATGAATGTTTCTTGTGAATTTATTGTTCAAAGATTATTTTCTCTGTGTGCTTGCTGCAGAGGGCTTTTATTTGTTCATTGATGCAAAAAGAAGAGCCTGTTTATGATTTTATGGCACAATTAGCATATCATCATATCTCATCCTGTGACCTTTGATTTGTCACTCCAATCTAAATGCAAATTAGCTGTAAATGCATTTGTTGCTCGTATATTCACTTAATAACTGTCTCGTCCGCCTTTGTCTTAAATTATTGGATTATTCAGGATTTCTGCAATGATCCGAATGTCTCTTTAGGTTGGTTTATTCCCATATAATCAAAATGTGAGGAGGCTTGTTTAGCTGTATTGGCAGTGTGTGGTTTTCGTGTGTAAGTTCTCTTAAGAGTGTCCTAGGTTTGGGGCCCTTCAGTCTTGAGTTTGCATGTCACTATGTAGGTTATCGTTTATAGGAGCTCTGGTTTCTCCTTCTGTTGACATCATGCCAGGTTAATGCTGCAAATATCGACCAGGAAATTCTCACAAAATATATTCTAATTCCTAAAAGTTCCCCTAATGGTTAAATAAGGTTTTAAAGAAACACAGTCAGTGGCTGCTTTAGTTACATTTTGCCAGCATTGATTTGACTCCATCCTACCTTTAGAACTGTTTTAATGACATAGACCAGTAGCTGGAAACCTTCTTCAGAGATTTTGGTTTATTTTGACATGACAGCATCGCACAGTTGCTGTATGTTTGTCAGCTGCACGTCCACGATGTGAGTCTCCCATTCCACCACATCCCAAAAGGTGCTCTACTGGACTGAGATCTGGTGACAGCGTTGACAATTTGAGTAACGTAACCTGCAGCTACAGTTTCAGACTAACTGGTACTAAAATGTTCAAAAACTCCAGCAGAGGGCAGACTCACCTGAAGAAGAGGTTCAGACGGACGCTGTGCAGTCTGCAGTGGTGAGATGATACTCACACACTCTGGAAACAGTTTGTGTAACTTGAAGTGAACCTTCGAAAGTAACAAGACGCATAACAGTTACAGCTGTGACTTGGCCGGAGCCTTTAGACTAAGAATCTCATTGACAAGAGATTTTGTGACATTAATTTGTTGATCAGACACATTTTCAAATAACAGATATCAAAGCTTCTTAATGCTTGCTGCCCTAAAAGTCAAGGAAAATTCTATTGTGAGAGGAACCCCATGTTATGCATCATGTCAGTCAATAAATGACGGGATAAAATGACATCTTGTGGTTTAGAGGATAAAGTGTGACAGGAGTCAGCATCCTCGGGCAGGGTTTTCTTTATTGTTTGCATTTTTATTCAAGGAAAAGACTAAATGTGGGTTACTTACCAAAAGCATTGTTACAAAGTCACTTACAAAATTTAAACCCCATTAAAAGAACGGGGAGCAGAATGACGTACATTCATAGTTTATCATTTGAAACAGGAATAACTGTTTTCATACGGGTAGTACGTGGGGACACCGTGGTTCATAGTTGACATCCAGAGGCCTCTATCTGCATTTTGTTACCTTTCCACACAGGAGACACCATAGCAGCTGCAAGTGAGTACCTGGCTCATGTCAGGCCTGAATTATTTACCTGATGAAAGAGGTGATGACACACACCCATCCACTGCAGGCAGCATGGACATTACATCAGTGTGGCTCGTCTCAGTCACGTTTGTCCAAAGAATGAGACGGCAGGGCGTATGTGCTTTTCATGAGTCTGTGTTCTGTATCAGTGAAGTTGTAGTTTACTCTACAGTCTCATGTAAACTGGAAAAAGTACAGAACTGGCAGGACATAATGCGCTGCTGTGTCTGCAGACGAGGCCCATTTGGCAAAAGATATTTTTCATGTTTGTGTAGAAGCTCAAGTTTGACAACAGTTTGAGTCTTTAAATCATCTTTGAAGACAAGTACTAATAATTTACATGTTTTGCTTGAATTAATGTTATTTCTTATGATGGCCAGACAACCACATATGGAAAAGAAATAGAAAAAACTTATAAAGACTTGCATCAGATGTGGCTTACTTCATATAGTGAATCATATAAGGCTTATATGATTTACTCATGAAAGTGGCCACTTTCATATATTTCTTTAGTAAGTATTCAAAACATACAAGTTTCATTTCAATAATTTTTCAAAGAATGTTATATCTGTTTTCACTCTTGTATGCTTTCATACAAGTTTCACACAAGACAGATACAAACTTTATAAGATTTATATATAACTTTTCCATATGAGACTGCCTGATTCTAACTTCCCCTCAACTGAAAAAGCACAGAAAAGATGCTCTCTATAAATATAATGGTTTCTTCTAAACCTGCAGACCTCCTTAAAGCACCTTAAATCAAGTTATTTTGCTAATTTTCTGCTCTGAGTTTTTATTTTTTGACTCTTCTAAAGTAGCTTTGCATGATTCACAGTTCAAAATAATAATTTCTATGCATTTTTAAGGCTCTCAGTTTATTCTGTCTGAAACAAGCTTCCCTCCTTCTCCCTTTAAGACAGTTTTGTTCTGACTGGTTGCTTCTTGTAAACAGAAGCTTTGAGTGGGGTGTCAGTGTGAAAACTTGAAAACTGTATGTCTGAGATTACTATAGTATTAACACTGTGCAGAATGAAGTGTGTGGCTCAAAGAGTTTTATATCCTGGTTGGTCACACGAGCTTCCCGGTGCTGTTCAGTGGGTCATGTCCCCATTTGCTGTCTGGTTAGTTGACCTGGGGGCTTCATTGATCTCTGAATGACTTCTATATAAAGCTGTTAATGTGAGACTGGGGGTTGCCGTGGGGGGAATACTGCCCTGAAACATGGTTACAGGGCCTATTTGAGCCTGTCCCAGCTCACACTGGGCAACAGGCCAGTGTGAGCCTGGTTTGAGGAATTGTTGGTTTTGGTACTTAAATGGGAAGCTCAGATTATCAGCAGGTAGATCCACATATTTGATTTTGGGAGTTTTTTGAGCAGCTGCCAAGTTATTTGTGTTTCACTTGTTAGGCAGATGTATAACCCACTGCAGTAAGGAGTCACTGCCTGGGTGGGGTCTTTCTCTGTGGAGTTCTGTACATGTCCATGTGCCTGCATAGGTTTCCTGTGGGTACTCCAGTTTCTTCCATTAGCCCAAATAAATGCTTGTTAGGTGAACTGAAGAAGCGGAGCTAAAAGGACAAACTCAAGGAAGAAATCTGTCTCATCTTATAGTTCTTTAAAAACATTTTCATAGCTTCACATTAACATTAACATTAACAGTCATTTAACAGTCACAAAGAAAATGAGTCTCCCAACACTTTCAGAATCACCATGATGAGACATTGGAATAGATGCATCAGATAACTTCATTATACTGTGTTACAGAGATGCAGGAAATATTCAGATTCATGGAGAAATAGAAATGCAATGCAAATGCTGAAATTGGCTGCAAAATGTCTTTAAAATCGCTCTATTTAGGAATTTAAAAAAAAAATATTTGCTTAAAGAAAAAATGTTTATGTTAGTCTATGCATATGAGAAATAATATTTACTAAACTTTGTTTGTAGTCGTGTAATTAGATTTCTGTTCAAGTAACAAACTCATCTCTCTGATCTCAGTGCTGTTTCCATAAGCTCATCAGTTACCATCCAAACCTACAGCAAGTGTTCAGCACTGTAACATACAGCTGTTTGTCAGAAATAACAGCAGTAAAGGAAACATGGAAAAGAAAATGAAGGGAAAGAGAGAGAAAGAGAAAGAGAGCGGCACACAACAAGAAATATAAACTAAGAGACAGACAGACACCAAACAGATCCTCTGTGATAAATAATTCAGCATGTGGTCTCTCTCTGTGTGTGTGTGTGTGTGTGTGTGTGTGTGTGTGTGTGTGTGTGTGTGTGTGTGTGTGTGTGTGTGTGTGTGTGTGTGTGACAGATGCTTGGTGGTGTAATGTTCAGGTGGCTCAGTTGGCTAGACGGAGTAGTTACTTAATTAAAGTGACTTATATGTAACGCACACTCAAACAGCTATTCATGGTGACACACTCACCCCTGAGTCAGAGCTCACGTCTCATGCTGAACACGGCTGGCATTCTTCTGTAGTTGGAGAGGAAGAAGATAAACAAACCAATATGAAAACCGTCAAAAACAATAATAATGGCTGACAGGATGTTTTAGAGTTGAAGCTAATTAAATTTTCCACCCATCCACTCAAAACTAAAAAAGTCTGGGTCAGTGGGTCATTTAAGACAGATTATTATTCATATCAAAGTTTATGCCAGTCCGTTCAGATATTTTATTTGTACAAGCCTCTGGACAGTAAAAACATTTTGATCCCACATACTGATGCAGTGCAGTGATGAAGCAGTCAGCAGCGTTGCCTCACATTGAGAAAGGTCTGGCTCTAATCTGACATTTATTTATTTGCAAAGACGTTGTTCTCTGGAGTAAGTCTGGAACAGTAAGTCATTTCATTTTCACCAAATTTAGATGCAAAGAGACATTTTTTCCTACAACTCAAAAGCTACTTTTTACCTTTAACATTATAGACAAATCTCAAAGAGATCTCATCAGATCTCTTTTCAACGAGTTTCTTTGTGGTTGGGCAAGTTTCACTCGTCATTTATTTATGTGCAAACTTTTAATCCGTTTTGGTTTGGCCTATTATGTCACAGCCGGGCGACAAAGGCTGTCCCAATTAGGAGGCTGCTCCAAATGCGGCCGACCCATTCTTCATTTCGCCGAATTTCAGGGGGGGTTGGGTGTATCCTCCGTGGCCCAACCTATCCCAGAATTCATAGCGTGGTCCAGCAAATTCCAGTTTCCAACAATGGCGGCAAATACTTAGTTTTAATATTACTCTTATTACTATTTTCAATACTTTTTTATTTAAATCATTATTTATAATATTTTTATAATAATATAAAAATACTTTTAAAATGCAGCAATGGCGGAGGAGCACGACTAAAGAGTTTGAAATATTACTCTTTCTGGGTCACAAAATAAACTTTTAAGATATTTTCAAGAAAGTAGGTTTGTAAACTTCAAATATCTGCTTGATTTATCAAGACATCACATATTACATGTTACCCACCAGCTCGATAGCTGACTGGGTGGTCAAGGCTCACTCGAGCCGGCGAGAACACTGGACTCCCAGCACATTGTTTTCAGACCTGCGCAGTCCTTCGCTACTCAGGTTAAACATGATATATAAATCACTTAGATAACTTAAAAATGCTAGTTTGGCTTTTTTCAGTGTTTCATTTGTTCCTGAGTAAATCGGTTTGGCTGAGATTAAAGTTATAGTTTTCACACATCTGAATAAACGTCAAACAGAAAACTGATTAAACAGAAGTGTGAGATGGTCGAGAATTTACTCACGTCCTGATATATTTTAGTGAGCAAGGAGCAGACAGCTGAGTTTAACTCCACCGAGACAGCTGGTGATACAAATCTCAGCCTCACACTTCCAGCCTTCTCGGTCTTCGAAGGACAAGCCCCACATAGACGCCGAAGGCTGGGTCCTCCGAAGGATGCAGCCCCTGAATTGGGACACAGCCAAGGCTAGACACACAGACATGGAGTATGACTGGTTAGGGGAACAGACGGAACAAACACGGAAACAAGAGTAACTAAACATGAAACACAGGAGGCACAGAAACCAAGAGACTAGAAATTCTAAATAATAATGAAAGCAAAGACTATTAATAATTCAAAAACACTGGGTCACCGACTCAGGACCATGACAGCATCTGAAATGACCAAATTCTACCCTCCTCTCAAATTTAAGCTGAAAGTGAAAGGCCATTATTTTACTTATGTGATGCATCCTGTGGTGACTACAGCGTATTTATGACAGTAGGAGCCTGCAGTGGGCTTATCTAGGCAGAAATCCAACACCATAGGACACACCTGAGGAGGAAGTGACACCTGGTTGCCATGGGCAGCAGGGGATGGGTTAACAAAATGTGATGTAGAGAGTCTGGGAGAGAGCGAGAGAGCAGGAGGATTGTTGGTCCCAAAATATTACAGTGGAAACTTACTGCACATTTTCAAATTGATTTCTTTATTGAAGTTTTTACATCCAGCAAGGTCAGAAAACAGGACCCTGGTCTGGGCAGAGCTGTTTGACTGTAAGAGGACTGATACTCGACCTGTTTTTCTTGGAATTATTTTTCCCCACGACCCCAACTTTTTTTTTTTTTAGATAAACCCGGTGAAGACAAACAGAGGTGATGTGTGCCTGTGATCTGGGAGGAATTTCGTTTGTTAAACATTGAAGATTTTGGAGAATTTTGCAAGAAACTAAAATTCAATGAACATCTGAACAGTTTCGAAACATTTCCTCTCATACGTGTGGGTATCGCCTCTAGACCGTTACCTCTGGATATAACTGTGAGCGTGCTTGTAAGTAAGTTTTCACTGTGCACGTGAAGATGTTCAAGCGTCGGGATTATGTGGAGCTTTATGAGAAGGATCAGGCCAAATGGGCGCTGATACGCAACGTCAACACTGTGATGAAACACAGCACTCTGCTGCCGGTATGCTGACACTGCTTGTGTCTTAAGTCTCATGAGTCATAATTACATGGCTTTTATCTGTAGCATTTGTGTTGCTCCCTGCTTTGTTATTTACGTGTGCCTTTTTTCTTATACACGAGAAGAATGCTGATGTAATACTGCAGAACTGTGTGTTAAAATAATTATGCATGGTTTTCTGTTCTGGGTCACTTTTGACTCATGGGTCATCTGAAGAGATCATGTGTGTTTACGTTTTTAACATGGCTGTTTATGTGTGTATACTTCTTTTACTCATGCTTCCCATTTTAGCTTCTCTTCATTCTCTCCCTGTTCAATCCAGAATTTAATTTAGAATCCCCTGCTCATGTACAAAGAGCTGCATTTTAAGCCCCCATCAATAGTATCTTAAAGACCTCATAGTGTTGTACACTGCTCAACACACTAAGGGAATAATTGTCAGTCAGAGTAAGCTTCAGTTAAACTTCGTGAGCATTGAGCTGGTCAGTTAAGGGGACTGTTAATGCTGAAAGACAACAATGACACACCCCCCAAAACAGGAACAACTTTACAGGTGGACACCCCCCCCCCCCCCCCCGAACCCTACAGAGGTAGCACAGGTATTCCAGCTCCTCCTGGATGGCACATCATTATTGCCGCTCCCAGTAGGTTAGCTGCGTCACTCAGCACAGTCTCAAGTGCATGGAGGAGATTCCAGGAGACAGGGACCGCAGAAGGTCCTCAAGCCATCAGCGGGACCAGTATAAGGTCCTTTGTGACAGGAAGAAAAGGATGAGCACTGGCAGAGCTACAGGCCATTTGTGTGAATGTCTCTGACCACGCAATCAGAAACAAAAGTCATGAGACCTGAGGGCCCATCGTCCTGTAGTGGGCTCTGTGCTCACTGCTCAACACCGTGAAGCCCGCCTGGCATTTTCCATAGAATACCAGTATTGGTAGGTCAACCACTGGAGTCCTGTGCTTTTCACAGATGACAGCAGGGTCATCCTGAGCACGTGTGACAGACATGAAAGGGTCTGGAGAAGCTGTGGAGAACATTAAGATAGCTGTAAAATCATTCAGCACGACTGGTTTGGTATTGGGTCAGTGATGGTCTGGAGAGGCATATCCATGGACGGACACACAGACACTACACGCTAGGCAATATCACCGTGACTGCCATCAGGTATCAGGATGAAGTCCCTGGACTTACTGTCAGACCCTACGCTGCTGTAGTGGGTCCCAGGTTCCTCCTGGTGCACGATACGCCTCATGTGGTGAGAGTATGCCGGCAGCACATGGAGGATGGAGGATCTGATACCACTGAGGAGGAGCCACGCTCAGGTGACTTATATCCAGCTGAGTGAGACGTTATGTTTTGGTCCATCCAACTCTGCCAGGTTGCACCTCAGACTGTCCAGCAGCTCAGCGATGCCCTGATCTGAGGTCAAGATCTGGGAGGAGATCCCAGGACACCATCTATTGTCTCATTAGGAACAGGCCCCGATGTTATCAGGCATGCAAGCTTCTGTAGGCCGTACAAACTACTGAGTACCATTTTAAATGGCTGCAATGAATTTTTGTGAAATTTTAGATTACTGGCTTAACATAAAATCTTTATGTAAATTGGATTAAACCTAAAAACTGGGTCTAGTGGTAACCTACTAGAAACGTCTGGAACTGATTAAAGGTCAGACAGAAACCCTCAAAGCAAAGCAAGGATTGTCAGTCTGCTGCAGGTACTGTATTAAAAGCCAGTCGAGTGTAGAGTAAAGGTATATAAGACACATTATTAAAGAGAAACAGTTCTCAAAGAAACCATAATTTAATTTCACGTACAGAAGCCTGTAACACAGAGATGAAGGTAGAAGTTCTAACTTCTAGGGGGAAAAGCTTTATTTGGCTTTATTTTGGGCCGAAGTCAGCAGATTTTTTTAAACTGTATTATTCGATTTTACTTTTCATTTTATAAATGCAGGTTTTCTGTCTTCATAGCCTTTAAAATAAAAGTTTCAAAGACATTTAAGGATTGCTGCTGTGTGGCAAGATTTGTTTCGAAAGGCTTTGAGGAATTATTTAACCTACAGTCTGATTTCTTCAGACCACGAGCTGGTTCTAAGTTTTGATGAAAAATATTGTTTTTCATGATGAGTTCACATATTAACGCACTTTTCTGTCAATGCTGCTTCACGGTTTCTTTCTGCTTCTGGCTGATTTCTCATGTGATCTGACATTGCTGTTACTCTGACCTTGATACTTACTCTGTTACTCTGACGCTGAATGATTTAACTCCCAAAATCCTAACATCCTGATTTCGGTTTGACTGTCTGACTTCCTTTCAGGGCGACTATGTCTGGTTGGACCTGAAGACTGGTCGGGAGTTTGAGGTGCCGATCGGCGCAGTGGTCAAACTCTGTGACTCCGGACAGATCCAAGTGGTGGACGATGAAGGAAATGTAAGCACTTACATACAAATAAAACTTGTTTTTTAAAGAACATGTCTTGGGAAGCATGTCAGTGTCTAACACTAATCACAGACACCATGTGACCGTTGAGATCATTAAAAACGTTTTTGTTTTTTTTGTTTAGGATCAAAAATGTCCTGAATTTCCAATGTGCTTTCTCAACTTAACTTCCCATCCTCCTTCAGGAGCACTGGATCTCCCCCCAAAATGCCACCAACATCAAGCCAATGCATCCCACCTCCATCCACGGGGTGGAAGACATGATTCGCTTGGGAGACCTCAATGAAGCTGGTATCCTCCGTAACCTGCTCATCAGATACAGAGAAAAACTCATATATGTGAGTATTACTGCAGCGATTACTGCAGGGCTGAGCCTACTGAATCTAGTTTACCCTGGACAGGCTCCCAGTTCCTCACCATTATGGCTACTCTTCACAATTACACTACACTTACAACTTGACTCAAACTGTGGCAGGAAGTAGTGTTTGATATATTAGAAATTGTCATCAGTACTTGGAACCAAGGAGTGACTGAACAGGCTCAGGCAGAAGCAATGCTTAAATATGAAAAGCCTAATTCTGCTCATTAAAGAAACTCTACCAACAACTATGTAGAGTACAAACTAAATCATTCACACTTGTAACCCTCATCCTGCTGGATGGATGGAACTCCAACAATAGAAATACCTTCATTATTTAATCCCTTTAGTACTGTTTAAAAAGATTTTTCTACACAGAGTAACAAATATTTGCTCTTCTGCACTAAAACAAAATTTTATATAAAGTCTTTTCTTAATTTTTTATTTGATTATTTATCCCCTCATCCCCAATGGGTTGCAGCAGATGCCCCTCGCTGAGCCTGGTTCTGCTGGAAGTTATTTCCTGTTAAAAGAGAGTTTTTTCTTCCCACTGTCGTCAAGCGCTCGGTCATAGAGGTTTATCTGACTGGGGTTACTCTGTATTATTGCAGCGTTTTGACTTTACAACATAAAGTGTCTTAAGGCAACTGTCGTTGTGATTTAAAGTTTAAGGCTTTAAAAGGCTTTAAAGTTTAATACAAACCTCATTTTTATATAGAATTTGCTATATCTCATTTATTTTGACCCTACTGCTATATGTTCTGTCTGTTTAAGCAGCTTTTTAACACTTTATTCGTCACCTTACTCTTTTAACTCTCTGTCACTTTTTTCTCACTCCTCTCCTGTCATCATAATACCTTCCTTGCTTTATTTTCTCATTACCTCTGTTTGTTACCCTCCTTTATTTGTTCCTGTTTCTACTGAAGACAAACTGTGGTGGCAGGGTAAGTCAGCCCCTGAAACCCAAGCATAGACAAAGGCTAAAAAATATACAAGGATATGCACCCACTGCATGGATTTAATGCACGCTGCATGGCCTCGATCACAGTATACAGCGTGTTTGCTGCACGTTTCAGTAGACATCATGTATTTGATGGGACTTCTTTTCTTATATGCACTATGGATGGATGTGTCATGTTGGCGCAGGGACTATAGTAACTCACTTTGGCTTAACAGTAACCAAACTGAGAGCTGCACCATGTTTCCAACATGGCTTTCTGTTCTCTTATGGCGAACAATGATACGTTCTCATTGTCATCCTTCAACATCTGAGCTACTCGACCTGTGTCAGCTCATGTACCCGCTAACCGGCACCGGCTTGTTGCTCGATCCTTTCGGCAACAGACAGCCGCATGACATTTTTTTGTAATATTTCTGACGTTGTATTGTGGACATTTTACTAAAGGATCTTCGGCTGGCTTCTTTGATAATTTCTCAAATTTAACTGAAAGACTTTAATCTGATATTGACAGGTGCTTTAATCCTTAAACATGAAACATAAAATGCTGACCTGTTCATGGCTGTTCAGTTTTAAGATGTGTTTTTGAACTATTTGTTAGCTTCTTATTACACTTTGCCTTGCTCTGGTTTGGACCCAGGAACTGTCTTTTGACAGTCCTTGGAGGAATTTTCCAAGTATAGCATGTTGAGGAGAAGATGATGTCTGTAGGATTTGTAGTTACTCAGTACTTATCTTCTTTTACACATCAGCTACCAGCAGTGTGAGTCCAAAACATCAACACCTGGGTGACCTAAAAAAAACATAATTTGGTTCATCCTCGTTTTTTCTGTACAGACGTACACAGGCTCCATCCTTGTGGCTGTCAATCCTTACCAGCCGCTGCCCATCTACACGGCTGACCAGATCCGCCTCTACACCAACAAGAAGATCGGTGAAATGCCACCTCATATATTTGCCATTGCTGACAACTGTTACTTCAACATGCAGAGGAACAACCGCGACCAGTGCTGTATCATCAGGTTAGGAAAAGTTCAGACTGCAGGTGGCTCAAATACAAACCAGCAATCATACAGCAAGGATGTGAGTTTTAACCATGCAGACCAAAAGGTTTGTCAGTCAGTCAGATATCTAATATCTAATCTTTTTTATTTTCTATCAAATTATTAAAATTTGTGATTAAAAGAAGAAAAAACAAGAAAAATAAGAAACTGATAAAAATGTAGGTGCTGAAGATCTCGTAGAATCATCAGAAACTTTAAAATGATAAACAAACTCTTGGTCTTTCTTAAACATGATCACATTTTCTCGCTGTTGTTTTGGTTTGATAGTGGTGAATCTGGAGCAGGAAAAACAGAAAGCACCAAACTGATCCTTCAGTTTCTGGCGGCCATCAGTGGTCAACACTCCTGGATAGAGCAGCAGGTCCTGGAGGCAAACCCTATACTAGAAGGTAACACACACACACACACACACACACACACACACACACACACACACACACAGAGAAAAGTGATCTTTAACTCATTATCTGGAAGAAAATCTCTATGAAGTAGACAAACTCACAGATGATGTTATGGATTCACTTTAGCATTTACGTTTAATCTCTCACAGTTGTAACAGAGACATGTTAGTTCAGTAATCTTGCAGCTGAAGGTTTTACAACATCAACACCCGGCAGCACAGACTGAGACTGTGCTGACTACCAAAGTTATTTTTAAACATGTACATTACTTCATTAAAAAATATTCTTCATTAATACAATTTTAAGCTTTACCTGAAAGTTAAAGCTTCAGATAAGATTTACTGAATGTATTATAACAAAATTCAAAATGATCAGAAGAGCAAAACACTGTAAGATAGAGGTCTGCAGTAGTGCAGTGACAGGACAGGTCACATGAAACATCTACCTCCATTTAATTGTTAATTAAATCAGCAGGAATTACTTATAAGATGAAACCAAATTAGCAAGATTAATACGTCGTTCAACATCTTTGGTCAATTCTTTGCCAGTTAGCCATTCATTGTGATCAAAAATCAACTCTATTTGGCTTAAATGTTGGGCAAAATGATAAAATGTGACCCCGTGATTCTTTGTGCATAAGCCAATCTACTTTATAGCCGTCATGATAAAAGCAGGCAACCTATTACGTATGTGCAGTGCACTGTGAGTGCAAAGCAGGCGTCATTTACACTTCAATCCAGCATTGCGTGAATGTCTCACCTGAGAGAAAGACGATCGTGAAACAACACACCACGCTACATGCTCACATGTCTGAGTCTCCTCTCATATTTCAGTGAATCTACTGAAAACACACAGTGAAAACATTTACAGCCAAGAAAGAAGATAATTCCTAAAGAGTCTCCATTAAGATTCCCAGTGGGCAATCAGACCTTGACAGAAATGTCTTTTGCATTGTTGGTGTTTTCTGTTTTTCTTCCAGCCTTTGGAAACGCAAAAACGATCCGCAATGACAACTCATCTCGTTTTGGGAAATACATTGACATCCATTTCAACAAGCGAGGAGCCATAGAAGGAGCCAAGATAGAGCAGTACCTGCTGGAGAAATCCCGAGTCTGTCGACAGGTAAGTCCGAAGCTGATCAGCTCAAAGTTAAACTCCTGAGCATTTTCTCAGTAACTAACTGTGACATAAAAAACGTCATTCTGTTTATCATCTTGACTTAAAGTAAAACAAAATAGCCAAAAGTCAGTTCTATCTTATGAATTAATCCCTGCAGTCTGCAAAGCCTTACCTTATCTTTTATAATATGTAGTGGTGTAACACTGATTTGACTTTTCTCCTCTCTCTACAGGCCTACGATGAGAGAAACTACCACATCTTCTACTGTATGCTGAAGGGAATGACTGTCGATGAGAAGAAGAAACTGGGGCTGAGCAAAGCCACAGACTACACCTACCTGACCATCGTGAGTTACTGTCTCACGCTGCGTAATTGGCTGATCAGTCGCCTTATCGGTGAAGAGGAGCTTTGATCTTTACAGCTGTTGAATAGTCTCTTATTAGGGGATCGTGCCAATCAGGAAAACAGAGATTATATCAAATAAAAATAGGATTAAAAAAAAGTAAATAAAATATGAAAAGACAAAGACTTTGTTCTGATCCCCATCCATCCCTCCGTCTCTTTGCAGGGTAACTGTACCGTTTGTGATGGCCGAAACGATATGAAGGAGTACTCCAACATCCGCTCTGCAATGAAGGTACTAACGTGTGTGCTGCTTTACCTAAAGTTAATATTGTGTATTCAACTATTTAAATATCACCAACATACTGTTTTTATCATCTTATATTTGAAAGACACTGAAAGGTAATGATTGTTGCTTGGGTCTGTTTGCTCAGGTGCTGATGTTCACTGACAAGGAGAACTGGGAGATTTCTAAGCTGCTGGCTGCTATACTGCACATGGGAAACCTGAGATACGAGGGTAACGTGAAAAATATTACCAGAAAAGGAATTTACTGTTTACTCGTCCGCTGTGTTTAGCTTCCTGTAGCCATGTTTCCTTGTGAGTATTGTTCTTAGTGTCCAGTCCTTGCAGTCCACACAAGTACAGACATAATTAACACCTCGTAAAAAATATCTGTGATTTTAATTTTATTTATAAAGAAAACTTCTTTAGACACTCTGTTGATCTTTGACCTTTCAGCACGCACCTATGACAACCTTGATGCCTGTGAGGTGGTGCGGAGCCCTCATCTCACTACTTCTGCCACACTATTAGAGGTGACACACACACACACACACACACCTTTTCATCCTCTTTCATCCTGTTTTGCTTTTCTTGCCCCTCCTTCTTTTGATTAGATGCCCCTCATACACAGATGGATGGGCAACAAGTGGGCGGGACTTCTATATTCACACCCATAGTTTTGTACCTACGTCCACTGCCTTCATTATTTAAAAACTCTGGTGAAGTTTAATATGATCATCCACCACTGTGACAGTATATATATGATAGAAAATAAATAATAGTAGAACTGGCCAGCAGTTTCACCCTAATTTAAAGATCCCATTGTGCTCAGACACATTATCCACCCACCCTTCTTTCTTTTAGTCTAATCTAGCAGTGTCACTGTTCAGTGACACTCAAATCAAACCTCCATTCAGGTGTTAATAAAAGCAGTTTTACGCTATTATTTCACAGTACTTCAAAACCGTAAATTTGATTGGATGTTTTGGAGATTCATTGAGGAGCTCCTGTGTTTATGTGTCTCTGTGTGTTAAGGTGGACGTTAAGGATCTGATGAACTGTCTGACCAGCCGAACACTCATCACCAGAGGAGAGACGGTCTCCACCCCTCTCAGCATGGAACAAGCTCTGGATGTACGGGACGCTTTTGTTAAGGTACAGCTCATAATTATCACACTTTATTCATTTAAGTTAATGAACTAAAGGGGTTAAAAGCCCCACGTAGCAGAGATGATAAAAGAGAATAAGTTGAGATTGTCCAACACAGACTCTGGTGTGAACCTTTTCATTGTATTTCCTTTCCTTTAACACATTTTCAGAGCCATTCAAACACTTTAAGTATCTTACATCCTGCCATGTTTCATTTCGACCTGCAGGTTTGCAGAATAATGGTTTTCTTCACTGCCTCTTCCAACACATTTTTGCATTTCCACCAAGAAGTGGAATGAGACTGAGACAGTGATCAACACGCACATAATATCTCTACTAGAGATCAAATCCCTCATTGGGGACCTTTAATGTGTTGGACTGTGACTTTGTCTGTGTGTGCGCGCAGGGTATTTACGGTCGCTTGTTTGTGTGGATCGTGGAAAAGATCAATGCAGCCATTTATAAGCCTCCGTCATCTCAGCCCAAAGCGCTCAGACGCTCCATCGGACTCCTGGACATCTTTGGCTTTGAAAACTTCACAGTAAACAGGTACATTACACACTAACTCTCACATAGTGATGCTGTCCACCCTACCCACTAAATCTTTGTTCTGAGGGGTTTCCAAAGCCAGCTACAAATCCCTTGTGAGTGAAGTGTAACGTCCACAGAGGCATTCATATGTACCCTTTGCCCTCCTGGTCTTCAGGTGAGGTGCTCACTAATAGCTTTAAATATCACCGCCCACACCCATGTGACCTGCCTCTAAATGATCACCATGAATGCATGAAAAATAACACAACACATGTATTGTGTTATAGCTAATGAGAGATGCTAACAAGTACTTTCTGTTGAAACTGGCACATATTTTATACCCTGTGTGGTTTTTATTAAATACCTAATTTAAAAAGTTTGTTCTTATGCCTGTGGCATTGTTTATGTATTTATTTTGTGAAACCCACTGGCATCACTACATATTGAGTTTAACTGAACTATTCTGTCAGCATTGTCAGCTTTTCCGTCACTTCTCGTCCTCGTTCCTGCAGCTTCGAGCAGCTGTGCATAAACTTTGCCAACGAGAACCTGCAGCAGTTCTTCGTGCGTCATGTGTTCAAGCTAGAGCAGGAGGAGTACAACCTGGAGAACATCAACTGGCAGCACATTGAGTTCACAGACAACCAGGACGCTCTGGACATGATCGCCATCAAACCCATGAACATCATCTCACTCATCGACGAGGAGAGCAAATTTCCGAAGGTATGCGCTCCCATATTTGTCTCACCTGGTCTTTGATTCCCCAAAGTTCAGCTCTGTAATGATGACGGTATACGTGCACCAGCAGTGGAGCATTTAGCAACCAAAGAACCAGAAATTCTCTGCAGGAGCTGAAGGACACCAGAAGCATTTAAAAAAAGAGTTGCTACACAACTGTTGTACAGCTCTCGGGACAAGAGAAGCAGAAACACTGTGCTCCTTACAAACTGAGCAGAAACATGGCTACTGTGACAGCTTCTATTGGTTCATGGAGTCTGCGTTTTGAAGAATGTAAGGAAACCTGGCAATCAAGTGTGGCATGAAGCGGACTGGACACCTTAAGCTCCTCCCACAGGAACCAACCATGTATGCGGTTCTCAGTTCACTCACACAGGTGACATTTTCTATAGAAGAGTTCCCACACATAAAACACAAACACAAAAGTTCATGATGTCCTAATTGTTGTCAACCAGACCGACCTTCCAATAGACCTAATTTCCATCAACTTGTCAAATTTCAAAATCCACCTAATATCAAAAGATTTGGAAATCTCCCGTTTCCTGTTTGACTTCCTGGATCTGTAACATAGTGGTGACATGGAGCCTACAACTACTGTCAGTAAAATTAATATAGATTAATAGAGGAATAGATTTTAATGTTGGCCCAAATGAGTTATTTATATTGTATGAAAATGATGACGACATGGATGCTGGGGAACTTTACCACCACATATTAGGACACATTTGTTTAACTTGGCTAAGACTTGGAGGAGATCAGTGAAAAAATGGCGCACAAAACACTGGCTTTACATTCACAGATGGAGCAACACTGTATTTTGCCTTCTTGATGTAACAGAATAATGAAAATTGAGTCTGTTGAATGGTTATCTGTCAGATATTTCCATTAAACACAGCAAACTGCACACTTGGCAGTTAAAATAACAATAGATCTGTATGTTTTTTTAACAAGAATCATCCACTTTACAGCTCATATAAACGGGGAAACTATCCATAGAAACTAAAAACCTTTTGTTTTTTACCAGGTTTTAAACTTGTTTTTAAATGTAAAGCGTCCTGAGGCATAGCAGCCTAAGCAGCACTGAATCACAGCATGCTGGACACTGTTTTCACTACAACTCCAACAAACAGTGTGCGGGAGATTTTAGTCAATAAGGTGTCAGCAGCTTGTTCACAGCTTGTTTCTGCTGCCGCCATGTGGCCTAAAGACTCGAAGCCTTGTTTTTTAAACTAAACTCTCACATTTTCCTGCCTGTCTCCTGCAGGGCACAGACACCACCATGCTCAACAAGCTGAACTTTCAGCATAAACTCAACACAAACTACATCCCTCCAAAGAACAACTATGAGACTCAGTTTGGCATCCAACACTTTGCTGGAGTGGTTTACTATGAAACAAGAGGTCAGAGTCACTTCACACACACCACATCACTAAAAGATGCAGTTACTACAAGTTTCCCGTTGTTTGAATGTACAGTAAAAGAGATTTTATGAAGCCAGTCAGGATGGTTTTCTGATCTCTGGCTAAATAAAACTACCAAAACGACATACAGCCTAAAATCCTGCATTTAAATTCTTTGACCAAAGTTTCACCTAATGAGCTCAGTGTATGTACAAGTATCGCACCTGACCATGTTTTTCTAGTCTATGTCAAAGTGAGAGCGCACAGCTCTGGCTGTGGGCATCAAAGCTCCACCAACCTGCTCTTTAAACCTTCTGTTTATGACTTTAGTGGTTCATATTCAAAGGTCAAATTCATGCAGAGTCACAAGAGTCACTGGTTTAAACCTGAAACTGATGCGGGATGGATGTTTGCTCGAAATCGTGTGCAGTGGTGGGCTTTGTATGTTTGCTGCCTGTAGCCGCGTGTCTTGATCTTTATCCCATTAGCCGGAGTGTGTATTTAAAACATGCTGAAATAGAAATAACAGCATGGAAGCACCACTTCCACTTAAAAATGTTTTACTAAGTCAGAGCTGAAAACATTTCTTCAAACCTATTACTGAAACTTATAACTGGAAGTTTCTTCACTGGATTTGGGCCCAAATTACACATTTCTATAGATCCACATGTCAGTTCTCAGGAAATCATAAATTTAATCTTTTATGTCTTTTTCATGAATGTTTTTATGTCAGATCTTGTACAATTATTATAATTTTTTTTAAACTCCTTTAAACTTCTACAAATACATCGTAATCACCACTGACAAATAAATGTCGTAAAGTCAAATTAGCAATGTTTAAACCTTTGATGTTTCCAAGATGTTGACTTGTGTGTCCTGCAGGTTTCCTGGAGAAGAACAGGGACACTTTGTATGGCGACATCATTCAGCTGGTTCACTCCTCCAAAAACAAGTTCATCAAACAAATCTTCCAGGCTGACGTAGCTATGGTAACACACACACACACACACACACACACACACACACACACACACACACACACACACACACACACACACACACACACACACACACAAACATGTATTAAGGAAATTAACTAGAAGACCATTGTCAGGCCTGTGTGACCACACCAGAACTATCACCAACCAGGCCCTGAACTGGAACTTAAACTAAACACTTGATTGGTGGATGCTGAGTGAGGAAGCATTACAGCAGGTTGTGTTTCTCTGTGTTTGTTAGTGTAACAATTTGCAGAATTAATAACTTACTAACTTGTTCAAAGCAGATCCTGCTTTCCCTTATTTCTGTCATACTGTTACTCTGGTGAAAAGCATAAAACATGACTAGAGTTTCAAATAAACAGGCCCTGGTGTCTTATACTAGGCACATGGGCCCCACCCACCTGCTTTTTGTAAGGGTCAACCAATGAGAAGAAGGCAGCCATAATCAAGACCCACTATATCAAAAATAAGGATTTGTTTGAGCTATGAGAACCCAAGGATGGAAATAAACCGAAGACGTCCACTTTAGGATTTGTGTTACTAAATTTACATTTACTTTTCAGATCAGATGTAGACAGTATTTAGATGCTGTGGGAAAACCACAAACCTGGCAACTCTGATAACAGCGAGTGTGCTCTCTGGGTCCCTGAATACAGCGGTACCCCATCTAGGAACCTCCTGACTGAGTGACACGTTAATTTGAGAACTGCAGAAAGTTTTTCTGAGTTGTTCTTCTCCTGCATGCTGTTGTTTACTTGCATGTTTCTCTTTGAAGTCCAGCCCAAAATAACATGTCTGACTTCTTTGTCTTCCCTCCCTGTGTGTCTCTTTGTTTGCATTTGCATGTCTGTGTGCTGCTTCTGCCAGTTTCTGTGTGGTTACGCTCCTGTTAGTTCAGCCACAGCTCCCTCCAAGGTAAAAATGAGAAATCAAACATCCCAGCGCTGCATTTTCATCCTCTTCATTTTACCATCTTCTTCCATTTCATTGATTCCTCTCTGACTTCAAACATGGTCTGAACATCCCATAGCTCACATACTTTTGTCATAGCTGAATGAGATTCAACCAAAAGGCTGATGAATACAACTCCATGTCAACTATGGTGGTTATTTTCCTACTGTGTGTGCTTTCATCTGTGAGTAATGTCACAAGATTATACCGTAGCTCACCGATCATTTTTATTTTCTGCCTTAAAAGTGTTTTAGTCTTATGTAGAAAGAAAAAAAAAAGCCGTGATGCTAAACAAATTCAAAGTTAGTACTGAGTCAGCGAGGTAAACCTAGCATTAGTAAATATTACCAAAAATTTAATGCAGTTAACAATAACATATAGCCGTAACTTCTTTTCACAAACCGACTGCGGGCAGAAGTACGGCAAACAAACCCCACTGAGCCTTTATTTTATTTATTTTTTATCTGTTGTTTGTTTACACTGACAAACTACATTATTTTGTGACATCAGATGCTGCTTTAGCAAACTACTTGACATATTATAAATGTAATTTTTACTAATGATTACTTTTTAAAGTTTTAAGGGCAGCAAGGTTTCTGCTCCACCTAAAGCTGTTAATAAACATGGATTATATTAGTATTCGAGTTGTTTTTAATAATCAAACCAGTGGTGAATCCAGACATGTGCATTAATTTGCTTTTAATATAATTATAACTTTTATTTATATTTTATCACTTGAATGTATTAATTGCAGTGTTGTAACAGATGCCTGTTACCGCCGGAGGGCAGTAACGTTTCTATCACACGAACACCTCCACAGGCGGTGACGAGGTTTATGTGACGGTGTTGATCGGTGCAGAAGCTCGTGCTGTGAAGCTGCGCGCTGATGTAACTTGAAGGTAGAAGTGAGTGAACGGGGTCAGATTTAGATCAGGTCGCTGAGTTTAGCCTGCGCAGGGAAGCAGCAGGTGATCTGTAAACGGCTCAAACACCGACGGAAACACTCACTTCCACCTCAGTGAGGCTCAAGTACAAACACGCAGGATGGAGAAATATTAGAAAGTTTTTCTCTTTATACAAAGCTCAGTTTGCTCTGTGCTCACGAAACTGGTAAGAACTTTTGTTTCTCAAATTTCGCTCTTTATCATCATCATCATTTATTATTATTATTATTATTATTATTATTATTGATTCTCCGGTAGCCTTACAAGTTGTCGTGTGTGTTGAAATAGTCAAACTATGGCTGCAATAAGCTGTAACTATTAATGGACAGTAACGTGATTATTTTTTAGACTTTTAATTTTAAATAATATAATGTTGCTGAATAATATTAAAATTATTTTAAAATCTTTATTTATTTTATTTTCATCAGCTTATTCATAGTCTGGAGGAAAATATCGCAATTTTTTTTTAAAAATTAGGTCTCAAAACTCAAGAAATTTCTTTAAATATACAAATAACCAGAATGTTATTGTTGTTTTTAAAATCAAATTGTTGTGTGATGCCATTTTACTTTAATTTAAATGATGTGATTAATTTAAATAAGTTTTATAATAATTTTAAAAACAGGCCTAAAACAGTTTTCTCTGGCTGAGCTGATTGATGCTTCAGTTAATTGATTGCAGCTCCTTCCTTGTGAAGCAGTCGCTGCTCAGTCAGCAGGTTTGACTGAGTGAAGCTGAAGCGTCAAACTTTGCTGTTCAGAGAGGAAAGAGGTTGGTGTCCGAGCTCAGGAAGAGCAGGAGGAGTCCTCATTGTTTCTAACAGGGTTGTTGCTGTGTGTGTGTGTTTAGGGAGCAGAAACCAGGAAGCGTTCGCCCACCCTGAGCAGCCAGTTTAAAAGATCTCTGGAGCTGCTGATGAGAACTCTGAGCGTCTGTCAGCCGTTCTTCGTCCGCTGCATCAAACCCAATGAATACAAGAAGCCGATGGTGAGTCTGACACGCTGTCCGCAGATAGAAGTCGAGGTTAAAACATGCAGTTACTGGAAGACTGCAGTCACAGGGAGGCAAAACATGGCTTTGCTTAGTTCAGTGTTGAGATGAATTACGAAGGTAAAAGGTAAAAAAGGTTGATTCAGAAGTTAATGGACATTAGAAACTCTGCTGCAGAGGAGGCACACTTTAGTTATGAAGAAGTTGTAGAGGTTAACATGATATAGTGAAATAGTAAATAGTATTTTTACTTCGTTTTGCATTAGAAAACTTTTTTAAAAAATTTTTCGGTCCAACCCTGCAGATACCTGATAAACTACAAACCTATTTTTATGCTTTGTACCTTTCATAGTGTGCAAGGCTTTCTTTGTTTTCCTTCCTGTCATTAAAACATATTGGAGTCATCCTCACGAGCAAAATTGCATGAAAAAGTTTTTAATCAATTAGATTAAAAACTTAATCGATAGAAATGGATCAAATCTGCTTCTGCTTGTTTTTCTCTCTGTAAATCTCATTCCCATAACTTAATTTCCCTCCGTATTTTCCCATGGCTCTCCACTCTCTCCATGTCTGACCGTTACCACAGCCGCTGTGACAAATAAAGATTATGTCTTTAAATTCAGGCTGTGCTGTAGCTGAAAGTTTGAGGAGTTTATGTTACAGTGCAGCACAAACGTTTGGACCTGACCTGTATCCTGAGTTCAGTTCATATGTTTATGTATCCTGGCAGAATTTTTTCAGAAAATATGAATGATGCTACAAAAATGTTTTTCATTCATGGTTGGTGGTTTCAGTAAAATCATTTATTATTTTTAAGTGTTGGCATGATACCATCCACATATGCTGACACACACAGGTTTAAATGACTACTAAAGATGATCGTTCTCACCTGTGATCTGTTTGCTTGTAATGAGGTCGGTGAGTTTCTGGGCTCCTGCACGTTTCCAGTGCTGCACTGATGTTGGACTTCTCAAAGGATCTGCTGGAGAACATAGTTGAACTTTATAAAACAGGAAACGGATATGAAAATATAATCAGGGAAATGAGAATGCCGGTCAGCAGAGTTCAAACTGTAATTAAGAAGCTGAAAATGAGTGATGAAGAAAAAGCCACAACCTCATCTGACAAACAGGACTGTTTGAGAGAAAGTGGAGTGGCTGTTAAGCTGCACAATGAGGAGTAAAAATGGGGAAATGATTAATGGGTTACTTAACTGTAGAAAAATAAAAGTACGTAGTGATCTAAAGGAGTTTCATGTTGATAGATTAAATAAAATATCCCAGTTCGCCCGTCATGTCTTCTCTCAACTGCCTCAAAGTACCAAATCTTTGCAGCTATGACCTTTAACCTTTCTCAGCTTCTTCAGCCAAAGCTGGGACTTTGTCAAAAAACTGTTCATGTTTGTCTGCAGCTGTTTGACAGGGAGCTGTGTGTGCGTCAGCTGAGGTACTCGGGTATGATGGAGACCATCCGAATCCGCCGTGCTGGATATCCCATCCGCTACACCTTCGTGGAGTTCGTCGACCGCTACCGGGTGCTCATGCCTGGAGTCAAACCGGCGTACAAACAGGTAGAGTGACTACAGGTGTGTTGATGGGTCTGGTAGACGCACCGTATTATTGGGTGTTTTAAATCAACACACCCAGAATAATTTATGTATTCCCAACTCCAGGTACTCCAGCTTCTCATTTTTTTTTTATTGGAAAACGTGGCAAAAAAGTAAAGATCAAAAAATATTCATCAAATATAAATGAAGCAAAGTTTCTCATCACTGTTGACGTCCAGTTTCAAGAAAAAGAAAAGTTTCACTGTGTGATTCTTGCATTTGATGCCTGGAAACTGTCCTCTTTTCACACAGCGCAGCTCATGTTGTTGTTGTTGGACACGGGACGGATCAGGAACGTCTCGTGATCAGGATGGTTTTTACAGATGGTGTCATGGAAGTTCAAAAGAAGATTGGAATCATGAGTGCATTCGATTTTATACCAGAGCTGTTTTTAGGCGGTCCTCACCTGTCGCTTCTTTCAAAACGAATTTTCTTTGTCTTAATGATGTGACTTAATGACTTAACTAATTTACAGTCGAGTCGGTTACATATTCACTGAAATAAATAAAATCACTTAAACTCAAAATAATAAAGAACTAGTAACTCAGTACTTTAATCCGCTAAAAAATAGAATCACGTCATCATAGTCGGGCAGTTTTTAAATCAGTTTTTAAAGTCTTTTATTCTTTCTATGCTTCAGTTTAAACATGAACCTAATCTGGTTTGTAGGCGCAGAAACACTAAAACGATTTAAATACTCACTATCTGAAAATTGCAGTTGTCACAATAAAAACCTGACGATGGAGTAACTGCCTGAAAGTTAAAGGAAGTTTAAAAAAAGAAAGAAAGTAAAAGTTAAAAAGAATAATGCGCATCTTTCCATTTTTGTGGCCACACCAATCAGGCAGTTTCAAAAAACACAAAAAGGCTGTAGGAGGAGATCAACAGTTTTATGCTAGAAGCATTTATCTAACCGGGGATCACGTGGCTGCATTCAGCCCCTTTTAACTCAACTCTGAACTTTTTGTGGTTTAAATAAACAGTTGTTGTCTAACTGTTAAAATCTCTCCAATTGGACCAAAAGCATTTTTGAGATTCAGTGAAAATCTTTGTGCAGAGAATAATCTTATCACAGTATTCATCTGTGTAAAACTGTGGTCTGAGAAAGCTGCGGATCACCTCAGCATTTACTTCAGTTAAAAAATAATAATAACAATTTGTTGAATTGGAATAAAGTGTTGGACTTATCCGAGCTTGGATAAGTAATTTTGTAGCAGCTGTAGCTTCTTCTTAGGGAAGGTGGCCTGCTGTGTAGCCTCTGTGTGACACGGGCCCAGCGGCGTTGTTATGGGAAGTGAGCGAGTGTCTCTCTTTGTTGTGGGTTTGTGTGTGCGAGAGTTTGTCATGAGGGTATTTTCTGGTGCCACACATGTTTTCACTGTGCAGTTTTTCCCACACTCCCACCAGCTGCCTGTTTTTCTTGGAACATGCGTGTTCTGTTTCCTCCACCCCGCCCTGTGACGCTTCACAGGTCATATTTTGTGTGTGTGTGTGTGTGTGTGTGTGTGTGTGACTTTGAAAACATTTGTATTTTTAATACCTGACTTGTTATTGCAGTTAACGCAGTGGTTTGACCTGCGTTCGTTGTGATTAAGTTGATGATTATTTTGCTCAAACTTGGCAAATTCAGTGAAAGTAATTTTGGGTTTTGTTAGAAAAAGAAATTTTATTTCTCAAGCTTTGGACACATTTGGGATCACAGGGATTACCTGCAAATGTAATCCCTGTGATTTAGAAACAGGCTATAGAATTCTTTGAACACTCAGTTTCAGACAGTTTTTTTCTATTCTTTGCTCCATGTGATGTCAGCGAGAGAGGATATGCATTATATGATCATCTTGGACACACAGCTCTGTGAGCACAGAAGCCCCACCCTCGTCTTTTTCTGAGGACCAGCCTGTCTGGAGAAAGTTTGTTTGAAGGGTTTAAAGAGCTTGTTTCACACTGAGGCTCAGAATGAGATAAATGAGGATTATTTTGGAAACTGTGAATCATGCAAAGCTACTCTGGTAGAGTCCAGGAATAAAATATATTGGTTGATACCGTCTCTGTTTCCATCAGGAGGACCTGAGAGGAACCTGTGAGAGGATCGCTGAGGCCGTGCTCGGCAGAGACGACGACTGGCAGATGGGAAAAACCAAGATCTTCCTCAAGGTACTCCTGCATGCAGGCGTGTGTCCACACAGGGCAGAAAAGCCTGCAGGGTGTTGTTCAAAGTCTCAGATTTGTAGGTGCCACTTCACACAGCTGCTAACAGCACCAGTGTGAAACTTTTCACAGGGCTCGCTGTATTTCCAAAAAACACTGATGCCCGGGCTAAGCGGCTGGCACAGCACAGCACATCGCGTGAACTACTGTTCTCTTATCTTTCCACTGAAATGTTTCCACATTATCCAGAACTTCTTTACATTCTCGTCTCTGACTCGCTCGGCTGTGGTTCATCCCAGCCGTGAATCTGCTCTGGTTGTTTCCAGTCCACACGTCTGCTGATGGGAAACACTGCGTGTTTTAGTTTCCAGCTGTCTATCTGCCTACTTTATACAAACATGTATTGCAGATCAGGTCAGAGGTCACGTCTGTTAGCTGGCCGTCCCCACACAGAGGTTAAAAGAACATATCATCTGGCTCCACAGTGTAGTTTGACGTGGCGAGCACAGCCTGTCAAAGCATTTTTGTTGTTGTTGTTGTTTATCGTCGCTCTGCAGCACAGCCGTTATCTTCATTTTTATGTTTCTGCCTTTTATTTTCTTTACTTCCTGCATTCAAAGCGCTCATCAAAGATCGCTCCTGGGAATAAAATGTAATTTCGGTGAAGGGGGTGGACCTTCAGCCCTTAAATCATAGTGGATATAATGTGACACTTTCACCTTTAAAGTGTTTTAGATTGATAAGTTGGGGGGGTGGAGCACTGAGATGTGTTGACTGTGGTGGAGTCGAGGCTCATCTCCCTCAGGCCTCGATGCTCGGCCAGACAGGAAGTACAGCAGGAAGGAGAAAGTTCAGTGGGTGAAAGCAGAGCAGTGCCCACACTTCCCCAACAGGACGTGGTCAGATCAGCCTGCATGCGGGTGGACAGATGACGGGAAGGAGCTTTAGGTGTTTACATTTAGTTGTGTGTCATGTTAGTTGAAAACTGTCAGGTTAAAGCTTGTGTATCCTGCCTGTGTCTTACATTTTATATTTTTAGAAAGCAGATATTTATATTTTGCCACGTTAGCTGGAAGTGACAGCTGCTCTGTTTCATTTAAGTTACTGACTTCCTCCTGGCTTTTCCTCCAGGACCAGTAGGTGACTTTTGTGGTTTTGAGTAAAATGTCTCAAATCATCACTAAAACGTTCTCAAACTGAGTCAGAGCAGAGAAACAGAAGCGTACGGAGTGTGTTTATTATTCTGTCCAGGATCATCACGACATGCTGCTGGAGATCGAGAGAGACAAGGCCATCACAGACAAGGTCATCCTCATCCAGAAGGTGGTTCGGGGTTTCAAGGACAGGTGGGTCGTCAGCGTTTCTCACAGACTGAGATTTTATTTTATTTTATGCAGCTGCCAGTGATTCTTATCCCGGAGTAGAATTCAAACATCACGCTCTCGGACCGTAGCTTGCGGTGTTGTTCTGCACCTGCTTAAAACTGACACTTGCACATATCTCCTGAGTATGACTGTCATCGCTAGCTGCATCGCTTACTGTTCTGTTTTCTTTGAAAGCAGAAAATAAGACGAACAAGTCTCTCTGTGACTCTTTATAACTATTTCTCAGAGGTTTTTTCTCTTTGTATGAACAGTAAAACAAGAGGTCATATAAATAATCGTTTCTGATTATTTTCAATTTCAGATCCAACTTCCTAAAGTTGAAGAAGTCGGCAGTGCTGATCCAGAAGACGTGGAGAGGATATCAGTGCAGGAAGAACTATGGAGCTGTGAGCATCGAGCAGCAGTTTGAACAAAGTGGAAACAAAATAAAATCAAAGCAAAGACTCGCTGAACTTTCCTCCTCTTTACTTTCAGATGCGAGCTGGCTTTTCTCGCCTCCAAGCTCTGGTTCGTTCCAGGAAGTTGTGCGCATCGTATCACGTGGCCCGTCAGCGAATCACAGCCTTCCAGGGTCGCTGTCGCGGCTTCTTGGTGCGTCGAGCATTCAGGCACCGGCTGTGGGCCGTCATCACCATCCAGGCTTACACGAGAGGAATGATCGCTCGACGACTGTACAAGAGGCTGAAGGCAGAGGTACACACACACACACACACACACACAGAACATTGCACATATACATAAAACTCATTTTACACACAAGTTTTCAGTTTTAGAGATGATGAGATCACGTTCATGTCATCAGTTTACAAAATCTAGAGCTTGATAGATTTGATATCTTTTCATACATTGTGATTTCTGTGCTTCTCTTGATTTCTTTGTTAAATTAATGCTCGGCCTCAAAGTGTCATTACATTGTTCACTGTTGTGTAAAAAAGAGTCATTCAGAAGTTGCACTGCCCTCTGCTGCTGTGCCGAGGATGTTTTGGCAGCTGGCTGCTGCAGTTTTGATTTAGTCGTTAATGGTGGACTCCTTCATTTCTCCTCTCAGTACCGGAGGAGGCTGGAGGCCGAGAAGATGCGTCTGGCTGAAGAAGCCAAACTGAGGAACCAGATGTCTGCAAAGAGAGCGAAAGCTGAGGCTGAACGCAAACACCAGGTGAACAAATGTAACATGTGACAACATTTAAAACATCAGTGAAGCAGAGCAGGGAAGTGGATAATAATAATTCATCATCACACTTGTGCTGAGAAACATACTGGATTGTTCTGTATTTTTGAGATCTAGTGCAATGTTTCTTTCTTCAGGAGCGTCTGGCTCAGCTGGCCAAAGAGGACGCTGAGCGGGAGAAGAAGGAGAAGGAGGAGGCTCGGAGGAAGAAGGAGATGGTCGAGCAGATGGAGAAGGCCCGCACGGAGCCTGTCAATGACTCCGACATGGTGGACAAGATGTTCGGCTTCCTGGGGACCACCAGTTCTTTCCCGGGTCAGGAAGGGCAAGCCCCAGCTGGCTTTGAGGTGACACGACCAAAGTTTTCCTCTTATTAATGAACCGTTTTCTCATAAAGGCCAAAGATAGTTACCCAACGTGTGTAATCAGTAAAACTGTGTCCTGTTGGCAAAGGTGTCTGATCAGGAGGACGGAAAATGACTCCTTAAGCCTCGATCGTTAATAATGCCATCGTCTGTGTGTGTGGCATGTTCACAGGACACATGAAGACTGCTTACTCAAATACGCAGCATGGCAGATTTACAGGGCATTAAAATTAGATATCATGTTGGCAGTTATTTCAAATTATTAGAGATAACCAAGTCCAGTGAAATCGCAGCTTTAGATAAATAAGAATGTGTGAGGTAAATTTTTTCTCTAAAAAGAATGACCTGTTTCCAGTAACAGTGCTGCAGGAGAGCATGTTTCTGAGACGCAGTGATAGATTTGAGGGATTTTTGAAGTTGGAAAATTTGGAGAATTTGAAAAACTTCTGGAAACTTCAGCAGACAAGAATTTACTGTCTTCTTTACAGGATCTGGAGCGGACCCATCACGAGCTGGAGGAGGAGGATCTGGATGAGGCTCTTCCTCTGCCTGAGGACGATGATGAAGAGGATTTATCAGAGTACAAGTTCGCCAAGTTTGCTGCCACCTACTTCCAGGGCACCACCACGCACACCTACGCCCGACGACCTCTCAAACAGCCGCTGCTCTTCCACGACGATGAGGGGGACCAGCTGGTAGGTCTGACCTCTGACCCCGCAAAAGTAAAAATGTATTTTGCAAGCGACTGAAGAAGTTTTGAAAAAGGCCACACGAGGCTGTCGCTCTACAGCGAGCTTTGCTCGTCTCTCAGGTTTAAGCCTTAACTTAATTTAGACGTAATGAGTGCAGAAAGGTTCTGACTGTGTGCAGCTGTTACAGTCTGTGCTCCATGATGCTGATGACTGGTGCGACTACTAAGACCTGTCACCAGCCAAGAACGAACCAACAAAGGAACAATTATTTCACCTGATGAACCTTTTGTTTCCTTGTGCCCTGCGTGTCTGCTCAGGCTGCTCTGGCGGTGTGGATCACGGTGCTGAGGTTCATGGGCGATCTCCCGGAGCCAAAGTACCACACGGCCATCAGCGACGGCAGCGAGAAGATCCCAGTCATGACCAAAATCTACGAGACGCTGGGGAAAAAGACGTACAAGCGAGAGCTGCAGGCGCTGCAAGGGGAGGGAGAGGTGAGGAGGAAGAGTGACGGAGTTTAAAGGTTTGAGCGAGTAAACGCTAACATGAGCTAAAAGTGACATTTCCTTTAAAGAAGTTTCAAAATCTAGCTTAGATTAACTGGTGGTTCTGTGATACTGACTATAAAGTATGAGCTATTATTCAGTGTGTTCATGTAACTTATCTGTTTTTAACATTTGTTACTTCATATAGTTTCCAAAGATCAGGAATAACAGGGTGCAGGTCACAGTGACTGTGTAAGGGATCTCTGTGAGCTGATTTCCTTCTCTCACCTCCAGACGCCTCACTCTGACAGCCACAAGAAGAACAGCGTCCGACACAAACTTGTGTCCCTCACCCTGAAGAAGAAATCCAAGATCACCGAGGAGGTAAGAGAGAGGGAGGGTGATATGATGCTGGTCTTGTTTCTGTTAATTAAACATGAGCAGTCTGAGACTGAAAATTGTGCTTCTGGTGCAGAAGGAAATCTGGGTTTGAACTTCATGTTAAAAACATGAAGTCAGATTTTATCTCAAGCGCAGATGAAGATATTTTATCAATTTCAAGTCCATATATTTGTGAATAATTCTGCTAACAGACAGACAAATTAAGATAATCATGTAATCTGATGCTTTTCAGGTCACCAAGCGCCTTAACGATGGTGAGTACGGTCTTCATGGCAACAGCATGCTGGAAGATCGTCCCACATCCAACCTGGAGAAACTTCACTTTATCATCGGCAACGGGATCCTGAGGCCAGGACTCAGGTAAACAAACAAACAAAGGGTCATCATGTAGTTTCCCAAACTTACACAAAATTACCTTGGATATAAAAACTGGACATGTGGAGGAAAAAACTTGTATCTAAGCCGCCCTTTGTGTATTTGATAAAATAGACCTTCCCAGATGTCACAGCGCTGTGGCCCACTTTGAAATTTAAAAGTGAAAGTTTAAAATTTTCCAGTTTTCAGTGAAACTTTAATTTGAAGTTTGTTTGTTTTTTTAAAAAGCAGATACTTTCAAATTTTCCTTTATCGAGCTGTTGCCTCATAAAAACGTTTACGTCACATATGGGAGATTAACACAATACGACGGTCTACGGACTCAAAGCTGCTCTTAAATTCAAGATGAATCTCTTTGGACATCTAAGCTGTCATCCCGTTGATTTTTCTTTTAGTCATCATTCTGTCATATTTGCCGTATGTTTATTATCATTGTTGTACATTAATATTCATCTCAATGTATAAAGTGACGTGGTTGTGATTTGGTGCTTCACAAATGAACCTGATGTGAATTGAATTTATACATGAAGATGCCGTTGAATGAGTTAATAAAGCCATGCAGATAAAAATACATTTTAAATGGTAATTTAATGAAACGGCATGATTTCTTTTAAAGAGTAAATAATAGTGCAGAGGCTGGTGAACACGTGTGTGTCTGGCTGTGAATATGAAGCAGCGTTCACCATCAGGACAAAGTCTCGACATCCAGTTTCAGTTAATCTGCATAAAATGTGTTTCATAAAGTTCTGCTGGGTCTCTGTTAATGTCTTTGATATTTCTGAGGTGTAGGGGTGTGTGTGTGTGTGTGTGTGTGTGTGTGTGTGTGTTAGGGATGAGATCTACTGTCAGATCTGTAAGCAGCTGAGTCAGAACCCGTCTAAGAGTTCTCACGCTCGCGGCTGGATCCTCATCTCTTTGTGTGTCGGCTGCTTCGCTCCATCAGACAAATTTGTGAAGGTCAGTACGTCCAACGTTTGTGTTGGCATTTACACATTAGCCATGACGTTACATCTGTGTTTGTTTTGATTGCAGTATCTGAGGAACTTCATCAGCTGCGGGCCTCCAGGCTACGCTCCATACTGTGAAGAACGTCTAAGACGAACTTTTGTGAATGGGACGCGAGCGCAGCCTCCGTCCTGGCTGGAGCTGCAGGTATAAACCATAGACTGTATATAAAAGACAGACGTGGCCATTGTGACTTCACCCACCGTTTACTGGAACTGTTTCTTTTTGTGAAATCAACGTCCAGGCCACCAAATCAAAGAAGCCCATCATGTTGCCGGTGACGTTCATGGATGGCACGACCAAAACGCTGCTGACAGACTCGGCCACCACAGCAAAGGAGCTCTGCAGCGCCCTGTCCGACAAGATCAACCTGCGAGACCGCTTTGGCTTCTCGCTGTACATCGCGTTGTTTGACAAGGTGGGCACGCACACGGCATCATATGAGCTCCAAGGCATGATACTCCTTTCTAGCACCTGTTAGGCCTCACGCTCTGGAACAGTTTGGATCATCTGGATCTTTCTCAGATCTTGTGGCCACTGCAGAGATGTGAACCTCTCTGTTTGTTGGAGAAAAAACAGTCACCAGTTTGCACCTCTGATCTCGTCCTGCAGGTCTCCTCTTTAGGCAGCGGGAGCGACCATGTGATGGATGCCGTGTCGCAGTGCGAGCAGTACGCCAAAGAGCAGGGAGCTCAGGAGAGGAACGCCCCCTGGCGGCTGTTCTTCAGGAAAGAAATCTTTACGCCGTGGCACGAGCCAACAGAAGACCAGGTCGCCACCAACCTGATCTACCAGCAAACCGTCAGGGGCGTCAAGTTTGGAGAATACCGCTGTGACAGGGTGACTACACGTCCTTTATTTTCAAAGAATAGTGTTTAGCAAGTGCATGGGAAACATTTCTGCTCCAACAGTGGACATTATAACATTTTGTAGTCAGCCTTCTGTGGGCCTTAGAGGAACTGCAAATATTCTGCATTATTAATAAGGGTAAGAAGTCGGTAACGCTCACGTGTTAGGAGCACTGATTACTGTCAGGCTGGCTGAACAGGAGGCAGGACAAACTTTTTTTTATTTATTCTGTCTCTGTGTCTCCAGGATGACCTCGCAGAGCTGGCCTCTCAGCAGTATTACATTGACTACGGTTCAGAGATCCTCCTGGAGCGCCTGCTGAGCCTCATCCCGTCTTACATCCCGGACAGAGAGATCACCACCTCCAGATCGGTGGAGAAGTGGGCTCACTTCATCATGGCTGCTCATAAAAAGGTGATTATCACCAGTAAGAAGGAGAGGTCTTTTTAGCCCGGCTTGTAGATGAACGTGATTCTGTTTGTCTTTTAGGGCCAACCGCAGCTTAAATTGTTGAAACGCTGAAATTTCATATCCAAGCTAAGATGTTCAGCTTGGACATTATCTGTAGCAGTATGATAAATACATTTATTTTATATATTTTTTTATTTTCACATGTAAATGTAATGAACATCTCTGTGCTCAGAGCATCTACACCCAGAAGAGATTTGACCCTCAGAAGGTGAAGGAGGAAGTGGTCGACTTTGCTCGCCACAAGTGGCCTCTGCTGTTCTCTCGTTTCTACGAAGCCTTCAAGTTTTCAGGTGAAACTTTTTTTAAATTACTTTGAACAACTTTGGTGACACTTAGTTAAAGTGTGAAAATACTGAACAGTTTTATTGATTATTGGTAAAATGATTGATTAAGGTTTATTTCAACTATGACTGAAGTTACTCAGTTCAATAAAATTGTATTTATATAGCACCAAGGTGCTTTATATTGTAGGTAGAGATGCTACAATAATACAGAGAGAACCCCAACAGTCAGACGCCCCCCTATGAGCAAGCACTTGGAGACAGTGGGAAGGAAAAACTCCTTTGTAAACTCTTAAGGAGCTGCTTTTCCATCATCAGTCATTTCCATCCACTGCTTGCTCCTCCTGTCATAAAGCAGTGCAGCTGGCGAGCGCTACAGTGATGCTCAGCAGTTTGTTTTTATCAGAATCAGAATCCTTATTTTTCGTTACAGTGCTCCATTATAAACAAACATTAACGGAGACAGACAATACACTAACTAAGAATAGCACAATATATGCAGGCATATATATACATAAAAGTCACTTATTAATAAATAAATGAAAAAGAACATGTGCAAGAAGGGTGGAGCTGTTGCAGTAAACAGTGTGTTAAGTGGATGAGTTGTACAGGGAGCCACAGGCAGGAATGATTTCCTGTGTCGTTCAGTGGTGCTTTTCGGTAATCTCAGTCTCTCACTGAGCGCGCTCCTGTGACTGACCAGCATGTCATGGAGTGGGTGGGACAACATCCACCTCTCCAACACCACCTTAAGGGAGTACAGCTCCATCCCCACAACATTACTGGCCTTACGGATCAGTTTATCGAGTCTGTTGGCATCTGCGACCCTCAGCCTGCTCCCCCAGCATGCAACAGCATAGAGGATCGCACTGGCCACCACAGACTCATAGAAAATCCTCAGCATTTTCTGGCAGATGTTGAAGGACCTCAGTCGCCTCAAAAAATAGAGACGACTCTGGCCCGTCCTGTAAAGTGCTGTGGTGTTTTTAGCCCAGTCCAGTTTATTGTCAATGTGTACTCCAAGGTATTTATAGTCCTCCACAATGTCAACACTGACCCCCTGGATTGAAACAGGGGTCAAGTGTTTCCTGGTCTTCCTGAAGTCCACGATCAGTTCCTTGGTCTTTGCCACGTTGAGCTGCAGATGATTCTGCTCACACCACGTGACAAAGGAGTCGACCACAGCCCAGTACTCTGTCTCATCATCCCTGCTGATGCATCCAACCACCGCAGAGTCATCAGAAAACTTCTGAAGATGGAGGTCTCTGTGCAGTGGCTGAAGTCTGTGGTGTAGAGGGTGAAGAGGAAGGGGGAGAGGACAGTCCCCTGTGGTGCCCCTGTGTTGCTAATCACCTTGTCAGACACACACTGTGGGAGACGTACATATTGTGGTCTTCCTGTCAGGTAATCAACAATCCAGGACACCAGAGAAGCATCCACCTGCATCGCTGCTAACTTATCACCCAGGAGGGTCGGCCTGATGGTGTTGAAAGCACTGGAAAAGTCAAAAAACATGACCCTCATAGTGCTCGCCGGCTGGTCCAGATGGGTGTAGACACGATTGAGCAGGTAGATAAGATAAGATAACCTTTATTAGTCCCACACGTGGGAAATTTGTTTTGTCACAGCAGGAAGTGGACAGTGCAAAAGTTATGAGGCAAAAATTAGAATACAATAAGAATAAATACAGTACACAACTGTACAGAATAGAATAAAATAAAATACTATATACAGTAGAATAAAATAAATATACAATAAGATAAAAATAGAATACAAATACAAATACTATATACAACTGAGTAAAAATACAACGATGACAGAAAGGATGATGGCGTCCTCAGTTCCGAGACGAGGCTGATAAGCAAATTGAAGGGGATCCAGATGTGGTCTTACTATGGGTCGCAGCTGGTCCAGGATGAGCCTTTCCAGGCTCTTCGTGATGTGGGAGGTCAGTGCCACGGGCCTGTAATCCTGGGGGCCACTGGGACGTGGCGTCTTTGGAATAGGGATGAGGCATGATGTCTTCCACAGCACTGGGACCCTCTGCAGACTCAGACTCAGCATAAACAGTTTATGAAAGACTCCACACAGCTGGGGGACACAGACACGAGGACGCGGGGACTCACTCCGTCTGGTCCAGCAGACTTGCCTGAGTGAAGTCTCCTCATTTGCATCTCAAAAAATGCAAATGAGGAGTGCATTTCTTGCCTCGAGTGCTGCAACACATCAGTTTTTCCACCTTCAGTACTGTGCTTCTTGTCGTTGAAGTAGCTCCCTTTTTAGATAAGCTGACATTCCTGGGCTTGTGTTGTTTTTGGGCACTAGGAAACGTGCCTGCATAGCACTGCTGTAGCACTGATATCATGATATGACCCTTTAATGTTATGCAAAGTACCAGCGGCATTGCTGTAGCACCTCCAGTCTGCCATCAGTGATTTTCATTCCACTAACTTTGATACAATGTGACACGAAAATAAAGACGGATATTGTTTAAAGCAAAATTATTCAGAATTGTTATTTATATTTTAACCTCTTGGTTCTGTAAGTTCTTTTCTTTTTTAAATTTATTTTGATCTTTACTTCTCAGGTCCCAGTCTGCCTAAAAACGACCTCATCGTCGCCGTCAACTGGACGGGAGTTTATTTTGTAGATGAGCAGGAACAGGTCCTCTTAGAGCTCTCCTTCCCAGAAATCACTGCAGTTTCCAGCAGCAGGTGAGTCTACCTGTAGTCACCTGACCAATGACATGATTCTCTGATCGGAGGGCCGTGAGTGAGGAATGAGGGGTTAAGAGTTTCAGCGTATAAAGTGGAGCCTAAACTTAAATGTAAATTTCATCGTCATCCTGGACAGCGAAGCTGGTCAGTGCATATTTTGTTCTTTCAGGGGAGGAAAGCTGCAGGGTCAGAGTTTCACTTTAGCGACCATCAAAGGAGACGAGTACACCTTCACCTCCAACAACGCAGAGGACATACGGGACCTGGTGGTGACCTTCCTGGAGGGTCTGAGGAAGAGGTCAAAGTTTGTGGTCGCTCTGCAGGACAACCCCAACCCCAGTGAGTCCTGAGCAGAGAGGCACGCTCAGCTTGGAATGAAATAAATCCAGTGTGGAAAAGATTTACAAAGTGCCGTTTTCTTCCTCAGCTGGAGAGGAGTCGACGTTCTTGAGCTTCCGGAAAGGAGACCTGATCCTGTTGGACCAGGAGACCGGCGAGCAGGTCCTCAACTCTGGCTGGGCACACGGTGTTAACGAACGAACCAATCAGAAGGGAGACTTCCCGGTGGACTGCGTCTACGTCCTGCCCACCATGACCCGACCTCAGCAGGACATAGTGGTGAGGAGGAAAACATACCTAAAACGTCTGAGAATACAAAAAATGTGATTACTGGGCACTTTCAGTCATTTCAGAGCCACCTTAGTGACTCCTCCAACCACCTAATGAGCATCAAACTGCCTCAAAAATGGGCTTTCAGCATTTAAAGGAGACTATAGCCAAACATCAGGATAAGCAAAAAACAAAAAGAGGACTGCTGAGATTGTACGCACAACAGCAAAAAGCACAATAACCACAAAATTATGTTTTAATTACATCTTAAGATTACAAAATGTTCCCATTTCCTGTTTAACAGTTTAGAGATCATACACTGTATATGAAAGATGGCCCACTGTGATGTCACAGATGCTGCTGTGTTAGGTTGTCTTTTGTGCTTACACAAAACATGATGCAGTCTGATGTGATCCGAACTATCAGGCGCTGGTCACCATGACGCCCGAGCAGCGTCAGGAGTCGGTTCGTGTTTCGCAGGTCGTCATGGTGGAAACTGATGACAGAACGAAACCCTACACGCTGGAGGAGTTCTCCTACGACTACTTCAGGTACACAGACCAAAAAACATGATAGATAGATATTCTTGCTTCAAAAACAAATATCTATTGTTCTGATGATCCTCTGCCTTCATTCCTGAGTCCTGCGATCTCTGTGTAACCTGCTCCTGTCAGGCCTCCTCCCAAACACACCCTGAGCCGGGTGATGGTCACGAAGAATCGCGGGAAAGACAAGCTGTGGAGCTGCACCCGAGAGCCGCTGAAACAGCCGCTGCTGAAGAAGGTCGTCAGCCACGAGGAGCTGGCTCAGGACGCCTGCATGTCTTTTATAGATATCCTTTAAACTGCCGACTGGTGGATCACCAAGCAGACTCTGAGCTTATGTTGTGTTCAGACTAAGCCCACAGACATGTTTTCACAACATTCACAAGCATTCATCGTTAACAGTAACGGCGTTCATCTCTCTCAGAGTTTAGGGCCATTCTAATTAGATGATCTTCTGCGTTTCTATCATGGTTTGAGTTTTGTCTCTGTTATTACATCGTTTGTATTTTACACTGTAAGGGAAAGACTATCAGATGCAGGTTAGAAACACCTCTTAGAAGCAGGTCAGGGTACTCTGCTAGAACCTACTGCCACTTCTGATACCTTTACACATTTACCTGGGGGTTTACTTTGAAGTTTGATCAAAAATAACTTTCATTTCAGCGGCCACCTGTCCATAAAAACTGCATGTAAAGAATCACCAGTCAAATCTGGTAAATGGTAAAAACTTAAAAAGCCTTTTTTGCTCCCTGGTAGTTAAACGTCTGCCACAGTCTCAGCTCTTGTAATCTCTCTGCTTTTATAATCTGCTTTTATATTGTACATGTGTCAGGGTTATTCCTTGACCTAGAGCCTACCTATCATGAAGTACATGGGCGACTACCCGTCCAAACGAACTCGCTCGGTGAACGAGCTGACGGACCAGATCTTTGAAGGGGCGCTGAAGGCCGAACCACTGAAGGATGAGATCTACTGTCAGATCATCAAACAGCTCACAGACAATCACGTCAAGTGTGTAAATTCACCTCAGTCACACTTTCATTTACAGATTTTTAAGGATAAAACGATGAGGTGCACGTGGATGAAACTCAGATTTTTGTTGGTTTTTTGGGGGGATGTGAAATAGACAATGATGCTGTTTTGTGCCGGCCTGTCAACCTGTGGTGGAGTCGGCCTCTAGTGGCCATTAGAGAAACTGTATTTCCCCCCACTGATTTAATTAAAAAAACTAGGGCTGGGTATCATCACTGATTTCTAGAATCAATGCGTTCCACCATTCGATTCTATTCGATTCAGAGAAATTTATCCTCAGACAGTCAGAAATATTATAATTCTGATCACGCATCAGTACATGTCCATATTTTTTTTGTCTATTAAAAAGAAAGCTGAAACTTGCGAGACTTTATCAAAGGTGTGAGCATCACAGCAGATGCCTTTGTGTCAAAATAGCTGAGGATAAAACATAGAAAAACATGAAGGTGATTTTCCTGGCCTGGGATTTATAAAAATATTCTGCAGTAGATCAAAAACGAAAGAAAACCATTAATCAACACATGAACATTGGCTGATGCTGCTGAAGTGAAGCAGAGCAAAGTTACAGAGGTTTGATTAGAGACACAGCTGAGCGTTTTGCAATTTTGCATAATTTTAAAAAGTTTAAATTTGTTCAGAATTGAACGGCAGAAATGAGGCTTTCTTTTCGGAAGTAAAAGGGAAAAAAGCAGCGGCCGACAGCGCTGTAAACAACGGTAGATGTGTGCGTAATAAGCAAGCGAATAATGCAGAAAACAGATTTTTAGACGGGAAACTGTTCTTGAAGTACAGAGAGGGAGAGAGAGCTCTGCATGAAGTGTGATTTTTATCGTGGTGGAAGCAAAACAGCAAAAGTCAGAGTGAATTCATGACGATGTTTATGTGAAGCGAAGTTTGGATCTTCTTTTGCTGCTGGTTCGGTCAATATTGTTTGGAGAGAGATAAAGTCAGTGCGCCCCAGGGTGGCTGTGGCTACAATGTAGCTTGCCATCACCAGTGTGTGAATGTGTGTGTGAATGGGTGGATGACTGGATGTGTAAAGCGCTTTGGGGTCTTTAGGGACTAGTAAAGCGCTATACAAATACAGGCCATTTACCATAAAACCTGCAGCTTCAGAATCGAGTGCAAAAAGGACGTAAACACAAAGCGCGGACCCACCAATGGATCAGAATCAGTGAGCTGTCAGCTTTTAGCCCCGACCGTGTCCGTGCCGTCGGGTGAGAAAGCCGACAGCTCACTGATTCTGATCCGTCGGCGGGTCCGCGCTTTGTGTTTACGTCTTTGTGCAGAATCCGTGTTCCTGCTCTCGTTTACTGTTTTAGCTGTTCGGTGGTTGTTGAAATTTTGAGGTTTAACCTGAGGGCAAAATTAATTTATATTTAAAAATTGATTCAGGATTTGAATGAATCGATATCACGTTATCCAAGCTAGAATCGATTTTAATCGCTAAATCGATAATCAAAACCCACCCCTATAAAAACCCCAGAGATGCTGCTTTGTCCATGAAATGAAGCAAAAGTGCTTTTATGCAAAATAAATTGAGTAGAAGAAGTTAAAGCTAAATGTTCACATTACTTGTCGCATTCAGTGGACAGTCATCATTCAGTCTGTGGCTGCAGGCAGATTAAATTTTTCTGTGCAGAAGCTGAAGGTGAGTGTTGTGTTGCTGCAGGTACAGTGAGGAGAAAGGCTGGGAGCTGCTGTGGTTGTGCACTGGGTTGTTTCCTCCCAGTAACGTGCTGTTGCCGCACATCCAGCGCTACCTCCAGTCCAAGAAGCACCACCCGCTGTCTGGAGACTGCATGCAGAGGGTGCACAAAGCGCTACGGTAACACCTCAGACTTTCAGCCTGAAACAATCATCGTATTTGGTGTTGACATATTTTTTTTCCAACCAGTTTTGCTGCTTTTTGTCATCATTAACAGAAATGGATCCAGGAAGTACCCTCCTCATTTGGTGGAAGTGGAGGCCATCCAACATAAAACGACCCAAATCTTCCATAAAGTCTACTTCCCCGACGACACAGACGAGGTCGGACACACAAGCCTGCAGGTGTAAACTTTCTCTGTAAATAAACGTGTTTGAAAAATGAGTCTTCCTGTTGGTCTCACACCTGCAGGCCTTCGAGGTGGAGTCGAGCACCAAGGCGAAGGATTTCTGTCAGAACATTTCCACCAGACTGCTGCTCAAATCTCCCGAAGGCTTCAGCCTCTTCGTCAAGATCTCGGACAAGGTCAGAGGTCAACGATGGTTTCTCAGAACCTCAGAGTATTACAGCTTTACTGGTTTCAGGAGGTTTTCCTCAAACCAGTACACAACTCTAAAGAAATACTGGGATTATTAGATGTCTGTACTAGTCATCACTATTGTTCCTTTACAGTTTGTTCCACCTTAACCACAAAACACGTCCTCAACAGAAGGAACTTGCAGTTTTTACACGAAAATGTAAAGTTTCTAAATACAAATACATTTAAATGTCTTAAGGACACAGTTATGATTCTGTGTGCAGCTTACAAACCATTTCTGTAAGTTTCTAAAATTACCGCTATATGGTCGAGTAGATGTCCCTTTTATATTGCAATTGAATTAATTTTTTTTAATTCTTTTGATTGTTAACAGTTTAAACATTGCCTCTTAAAATTGATGAATTATTGCTTTTGAGTCTTGCATTTAACACTTCAATGATTACAGCTGCTCTCTATAACAACACAAATCTTTCATTCACAAAGTTTAATTTCTTGATTAACTTCACGCTGATGTTTCTGTGTGTGCCCTCTGCAGGTGATCAGTGTACCTGAGGGAGATTTCTTCTTTGACTTCGTCAGACATTTAACGGACTGGATCAAGAAATCTCGGCCGGCTAAAGACGGTCGGTACCGTGTTTAAAATATCTTTGGGTTGAGTTCAGGACTTTTAAAAGCAAAACTGTGAAATATTAATGAGAAGTTAATATTTAATAAAACAAACTGCAGATTTCATGCTGATCAAACAGTTTCACAAAACTTCTCGGTGTAACCTTCATGACAGATCTCTGATTAGAGCGCACATGATAAACAGTGTTTTTCACCACATACACCGTGTGTGTGTGTGTGTGTGTGTGTGTGTGTGTGTGTGTTACAGACTTGTGTTCAGAGGAAATAAGACAAGTTGATTACATTCAAAGCAAAAACAGATGGAGAGGAGTAGGCATTCCTGCTGTGTAATATACAGATGTATGCATGTAGCCACCGTGGGGTCAGTTGTTGGTCAGTGAAGCTGAGCGTTTGTTGCCATCATGGCTCTTTGAAGGTACTGGTTTGTTATCCTCTCCACTCTAATGGGAGTGATTTATAAACTGAACATCACGTGGTATTCATTAAGAATACAGCAGCGAGTAAGATCAGCCAACACGTTTCAAAGGGTGCAGCTTTTACTTTGAAGGCCAACAGTCTGTTTCTGGCTTGTGTTAACGACCAGCGGCTGCCGGTGGCCAAGCTGACCGGGGGCCTTCTTATCGAGCATCATTATCATCCTGATCACCACACGCCCAGAATGGTGGACAAGTTCACGTCGTGCAGTGTTTTCAAAACTTAAACAGAGATGGAAGAAAAAATGACAAGATAGAGAAGTTTAAACTTAATTTCTTGGACTCGGGTGAGTTCTGAAAATGTTTCTTCGTCATTGGCTGTTCGGTGAATATTTGTTGGCTGAGAAACAGTAAAAACACTCCAGCTGAACTCCTGTGTGTTTGTGCTGAATACACCGTTAGTTTGTTGGGGTTTGCTTAACTGCAAAGTTACATGGAATCACAGTTCATGCTGACCTTCAACCTTCCATCTCGTCGTACAGGAATCGTTCCCTCTCTGACCTATCAGGTGTTCTTCATGAAGAAGCTGTGGACTAACACGGTTCCAGGGAAGGACTCCTTCGCTGACTCCATCTTCCACTACTACCAGGTCAGTTTTACCAGAGACGCACTGAGAACGACTCGGCCTGCATGTTTCAGGACTTATATCTGACCCCAGACTTCCTGATCCACGTGCCAGTCATTACTGTCAGTCCGACTGGAAACGCAGATCAGTTAAACACAGTTTCCTGTGTAAGACGATAGCTATGCACGTGCTTTCCACGTTAAGATTCTGTTTTAGTGGGGCACATATCATGTAATCACATTATTTCCTATCTGTCTGAGACAACAGCGTCTACTTACTACTGGACAATCCCTTGGATCTTATTCTGAAAGTTCAGCTGCAGGCCGTCAGGTCGGGCTCGTGTCTCTTAGCTGCAGAACCCCAGAACCTGCAGCAGGTGGAGAACTAGAGCTGCTATGCAGAGCTCACCAATGCTGGTTAGAGGAGCTAAAAGTACTAACAGCACAGCAAGACTGAGGAGTCGTGTTAAATAATTACCCACAAAGATTATATTTGCCATAAATGAGCAGCCCCCTGTTCACAGAAGAACTCACTGGAGAGGAAGCTGATTATTCCTGTTACATGTGCCACACAGTACATATCAGTATATATTAGTCAATTTATTTTGAAAAAGCATGGGCACATCTGTACACCTCCATGATTGTTCAAAATGACAGCGTCTCGTCCAGTGTTGGAAACGTTCATTTTAAAGATGGTCTTTGTGTGCGGTTTCATTTTGTCACCAACAGTTTAACGAAGCGTCTCTTTGTTCTCTCACCATCTCTGCACTGATTTAGGAGCTGCCTAAATACTTGCGTGGCTACCACAAATGTTCACGAGAGGAGGTTTTCCAGCTCGCAGCGCTTATCTATCGCGTCAAGTTCGAAGATGACAAATCCCATTTTCCCACAATTCCCAAGATGCTTCGGGAGCTGGTTCCCCAGGACCTCATCCGCCAGATGTCACCAGATGACTGGAAGAGGGTAAAACTCCCCCAACAAAACAAAAAACAAGCTTTTTAAAAATTACTTAAAGTTACTGAAGTCAGATGTTTGTACAGACTGATCAGTGTTTCTGCTGAGATCATCTAAAGTTTGACAAATCAGCTGCTTTGAGAAAAGAACAGCTGTTGTTTCTGTGCTGAAGTCTGTGCTGCTGCTGTTTAGTAAGAGTGTGTGTGTGTGTGTGTGTGTGTGTGTGTGTGTGTGTGTGTGTGTGTGTGTGTGTGTGTATACACGCACGCAGTCTGTTGTTGCATACTTCAACAAGCAGGCCGGGAAATCGAGGGAAGAGGCCAAACTGATGTTTCTGAAGGTCATCTACAAATGGCCGACCTTTGGCTCCGCCTTCTTTGAGGTTAAGGTAAACGCGCCTGAGCTCGTCACCTCCACAGTGTAACCTGAGTGTTTGGCTGATGCCAGGAAGGACGAATGTCTAACATCACCAAAAAGTGTTCACATTAAATTAAATGTGTTTTTGTTTTGAGGCAAATGTGTAAAAAAACAAAGTTTGTTCAAGCAATCAGCGACCTCGTGCTGTTTCCGGGGCAACTGTGGCTGAAATCTCCGAATGTTCTCATTTCAATAGAAACCGACTTTATCCTGCAAGATCTCCAGTATTTTTCACAGCCACAGTCTAAAAAAATGATCAGAGGAAAAGACCGACAAAGTCTTTGTCAAACGTCTCTGGACTTCTCGAACTCCCACCTCAAAGTAAAAAATAACGAAATTGGAATAAACGCAGACAGGTGAAGCATGCAGACTTTACTGTAGGCTGATTCACAGAAAAATAAGGCAATAAATAATCATTCTGCCATTTTCCTTCAGGCTGCTTCAGTAGTTGTGGATGATCTACATCAAATTGACTACAGATTGTGTTAGTGGCTCAGTTAGATTTACTTGTTTCAGTTAGTTTTTTATTAGTTTTCAGTCTTAGTTTTCTCTCAGTTAAAGTAATGGGTACTGTTTGTTAAGGGCAAAGTTCAGAGCAGGTATGACACAGGCTGTAGTTATGCAGACAAATGTTCCAACGCCTCCTAATGCTGGCTACAAACTGAGGTGTGTGTTTATTTTAGTTATCAATAATAACTTTCACGTTAATGAGAGGTCAGTTTGATTGTGCAGGGCGCCATAACAGACAGAAAACCAACACGTCCAGTGTGAGCGCCGAGCACTCTGCCAGCTGTTTACAGCTGTGAACATGAAGGAGCAAAAGCGGGATGATGATGGATGGAAGAATCAGTGCTGTGTAGTCTGCGCCCGCCATCTGAAACACCTGATTACACAAACAGAGTCCACATTTATGCTACAAACTACAGAGAAACGCGACAGTTTTACATGTAAGGTTAGAGATGATTAGTGAATATTTACCCATCCTAACATGTGGCTTCTGTCTTTTAGCAAACCACAGAGCCCAACTACCCGGAGATCCTGCTGATCGCCATCAACAAGCATGGAGTCAGTCTCATTGACCCCAAGTCAAAGGTTCGTTAATAATCATAACTCCCGGCATACGTATCGGTTATGTTTTAGCCGCTGCGCTCGTTAACCTGTTAAGCCGGTGCAGTAGCTTTGATGACCTCTGTGTCTGCAGGACATCCTGACCACTCACCCCTTCACCAAGATCTCCAACTGGAGCAGCGGGAACACCTATTTCCACATCACCATCGGCAACCTGGTCAGAGGAAGCAAACTGCTGTGTGAGACCTCACTGGTGGGTGCCAGCAATGAACACTTAAACACACACACACTTACTTTTGTTCTATGTTTGATTTACTAAGAGTTCAGGTGCTTGAGCTGGGAGTCAGAGGTTTAGAAGGTGGAGCATTGCTGCGTTACGAGTATTCACAGTGAAAGTCCTGTGGGTATTTTATTCATACAACACTTTTTAACCCTGTCATGCATGAATGATGGCAACCTCAATCAGGATTTTTTTCTTAGTTATTTTTATTCATCTTTAGGCATAAAAAGATAAATAAAACTACTTAAGAAAAAAGTCCTGATTGAGGTTGCCATCATTCATGCATGACAGGGTTAAATAACAATTACAATGAAACGCGTCACACATCTGTAGTAACATTAAATGACCAGTGTGTGTGCCATACATTTTCACACCTGAGCCTAAACTCTCGCGGCCCAGTACTAAAACGACTCACGGACCGGTACCGGCCCGGGGATTGGGGACCGCTGCATGAAAGGCTTAAGCAGGATTCGATTGTTGTCGCAGCTCTAAAAGTGTCGGTGGTGAGTGGAGCATTTTACAGTCCCAAAATCTTTTCTTTTTGAATAAACTTAAAAAAAAATTTTAAATTAGGAAAGTCTCACGAATTCTAAAAAAAGACTTAGAAATAAGCGATAAACACAAACCTGAGTCTATCATGATTATTGAAACATTAGTTTATCTTATTTTTTTTATTGTTTGATATTTGTTTCCAGTAGAAAGTGTGTGTTTGTTTATTGTAGCTTTATGGTCAAAGGAGCTTGTAAAGAAAAGCGTCTGGACTTCTTTAAGTTACTTGAAGACGTTTCACCTCTCATCCGAGAAGCTCCTTCAGTTCTAAGGTCAAATGGTGGAGAGTCCCAGATATAAACCTAGTGGGAGTGACCCCCCACAGAGGGACAAAAGGACCCCCTGATGATCCTCTAATCGCCTGAGCCAAGGTGTGAAACTGGGTGTGGGTCCCAATCAGCCAGAGTTTCGGGTGAGTTCATTGTGAAACCTGGCCCCACCTTATCATGCGAATTCCTGAGGTCAGCTGGCCCAGGATGTGAGTGGGCGTTAAGGCGTCTGGGAAGGGATCTCAAAACTGGATTATAGATGGCAGAGAGTTGGTGTCGTAAACCACCGCCTCTGTTCAAAGATGGTCGCTCACAGTGGACATAGATGGCTTCTTTCACTCCTCTTTCAAACCATCTGTCCTCTCTGTCCAAAATGTGAACATTGGCATCCTCGAAAGAGTGTCCTTTATCCTTAAGATGCAGATGGACTGCTGAGTCTTGTCCTGTGGAGGTGGCTCTTCTGTGTTGTGCCATGCGCTTGTGAAGTGGCTGTTTGGTCTCTCCAATGTAGAGGTCTGGGCATTCCTCGCTGCACTGTACAGCTGCTGAAAGAGAAGTGAAAGAAGCCATCTATGTCCACTGTGAGCGACCGTCTTTGAACAGAGGCGGTGGTTTACGACACCAACTCTCTGCCATCTATAATCCAGTTTTGAGATCCCTCCCCAGACGCCTTAACGCCCACTCACATCCTGGGCCAGCTGACCTCAGGAATTCGCATGATAAGGTGGGGCCAGGTTTCACAATGAGCTCACCCGAAACTCTGGCTGATTGGGACCCACACCCAGTTTCACACCTTGGCTCAGGCGATTAGAGGATCATCAGGGGGTCCTTTTGTCCCTCTGTGGGGGGAAACTCCCACTGGGTTTAAATGTGGGACTCTCCACCATTTGACCTTAGAACTGAAGAAGCTTCTCGGATGAGAGGTGAAACGTCTTCAAGCAACTTAAAGAAGTCCAGACGCTTTTCTTTGCAAGCTCCTTTGACTACGATGACCTGGATGACTGAGAACCTTCACAGACATTGTAGCTTTGTTTTATAGTATAGTTAAACTTGATTGTAACAGTTTATTTATTCTTTCCACTTAAATGAAACCAAAAAAAAGGGAATTATGTAAAACTATAATAAAAAATGTGATTGGAGTGGAGAGGTCAGCTGACTGTGTGATTAAACCTTCAGGGCTACAAGATGGATGACCTGCTGACCTCCTACATCAGCCAAATGTTGACCACCATGAACAAGAACCGGTCAGGGCGGGGCCACAGCAAGTGAACTTCTTACTGGCAGGAGGCCACTGAGCTCATCCGCCTCTTACGTCCTATTGGCCAGCACTGCAGCTGGGGGCGGACCTTTACCAGCCACCTTTGGAGGATGAGCCGCAGTCCTTCTGCTAGCACAGAAGGGTCAAAGTTCACCTGGGAGAGTTCGAATGCTAGCGGCAGCAGCGACCCCGGCGAAGGCCCCAGCAACAATTACCACTACAGCTATGATGAAGACGAGCCGTCCAGTGAGGATGACTACCTCTGAACTGTCCTTTCTGACTGCGTCACCTTAAGAAGACGCTGTCATCGTCAGGTCTGAGCCTTAAGTACACACTGCAGTGACCCTGAACATGACCCTGTATTAGCACTTTATGCTAACCTGACTTCTAATTGAGCATTTTTACATATTAGCATAGCAACACGCTAATGCGCCAGACTGCTGTAAGGGGATATTTGACTGTTAACAGGGTTTGTGCAGGTTTTAGAGAGCATTAAAGCCTCTTACTTTTGCCCAATGTTTACGATATCACGTGTTTCAGATGTCACACCTGTGGGGACCCCCTGCCTCATTATAAGCTCATCAAATCCATCCATTAAAGTTCACTTGTACATGTTTAGGTCAAACTAATGGACTGACTACTCCTTTACATGTTTTAATACATACACAGATAATAAATTATTTTAGGCCATTTCTTGCTGATTCCTTTTGTTTCTTCAGCACTTTCACAAATAATTTGATGAACTCTGCAGACATCTAAATTACCCCAGAAGGAGTTAAAATGCACAGAAACATTCAGCTGAGACATGAGGCTGAAGAGTCAGAACTCATCAAACTGAGGCTGATTTTAAAAAGTAGCTCAGAGTGTAGAAAAAGATTATCTGAGATCACAAAAACCATCCAACCTGAGAGCGTAAAAACAGCGTAGTCTTTTAAAGACGTATATTTTCTCATCTCTCACTGAGTAAATGTTTGTTCTTTGAATTACTCGATCCGTCCATCTTATCCAGATGATTAAATAGCTGTAGTTTCATATGCAGCATTAACAGGAACTTACATTTCAGTAAATTTAACATCAATGATTTTCAAACTGATATTAGACTGTATATTAATTTTTAATAAAAGGGCTAAAAAGGTCTTAAATTTAGCTGGTAACTCTGTAAATACCCTGAAACACACATTTGTCATTCGTTAGTTTCATGTGTGTAAATTAGAGCCTTACAGCAGATTTAGTGATTTTTGTTTTTTGAGCATCTTGAAATACTCAAAGTCAAAAAGTTTATGGCTTTTCTTTGATACAACACTTCCTGGAAGTCAAGGTCAGACACATTTGAGATTTTATGTTCATGTGTATCGTCTGCTCTTATTGGGTTCCAGTTCATCATTTGTTTTTAGTAGTTCTTTCCCTGACCTTAGGTCCAAACTGAGAGGAGGCCAGAGGGGTGTACTACGATGGCTTAGTGGGCCATGTCGAGCTTAAAGTCAGAGTTTCCTCTGTCATGAAAGTGGCTCTGTTTAACTGGCACAATAACCTGGTCAGGAGCAGGTTTTGTGCTCAGAGTTAAGTCACTGACTCATATTTACATCATGCTTTAAGTGCAATATGAATCCTCTGCTGTGGGAATACGTTTGATATGCAACTTGTTAAGCTGCACTTTACTACCATGACAAACTTACAGCAGCATAAACTCTGCATGGCATTGACATGTGAATCTGCATGTACTCAGCTGGTAATACAGGAAATGTTTTTATAAGTGCTCCTCATTTACAGTTTAGTCTGCTTTACACTGCTGCAATTGCAGCATCTAGAACCCAGAACACACACTAAGATTATTCAAGTATTTCACTGTTTAAATGTGTCCAGTTTAAGGTTTCAGAGCTCTGATGTGCAGCCGTCAGGTTAGAAATAATCAGCAGCGCAGAGTGCGCTTGGCTTGAATTAAAATATTCAAATTTGTACCACTATTTTTATCATCTGTGACTTTAAAGTAGGTGTCACTCACGGGGATCATTTTCTGTGGATAAAGTCACATGACGTGACTTTGGTTTCAGGTTTTTCTTTGTCCAGCTGACACAAAGAAAACCTGGCTGTGGTGAACGTCCTTCGTAGCACACCTCTGAGCTTATTTAAAACTTTTCTGTTGTTTTTGTGACACTAAATTGACCTGTAACATGTTTTTAATCTTTAGGTTAATGACTTCAGTGTGTCACAGTTTAATACAGGGGATTATTTTGATACTCATGGTTTATGTTTACACTTTTTATTTCTTTACAACTGTTCAGTTTTACATTTTTGCCTGTATTGCGTCATTTCTGTGAGAGCTGCTGCTTCTTCCTGTATGAGGCTTTTACATTCTAGTTTGTAAAAATGTTCTCAAAGGTCACTTGTTAGCTGGTTATGGGGTTTCCAGCTGAATCTCAGTTTTCCTAATATGGATGAGTTCTATCTTTTGAACTGGAATTGACCTAATCAGGATCAAAGCCAATACTGTCCTGATGAGTAATGTGGACCCTGAGTTAAAACAAACTACCATCAGTCACGTCACTTTTTACTGCCTTTAAAACAGGCTTGGTCAACTCCAGTCCTCGAGGGCCGGTGTCCTGCAGGTTTTAGATCTCACTCTGGGTCTACACACCTGAATCAAATGATTAATTCATTACCAGGCCTCTGGAGAACTGCAAGATATGTCGAGAAGGTAATTTAACTATTTAAATCGGGTGTATTGAATCAAGGACACATCTAAAACCTGCAGGCCACTGGCCCTTGAGACCTAGAGTTCCCCCGCCCCTGGTTTAAAGTAAACTTTGCCTACCTACTTGTGTAAGTCTTTAAATCTTTATTATCCAGCGAATGAGAAATTTGGATGTTACACAGCCCTTATAGCAAGGGGGATATAAAAATATAGAAGGAAGACACAAAGTAAATGTCCTCTCCTGCTAAAACATGCTGTTAAAAACGCTGATATTTTCACTGTTACATAAATCTTAAATACACACTTTGACCTGTAAAGGTCGCCATTACTCTGGTTATACGCCACGGCAATCATCATCATTTTTGATGTTTACGAGGTACAAAGAAAAACCACACTTGCTGATTTCTGTTGGAACTCCCAGTTAAAGTAAAATAAGAGTACATTTGGAAGTTGCAAACTATGGATATTAAGTTCGAGTTCCCTTTTAATACATATTAAAGGTTTTAGATGCAAAATCCATTTAGACCTGTACTCAGGCATTCAAGTACAATTTGTCCAAAGTATTAGCAAATCATTACTGAGTAACTATAGATTAGCTCATGAAAGTCCTATTAATGAGAACAACTAATGAATTTAACAGAAGCAAACGCGTAGCTCCATATCAAGGCTGAGCTCCTGGAAATGTACAGCGACTCAGTTTCACTGTTCACTGTTCTTGCAGGTACAGATGCTAAGTCAGATATCAATTAAAAATACTACAATAAAGGTCTCATGGTTCAGTTTTTGACTTTCGTTTGTGTAATAAATTTATGTCGAAGCTGCTGGTGTCTCAGACTTGAGTGTCCGGTGGCGTCGGTCTGGTGGTGCAGGGGCTCGGTGTGAGTCGCTAAGTTTGATATTTTAACCTAAACTATGATCCACTAAATCTAACTGAACAGAAGGTAAAGGTAATAAAAATAATCTGCATGTTTATCATAAAGTTGCAACAAACCTATCCACAATCAGTAAACACTGTTGATAGTTAATTAACCTTTTTATAGTTATTTGCTCTGAATTTACAATTTATTAAGGTTTACATGATAATTGTGTTTTTGTTGTGTTTGAAATTCCAGCCTGGTTCTTTTTTTAACCTCATTACGTCGACCTGTTGAACCCTTCATTCTTCTGGTAACCAGCTCTGGGCTTTTGTCTGTATAATAAACTGGTGCTTGTAACTGTGCCAATCAGCCCATTTGATACATTCGCGTTTGAAGTTTTTGCCTTTTGTGTTTGTTTTCAGAGTATTAGTCTGTGTTTTGACTCTGATTGTGTAACTCATCATCCTGACTTCCTGTAGTGTTTCTGTAACGTGTGCTCTCACTTTTGTACAAAGCACTCAGTAAATTTGGATTCAACTTAATTAATTTCACTACTGTAATATTCAAAACAAGTATGATCAGTCAAACGTCTGAAATACTAAAAGATTAAAATGTCTTACTAAAGTTGGATTTCTGGTCTACTGCTACTTTGTACTGCGTGTCTGTAAAATTCAAGAATCAAAACCTTCTGTTTGTAATGTTTAATACCAGGTGACGGCAGCATTTCATCAGATAAGTTACAGTAAAGCAAAATAATTTCCTTTAAAATAAAATATTGCAGGTCAGAACAGCACAATGTAAAAAAACCAGAACATATTTAACATTTTGAAAGATTAGCATCTGAACTATGATACTAGTTTTATAATATTACATTATATCACAGATCACTTCTCAGCACCAAGTGTGAAGCTCATTATTCAAAAACAACACTAAGCGATACATAAGATTTGATGCTCTCGCTCTTTTCAGTGACTTTTATCATTTAACACCTCAGAGGTCCCACTTTGCCTGTAAATGTCTCTTACATCCGTAACATTAAAAGATGAGTCACATTTAAAGAGCAGCCAATGAACAGAACCTCGGTGTGCAGACAGGACCCCTCCAGGATCGACGAACCAAACCACTAACAGACAGCCTCAGTTGTACCCGCTTAAAAATGTTTGCACTCCTGCAGGAATGAAGACAGCAAAGCAGAGACGCTGCACTGACTACGAAACGAAATCTTTCCAAGCACCAGATAATCCAGATCATCAGTCTTTATTAAAGGTGGCCTGTTTTGGACGGTTTAACCCCTCAACCCGGAGAGGCCTGAAGTCTCAGTGAGTCTTAAACTTTATCACCTAAAGTATCAAACAGGATGCCTGAATTCATTTTGTAGTTTTGGCTGGACAGTTCTCATCTTTCAGGAACCATTTGAATTTTGTCTCTAGCATAAACTGTAAGAGTTGCTTGTAAAACGGGCCCACTGCTGGGCCAAAGTGCGACGACCCGACTGCCTGCTGATGGCGCTGTGTGCCCAGCTGCTTGTTGACTTTTTTCTTAACTGAAAAACTGGCATAAAAGGGGGTTTCTCAAACACATGCCGACTTAAACACGTCTGTCCGCCCATTATTGGTGGTAACAATCGATTTTTTTTTAAAACCTATTAATGATTAGTGGATAATTATTTCTGTATGAAGAATCCGGGTCTCGTCATAAATGCTATAACCAGCAAAGCACCGTAAGACGAATAGGATGGACTGGATTTTCAGGCATCAATCGCACAAAGCTACTCTCGTAGCTTTCTTTGGTCAAAAGTCACAAAATATCAACTACGTTTTTATGATTGAGTAGATTTTATTTGCAATTAGCATGTTGATAAACGTATTACACAGATTTCTTTGATGCTGTTTGTTTGCTGCCTGTCCTGTGAAATTCCAGCAGTTCCTCTGGATGCTCGAGTATTACTCTCAACTTAAAAACGGCTGTTTACAGAAACTAGTTAAAACATCAAGCTTACACAGCAGATCAGCCACTGTCAAACACCAACTACACATTCAGATTACAGTGCATCGTGACTGTTTGAGCTCTACTCATTCGGAGGTCTTGTGTCTCCCTGCCCTCTGCTGGACCAAACCCAGCCCTCTGTGGGCCCAACATGGGAGTCCAGTGTGGTGCAGAACAGGGAAAGCTGCAAGTCTGCTCGAGAGCAGCTCCAAGTTTCCAACAAAATCATTTATTCAAATCTATGAATTGATTAAAATTGGAGAAATTTGGCACAAAACCCTCTTTTGAAAACTACCGTTTGAATTTGCTAAGGACACCTGGTGTCAGACTTCAACTGCCTCGTTGCATATATAAGTGGTAGATTTCAGCTGTCCTGTTTAATTCTGACTTTTTTGAAGATTTTTTGAGGAGAGTACTTAAATGAATTATCATTTACTGAAGTCTGCAGCTGGGAATTTACTGAAAACTGTGCAGATTTTAACACTATAGGAAAATAATGACAGCTGCCAGCGTTACCCTCAACCTCTCAGAAGATGCACCCGTGGTAACAATGTTGCTTCGTTCTCCTCCATTCACAAACTGTGTCCATGCCACCGGCCTGCCCGGCAGGGTGACGATAACGTCCCATCAGGCTTTTACTGCTGAGGGGTACAAAGTCTTATTTTGTGCCTTAATTAAGACACGAGACACTTAATTTACTTCTCATTATCAGTGTTACGACCCTGATTAGGGGACAGGAGGGGAGTAACATACAAGATTGGTCAAAGCTAACAAAACTGTCTCTGTCCTGTTGCTCTTCACCCTGAATGTTTAGAGCTGAGCCTGCAGACGGGAGTTGGCAAATAAAGGATGGATAAAAGCACTGGAGGTACAAAAAAAGAAAAAAAAACAGCAGCAAATTACTTTTTACGCCAAGTCGACAGGTTTCCAGTGTTTTGTTTTTACTCACATTTCCACACAGAAATTGGTCCATTAAACATGTGCTTGTAGCAAAGACTGCACTTTTAGCATAATGAGTCACCATTGGAGAATTTTTAGAAACTATTTTGTATTTTCTAAATAAGAATCCGGCACATTTACGTATGATGTGCGATCAAAGTGATGAAAAACAAATCCGCTTACAGCAGAAAAGCCAAGGCCGCATCACCCTACGGATTTCACACCTGCAAAGCTGACAAGACGCTCTGCATTTCATCGCTGAAATCAGTTTAAGTTAAGACAACACAGTACAGATTCAGTGTGTAGCCAGGAAATACTGGGTATATATTTGAAGACAACGCTGATACTGCACTTATCACCTCATTAAAGTAGTCTGGTTTCTCTGACACTGATACCACACTTGGCACTGATGAGACACCAAAATAAAATTACCAGCAGCAAGTTTAAAAAAAAAAACAAACCCCGCGTGTCGGGCAGTTTGTGCCGCTGGCACGTTTTACTAACAAACAGACTTTTCTTGCAGTCAGTATTCTCACATCAAAGAAAGTCCACGAGGGAGGCAGTGTGACTAAAATAGAGCCATGCGGACGGTTAAAAGGATTTAGGAGCTTAGATTTAGATTCAGCCCCCACTTTACTCAACACAACACCATAAACAAGTTTGTTCTTGGTGGCTCTGCAGCGCCTGCTCCACAATAACCCCCAACATCAGGTCTGTTTAACCATGTGATCACCTAACCTGGAAGAGGTGCGACTCTGTTCATTTGAATTGCTTCAGTCAAGCCACTAAACTTATAAACCTCTCTGCATTGCAAGAGGGGTTTTCAAAAGCTTGTGAGAGTGATTGTTTTGACAAACTGAAGCAGACTTGGGTTTGAATCTGAGTGAAGAGCAGTGGTGGGGAATATACACAGTCAGCTGCAGACATCACAGAGCGGTGTTCATTCATAATGTCTCTGAAGTCTGCTCAAAGTCTGCCCAACCGCCCCCGCAGGCCTCCACACGGAGACTCCTGCTTTATATCAGATAAGAAAATTTACATCACCTGGACCAAAGTGGACCCCAGCAAACTGATGGATCCATAAACTGTAAAAGACTTAAAACACACACACACACACACACACACACACACACACACACACACACACACACAGAGCAAAGATGAAGGGCTGTGAGTGGCACGTTGACCCAATCACATTCAAAACCAGTACAGGTAAAAAGCCAATGAGAGTCCTTGATCTACAAAACTAACTTCACACCTGGTACCATCCACCGCCAGGTGTGTTTGACACGGTGACAAAGCGACTGAAATAAGATAAAACAAAAGCTGATTGGATGCAGACAAACTGAATGTTTAGTTTGTCACCATCATTACATTTTGCAGATTCCTTGTAAACCTCTGTAGGCTGACAGCAGCCGCCGTCTCTCTCGAGCAGTGATGCCTGCAGCATGCAGGGGGAGCCTACAGTAGGACGTTTAAACCACTACATTTATCTTAAAGCTCTAGTTATTAATTGCAGGTTTAGACTATTACTATAAAAAAATAAACCTACTGATTAATTATGCTATAGTACTTATAGATTAAGCTAACCAGCAATATATAGAGATATATGTATATATAAACTAATTTAAATGACTTTTTCCCCACGGTGGTAAAACAGATCTGACCCTGGGAAAAATGTCATGTTGGACATACAGCCAAAAATCTGCATACTTTTTGGAAACTTAATATTACATTCACTTTAGTACACAGATGAACTGTACCCTTCCCGAGCCTTTGGTTTACATTCTTTCTGTCAGTCCAACAGTGTCGAGTTCACACACTGAATCTAGCAATTCAGACACACAAATGATCATTTAAGACATGGTTTAAGGTTTTTGTCTGATGCACCTGATGTCTGTACAGCTGAAAATGAAAAAGCACAGCTCATATGTAAGAGTCCATTTCATTTCTTCTGTGTTTACAGTTTATCACAGAGCGTCTCTGATCAACATTCGGTCCTTCATCAGCGAGCAGACGCACAAAGGTGACTGATGGATCACTGCAGCTGCAGACGTTCATTATTTTGTTCGTTCACCGTGCCGAATGACCAGAAATGAAAACGTCCTCATCCTCTGGTCTCGTCTTTAACTGTCCTCACTTTGAGGAATTTAATGGCATCATGAGATTACAGTATGGAAACGGACACCCCAGGGCGCGTGTCCACAGTCCATTTGCTTCATCTCTGATGGGAAATGAATGAAGGCTTTTTATTTCCAGCTGTTCGTCTTCCACAGGCGGCCCACCCACAGACCGAGAGGATGACAGATGGAGAATAGAGTGTGCCGTCTACTTTCTGCTCTCTCTGTCATGACTTCCAAACATTTTTAGTTTTCATTTGTTTGTTAAAAGGTGGTGTCACAAATTTCTGTGCACTGCTCGGAGTTTTCCATCAAAATGTGAAGACAAATGCTGTGTTGGCTGCTCACACTGTCAAGTCCCATCAATCCACATCGATTTTGTGGGTGTTAAACTGATGCTAAGTAATAGACTGACTATTATAAGCAACAATAATTAAATAACAAAAGCTTAAGATCAGAGAGTTTGACAGGCCTTCATCACACTCTCAACAAGGACTTTTTCCATCTCTTATCTGTCCTTTCCTGACTTGCACCTTCCTTTTTTAATCTCCCTCCCTCTCACTCCTCTGTGATGGTGGGCAGGTGAGGGGTGCTGGGTGAAGTAGGCATGCTCCGTAAATCAGGCCGGACAGTGACGCTGGAGATGGACCAAACATCGCTGAGCTCTGCAAAACAGAAAAACCCAAACAGTGTTCAGTGAGTTCACGACAACAGTTTATACTGTCACATGGTGTCAGCATGGTGGGAATTAATACAAAGGTGAAACTGGAGGTCAGAGGACTTAAGGAAAGAAGGAAGGACAGCATAAATGACGGGGTACACTACTGAGGTAAGTGCATGATACACAAGCACAAATCCTGCAGATCATTATTTTCCAATTTGTAATTATTGTACAGCAGCGGGTCTCAAACAGCGTGCTGTGACACAAACTCTGGCAAATCACATATTACTGCCATATGCAGCTGCACAATGAGTAATAAATTACTTTTTTCTTATTTCCAGTCCTTTCAGTAGGAAGTCATTTACTGCAGAACATAAAGTCACAAAACAAAATTCTTTCAAAGGGAACCACATCCTGTTTGGGCCGTTTCAGTGTCACACATTAAAAACTCCAGAGTGTGATGAGGGGATGGAGGAGATGTGCTCGTGGAACTTTTTGCGAAGAAAAGAAATTTTGTGTCACATCATGAAGAGTCTTCATCTGACAGTGAAGTCAAAAGAACTGCTGATGTGACAAATGGTAGTGAGGATCTTTTTCAGATATAACTACCACCTAAAAAACGCTAATGCTTCAAATTATCCTTATTGTGACCACCTCGGCAGTCTGCAATGTCAGCGAGGACGGAGAGAGCAGACAACTTCTGTTTCAGACTGACACTGTCAGTGAAAGATCGTTATCATAAGAGCTGGGTGTCCAGATATGACCGAGCCATTGTCAACATTTTTTTTAAACTGAAGAGTCCACAGTGTGCAAACGTAAAGGCACTAGATCAGGTGTAAACAGAGATCAGAGGCACCGCCCCTCCAAAAAAGACTGTAGTCTAACATCCTGAGGTGTTTGAGGGAGAACAGAACAGAGGCGATGTTTATTCCTCCTCTTCCACCCTTTTCACCAGCTCTGCCTCAGTGAAACTTCAGGCACTTCCTTAGAATAAAAACCAAAATTGAAGGAGTGCTGTTTTAACGTGGCAGCGCTCACAGAGAAGGACTGAATCTGCAGAGTGATCTAAAAACAGCAGCTGCACTGAAACAGTTCGGAGGTACAGTGGGGCAAAAAAGTATTTAGTCAGCCACCGATTGTGCAAGTTCCCCCACTTAAAATGATGACAGAGGTCAGTAATTTGCACCAGAGGTACACTTCAACTGTGAGAGACAGAATGTGAAAAAATAATCCATGAATCCACATGGTAGGATTTGTAAAGAATTTATTCGTAAATCAGGGTGGAAAATAAGTATTTGGTCACCTCAAACATGGAAAATCTCTGGCTCTCACAGACCTGTAACGTCTTCTGTAAGAAGCTTTTCTGTCCCCCACTCGTTACCTGTATGAATGGCACCTGTTTGAACTCATCATCTGTATAAAAGACACCTGTCCACAGCCTCAAACAGTCAGGCTCCAAACTCCGCCATGGCCAAGACCAAAGAGCTTTCGAAGGACACCAGGAAAAGTATTGTAGACCTGCACCAGACTGGGAAGAGTGAATCTACAATAGGCAAGCAGCTTGGTGTGAAAAAATCAACTGTGGGAGCAATCATCAGAAAATGGAAGACATACAAGACCACTGATAATCTCCCTCGATCTGGGGCTCCACGCAAGATCTCATCCCGTGGGGTCAAAATGATCATGAGAACGGTGAGCAAAGATCCCAGAACCACACGGGGGGACCTGGTGAATGACCTGCAGAGAGCTGGGACCAAAGTAACAAAGGTCACCATCAGTAACACACTACAACGGCAGGGAATCAAATCCCGCAGTGCCAGACGTGTTCCGCTGCTGAAGCCAGTGCATGTCCAGGCCCGTCTGAAGTTTGCCAGAGAGCACATGGATGATACAGCAGAGGATTGGGAGAATGTCATGTGGTCAGATGGAACCAAAGTAGAACTTTTTGGTATAAACTCAACTCGTCGTGTTTGGAGGAAGAAGAATACTGAGTTGCATCCCAAGAACACCATACCTACTGTGAAGCATGGGGGTGGAAACATCATGCTATGGGGCTGTTTTTCTGCCAAGGGGACAGGACGACTGATCCGTGTTAAGGACAGAATGAATGGGGCCATGTATCGTGAGATTTTGAGCCACAACCTCCTTCCATCAGTGAGAACTTTGAAGATGAAACGAGGCTGGGTCTTCCAACATGACAATGATCCAAAACACACCGCCCGGGCAACAAAGGAGTGGCTCCGTAAGAAGCATTTGAAAGTCCTGGAGTGGCCTAGCCAGTCTCCAGACCTCAACCCCATAGAAAATCTGTGGCGGGAGTTGAAAGTCCGTGTTGCTCGGCGACAGCCCCAAAACATCACTGCTCTCGAGAAGATCTGCATGGAGGAATGGGCCAAAATACCAGCTACTGTGTGTGCAAACCTGGTAAAGACCTATAGTAAACGTTTGACCTCTGTTATTGCCAACAAAGGTTATGTTACAAAGTATTGAGTTGTATTTTTGTTATTGACCAAATACTTATTTTCCACCCTGATTTACGAATAAATTCTTTACAAATCCTACCATGTGGATTCATGGATTTTTTTTTCACATTCTGTCTCTCACAGTTGAAGTGTACCTCTGGTGCAAATTACTGACCTCTGTCATCATTTTAAGTGGGGGAACTTGCACAATCGGTGGCTGACTAAATACTTTTTTGCCCCACTGTAAATGTAAATGGCCTGTATTTATATAGCGCTTTACTAGTCCCTAAGGACCCCAAAGCGCTTTACATATCCAGTCATCCACCCATCCACACACTGGTGATGGCAAGCTACATTGTAGCCACAGCCACCCTGGGGCGCACTGACAGAGGCGAGGCTGCCGGACACTGGCGCCACCGGGCCCTCTGACCACCACTAGTAGGCAACGGGTGAAGTGTCTTGCCCAAGGATACAACGACCGAGACTGTCCAAGCCGGGGCTCGAACCGGCAACCTTCCGATTACAAGGCGAACTCCCAACTCTTGAGCCACGATCGCCACGACAAGATGATCTTGAACTGTCTTTTTAATTTTAAGGGGCTATGTTCTTGAACTTTTTAAAAACTTTCATAACAGCTAATGATCTTTGTAGTTTCACAGAGTTTCATATGATTTCCATGGATGATGGAAAGCAGTTTTTCAGCAGGAAACACAGAAAGATGCACATTAAAAACAGGGTTCATGACTCATACAAGGTTCTTGGAGGGACGACATGCAGGACTGACATGCGGGGGGTCATGGGTTGAAGACCAGGGGGAGGGAGACAAGGGCTCCAGGAGGAGGGTCAGAGTGAAGAGCGCTCCAGCGAACACAGATGATCTCGGCGGAGTCTGACACACATGACACATACGACACACAGCAGGAGATCACTGCATGCACAGATGTTTTCATGAAATAGCTACAGTCTTGGTGGCTAGCCTGCTACATAAGAAGCTACAACAGCACTGTGTGGGTGACTATTTCAGCCGTTAAGCACGATCACTGAACAAAGTGAAGGCTGTGAGACTATCACTACTGGCAGAAATCTGAGTGTTTTCCTCACATTTCTGACCGTTCACCAACCAAATATGAGTATGACGTGTAAATCAATGAAATACCAAATTTAATTTTTTTTAAAAAGGACAACCTAATTTTATGACAACATCACCAAACATTTAATTTCCATGTAGTAAAAACCCCTGAATATGTAACACAGTCTTCAATGAATGCAGACTAGCAGCACCTTTAAAGTCTAAGCTAAACCTCAGCCGGGATGAAAGTGACACAGATGTTTACATCTGTTTTCATCAGTTTGTCTTGTCTAGTTGCAGATTCACCAATCATGCAGAACTTTGACCTTTGAACCTTAACGTTCACTCACAGAGTCACACAATAATGGAAGCATCAGGGGAAATAAAGCGTTCAGTATTTGCCCAAGGACACTTCAACGTATCACAGAAAACAGGTAATATCAGCCATGACGGGGACAAAGCATGACAAAGTTACTGGAACACGTGTGTAATCTGCTGAAAGTTGATGTTTCACATTTATCCAGCACTGTGTACAAGAAAAACATTGTTATACCTGTCCTGAACTTGCTGTATGGTCCATTCTCGTGAGTCTGCCGGCTGCCGGACCAGAAGGGCAGGCCTCGCTCTCTCCACCTGTCACACACACACCGCAAACAGAGATCAGAGCAGCAGAGCGTAACCTGGTGTGCTGCTGTGTTTACCACTGTGCTTTGAGGCTGCTGCATGTAGCAGCTTTGATGTGTACACATGTGAGAGGAGGTCTGGGCGAGCCTCAACTGAAGCCCGCCTATACAAAGAGTGAAGGAAGGAGCAGATGATGAAAGGGGCAATGCAGGAAAAAAAAGTACAAATAAAACCACAGAGGATTTTCTTTGTGGTGAAGAGCATCGTCTGTGTGACAGGAAAGACTCCAACTCTCTTCATATCCTCAGTCTAAGGGCTGCTAGTTATAGTCACAAATAGCTAACCTGAAAAAGCTGTGCTTGAGTTCAGATCTAAATTAACCCCTCGTGATCTCGCTGTGAACACAATCTCATGACAAATTCAGTTTGAGTTGATAAAACAAATCGTGGCTGAATATTTGAAAGCACAAAAAAGGCAGCTTCTTTAGATAAAAAGGAGCATTTATCATTATTAATGCTGTTCTTAGTAGCTCATTACTTCGTAATGTATGACTAGACAGATAATCAAAGTTAATAAATCTTTAAATGAAACTGACATCTTACATCAAGAGAAAACCAGCCGAGCGTCACATACTGTGAAATGTGTGCAAATATCAATAAATATAATCAATGTGGCTTTATTGTCATTTTTATAATATTTTAAAAATATTATACTTGAAGATAATTATTATTTGAAGAAGAGATTAAAGTAAATAATTAGACGCAGAATATTAAAACATAATTTTAGGATCTCTTGAAGCTGAACGAAAAAATATTCCGATATTATTTTTGTGTGAAGAAACAAAATGTTTGCTTCCACAAAAGTGAGCCACACCGACTCAGCCCAGCACAGCTTATGCACAGGTTATGGTTAGGTTTAGGGTTAGGGTTAGGCATTCATTTTTAATGGTTAGGGTTAGGGAAACCATTAATATGTCAATGAAGGTCCTCACTAAGATAGCTGAACGGGCTCGTGTGTGTGTGTGTGTGTGTGTGTGTGTGTGTGTGTGTGTGTGTGTGTGTGTGTGTGTGTGTGTGTGTGTGTTCCTACCAGTGGAATATGAAAATTGCAGTGATGAGGAAGGCTGACACCACATCAGTAAGAATCCACATCAGACTATATTCCTCTGGGGTCTAGAGAGACACAATAAAAGGATTTATTACATTTATTAAACAAAGAGTTCTGAGATTTGTTGGGTCACAGATGGAGGAGACTGAGCATTAATACGATTATTCAACACAGTGATGGTAAACGGACTGAACACTCTTATTAAAATAATAATTGCACTGGAGCTGGAGCAGGAGAGAAGGTTTATGTAATCAAATGCTCACAGGTACAATCTCCAAACACACACGACACCTGCTGCACAAGCTTCAGTGGATAACAACAAATTTTAGACGTTTTTCAGTGAATTACTCAGAGCCTTACCTGAAGCTTGCTGACACAAGCCTAAAAACTGTTTTCATCAGACATAATGGGAGGTAATTATCTGAAACTAAGGAGAGGGACCACAGCTCAGACACTTCCCTTCTGCTTCTCTGTCATTAGCACATGGGGATCTGTCTCCTCGGGAGCTGCTGCCAGTCCCCTCACAGGCCTTCACCAAACCGCAGCCTCAGTTCATCCTTACACAATCTGCCATTATCTTCTACAAATGCTTTCATATCTAACAGAGTATGTGGTGCCAGCTTGTGAATAACTCTTTAATGAAGCATGAAATATATTACATGTAAATGCTTGTAACCAATCCTATTACTTTTAACAGTTTCTAAGTTCTAAGAGCCTTCTGGTTTCTTTAACCTCCTAAGACCCGAACTCTTTCACGGCATGCATTTTTAATTTATCTTTTCTATTTGGGCTGATTGGGACCCGATGAATGGAAAAACAAAGAATTATCTTTTTACCTTATTTTGCTCTACAAGGGTCTGACATCCACATATGAGTACATTCATTTTAAATTTTGATAGAACAGTGGTAGTATAATGTCCTCGTAAGTGGATATCAGTAGGGATGGGTACCGTATCCGGTGCCATGATGGCACTGGTTCTGACATGAACGGTAGTAACCAGACCAAAAAGCAGCGCACATTTCGGTGCTTTTTTTCTTGAGATGTCATACACTTTGGATTCTAGCCAATCATTTTACCTTTCCAAGGATAGTAGGCGGGCCTAGGTACATACGTTCTTTTAGGGCAGAGCTACAGATTAAAAATGCCCAAGGCCAAGCGGTCAAAAGTCTGGCTGTACTTCACAGCAAAAGATGCAAACTCAGCTGCCTGCAACAAGTGCTTTAAGCTGATACTGTGATACTGTCAAAGGAGGCAACACCTCAAATCCGATGAAATACCTGGCGACGCATAGCGTTTTTTTAAAAGCCGAGAAATGCACCTGTATTTGATACCTTGCTGCCAGACCTCACAGCGAGCACATCTACTGCGGGTGGGTTGCCTGTTATCGGACCCAGAGTTAGCAACATCCCCCAAGAACCTGAAGAGGAGAGTCCTGGCCCCTAGCCCTGCCAGTGTAGCAGAAATGATGACGGATGATGATGCAGCAGCAGCCGTTCTTCTCTGGGTGAGTAGCTTAATGTTGTTCGTGTGTAATTTATTTTATTTATTAAATTAATGCATGTAAGGTGAACTAGCAAACACCGTTGTAGTTACATGCGGCTGTCTTCTTGTTTGATGGCAGATACTCCCTTCACCCTGGCCAAAAAGACTAAAATGACCAAAGAAAAAGTGGAAAACAGCTGAACATGAGAGGTTTAGGACAAGTTTTGTGTTTTTTCCATTGTTTAAGCACTGCTTCCAGCCAAGAGTGATACCATATATGCCCTATAGCTGCAGAAAAGGCTAACATTGCTATCTTTTTACAAAAAAAAAAAAAAAACAAACAGCTGAACATGAGAGGTTTTTGGACAAAGTTTGTGTTCTCCATTCTTTAAGCACCGGCACCGTTTCAAAACTACCGGTTTGGCACCGGTATCAGATAAAACCTAAACGATACCCATCCCTAGATATCAGACCCTTGTAGAGCAAAATGTAGTATTTTGGCCTAGACAACCAACATTTGATGTCCACATATGTGGACGCCAGGTCCTAGGAGGTTAATAAAGTCTAATATGACTGTCTCATAAAAGAATTGGAGGTTTGAATCTGCTCACCATCAGGAACAGCGGCTTGTTGATGTTGGACAGGATGTGGATGGAGTTGGTGGTCACGGACTGCGCTCCAGCACACCAGGCCAGTGTGTAGAGCCAAGGCTGGCTGATCACATACAGGTTAGTGCTGATGTTCACTGACTGGTACTTTCTGGGGGGGGGGGGGGGGGGAGAGAGAGATGCAGTTTAGCATGCCAAGCCTTCTCTGACAAAGAGACATCGCCTGGATGGGAGCGCATGCTGCTCTGAAACCTGTTAGCATTGATCGGGCTTTTCCAAATGTGCAAGCTGCCAATTCCATCTGCACTAATGCACGCTCATACCAACAAAGACGTGGGCTTCTGAGGGATTAACTTTTCCACACATTTGCAGCCTTAAATTTAATGAAAGACTGTTACTGATGAAAAAGAAAGCTGTTAAGTTTAACTCTGGTATTCATACATTCTACTGCAGTTTTTCCAGTGAGTCAGTGGCCTGTAAAAGACTTGTAAAAGTTTGACCGCATGCTTTATGCTCTGATTAAAACCTATCAGGCAATAACAGTATGACTCATTCCACCCGTCACCGTTGGTGACAAATAACAGTTGAAACGTTTTCATGAAGATGAATCAGTTGTAACAGTGGAAGATTATTTCAGTCGCCTGTGTAAGTTGTGTTGAAAACTGTCTGTATGTGAGTCACTCCACCATCTTTCTTTCCAGATTGTTCTCCCACAGCTACTGTTAATGTACAACTACCTCCCTCTCTTATTCTCCTCTCAGCTGGACCCGTCTGTACCTCCTCCACTGCTTCCTTCACGCCTCTACTGAACAAATTCCTCTTTATCCACACTTTCCTCTCCTCACTTCGGCGATGAGCATCTCTCACACCTGCCCTTTATCTCCCTCTCACTTCCCTGAGGTTGTTCTACAAGCACCGAGATGGAGTCACTGAGGAAGCTGCGTCCATCTGTATCTGGGTTACATAACTGCACACATGCACAAACACAAGAGACCAATTCAAAATGTCAAGTTTCTCTCAGTTGGTATAAATAGGGTTGTTTTGCCACTAGATGGATGTGATTGCATAATTGAATGCTTGAACTATGTGCAGGCCATTATATCTGTTGTTGTTTTTCTAGTCTGAACTTACAGACTTGTACAAATAACTATGTTTAATTTGTATTTTAGAAATCCGATTTTGCATGAATAGTTTTTCTGCAGTGCATAAAAAGAAGAAACACAGAGCAGAACTTCCATCACCAGGACATCGGGTCAGGCAAAACCTGAAGAAGCAGCTGATTGTGTTGCTGTTTGTTTGTCACAAAGATGACAGCCAATACATTCAAATGAATGCTATTATTTATATCTGCTTGATTATAATTAAACTCACAATTAAAATTGTGTTGGTTAATATTTGTTTTATCTTTAATGTGTTGTTTGAGTAATTTATGCAAGTTAAAATGACAATTCAAATCATTAACAGCCCTGGTATTGGTTAATAATTCATGAGTGTGAGCATGTGGCCTCTCCTGACACGAATACAACCTAAATCTGAAGAAACTCTGAAATAATTACCGCTGCAGTGATTAACAATCTTTAATTAAAACTGCCTAAGACAGACGTTTAATGTATGCCGTTTATCAGCTCTGTACCGGATCTGTTGCTGAGACATGGTGCTGTAGTGCAGGTTCAGTCTGGTGATGTGTCCGTCTGTCAACTCCTGGATAGAAGCCTTTTCTCCAGAGGTCTGCTGCAGGTGTGGGTCCACAGCCTGGACCTGGTCCCTGTCTTCAGATGGCAGCCACAGGACCTACAGCCACACATAACACAGTGAGCAAACAACACCAGGAAAAATTAACAATAGGAAAAATAAATGCACTGATTGTGTTTGCAGAACGGCACTAGACTGAAACCAAAAATATCCCCATTAAACCAATTTAACGTTATCTTTAAATCAAAGTGCAGATACATTAATCCTGATCAGTTACCTGCGAGGAGTTGATGTGGGCCTGTACCACCTGTAGAGTGGTGTTGATGTATGACAGACTGTATGGGTGTCCAAGCGGTGGCCTGCGCAGGTCGAACAGTACGAGTCTACCACTTCGGGCTGCTACCTCCAGGAACTGGACCAGTGAGGGAATAGACTGGTTCTGGGCCTGGGAGCGGTCTGCCGCAGAGAGGGATGACACGGTGCCAAACGGATCCCTCTGCAAGTGAGAAGCAGAGTGATGGTGAGAGGAAAAAAATCAGGTTGAATTTCACCTGCTCTTAACTTAGAGGGACATTTTCTGTCTTTTTCTTTGGCTTAGTTGTTTATCTGTCAGTCACTGCCAGCAGAACTCAAACAACATTTGTGAATTCTAAATATCTGTAGGAATGTGTTTCTTCAGTAGTTTCTGTACAGATGATGCATTTCTAAGCCAACAACATGCTGCTGTTGCTCTGTGTTGAGCTGCGTGCGTGCTGGTCATACCGATAAGAACCAATCACCAGCGTTCAACTGCTGCAGCTCGGTCCAAGTGAACATGGAGGCGTCGAGGTGTGTCCTGTTTGGGAAAACCTCCGCGATGTTAGTGGTCCTCTTCAGGGTGGAGTCGTGCATCAGGAAGGGAACACCATCAAAACTACAGACAGAAAGAAATATTCAGTGAGTCACAACACGAGGATTCAAGAAGGAAAAGTAGGACTCCAAGATGAAGGGTAAGTGATACAAGGGAAGAGGAAGTGAAGAGGCAGTAAGGATGACCAGATTCACTGGTCAGCACTGATAATATGACTTCATAACAACAATATGTAGATTTATGATACAAACGGAACCCCAGAATCTGCCCTGCAGACTCTCAGTAAGTTGCACTTATTGAGCTTCAATCCTCTTTCACAAATCTGTTGATGTGGCTGAAGGAATAAAAAAAAAAAAAAAAAAAAAAAAAAGAAATCGCTGCACTCCTACCAGAAAGCTCACCTTATGAAAGACATTATATAGTGTAGTTACACAACAGGAGCCCAGTATCATGCACAACATAGAAATACAACTCATTCTTATGAAAGCACCACCAGACTCAACAGCACTGGATTAAGCTAACCCGCTGATGTTGAGCCATGCAGCTGATCCTCCTGTTTTCAGGTTGTAAAATGGCGCTAAACGTTTGGTTGTAGGCTCACGGGAGTGCTCACCGCTAATTGGATTAGCATGGCAGTAATCACCTCAGCAATGAGAGAAGCGTGCTAGCATCTGATCTGTGTAATTCAAGAGACTCGGCTGTAGTTCACTGATCACCTGATCTGATTGATCTGATCATTTTACCATTAAAGAAACGCCCAGAGGTAACAGTCAGTGTCAAAGGATGCACCGATTGCAGTCATGAGTTTTTGTAATCCTGTAATGTGAGGCTGGCTTTAGATGAGCAATCTTTTCGTGCCATCTGCAGTCTGGATTTTAAGTTACATGCCAGGTTCCAAACTTTCACACTTTTGGTGTGAGACACACTTATTCACTGATTCTTCCTATTGTCAGCAAACAAATAACCCACCAAATAAGCCTCTGAGATAAATAAAGCATATGCCAGCATATATGACTGGTGAGAACACATCCTGTCAGAGGTTATAGGTGGATGCTGAGGTAGCAGTAGTACTGACATATTAGAGTGAAAGATGGGAAATTTTCAGCTTAACCCTCCTGTTATGTTGCGGGTCAGATTGACCCAGAACAGAAGAGATGTCACATGTCATCTGCATCATTACAGAAAACGAAAAAAATCAAAATTATAAAAGAAAATTGTAAAATAATCAATGCCAGTGTTTCTGACACTTTTGGATGAGTAAATTTGCCCCGGGTCAAATTAACCCAGGAGCATAATCGGTGTTCCTGGAAACCAACATAACAGGAGGGTTAAGAAAGAAAGACTGCTACGCTTGTTATGGGCATACAATACGACGCAGCTCAAGTGGTGCATCTGAACTAGCTTGAACCAGCAGTTATCCTGAGCACCATCAGACCTGCTGGGACATTTTACTTTAAGTAACTCTGTAACACTGAGACTGGTCCTTGTAACCAGGAAGTCAAGTTTATAATGAATTTTGTAGATTAAATTCAAGATCTATCTGTTTTTACAGCAGTGACATTACTGTGTGCAATTCACATGCTCCATAAATAAAAGAGTGAGATAAAAAAAATCAGTAGGATGACACACCTGATGGTGACATCAGTCTCCAGTCCTTCTCCTCCAGCTTCCACTGCCTTCTCAAAAGACATCACAGTGTTCTCCGGAGCGAGCTACAGAAAAACAAGCAACAATTTCAGAAGGGATTGTTGGAATGGAATTCCATGCTATGCTTTATATTAACTAAAATGCCATATAACCATAAAGTGCCGTATTAAGTCGACACGGCCCTGAAAATAAAGGCATTAGACTACGTGTCCTTGGGGGTAGAAAGCTGTAGACTCTTGCTCACGCTTGCCTGGGAGAAAGTAGATAAGAGGGGACCATCTTCTAGTGGAAAGTTACTGAAACACTTGTTTAGACTAGAGAGGGACCAGCAGATTGATTGTTTGATTGTAACTGATTGTTTATTCCGAGATGAAAAACTCAAAGGGGATATTGCACTGTTTTATGATGCATGATACTACTGATTTATAAGAAATACTGTTTGCAGAGAATCATGGCCTTATTTGTCTGATTAGAAAGAACAAAACATACTGCACAGGAAGCCAAGGTCATAACTTAGGCTTAGTCTGGAAGGGGGCCGAAGCTATAAGAATGTGAGAAACAGTCAGACACTTCGAGATTTTGCCGGACACCCTCCTGTGCAAATCTCCCATCCGGACGTTTATGCCTAAAGGGTTGTATGGTATAAAGAGATTGTTGATTGAGCATTAAACACCAAGTGTTGTTCTTCTTTCAGCCCAAAGATCAAAGAATTGGGGTATTTAACAGGATCCAACCATCGCCCTGATCAGACATATTCTAACAGGATTGCACACAGGATGCTGCAGAAGCAAAATCAGTTTCCAAAACGTCAATCTGGATATCAGCCTGTTTTCTTTTCCTCATTACATCGTGAGCTTTAGAGTATCTGCTGAGCTACTGGGCACAACTTAATATAAGCTGTTTATATTTATTTCTGATCTACAACAAGCAGCACAACTGTTAGAACTGTCACAGCTGACATTAACTTAGATGGAAACCTACTTCCACGACAGAATTGACCTCCTATGATGTTAATAAGCTCAGACGCATGTTGAATAATAAATATCCACTTTCCCTGCTGCCACCTGCATGAACATTACAGCCAACAGGTGGATTTTCCCGTTTCACAGCTAGCCAAACAACGAGGAAACACTGACTGTTTAGGAGACACAGAGTGAAAGTGGACAGTACATCTTTGGTTTCTTAACATGAAACTCTTTGCTGTAGCCAGGGGGAGTACCAAAGTGACCCCCCTTAGACTTGTTAGTTTTAATCTTGTTTTCCACTGAGGTTCACTGGTTTTCTAATATAATGTAAGTCTATGAGCCGCTATGTTACATCTATGCAAGTTTGTGAGAGCAGGGCTTCATGGTGCAAATTAATCTTTATACATGTGGTGTTTAATGTCCACTTTAACTCCAAGTGGAAATTTTTTTAATGACTTTATTTTAGGGCAAAGTCAAAAAACTGTTTGGCAGTTTATTTTTTAAATGCCCCATAAGTAGGATGGCAAAGGGTCCAATTTGTCCCAGTGGATGGAAATGCAAGGTGTGAAACTGCAGCGTGGATCATTGTTTTCTATTTTTACATAACTGCACTGCGATTCTTGATGTGATGATGTCAGTGTTATGATGCGTACATTACCCAAAGGGAGGCTAATCCACAATCACACAAGTTAAAATATTTTGCAAACTTACTTTAGGAATAAACAAAATCAGATCAGATGATAATGGTTTAATTCAGCCTCACCATTGGAGCTCCTCTGTGCCCAATGAGAGTAGGGGCAGGTCCCAGAGTTCCCGCCTCTTTGATGCAGGGCGAGTACATTCCCAGAGGAACCAAGTAGAGCGAGAACAGCACGGACAGAAAGAGTCCCAGGACGGCCACCTGACGGACTAAATGCCACAAAAATAAATAAACGGTCATGAAACAGGAGCGTACTACTGCATACTACTGTCCAAATATTCTGCACATAAAATACACACATTCTGCTGTAATTTGTGCAATTCACATGTAAACAAATCCTAATACTAACAAGCATAAAACTTCACAGTTACAGGAGTGCTATGCAGTAGAAACTGGAACTTAATCAGGATAATATGGAGTAAATCTTTCTTGATAGGATCAACATAGTGCTTAACAACAGCAGCCATATGGGCAACACAGGGAAGTCTGGACAGAGAGCAAATACAAAGACCTGAATTGTAGCCTCTTAAATACAGATAATAATAATAAGACTATTCTATGAGTTTTTATAGTAACTTCATGCAAGACTGTGTATAGTTTAAACTTTACAACAGGCAGAATAGCCTTTTTTAATTGTCTTCCCTGATGAATAAAAGATATCTTACCCCACTCATCACCCCACCCTCTGAATCCACCCCGAACACCATGTTACCCCAGAATTCGTCTGTTCGACACAGAAAGCTGACAAATAAAGCACCAGAGGTCAGCAGGACTAAGATTTTAATGAGGGGTAAGTTGCCTCCAACTAGGCTGAAACAAATCACGTCTTCACTAATAAACGAGGCTCTGAGTTTGTTTCATTTAGAGAAACTCTGCAGGCAGCACCGGTTTATTCTGTGCAGGTCAAATTAAAAGGTGAGACCAGAATAAGGACTATTTAGACGGTTGCAGCAAAAACAATAAATCTGTAACTGTGTGAGGACTGCCTGTATTTAATATATCAATTTATTAGTATCAAGAATATCACTTATTATTGAGTCAGGTTAACAAGGGAAAGAAAATATTAAAAAAAAATCTTTGGTTATACATCACTGTGCACAAATCTTGAGTGACCCCACATTTCTTTATAATTTGCTAGGAAGATGGAAATGAGTGCAGCCATACATGTACACAGCAGAGTTTGCACGATTCTAAGAAGCTTCAATATTTGGTATGGCTGCCTTTATAAAGCCCGAGCCCACTCTGGTAGCTTTCTTCTAGTTTGTTTAAGTAGTTTTCAGAGACTTCAGGAGACTTGGCTCAACTGAAGAACAAATGCATCTCTCTGTGTCAAGTCTCTGATGGGTTTTTTTCCCCATTTCTTCATCTGCTGTTGATAGTTTTTAAGCTTTAAAGACCTACCACCTCTTTTGCCCTCCATTTGTCAAGTGTCCTCAACCATACCGAGCTATGCTACATTTTCAGCTAATGCCTCTTTGCCACACCGTGTTGCCGTGTGCATGTTTTTTGTACATTAAACTAAAAAAAAGGGAACATGTTGTGTTTTTTGTGACCCACCGCTAATAAGAAAGTGCCTAAAAATTCAATTTAAAATGTGATCTTTCTAAGTTGTCAGTTATGTGTTGATACCACACTGGGTCACAGTGTAAGTATTGCATCAAATTAGTAAAATATATAATTAAAATGTTGCACAAAATCCTCACACCAGTGCTGCTACTCCATGTCTTTCATTAGAGCATCAAAAAGCAGAACAAAGGTTTGGCATTTTGCACAGGAACAGGATTAATGCCCCGAGCAAGACAGCGTTGGCAAGCCCTGCTGTGGCCTCTATGTGTATATATATCTATGCACGAGAGCTATGACTACTGCTGAGTCATTTGACCAAGGAAGGAAGGCCAATTTTACACTTCCCTGCTACAGATAAAAGCCAGATTTAAGTGGGACTTTTTGTGGTCATTGTGGCATTAATAGAGAGAGAAATTCTGCCCTTTTGGGAAATGTCAACAGGTGCTCCTTTGTCAGCCTCCCACTAAAGAGTCTCAGCATGACTAAGCACAGACACTCCTACTGCTGCCCCGTCTGTCTCCTCTTTGAACAACCTGCCCAAAACCATCAGAAACCATCAGCTACTGTTACAAACATCATCAAAATAGAGGACAGACATTTTGCTTTTCTTTCACAGGAATCCTTACCAATGTTTAAACCAATCCTAAATTAAATAAAGTCATAGATTTAATCGAGTATAATAAACGCACATAGCTTCAAAGTCTGGATTATTTTCTAATGACCAACAGGAGGCAATGACTATGGGACATCCAGTTTCCTGATAAGTTGTTGGGCTTAATCGCTAGTTGGAAATTATTACGTATGGCACATGGCTCATTTTACAGGTTTTAATAGCTTTAATAGTTCTCCCAGTATCCAGTTTAACTTTGTCCAGATGTTTATCTCAAAACATTAAAGAGGACTAAGCCATATTACACAATCTGCTTCTGCTAGCACAGACCCCTGACACGAGTCTGCATCCTTCTGCCCGCTAAATCACCATAGCAACAAGAGAAAGTACCAACAGAGAGAAGAGAGAGAGAAGAGACACGGAGGTCAAAGCCATTCAGCAGAGAGGAAAGGACATGACACAAGACAGAAAGCAACCTGAAGACAGGTTAAAAGAAACAGATGGCAGCTAAAGGGGCAGAGCTGGCAGGGCACGAGATCAGAATGACCTCGAGACCAATAAAAACAGACTCAGTTTGCAGGAAAATTACTCAAATGAAAACCCTTTTGTGCCTAACGGTGGCTGGAGGGAGATCTACAGGTTGATAAACTTTGACAGAAAAGGAAGGATTTGCTCAGGAGTACAACTTTTGCAGCCAAAAAGCCAATAAAGAAATTCCCTAAGATCCTTCAGCCTATTTTCTCTTTCAGTTACTGTACTGATAGGCTGCATATACCTATTTCTATTCTTCTCTCTTTCCCAACTATCTGATACTCTGGCTTTTAAAAGAGAACAGGTTCTAAACTGAGACAAAAACGTGCTTTTTGTTCCCTTTATTATAATAAAACATAAAAACATAGTTTTTTTTAAAGGGTGTAGTTCTGGTGTAGCATTATCAAATATTTAACTACTTTTCATGTGATTTTGATTCACGAGTTCTTCCATGTAGATCTACATACAAGATATGATTAAAAACCTATAAAATCAAGCATATAAAAGCTGAATCAGATGCTTAAGAAAGGTTCAGTGTTGCAAATGCACAATCACCCACAGTATGAAAGACGTGGACAAAGACATCACCCAGGTTCTGTTTTAAAGCATCGACCTGAGTGTTTGCACTGTCCTCATGTTGGTGTTTAAAAATCAGATATGACGAGGGAATGTTGTGTCTTTCAGTTGTGGGTAACAGACATGCTGTCCATAATACAAATAGAAAAGTTCAGCAAAGACTCAAAAGATTCTCTTCTGAGTGTCTGGAAACCCTTCTTGGAACACTTTGCGAGGACTAAACTGGACCCAGATTTGTAAACTCTCATCAACTCCAGCTTTTGGTGCTCTATCCTGTGGTGTTCTGTGAAGTGCATGTTTGCTTGAATTAATTGTTTTTTCTGGAACACATCTGAGACGGTCTGTTTTTGTTTGTTTTGGGATTTGTGTTGGTTTATATTTTGAAAATGTGAAATAAAATAATAACAAAAAAAAATCAAATATGATAAACTTCAGCAGATCAGACTGAGAAACTGAAGACACTGCAAGCTCCAGGAATGAGTCATTAGTCAGTAACTCAAGTGATGAATGAATAAATTACTAAATTAACTTCATGCTTTATTCAGTTTGACCTGAAACTTTGTAAAGTAACGAACACCCGAAGTCTTTTCACAACCAGAGGAGTCGCCCCCTGCTGGCCATTAAAAGATGGCAGATTTGAGACATTTCCATTTTGGCTTCACCCTAAGACGGTTGAACCCATGTTTTACACCGTCTATGCCCCACCCAACTTTCAGTGTTATTTTTAAAGTGCAAAACATGCCTTACCTTTCTTGTTCATGCGAAAGAAATGTAATGCTATTGGCCAGGAAAGAATCGCCATCAATGACACTGCAGCCACATGTAGGTAAGGTGCTGTGACCTAAATATAAAAAGAAAGCGACAGCAAGTAATAAACATAACTGTACAAATCTCTCTGCTAATATTTATGACTACAATAATAACTGTACAATGTTTAATAAACTGTGGTTAATTATTTGAAAAAAACAAAACCAAACAACGAATCACTCCTTGCTGTGATTGGCTGGTGTGTCTCACCTGCAGAGAGAGGAGGAGAGTCTTCCATTCTTTGCTCCAGAGGTCAGAGAGGATGGCGGTGGCTGTGACGGAGAACGCCAGCGTCACCACAATACCAGACTGACAAAGAGAGGAAGACGAGAAAATACAACGTATGTGAGTGCACACCAACGGAGACCTGAAAAACCAACACTTCATGCTCTTTTACATTTCTGTATTTATACCTTGTGGCTCCAGTGAAGGTACAACCTCTGGCCCTCAGAAAGCAAACACACCGCCAGCACCTAAACAACAGGTGCAGAACAGGCTTAGAGTGTCAGACATTAATATTCTTAATATCCAATATCTATTAATATTAGCGTTTTATAAAGCTGATTAAAGCAACCATCTGTTAAACCTTTAACTTCAAGAACTTTAAAAAAAAATAAAAATAAAAATTTATTTTGTCCTGATTTTTTTCTTATTATTACATTTCTTTCATGTGTCCAATAAAAACAGTCAAATCTCTACGGATTTGATCAAAGCCAATCTTCAAAGCAGAAAGTCAACTGTTAATACAGATTTTTCTTTCACATGTTTTATATAAAAGTCTTACATAAGTTTGTCACTCTAGAGAAGAAGACAAGCTCCTAAATGTCAAACGACCTGCTGATGGAGCCCGAGGCACAGTGCACACTTGTGTCTAATAAAACGCTTTGAAGAACTCCAGTTAAAGTGAAAAAAAACAAACAAGTAATCTGTGATGTTTCAATGCTTTGCTGTTATTGCATAACTGCAGGAGGGCACAGGTTGGTAACAGGAGAGCAAACAAACAGTCAAGTAGGTCCCAATAAGGTGTTGCTGAAAACTTGCTGAACTTTAATAAGAACATTGTTGTAGCTGTAATACAAAGGCTTTCTTGGCAGCTCCAGGGAATTAAAGTGGCAACCACTATTTTCTTTCTTTCTTTTTTTAATTGGTTTTCTATTACATTTCCAGGTTCCAGACGGGTTGAAATCTGAAATCGGTGTTCATACCAATAGCAGAGCGATGTATGTGAAGAGAGCCGCAGCAACAATCAGCAGGACCAGAGACCAGGGGAACCAGAACCCAAGATTCCCAAAGTTAAACCTGAAGATACAAAAGGACAGAAACAAAACTGTAGCAGCAGCTTCATGTCTGTTTAAAGTGTGCTTCATGGTGTGTTTGGTCAGTTTAATCCACACCAACTCTGAACAAAACATCAAACAGTCATCAACTGTGGACATTTATACCTGTGGACAAAAACTGCAACATTTCCTGGAGACAGTTGTCATGAATCTGTAAGTGATGTGTTTTATGCATATTTTGTGTGGAGCACATGTTTAACCAGATAAAGCTGGAACAGAAAAGCTCTTTAAAAGCAGCAACAGTTGTATTTTTTACTTAAACAATGTTTTCTTTGAGTCCTAACCAGCTAGGTTTTGTTACAAAAAAAATAACCAGTTAATGTAGTATTGTGTTGCATTTTTCAATACAAGTTCAAAGTGTGAAAATCAGTGACGATTGAATGAACTCCCAAGATGTGTGTCTTGCTCATGAATCAGTGCATATGAGTGTACTTAGACTTATGAACAAATGTTGTGGGAGATTCAAATGCTTTATGACAGTTACAGCTGCTCAAGTTGTCTTTTTCTGACTCTGAAAAACGTTTCACTGACGATTGATTTTCAACTTTATTTCCTCCAAACAGCTCTACTCTTATGGCTACATCCCAACTCCATCACATAAAACAATGGATGCACTAAAAATGACAACAAACACTTGATGAGCGGTTGTGAAACTGAAGCGTACAATGCAACCCAGAAATGGAGACGTCTTCAAAGTAAAAGTTGCATCTTTTGTGACATTTTTCTTTCAGCAATAAGGGACAACTTTTACTTTGAAGGCAAACATTCTCAGTTACTAGTTTGCATTTTCTCTACTGCTTGAGTGTTTGCAGACATGTCATCTGTGTTTTTAATGCAAACTATGGGCAAAAGTGACAATCTTCTAGCGACCAAAGACATTGCAAAGGTTTTTGGTCCAGAACCTTGTTTGGGACTGATTTCACCCAGCAACAGCCAGCAACCTTCAGCAACCATTTGCCAATCAGTTGGAAAATAGAGAGTAAAGGTTTCCTCTCCAGACATATGTGCCTGAGGCAAAACATTAATGTGTGAGCACTTGTCAGTGTTTGTCAGTGTGCTCAGTACGAACCAGTCAAAGTCATTGTAGTCGTTCTGGGCTTCACTCCAGAAATAGAGGAACACAAAACTCAGGAAAAAGGTGAGGATCAGGAGGCCAAAGCTGCCACACTCCACCTGTAAAACACACACAGAAGTTCAATCAAACATCCCATTTCTACTCCACAAAAGAAAAAAATCAAATATATTTGTATCATACTCCGCTAGCTCCTGGTGAAGATGTTAAACAGTTTAAAGGCGAACTCGTTTTCTCGGGGTAAAAAAGGTTTACATTCATATTTGGAGCACAAACTCCCTGATGCTGAGGACGTATTTTATTACCAGGTGCAAATAGAACCACTAAATATTAAAACCAGCTGACAGAGCGTATGCACATACTGATATTCTTTCATAGAAAAAGCAGTCAGAGTCAGCAGGCCAGACTGAGGAGAACCGGCTGGGTAATCAATACTCTTTGCACAATCAGCAAACTAACCAACAATCTGCTTGTTGCAGACGGTGTGTGTGTGTGTGTGTGTGTGTGTGTGTGTGTGTGTGTGCGCGCGCACCTTGCTGCAGCAGCACTCTCCCGGCTGTGCCCGGGCTCTTTGGTATCGTCTCCATTGGCAGCCGTAGAGGCCAGCCAGGCAGGAGACAAATGGCTGGTGTTCATACCTGATACAGATACAAAAACACTCAGGATGACACTTTCCTAAATACAGCATTCAACATATTAAATACATGTTATGAATGAACTGTAGTCCTACAATTTTATTACAAATAGGCTTTGAGCAACACACTTTACTGTCATTTCTGAGAAGTGTTAAACTGGACATTTATGTTTTTTCTGTCATGTACTATTACAGGGGTGAATCTTCATATAGAACATGGACAAAGCCTATGGGCAGGTAACCTCTGCTATCCAAAGGAACAGGCTTCAGACTGGTCTCTTTGGCCCCCCACCCCAAATCTTGGCCTTCCACCCACCTACTGGTCAAACCTGTGTTTGCCGGAAGGGACAGAAGAGAGTCAGGAAGGACAAGACAGGAGCTAAAAGGGCTCGTCTTTGAAGCATCGAGGCCCAGAAGGTTTGTTTTCAAATGTTTAAAAAAAAAAAGGGATCATGCACAGTAAGGGTCAATGTATAAATGTGCCAGATTTAGCTTTACATCTGCAGCCCCTGACAAGTCGATGGCCCTTACAGCATAAAGAGTAAAAGAAAACTAAAAACACAAGAGCATCGACTCAAAAAAGAAAAACCAGAAAAGAAAAGCACATAAACGTGAGGATGTACACAGTATTTCAAATCGTGACAGCATGTTTAATGATCCTGTGACCACTGTGTTATACTGTGTCCAACTGATATGATGAAAAAGCATTATTTTAATCTAGGATTCATACAAAGGTACTCCAACATGAAAATACTGAGCTGGAAATGAGCAAAGAATAGTGCAGGGTGTGAAATAATCTAATCAAAATAATGTTGAGTGAAAACCCAGATTCACTAACATCTAAAATTAATAAATCTTTGCATGACAATGTGCTGGTTGCTCGAGATTTTACTGAAATCAACGAACTGCCAGCAACAAACATTTCCTACAGTAAACACACAGGAAAATAGCACAGTTTAGATGATGCATTCAGGTTATCTCGGTACATAAATAAGCTGTGTGACTCATCCTGTACAGATGGTCATACTTTAGATCGAACAGTCCTCCATGAAAACAGTGTAAAGCTCATCGTGTACAGACAGGATGTTTGAAAAGTTATTTTCTGATACTTTAAAACAAATTAAGTTCAGCCCCGAGGAACCAATGACAATTAAAATGGTCTAAATTCTAGATTTGAAATCAGGGTGTATTTTGTTTTATTGAATGCCTCTTTGTACCAGTGTGTAAAAATAATTCAGGACACTCCATTCAAGCTACTTTAGGCTAACCCTGTCTGCTGTTTACATTTTCTGGATGCGTTTTATTTTTAACTTTGCAGGCTCTGTTAAACCCTCATAAAAAGTGCAGCTGTAACAAAATCTGCTGCTGAGGTTGCCTTGCCTCTCTTTCTTCATCTCTAAACTGCTCAGCTTTAGCTGTCTCTCTGATGTACTCTAATGTTATCCTGGTCACTCCCAATGAAAATCTTAACATATTCAGCCTCTCCAGGGCTTGCAAAATCGCTAGCCCCGGGACGTCGGGCTGGTGATTTTGCGAGCCCTGCTCTCCACTTCCTGTCTTTTTGTCAGTCCCAAACATCATAGCAAGTCTCACTACCATCTTGTAAACCTTCCCATTCACACTTGCTGATATTCCTGTGTCAAAAATTGCCTCTAACATGTGTCCCCACCATGTCTCCACCCTGCCTGTTCGCCTTACTTGTTTACTGTCAGTTGCTCTGCATGGTTGACCCAAGCTATTTAAACTCATCTTCCTTCACCATCTCTGCTCCTCGCATCTTCACTTTTCCATCTGTCTCCTTCTCATTTAAACATCTTCTGCCCAGCGTCTCTCCTGTGCACACCTCCACCTCTCCAGGCTCTCTTCCACCTGATCTCTGCAAACATCATATTTCAGAGACCTGACCTCATCAGTCAGCCTGTCCTGTCACCACTGTCCTCATACATGTCCTGCATCACCATCACACACTTCTCTGCCCTAACTTTTTCCATGACTTCCTCATGAAGTGCCACAGTTCACCTCTTGGCTTCCATTATATGCTTTCTCTAAATCCACCGGACCTTGGTAAATAATGATTAGAAGCTATATTAACTTACAATGTTTCCTTCAAGATCAAGGAAAGATGACTAAGAAAAAAAAGAGGTTAGAGGCCATTTTTTGGACTATTCAACTACAGTCTGTATGTACCACAGTGAGTGTAATGGTGATGGTGTTTTGTACCTTTGCAGCAGCTGCCGCCGCACCACCTTTAGCTTCCCCAGCTTCAGTCTGGTCACGGGCATACAGTCAGCCCCAGCCCAGCATCACAGGGAGAGACAGAAAAGGAGAGAAGACATGTAGGACAGCGAGAGGGGAAAAGCTGGATTTTTGGCCACCAAACTCTTTACCTAAGGGGGAGAAAAGAAATCTCAATTTAAAATGTATTCACAGGAAGAGTAGACTCAGCAAGACAGCATGTGAGTGTCCTGGTTTCATTACTGTGGCCTGCTTAAAGTAACCCAGAAGATGCAGATCAGCTCACAGAAATACACACTGACCTGTATTTGATCTACAGCTCAAACATGTGATTTATGATAATCAAATGTCCTACATGCTCAGCTAATCTATCACGCCACATCTGGAGCAGAACGACTGAACTACACCCACAGAAGAAGAACAAGTCTCTCTCTCTCCATCTACCCCTAAAGACAGAGTAATGGCAGCAATTTTTCAGGGGGATTGGAGTAGCATCGCTGTAAAGCTGCACCTCGTTCACAGTCACGAGCTGTGAGTAGCAACTGAAAAGAATGAAGTGACAGAGTTTCCTCAGCCTTAACATATAAACACAAGAATGGACTCACTTCACACTGCAAGCTGTTATTTCACATGACATTACTTCAAGTTTCTGGAAGTCGCTTCCTGCATCACTTCTGTGTGGACAGCCCTCCACAGATAGCTGAGGAGTTTGGAGATGAGACATTGCTCCTTCATCTCAAATAGAGCCAGGTGAGGTGGTTCATATGTCTTATAAGGGTGATTCTTGACACCTGCCTTTGGAGGTTTTCTGGGCACCCAAAAAGTTGCAGGAAACCCGATGTAAACCTCGTTCAATAGATTAAATATGGCATTGAAGTGCAGCTGGGATTTCCCAGAAGAAAATGTTTTGTGGTGAAGGACATCTAGAAATTTCACCTGGTGATACTGCAGCCCTAATGTGGACATAATTGATGGATTTATTTAAAAATTAGATTTGTTCCTGGATCTGATAAGACAGCTTCTTCCACAAGAATGAAAACAGTAGCTCAAGAAATTTACAACCAGGTTTGAAATTCCTGATGTGCAATTCATTTCAGCCAAAACTATTCTGCTCTATACCACACAGTAATGTGCAGTAAGCACTGAGCACCCTTCATTTCTTTACATTTTGCTTGCAAAATGGAAATAGGTGAAATAAGATGACAGTACTTTATTAAAACGTGCTAACATAAGCAATATATTTTATACTACATACATCCCCATCTTAAAATGTGCACAGTTCAGTGTGTTGTTTGTCATTTCCATTTTAATTTTTGTGACTGAAGTCTGTTACTAGACGACCAGCAGACTTATCGCACAGCTCCCATGGCAACTGTGACATCAGATATTATTACTGCAGTGAAGAGGATGATGGAAGGTGGGGCAAACAAGAAAGGACCAGATGGAGTGATAAAGGGAAGAGTGAGGAAATGACAGGGTGAAAGTGTGAGAGGGAAACCACGATTAGGCGTCATCAAAGCTGTTATGTACAGAACATAAAAGCACACAGAGTCCTCTGTCCCACACTCAGTGAATTGTGCAGTTCACAGTGAGCACATAGTACATTCAGAGAGACGCGGAATATAAAAACAGGAAATGTAAATATCTGGCGAGGGAGTCAGCACCCACATGCTGTCATTCAAGCAAAACCTGAGATACTGAATGTGTTGTGCTGGAATTGCCCACCCCTGGCCTAGAACAACTAAATGGTTTTGGCCATTATTCATCAACTGTCCGGGGAGCACATGTTTTATGACTCATTCATTTATAAGTGTGGTTGCCTTAACTGGGAGGTTTGTGCCAACACAGGAAATCCATGCAACACGTGTACATGGATCAAACATGTATGTGTGGAACTGCAGAAATTTAGACATCACTTTCAAATGACCCTTTTTGTACCATCTTTTATTATTTTTAGTTTAGTTGTTTTAAAGTGTGGTAAATGGGCTGGTTCTTATATAGCGCTTTCCTACTCTACTTGAGCACTCACAGTGCTTTATATCATTTCACACCCATTCATACAAGCACTTTTTTCTTTGCTTTTTTTACTTAAGTGCTTTCTATCTAACATTGACACACATTCATACTCTGACGGACGTATCGGAGGACAACTTGGGGTTTGTAACTTGCTCAAGAATATTTGACATGCAGACTGAAGCAGCCAGGGATCAGACCTCCAACCTTCTGAGTAACCAATGACTTGTGAGCTTTGTGTCACAGCCAATGGGAGTAATAATAAAAAGTATAAATAAATAAACAACTAATCGTCTACAGGCACCGCAATGGATTCACACCAGCAGCTGTTTATCTGGACCGGCTTACTGCTAACAGTTAAATTGCAGAAGGATTAATTGGTATTTTAGTCCACAGACTGTCTCCCTTCACTCTGCAGACAGCTCTGTTTCTATAGGCTTACATAACTAAACCATTGTTGTCTAAAGTTACTCTCAACCCACAGCCTGTCAGAAAGTTTTAACACCCGATAAAAGTGTTTTTTTCTTCTGTCTGTTGCTGGGTTTAGGACCTAAAGTGCGTCAGATGTGAGGCAGGTTGTGACGTGAAGAGAGCACTACCTGAGCTCCTGAGGTAAAAAGTAGGGTGCACTTGTTAAATTTAGGAGGATAAATTCGCTGCCCAACGAGTGAGGACGCACAAAAGTGGATCACGGGAAAATGTGCTGCTGAGGTTTTTCAATCTTTATGTCAACCTCTCCTTCCTTGGCTCTCTTTCTTTGTCTTGACACAGTCTTCCTTCCACATTCTCCCCCATCACCTATCCATCTGTCAGTTCCTCTTTGTCTCAGTGCAGATTTTGGATTGTGGCCAGTGCCTTAGCTGCAGGACATCCAACTGCACGCATGGACAGCACTTTATTTGGCCACAGGCAAAAAAAACTTCAGCTGAGGTCACCTCACCTGCCCACACACTTTTCTATTTATATTTATGCACACTATATCAACAACGACACTACAGCACCAACTTTTTACTTTCAGGTGTTGTAAAAAACTGTGTTTGTCAGTAAGGCTGTAGTTTGATGTGTAAAGACAGGTAAGTCAGATAAAGTTCTTAGAGCTGTGCGTTTTGTTTCACAACGACGCTCTCGTTTCGTTATTTAGTCCTGCAGCTCTTTACTTTTCTCGCTCCTTAAACATCCCAGATCACTCTGTCACACTATGGTATGTCTGAATTATTTCCTTGTTAACTTATTTTAAATCTTATTTAACATGGAAGATTTAGAAGTTTAGCATAGTTTCCATAACATTTGACTATAACCTTCTATAGTTTCACATTTATCATCCTTGCAGACAACCAACACTGCCTTTTTTGGTCAAAATGAGAGAAAACAGAAGGAGGGTGTTTCTGTCTGCCATTTTCATTTTAAATGTCAGCCTAATGCACCTGGTCACGGTCACGTCGAACCCTGAAACAGCTGTAATCACTGAACTGCTGCAGCGCCACAGGAACAACACAACGCAGGTAAAGAGTCTGTGTTTGACACAGCTTCAGACATGCAGCACTGCTCTGATCCCAGTGACAGCAGGAAAGGTGGGAACCTCACCATATGTGCTGCTGTCTGAAGGGGACTGAGCGTCTCTAAACAACAGTTTTTAACTAAGACGCTCCGACACAAGTTACACACCTAAAACCCGTCAGCACAGTTCTGTACAGCAAAGAAATGTGGTTTCTATTTTGTTGATATGGTTGATGTTGTGATGCCTTTCGAATGCCTTGTCAGGCTTCATTTTAGATCTAATGTTCAGGCATTAAAGCGTGAACAAAGGGGTTAATACTCTACCCTACACACACTTAATACATATTAAGTGATGATGTATTAATCCTGCTTCAGGTTGGATGAGGCTCTTGTTTTTTTATCTTGTCATGAGCTCCTACCAAAACGAGTTAGTGGCCATTCTCAGTCGCAGATCTGTAAGTTTTTAAAACACGAGGTGTACACTACAGCCAGAAGGCTCACTGGATCCCAGATATCAAATATTCGTAAGCCTAAGAATTCAATCCCTCTCAGGCTGATTGAAATTTCAGTGTGGGTATTAATCTTTATGGATGCCTGGACGTTAAATTTTACTGTAACACCTGTTAGAACAGCTACACTACATTTTATTGGAGCTGAAAAAGCCTGGACCATTTTTACCTCTCAGCGGTGCCTCATGTTTGCTTGGCTTTAGAAAATGAAACCGCATTCAGACCCGGAAATAAATAAAGCTGGGCATACACTGTGAGAGTTTGGGCCCATTTTGAGACGATTTTCCAGTCATGTGACCATTTTGGGGATCGGCCCGAGTTTCGCCTTAATCGTGTGTTGTGCATCGTGTAGTATACATGGGGTAATGAGAAGCGATTAACACCTCACGACCAGCTCCCAATCAGCAATCGTATGGTGACAAGAAAATCAAACCTGTTTGAAATCCTGGTCGCCCCTCGTGAGGGTATCACACTGTGGAAGCAGTGCCACGGGCCGATTTAACGCAACCTTTCACACTGCGCATACGCAAACACAGAAATGGAAGTGAAAAAGACGGAGCAGCACGCCATTTCAGCGTGTGTGCAGTTGTGTATAAATGCACAATGTGAGCACTCAAGTCACATCAGAGCATCGGGCCGTATAGTGTGAGAACATGCATCGTGACCTACAAACTTCTAACCCCTGCCATTCAGTCGTACAGTTTGAGCTGGAGCTGAATAACGCGACTGAACCCGCCCCCCCCAAAAAATGCATAGTGTGTGCCCAGGTTAATGATGTTAATGATGGAGAAATGCTTTAACGTTAAGGATGAAGATGGCTTAGGATCTGATGTGGATGTTATAATAATACAGTTTAAGCAGCAGGTGTTTAACAGCAGGCCTTAGACCAAATCAGCAGCAATGAACTGCAGAAAACCAGTGAATGGAGAAGAAATTCTGGTGTGCATTTTTCACTATAGCCTAAATTTTTACACCTAATGGTTTTCCAATTAGCTGGAAAACCTAGAACACATCATCTTAGCATATCTAACCATGATTTCCTCGTGATATTTTAAACGCATAATAAAAAGCATTTTTAAAGTGACCATAACGTATACAAATCACATTCAATCGACACACATTTTGTTACTACAGAGAACCTTTGCAAAGCACCACCAGTAGAAACTATACGTCATCATCAACATTGCACATCATTAAATAAGGACTTATTAATTATATATAAACCTTGCAGTTACAGCAGATCCTACTGACCCAGAAAAACATCAGGAAGCATTCTTATGATTTACACGAGTGTTCCAGTTTTCAAAACATAAAAATAAAATAAAAAACTTTGCTCCAGTTTCCCAAAAGGACAAATCATTGAAAGAGTTTAGCAAACAAGGTCGGCCTTCTCCTCTGCTGAGACAAAAGGCCTGATATTTAGGGCAAACACAAAGGACAAAGTTATCACTCAAGGACCTTCTTACTTGTACTTAGACTTCTAACAATTGCTCTCATGTTGTACACAAGAGTCTAAATTTATCTAAAGTGTGATCAATAAGAAATTTACTCTGTGGATAATATGCTGCTAAAATAATTTGACATGCGTATTTAAATGTTTTGCAGCTGTGTGTAGATTTACTATGACACCAGGACATTTATGAGAGTCACAGCTTTGTTTTCCATTAGAGATCTCTTTACTTACAGCTTCATTAGTATTGGCATTATGCTGACACACAGTCATTGTGTCGTACTGATTGTTTTGTTGTTTCCAGCTGCTGAGTGCAGAGTATTTACCTCTGAGGTGTTCCAAAAAAACTGATACTGACCATAGAAAAATAATCAGTGATTGTAGGAGTTTACCCCATAAAATGATGATAACATGAATATCTATGAATATCAAGCTTGCCACATGTTTCTGACCATTTTTGCCACATGCAAATGTAGGCATCATAACTTGCAAACAGTCATTAAGTGCCAACTTTTTTCCACATATCAATTGTGTCAAATGTGCTCCAGTGCTAATACATGTGGGTCTGTATAATTTTATCAGCAATCCTGCAAACCTTAGTCCTGGCAGGTTTGCGTCCTTGTGTCTCTTTTTAGTTTCTTCAAAATTTAAAGATACATTTTAATGTTAAAGCAACTCTCCTGCTCAGACGGTTCCCTGAGCATCTCTATAACAGCTATGTGAGAAAAATTTGGGTACCCAAGAATAATTTAGCATTTAAGTAGCATCTTTGACACCAAAGCAGGTTTGCTAGAGTGGAGTGCATATATCGGTTAATCTCAAGATCATGTGGGGAACTGAGGTTGCTGGAAAAAGAAGAGGTTAGTAATCTGTTGTATTTCACTTTGCTGCTTGCCGTCAATACATCTGACCAGATTTTTGGCTGCTCCCAAAAATTACACTATTACCTCTGGTAACACTGGAAATATGTAGCCTATTCACAGGAGGCATGCTCTAACAGATGAGGATGAATGCAGTGAAACCAGTGAGACAGATTTACTGCTTAGCCATGATGTTTGGATTTCCTTTCCAGTGCCAAACGTAATTTAATGCAGCGACTTGAGCCATGTGTCTTTGACTGGAGGTGCCACAGGTGGGGCAAATGGTTAATGAGGACAAATCATAACCTGCCTGGGGCACCAAAACACTGAGGAATATATTGTGTGAGCTGAATCAAAAATGAAACGATTATAAACTAACCTGATATATTATTTAAAAAGCATGCATTGCATTACTGAGAACAAAGAGTTATTAGATAAAAACACAACATGGATCTTCTGTTTAATCTGAAGTGTCCTCTAAACCAGTTAATGCTTGTTGCTCCTGTAAACAAACAACTGTGATTTCAGGGCGTTAATATGCATCAGGCTAAACTTCAGTGGTCCCTTTAGGGAATATTAGAAGTGGAAATGTAAAGCAGGTCAGCTGAGATTATCAGAAAACCACAGAACCACTTTTATTAATAAAACAGCTGCTTTACTGAAGTCAATATTGTTGGGATTTTTCCTGCATAGAAAATATTTTGACGTGAAAATCACCAATGTGGTTCATTTTCTGTAAACCCAGTTTTGTTTACTATATAGCCAGAAATACCAGGAAGATATAAACACCTCTGTTAAGTGTGATTGCCCGGGATCATTGTGTTAACTAAATGCAAACCAACCAATCGTGCTTTGGAGTGCATGAACCTCCTGTAGGTTGATTTGAAGTTTAGTTTTCAGGAAGAGGCGATTGCATACAAAGTCTATGCAACGAGGTGGCTGTCACGCTCTGTGACTTTGTTGTTTTGATGCCTTACGTTATATCATTCAGAGCTTTTGTGTATTTTGGTATTATTGTTGAGAATCATATGTTCTAATGAGTTTTATGTATTTTTATGTTTTTAGAGACTTTGGTTTTATTTACTGTTTACTGAAGAGTGTTAGATTGATTTGGATTTCTTTTCATTTACATTAAATGAATGTAAATGGGCGATCGTGGCTCAAGAGTTGAGAGTTCGTCTTGTAATCGGAAGGTTGCCGGTTCGAGCCCCGGCTCCCACAGTCTCGGTCGTTGTGTCCTCGGGCAAGACACTTCACCCGTTGCCTACTGGTGGTGGTCAGAGGGCCCGGTGGCACCAGTGTCCGGCAGCCTCGCCTCTGTCAGTGCGCCCCAGGGTGGCTGTGGCTACAATGCAGCTGCCATCACCAGTGTGTGAATGGGTGGATGACTGGATATGTAAAGCGCTTTGGGGTCCTTAGGGACCAAGTAAAGCTATACAAATACAGGCCATTTACCATTTTACATTATTATTTCTGTATTCTGATGTTTTATTTTTCTAGAATTCTAGTTTTTGGTTAGTGTTTATGGATTTTATTTATATTTGATTCTCTGAATTTTCTTTGTATTTGGTTGAGTATCCTTAACAAAACAGGGCACCACAGGGAGAAACACACAGCATGAGGGAGATCATGACACTGACACAGAAACACAGGGCTTAAATACACTGGGAAATAACAAGGGGAATGAGACACAGAAGGAGAGCACAGCTGGGGGAAATCAGAACTGACGAGACAAGGAAGCAAAGTAGGATACACTCACATGAGACACAGACCTTCAAAGTAAAACAGGAAGTAGCACAGACGCAGACTTGACTAAGGGAGACAGAGCAACTAAGAAACAGAACAACAACAAAGAGACACAGAGGGCAGCTACTAAATACTCAGAAAACTAAACAGAATACAAGAAAGCCAAACCAAGACGCTAGACTATAGAATAAACTGGGGCAACAAAGAACTAAGAGCATAATACAAAAACTCAGACACAAGAAACTCAAAACACTGGGTCACCGGCCCAGGACCGTGACAATTTCCTGCACCCCTGTTACTTTAGTTCCTGTTTTATTTGGTCTCTTGTGCTTTTCTATTAATTTTAGTTCCCAGAAGTTAATGTATTATTAGTTTGAGCTGTGTTCTCCTGTGTGCGACCTTTTGATTACCTTGTGTTTGTGTATTTACAGCCATGTTCTTCCCTTTAGTCTTTGTCAAAGTTTGTTTGTCTTCTTGTGTGCTCTCTGCCTGAAATGTATTTAGCTGCCTTCTTCTATGAACTTTTGTATTCTTGCAAGTAAAGGCTGTGTATTTACTTTTGGAACCTGCGTTTCCGGGCAGCACGGTGGCACGGTGGTTAGCACTGTTGCCGCACAGCAAGAAGGTCCTGAGTTCAATTCCAACATCAGGCCGGGGTCTTTCTGTGTGGAGTTTGCATGTTCTCCCCGTGTTTGCGTGGGTTCCCTCCGGGTACTCCGGCTTCCTCCCACCGTCCAAAGACATGCAGCTTGTGGGGATAGGTTAATTGGATAATCCAAATTGTCACTAGGTGTGAATGTGCGAATGAATGTGAGCGTGAATGGTTGTCTGTCCCTGTGTGTTGGCCCTGCGACAGACTGGCGACCTGTCCAGGGTGTACCCCGCCTCTCGCCCTATGACAGCTGGGATAGGCTCCCGCGACCCTGAAAAGGACAAGCGGAAGCGAATGGATGGATGGATGACCTGCGTTTCCATTCCGGTCATGCAAACTCAGATACCGAAGTGACAACACGAAATGTGTTTTTGCACGAGTTGAAGTTTTGTCAGACTATATTTGGATTTTTTATTTGTTACTTTAGTTACAAAAGCTGGGATTTTTGTGATGCTGCTGACCATCGGAAATGGAAGACAAGCTTAGTGATTCTCTTCAAAGGCAGTGGGAAAAATTGCAAAACGTCATAATAGCTTCTGAAAATGTTATTGTAACATTTCTGTTTGTCGTCCTCGTCTTGTTTGCAGATAGGGGCACATATTTGTGGGTTTTCAGTGCAGCTGTATTCGTGTGAGTAATGTAACATGAAACTAATTATTAGCCAGGTCAAACTCCTGTTTTCTCAGACAGGTTTCATTAGACAAACCTCGCTTTCTCCTGGCTAATGTCAGATTACCCACAAACACTGACAAATATCTTGGTACCATATGTAGCATCTGGCTGTCCAAACAGCTGTGCTGGGGGCTAGTCATTTGTTAACGTAGTGATTTGTAGACTTCATTTCTACGCTAACAACTTTACTCACTGAGCTAAAGCATTCACATGCAGGCATAAGGAAATACAATTTAAGTTTCTGACATATAAATCAGTTGACAGCTGCTAGAGACACCCAAGAGACTAAATGTTTAAACTACTGCCATTAGTTCAAATATTGGCAATAAAAGAATATTTAATAGATTTTAAAAAAAGTGTTTCACAAAAGACAAACAAGGAAATCGTGTCTTCTTTTTGTTGTTCCTGTTTAATGACACAGGCTAAGAGAAAACAAATGCGTTACAGCAGTCCCAATGCACAGCTCTTTTTGCTGGAGACACCCAGCAGTAGAGCTGACTGCAAGTGGTCCAAGACTGGGGGTAAAGTCGAAGAGAGGCCTGCTGGGGATGAAAAATGCAATCACAGAGCTGAAGGCTGCCTGTACAGAGTGACTTCATCTGTAAAACATGATGCAGCAAAACACACAAGACTGGAGGAGGAGGAGGAAAAGGTGGAGGTGGAGGAAAAACATTGCGACTAAATGTGCAGACAGTGTGGAGGCGAATGTCAACATGTTCCTGATAGAGACATCTGCACATCTTGTTCTTTCTAGATTTTCATTTCCTTCCTTCCTGATTTCTCTCACGCAGCCTGTGACTGACACTTCAAATATGTGAAAGAAAAAGGCTGTTTTATGTCTCTGTACAGCAGTTGGTGCTTTAGTAGGGCTGTGCCCTTCCATGATATCTTCTGCGATAACACTGACTTAATAAAATATTGTTGCTATAGCAATGGCATGTATTCATGTTCCAAAGTGCGCACAACAAGACAAGCCCAAGTATGTCTGACAGCAAGGGCCGCATGAGCCTCTAATGACAATTCAGCACCTACAAATTGATTAAAAAATAAAAAAAATGTAAGAAAACAGTTTCTGCTGTTTCACCACTTGGGGATGAAAAAGCACAACACAGACTAAAGCCAGACGACGATGGAGGAGATACAAGCAGCTGGCGATGTGTGACCCGAAGGGTAACACATAAGTCCACTGAGCTTTGCTAAGTGCACTTCATATAACAGGAGGACCAAACTGTGCAAATTACCAATGTGGTCACGTGGTGGAAAAGCAGGGCTCTAAGCAGCTGATTAAAAAGCTCAACCCAAGACACAACATCCCAGATTTTATTATGTGACAGTGTTGTGCAACTCCTGAAGTGTTACAAAGTGAACATAGTTTTGTTATTGTTGAACTGAAGCGTTTAAAGGAGTTCTTTTATACAGAAATGTTGCTGGGAAAACACCAACTAGGCTGCTTTTGTGCTTACATTTGACTTATGCTGTGTTACTGGATATAATGCTGTGTCAATACTACTGCACTACAGCGCTGCTGCTGGCACCTCGATTCACACCTCAAATTAGGAAGTGTGTCATCAGTGACAGTAGCTCATCGGAAAAGGAGGAAAATGCTTTTCGTACACTTACACATGCTACTGCCCGCGAGCATCCATAAAACATCATTAAATTTTTTTTATATACCATCAGAAATATCATTATCATAAACTCTTTTGAAATACCATGACATGGTTTTGAGGCTCACCCCTATAACTCAGGTGATTTTTTTAATGTAATATTTATTTTATGTAAAGTTAAAAATTTTACAATGTTATATTAGGGAAATTTAAGGAAAAGAATTCAAGGGGCTAAAAATGGAGAAAAAAAAACATTTTTTTTCCTCTCATATATTCGTCATGTTTTCTCAACTCTGTAAATTTCCTTGTAAATTTGCAAGTTGGCTTGTAAATGTCAGGTTTTTTTGTGTAATTTTCCATTTTCATAAATGTGTTTTTCTTGTTAATCTGCCAGATTTCATATAAATGTTTCCATTTCTTTTGTATACTTTTGCCAGTTTTGTTTTTAACTAGTACATAGCAAATTCAAACAAAAACATACTAAACATACTAAAATAAGCACCAAAAAACCAAAATGTCAACAGTAAAGCTGCACAAATACAGTATATCAATCTTTAAAGCCTCTGTGTGTGCCACACAGAAAAAGAAGACACTGTAGCTCAGCAGATGAGTGAGCAGGAGAGACTGTACAGCTAAGACAAAGCAGCCCTCTGTATCCAGCACAATCAGCTGTTCACTCATTGTCCAAACACCATCACAGCACAGCTCAACAGCAACAGCTACAACCATCAGGCTTCTGCTGTCAAAGCTTAACAGTCAAAAATTTGTGGTTAAAATTGCAGAAATTATTCTAGAGCAAATATTTTGAATAACATTAATGTCATCATTAAGCTTTCTTTTTTGGATGTTAGTACCTGCATGCTTGCCAGAGTGTGGTTAAACACACACTCTGGGTTGAGTGCCTGCAGATTATCATCTTCTACATCAAAATACTGCAGGATAGAGCAGGGCGATATGACCAAAAATATTTATCACGATATACATTTGAAAATTTGCGATAACAATATAACTGATGATATAATTGACACTAGACAAAACACTTTACAACTCCACAACTTTATTAGTGCAAAAAAAACCCAAAACATCAATGTATTTCCACTTAACAAGCAGCTGTTTTTTATGTGCATTAAAGTTATATAAACATTTAACAGTGAAAATGCAAATTCCTCGCTGACAGTTTAACCAAAAGGCATTTCCAGCGGAAACTGGCCGACGTATCCTCAGCATAACCATGTATAATATCCACAAAACTTAAAGAGAGGTTATACACACACAATACGGTAATATTATGGTGAAGCACAGTACGTATCACTCCGCGAGGCTCCTGCCTACGATAGCCGTAATGCTCCGACAATTCATTGAGCGGTGCGGCTTCGTAGCTTTGCAAAGTCGTACTGAAACATTTGACAGATTTGTACCACATAAAATCGTTTTGAGGTCAGTAAACACAACCAGAATTCATACATAAGGCACACGGGATTATAAGGGGCTCTGTCGATTTTCAGAAAAATCAAAGGATTGATTTTAAGTGTGCCGTATTTTCCAAAAAAACACGGTAATAACGACGGCCCGCTAGCATGCGCTACCAAAAATAGTGCTTTGTTGTGTATCTGACGGACCACACCACTGAAGCTGCAGCATTTTTACAAACCAGTTCTGGTTCATCCGTTTCATTCAACGATCCGCTTTCTCCCTTCTCATTCACCATCGCCGCCATGCTTTTGCCGCCATGTGCGTATGAAAACAAAGGCACTGCGCATGCGTGTTTTACCCATATTCTATCACGATATTTAATTTTCTTATCGTTGCCCAACATTATAGCGGTATTACTGTGAACGGTATGATATGGCCCAGCCCTACTACAGCACCCTCCATCTTCCACCTCACATTTACATCTTCCTGTTATAGAAAGATCCAATCCACTCACCGATCTGTACAGGAAGCCCAGTTTGTTTAATGCGTGTATGAAAGCGCATGTAGAGCACTCATTGGTGCATCTGTCAAAGACAGAAATTCAACAATTCCTGATGAATGTTTGGATGGGCAACGGTAAATGTGTGTTGAACTTTGATAAAACACGAATATAAGATGGAAAAAAAGTAGATTTATTTTAAAAAGGTTAAGAGCTGTGCTGGTCCACAGCTCCAGCAGTGTTAGTGTCATATTAAAAAACACAGACCATCGTATCTGTTACACATTTTGCTGAGAGAATGATCACCACGTCCACTGAACACCTTCAGTGAGAAAAAGATATCACAATGTTTTAATTGTTTTTACTGCTATGCTGTGGGAATATTCATCAGCTGTAATAAAACCCATCTGATTAAAGTGTACTGAAAATTACAGTAATAACACTGCAGCAAGCACCACATTACCTCATAAAACACAATGCACAGGGGGAACTTCTAATTCCAACTGTATAACTGGAAAACTGCTTAAAATTTCAGTATTAAAGCTTGGTATGCTGCTTAAAAGAAAAATCTGCGATAAAACAGCACAAACCCGTACAGAAATATGAAGCTGAAAGGTCAGAGTGGGATGAGCATTGATGGAGGCCAATTTTACTCCCCAGACACTCCGAGTATGAGATGGCTTCAGGCAGGATCCTCACATCAACCTGCAGACGCCTGAGAGAGAAACAGAGGCTAATACTTCTCTCTTCAGTAGTGTTAAGAGGACGCGACCCTTTGCTTCTTATATTTTCACAAAGCAATAAGAGATGATAGAACAAATCTTTATATAATACACAAACAACCACAGAGTGCACACACCTGAGGCCTGACCACGGAGTACGATAAGGTGCTTATTGAAGCAAGTACAGGTTTAACCCTGGCTTTTCAGGTTTAAGATCCTAGTTCAACACAGCAACTTATGCTGCAGACCTAACCCACTCTGCCACAGATAACGCTCTGGGTAAGAGACCAGAAGGTACGAAACCACCTCCTACAGACCGATCAATCCGCTGGAAAATAGCACCAATATTCCCAGAAGAAGCTGGATGCGGGTCTGAAGTCTTTCAACATCAGTTTTTCAATATCATCTAAAGTCTTCAATGAGAAAAGCATCAACAAGAAACTGATTATTAGAAACCACTTTATTTAACATTTATATGCCCGCTCTCAGACCATTAACACCACTGGTGCAGCAGCTGAAACAATAAAGCTGCCCTACACGCATCTAAACATCATTTTAATGTAATCTCTCAGTTTTGTTTGTGTGTTAATGACAGAGCCGTAACGCTGATGAGTATCAATTTACACAATCAGCAGTTCTGCTGCATTTCCTTACCGGCTTCAAATTGGCTAGACTTTATTAATATGGTAAGTCCTTTCCAGTCATACTGGCCAAAGCCCTGAAAGCACACACATTCATGCAGCTCTGATAATAAACATTTCCTCTCTCACACTGTTGCTTATTCTGCAGCAGCTGTGTTGCTTTCATCTGTATTGTGAGTTTAACCTCTTCATATGTGTCTAATATTCCAGTTTACCTTTATGAATCAGCCGCATCGCTTCCTGTGTACTCACTGATGTTTGTAATTGGTCAGATGCTGCCAACGCCGCCGCTTTGATGTGAACACGCTCGCAGCTAGATTGATAAACCCTGAGTTGATACCTACCTTCGTGTGACTGTTTAGCCTGACTGCTGATGTCAGAGTGAGATATCTGAAACACATCCTGGGTATGCTGAAGGTGCTTTGTAGTGCAGGCTGCTGGTACAGGACGAAACAAATCTTCAATAATCCTGTGACATTTCAAAATGTCCTCATGACACATCTGCAGTCACAGTTAAAAGATTTGCAGTCATAAGTGAAAATCTTTAACCAGAGAGTGTTCTAATAGCAAATCATCGATGCATAAATCATGTCCTAAAAAAAAGATTTTTACAACTTATTTTGACCAGTCAGCTTCTTTTCTACCTGTTAGGCTTTAATTTCAACTTTAAATATTAGTCCTCAAAGAAAAAATGGAACCTGCCACTGCACTGAGTTGTATTGAACTATGGGATAGCAATGAGAGAGCCTGACAGCCATCAATCACGACATGTGCCACTAAATCAACCATCAAACTGAAGAAAAGCAGCTGAAGATCAACACTGACGGTAACCACTAACATGTGACAGCACTGTTCAGACTCGCCTGCAGTCTCTGCTGGACATGTGTGAATAAATTGACTAAAACACACTAAAGAAATGCATTTTTGTGACTGTAACTCGTGAAATACAAAGTGTGCTGCATAATCTGTACAACTTAAAGTCAAATGAAGGTCTACTCTTGCCCACATTGTTCCCAGTTTTACTCTAATTAATAAAACTAGAACTTACCCAACAAGAAACACCCAGTCCATGGTGGGAAATTAAAACCCATTAAAACATAGCTTAGATGTACACAGTCATAGATACCTTAAATTATAAATATTATGACTGGTCTTCTTCGCTCTTTCAATGTAAGGATTATGCAGACAGAAGAACCACGCAGCCTATTTAGTGCGGTGCTCAATCACCGCGACATCGTTCAGCTGGCCAGAACATAAAGTCGCTGTTACACGGACGCGGCTCGTGACATAAAAACCGTTATTCACTGTGTGTGACCAGTACTGACATGACATGACAGACATGACAGAACGCAGTAAAATCCCAATGACGGTGTAAAAAAAACAAACCCAAATAAATTAAGGTTTTCCTACCTGAAGGACGTCAGTTTTCCCGCCGCTGTCCGTTTTCTCCGTCTCGTTTTGAGCCTTTAGTTTTTAAAATGGGTTCTGAGGCACCAGCCGAATGCTGCAGTGGTCTCGTGCAGCAGCGCAGCCTCACACACATGCACGCAGTCGGCTCCGCGTGTGCCGCTGATGATGATGATGCCGCGCGAGCTCCGGACAGGGAAACAACAGAAGTGCGGGCACTGGGCGTCCGCGAGGGGCTCCGTTCAACCTGTTGCTTACGTCACGACAGCGCTCTCCATGGATACGTTCACATTGTTCCAGTAAACGCCACACAGGTGCTGAGCTTTTTGCTCACTTTGGAGCTAATCGCCTGAGTGAAAATCAATCGCAACCATTTAAATACCTGATAAATGCATTTTTAAGGCTCGTTCAAGTATAAATATCGGCCTGTTTGGACATAGAGCTTTTGTCTTTATACAGCCGCTTTATTGTATTATATCAGGGTTTTACTTAATTGTTTATTCTAATTTATTTAGATGTTCACTTATTGGGCTGCTTTATTTACCTGTTTATTAAATTCAATTGAGCACGTGAGTTTTGTGTAATATTTACATTGTTGAGCTTTTATTTTGTGATATTGCATTTCATTTAACTACTCTGCAATAAAATATGATCTTATGGGTTGATGTTACTGTTTTGGTTGCTGTAAGATGGATTTCCCAACTTTTTCCTCAGAATTCTGGGATTAAAGACAAAACTCTGAAAAAAAGATGTCCCCACTTTTTTTTCTTTTTCCATTGGCCCTAATCTTCTTCCGTAACAATCGTCATTCCAATCTAATAAGAAAAAAAGGACCTTAAAAAGTTTGCTGATTTTGCCCCAAACTGTGATTTTAAATGCTTCTTAAAACCCAGTGGAAGTTACAGTTCTCCACTACATTTAAATTCAGGATTCCCTGAGTACCATGCTCCTCTGCTAAAAAGTCTGGTAGTATATTCTAAAATAAGTGGACAAAATGTTCTTGTCTCTATTACTGTTAAGTCAGAGGCTGCATTAGAGTGTCAAAAGGTTGAAAATGAACTCAAATACTACAAAATGAATATACATTCCGTATGAAAACATCTTTAGACTAACACTGTGATGGATATGTTTCTTAAACCGATGTACATGTAGGTCCATAAATATTTGGACAGAGACAACTCTTTCTTTCTTATTATGGTTCTGTACATTACTACAATAAATTTTAAATGAAACAAATCAGATGCATTTGAAGTGCAGACTTTCAGTTTTAATTCAGTTGGTTTAACAAAAAGATTGCATAAAAATGTGATGAACTAAAAAAATTTAACACTATTCCTTCATTTCAGGGGCTCAAAGTAATTGGACAAATTACATAACTGAAAATAAAATGTTCATTTCTAATACTTGGTTGAAAACCCTTTGCTGGCAATGACAGCCTGAAGTCTTGAACTCATGAACATCACCACATGCTGGGTTTCCTCCTTTTTGATGCTCTGCAGGCCTTTACTGCAGCGGCTTTCAGTTGCTGTTTGTTTGTGGGCCTTTCTGTTTGAAGTTGGGTTAAGATCAGGGACTGATTTGACCATTCAAGTATATCTCACTTCTTTGCTTTAATAAACTCTTTGGCTGTATGGTTTGGGTCATTGTCCATCTGTATTATGAAACTCCGCCCAATCAATTTGACTGGATTTAGCCAGATTTGAGCAGACAGTAAGTCTCTGAGTTCATCCGGCTGTTTCTGTCCTGTGTCACATCATCAATAAATACTAGTGTCCCAGTGCCACTGGCAGCCATGCACGCCCAAACCATCACACTGCCTGTTGTATGCTTTGCATCATAAGCTGTTCCACACCTTCTCCATGCACTTTTCTTGCCATCATTCTAGTAGAGGTTGATCTTGGTTTCATCTGTCCAAAATATGTTTTTCCAGAACTGTGCTGGCTTTTTTTTAGATGTTTTTTAGCCTTTCTATTCTTGAGGCTTATCAGTGGTTTGCACCTTGCAGTGAAATCTCTGTATTTACTTTCATGCAGTCTCTTTCTTCACCTCCTGAAGAGTGCTGTTCACTTGGTTGACTGTTGTGAAAGGGATTCTCATCACCATGAAAATGATTCTGCGTCCTGGAGCACTTCCGTTGTGTTTTGGAGTTTGCGCGTGCTTCGGAGCTTGTACGTGCTTTGGAATTTGTACGTCGTGCTTTGCAGTTTGTATGCGCTTCAGAGTTTGTAAGTGTTTTTGAGTTTGTAAGTGTTTTTGAGTTTGTAAGTGTTTTTGAGTTTGTAAGTGTTTTTGAGTTTTGTACGTGTTTTGCAGTTGGTACGTGCTTTGTCTCTAGAGGCCACCATAAATTCGAATGTGGATACCCTCAAAAGAAAGCTGAGAGTCTACACATTATGTCCATGTCCAATATATAACTATAATTGGAATTTGTTTACGTAAACATAAACGTAAAAGAACAAAACTTTTGTCAGTGTCCAAATACATATGGGCCTAACTGTAAGCTCATGCTGATTTGCACGTCTGTTGCTTGTAGAAATATTTCCTCACACTGCAGTGCATCACAATTTGAAGGAATGAAGTAGGTCAAACGCTGAAGCTACTATGTAAAAGTATAAAAATGTCTATTTGCTGTTTTTTTGTGCCTGCCTCAACCACTTCAGTTCTCTTGTGTAATGGTAAACACCTTAGACACAGTTTAATGACAGTTGTGTGTAGCAACAAGACTTGAATGTCTGTGGTGATTTTGTGTGTCTCTGTTTTACATTAGAGGAGATGCTGTGGTGGTAAAGAAGACGTTTGGCAGAAGACATTGCCAAACACAAGGAAATGTCAGACTACAGTTGTTATTACATAACCACAGCCTGGCCTGATCCGAATTCCAGTTTCCAAAGTTTAATTTGAGGGAGGAAAACATTCAAACAGAGCACAGATTTTCCAGTTGAGAGCTAGTTTATTCCATTAAAGAAGAAACCTGAGTATTGAGTCTTTTCATCCTTAATGATCTTTAGAAGCCTGCACATAAAACAGAATATCTTTGGGAAAAGGGAAGTTGGACCCCTTGAGACAATTTTCAGTTTAATGCAGGATATTGTTTGAAACATATTTTGGGTTTTTTTAATAACACAGACTGCCAGGTCTGAACAGTGAAGTTGGTGCAGAATATCTTAAAACTGCATTGTTTGTGAAGGTTCTCAGTCATCCAGGTCATTGTAGTCTAAGGAGCTTGGAAAGAAAAGCGTCTGGAAATCTTTAAGTTTCTTGAAGATGTTTCACCTCTCATCCGTGAAGCTTCTTCAGTTCTAAGGTCAATTGGTGGAGAGTCCCAGATTTTTCAGTCCTATTAGAGTGTCCACAGGAGGGTCATGGACTATGGCGTTATTTTTGTGCCACTATTCTGAGCGCATGTAAAAAATAAAAAAATAAAAATAAAGTTTTGAGCGAAGAAAAGCTAAATTTGAGTGAACAAAATTAATTGCTGCATGCAAAAACTGTATTTCAGTGTTTGCTATTATCCACACACACACACACACACACACACACACACACACACACACACACACACACACACACACACAATAGCAGCCCCTCTCGCTCAGTTTTTGCATTTGCGTTCGCTCGCAATGTGTTGCTTGCGCTCTCAACATTTCTTCCCGTGCACGTTCAACTCTTTCTCTACACCGTTATATTTGTGCCACAAAACCAGCCAATCACAGACTTGGATGCAAAAAAATCTGATTGGCTGTTTTGGTCTCCAGTCAGCTCGAAATGACGAAATGCAATATCCCAGAATCCATTTTGTCCTAAACTCAAACAAGGTAGTGGCGGAGGAACACAGAGTGGCGGAGTTTGAAATATTACTCTTTCTGGGTCACAAAATAAACTTTTACCCTACGATACGATTTCATGCGAGAATGGTGCTGTGTAAACTTCAAATACCTGCTCGATTTATTATATATTTGCAAAAGTGCTCTAATGTTTTCGGAGATGCCTGTTACCCACCAGCTGACCGCATAGCTGGACTGGCCATCAGGCATACCGGGCAGTTGCCCGGGGGGCTGATGGTGATTTTTCATTTTTATGTTTGTTTGTTTGTTTTTGTAACGGTATAAACAATGAAAGGTGGTGGATTAGCCAATTGGTCATGATCAACTCTAGGCTGGACCAATTATAATACATCCGTATTGAGGGGAAAGGGAACCTTCCATACTTCAGCTAGAATGAAAAAAAGACACAAAGCTGGAGTTATTCTGTGTTTTTGCTGCACAACTGGCTGTTCTTCACACTGACTTCTGGCTGATTCTGCCTGAAACTAATACTGACCATAATTTACAAAACTGACATACAGTGGAACCCTGACGTACGAAATTAATTCGTTCCTGAGGGTCTTTCGTAAGTCGAAAATTTTCAGAAGTCGAAGCACCCATCGCGCCTTTTGAGTGAACGACAGGCTAATTGCTAACTGCAACAACAATACGTCGTTCAAGTGGAACAGCGAAGCGCAAGTACGAAAGCCAAGGGGGTTGTCATATGGTTCGGAAGGCATTGTGGGCATTGTAGGCCTTCTGGGCTCAGCCAGTATCTGATTGGCTGAGCCCAGAAGGCCTACAATATACCGGGCATTTTGCCGTAATACGGGCAGAAATATTGCCATTAAGTGCCTTCGTAACTTGAATTTTTCGTTGAATGGGGTATTCATAAGTCGGGGTTCCACTGTATTTTAAAATGACTAGCCCTTCAAATCATAATGTGTTTACTGAGGTAACAAAACAAGTGATTCAATGGCTATCTTCCCACAGACCTATATAACTGGAATGCTTTTTGGCAGTCAGAGAAGTTGTGCCATGGTGGTCATTAAAATAATACAGGTTTAAGAGATGCTTGAGACCCAGAAGCTAAGTCCATTTTTTATATCAAATAGGCACTGTAGAGTCTGTGGGCCACGTCCGGCCTTTTGGTTGTCCCTGGCGTAAACGTAAGGAAGTATACATCATTTCAGCCACCAAACAGTCTTTGATAAACTTCCCATCACACAATGTTTTGTGCACTTTTGTGGGGAATCGCTTGATGTGTAAAGCCCGGTAAAAGGTCCTTGCTGCTTTTGCAGATTTGCTAGCAAACATTCACATGTTTGTTTCAGATGTCAATCATCACAAACCTTTATTTTGAAAGCGATTGCCAGTTTTAAAAATTTCTTTATTTACTTGTGTGGAAGCTAAATAAACATCACTGTAAATATGTTGGAAAAGACAGTTATAAGGGATAGGGGTTTACTAGCCCCAAAAGATATCAGCTCTCGTTTAAAAAAGAAAGCTTGATGCAGAATGTAGAATTGTGAACACAGCCTAATCTGTGGAGAGCAGATTGGATAGAATCACCTTGCAGGACTAAACACACAGGGGAATACAAGAACTTGACTGATGCAGACTGGAAACAGACACCTGAACCTTTGCTAGCAAAGCTGCGAAAGCAACAAGAACTTTTTTTTTTACCAAGTTTTACACATTCAGGGATCGAGGAGTGATGACAGCTTTGTGATGTCCCACAAAATCTCGAAAAAACAAAAACTGTGGGCCAGTCTTTGATGAAGAGTATATCAAAGAGTGTTTGGTGAACTCTGCATCACAAATATGCCCCGAGAGTCAAGCATCAAGGATGTCTGGAAAGGAAATCTGGAACTTAAGTTGAAAAATGAAGTCAACATTTTTGGCTTTTTCTCACTGACAGTCACTGACAGTTTGTTGCATTTTTGCAGGAGCAGGAGACTGAACATGGTGACATAGGCTACCACACAGCCATCAGATACTTCAGCCTGGGCAAAGTGCTAAAAAGTCTTTGGGACCTGAGAGCAGAGATTTGAGAGTTTTGTCAGAAGAAAGGCAAAAACATTCCAAACCTCACAGATGCAGAACAAAAAGCTGATCTTGAATTTGCTGTCGATGTGACAGTTCTTCACATCAACAGCAACATTCAGTTCTTCTACCTCAGACACTGAACCTGACTTTAATGCACCTGTTCAAACCTATCAGTTTCTCACGTTGCCTTCTGGGAAAATGATTTAGCTCTCACCTATTTTATATTGTCTATGGGAAAAACTCTGCTAGAGGTCCAACATTTAGCTCTATGGGGTAAATCTTTGCAGGCTGTACCTGTTTTGTAATTTTATTCCTGAGTGTGTTTACTCCTTTGTGCTGCAAGTGAGGAGCTGAAAGCCCGACAGCAGCAGGCTGTGGTAAACTGGGCAGCTCCCAGGTGTGGATGTGAGTAGTGGATGTATGAATGTAAAGGAGGAACTCTCTCTCTCTCTCTCTCTCTCTCACACACACACACACACACACACACACACACACACACACACACACACAAACAGGTATCAGCACAAAGAGCCACTGGGGTCCCTTCGCTCTGATTATGTAACACCTATGCAGAGTGTTGCCATGGCGACTTGATGTACCTTTAATCATAATGCATTGAATCTGGTCAACAAGGCATGGGTCGCCACGGTAACAGAGTCATTACAAAACTGGCATGCACAAAGGAGACACCAACCGCCCGCCCGCCCACACACACACACAAACACACACACACAGGGGAAACAGTTTTATTAGAGAGCATGTGTGATAATGCTGAGTAAAAAGCTTAAAAGTAAAAGTTCGCATCCACCAGTGACCTTCCGCATTGCTGCATCCCAGCCTGTGACGTTCAAAGAGTTCAGTCGCTGCTCGAGAGATCGAGGACTCAACAACCCCGAGCAGACTATTATCAGATATCATTAAGAAGTTTCCACAAAGAAAGGTTAGCTGTTCAATCACAATGTTTTAGATAATCTTTTTGTTAAATCCAACAATGAAAAACTGCCCCAAAACCATATCACAGTCTGGAGTAAGCTCCACCACCTGTGTAACCCTAGCTTGGATAAGTGGGTGGATGTTTTCTTATCCTTGTGTCTGATTAAGTACACCTGCTCTTTATTGTCCTTCCCTGAGTCTCTGTCACGTTGCATGCTCGATGTTTTCTCGTGGCTCTTTGTGCTTCTTGATTTCTCTTATTTGCCCTTTTCAGATGTTTTTCCTGCCATCATCGTGTGCCACCTTTTGTATGCATACTTGTTTTTCTTTTCCAAGTTTTTTAGTTTCAAAGTAATTAAAGTGCTACTACAATGCCCTGAATACCTGTCAGCTTCACTTTTAATCAGTTGTTTTGGTTACAAGCACACATTTCACTTCTTTCATCTCACCACACTGATGTCAAATAAAAGCATTTATTGTCTGCACATTCTTCAAGGTTGTGCAACTGGAGCAACTTTTTTCTAAGCACAGCAGTCAGCACATGACAGGTGTTTAATTATACTTATGCAAGATCCTGTTCCACTTTTAATGTTACTGACTATTTGACTGACTGAAATTACATAATTGTGGATAATTTATACATTTATAACAACTCTACAGGGGGTCTCCTTTTTTTTACCTCACCTATTTGAATTTATTGAGGCTTAAAGTTCAGGCTGCACCTGCAATGATTGACTGGTGTGTTGCCATTAGCTCCCTGCTAGACTTCATCTCAGCTAATCTGAGTCAGTGAACAACGCTGTTGGTGCCTTTTGTAGGATTTTGTATTTAATCTGACCAGTAATATGTTTTTCTGTGTGGTAGCCTCTCCAAGGAGTTTGTCCTTAATTTTTGATGACTGAAGTTCATGTATTTTATTACTCTGCAGCACCTAGCAGGTATCTGTATCTGTGTGATGCTCCTGGACAGTTTATAAATGCAGTTTGTTAACTAAGCTTGCTAGCTCCACTTTCAATGCAACACTCTACCCTTTTGTCCAGATATGGTCACTTCTGTCTCAAAAACACAAGGCTGCTGAGGTCTCCTACACTATGTTGCCAAAAATATTTGCTTATCTGCCTTCACACTCATATGAACTTAAGTGACAACCCATTGTTAGTCCATAGGGTTTAATAGGACTCTTAAAAGCATCAACTCTTCTGGGTTAAGAAGTGTTTATGGGAATTTTTGACTGTTCTTCCAGAAGCATATTTGTGAGGTCAGACTCTGATGTGGGATGAGAAAGCCTTGCTCATAGTGTCCACTCTAATTCATCCCAAAGGGGTTTTATCAGGTTGAAGTGAGGATTCTGTGCAGGCCAGTCAAGTCTTGCTCATCCATGTCTTTATGAACCTTGATTTGTTCACTGGTGCACAGTCATGTTGGAACAGGGTCCATCCACAAACTGATCCCATAAAGTTTGGAGACTGTAGTTGTCCAAAATGTCTCTCCCCCACTTGGCATAGTGCAGTCAGACAATTACTGTTCTCCTGACAACGCCAAGCCCAGGCTCGTCCATCAGATTCCCAGACAGAGAAGTGCAATTCATCATCCAGAGAACACGTCTCCACTGGTTTAGAGTCCAGTGGCAGTGTGCCATAGACCACTGCAGCCGACGCTTGGCAGGCTTGGATGCAGCTGCTCAGCCATGAAAACCCACCACATAAAGATTTTGAAGGTTTGGATTTCCTTAGTGATTGAAAGCTGGTGACCTCTGCACTATCCTCAGCATCCACTGAGTGATTTTGTGTGGCCTACACTTTGTGGCTGAGTTGCTGTCAATTGCTTTCATTTTGTCATAAAACCACTAACAGCTGACTGTGCAATGTTTGTAGCGAGGAAATTTCACTAACGGACCTGATGCACAGGTGACTTCCTGTCACGGTACCATGCTGGAATTCACTGAGCTCCTGCATGACTAGGTGCTTGATTTGATACACCTGTGGCCACGGAAGTGACCCAAACACCTGAATCCAATGATGTGGACACGTGAGTGAACATTTTTGGTGATATAGTGTATATGTGCTTGGTTTCTACTGATGCTCAAGCCAAATTTTGGTAGGGCATACATTAAAAGTATTTTTAAGGTGTTGTAAATGGGTTTCTGTAGCATTGCTAGAGAAATTTTGTTTTTAAAACAACAAAAGATTCCTTTGAGATCATTTTATAAAACAATGGACTCCACCTGCAGATGCTGCCAGACTCACATTAGACATTCAGCTGATGCTCCTGTTCATAGTGGATTACAGTGCGATTCAAATCATAATCCACTCCCTCTCGACCTGCCATTCAGATAAAACTAAACTTCACTGTGCACACAGAAGAAGAAAGACGAGGTGGGCTGAAAACTATTCAGCTCTCACACCTCCTCACTGCTCTGTCTTCTTTAATCCTCAGGTGAAAATGAAAAATAAAATCTCTTTTTATCTCAGTGTTTATTATTCCCTGCACACTCCATGTCTTCTTTTCTGGTAAGTTTCCTTTTCCTCCCTCAGTATCATGCAGAGTGCTTGAGAAGCCCATTAGGATCCCTGCAGGCCACATGTGGAGCATTAAACAGAGACGTATATATTCTGGCCCAACAGCACTCTGCGCTCTGCTGTCCTCAGAAAATTAAATCATGTAACAGGCTGTGAGATTATTTAAGCTTCAGTTCGAATTATTTTGCCATGAGAAGGAATCATCCAGGAAAACAAAGAAGATGGAGAAGATCAGAAACTAATTCACACATAAAGATGATTGTACAGTTACAAAACTGCATATTTTAAACTGAGTGACCTCAGAACATTTATGTAGATGTAGAAGAACGACGGTGACACAGGTAAGGTCTGACATACGCACAAGTTTGCATACTTTTTTGTCTTTACAAATTCACACTCAGTGAGTTTGAATGGGAGATTTTCAAGAAAGCTCCAAACCACAGGATAAGTCACACACACACACACACACACACACACACACACACACACACACACACACACACACACACACACACACACGTACAGCTGTCCTCAGAAACAGCAACTTTGAGACGCATCGGGTGACGGGTTCAGGAGACGTCAGAATAACATAATGAGTTGAACTCAAGTAAGTCTTCAGAAACTGCGTGCAAAACAGAAAATCCTCTGGAGGGATGGAAGCATGCGTGAGTGTGTGTGTGTGTGTGTGTGTGTGTGTGTGTGTGTGTGTGTGTGTGTGTGTGAACCAGCACTCCTCTGCAGTGATCTTCCTCTGCAGTGGAGGCTGTTATGTAACAAAGAAAAGGGAGGGAGGGAGGTCTCCACTGCAATACCGAGGAACTCAGTGAGCACACACACACACACACACACACACACACACACACACACACACACACACACACACACACACACACGCACACACACACACACACAGATTAAACCCATCATCACATACACACTCGCTCAGTCAGGCATCTTTCTGAACGCCTCGGTGCTTCTTTACGTCATGCACACACACCCACTCAACCCCATCCACACACACACGTTTTCATATCTTAGTGAGGACATCTCATTGCTCTCCCTAGCAACTTACCCCAACCCCTACCATCAAAAATGAATGCCTAATCCTAACCCTCAGCCTGAACCTGACCACAACCTAACTGTAACCCTGACAAAACCACATTTTGAGTCTCAAGGATACCTTCAAACTTGCGGGGACGGGAACTTTGTCCCCATAAGTGACTGTTGGTCCCCACAAGTATAGTAGTGTCCTCACAAAGACATGTAAACATATACATGCACACACACAGAGTGTGGAGAACACAGTAATCAATCACCACCTAGTGTTGTGGTTAACCTCTGCTGTCTGTCACTTTCCTCTGTGAAGCCAGGATCCAGTTTGTGTTTCACACAGTGACAGAAAACGCCATGTGGAGTTTAATTATTCGACTGTAAGACGATGTTTCTTTCTTCAGTGTTAAATCATAGGGCAACAGTACAGAGCGCTACATAATTTCTGGACAATATCCATCTACTCATCCATCAATTTTCTTCCACATATAGTGATAGCAGGCCAAGGGGGCTATTCCAGTAACATTTTCCAGTTCCTTACCATGACAATCCCTGTGATCCTGGAGCTGTGTTGATCTGCTGCTCTGTGACTCTACAGAGAAGCATTGGGGTAATTTGCTGTGTAGGCTGGGTGGTAAGCAAAGGCAGAGATCTGCAGTATCTTGACCTCCAGCTTCGGAGCCATTAGTTGAACAACAGTACTATTCCGATTTTCTGGCAACAGTTTTTCCTGGTTTCTTGCACCTGGGCCGTCACAGTATCAATAATGACATCATCACAAAACTTCACAGCTTTAAAAAGTTTATTTAAACATTATATTGGCTTCTATTAGCTTTAGTTTTTATGAGTTTGGGGGCTCGTCCTGTGGTATTGGGGTGGAAGTTGGAGGTTTGGACGGTCCGAGGTTGTCGAACGGACAGGCACAAGCCAGTGGTCTGACGTGAGTGGGCATAAGCCGGCTTATACAAAGGTAAGGCACTACCTGTTGAATCTATTTCCAAAGTGTGCCAAATTGGACATGATAAAATTAAAGTCTACTCACTGAAATTACTGGTAGATGTCTGTTTTGATTTTACAGTTTTTTACAGACGCTAGGACACATGTCTCAATACTTAGGTCACGTTTGCAAAACTCCTCACACAGTGAGCACAACAGAAGTCTATGTGGGCTAAACTGAGGACCAGTTATCATTGTTTTGGCACAAAATGCATTCAATGACTACATCTCTCAAATTTCATGAATTATCTTCTCACTCAGACACAACAACTGCCAAAAATCTTTGTACGGACAGGACATTTTGCATGTGCTTACATACTGTTTTCAAAACTGTTAAACTTATGGCCAAAACAATAACACAATGCAAAACTTAAAAAGACAGCAAAATCCAACAGCAATATTTTATTGAAACATATTTTAAATCTAAAAATGCAGTTTAACCAGCCACAGCTGATTCTCATTGTAGATGAACATCTACACAGGTGTTACTCCTTCCATTTTTCAACTCCTTCAATTCTGGCAGCCAGAAGATTCTTTCCTAGGTGTGTTGCCCTAGATGACATAAGATGTGATGTGGATGAGAACCTGTGGCCAAATGGAGAAGACCGAGTAGATTAGCATTACTATTGTATGTGTATCAGTGGATGGTGTGTATACAAATTCTTGTATTTTGGGATTACTTAGTGCAAAAAAATAAAAGTACATAAACAAATATTAACGAATTCTGCATGATGTCTGATTCATTCCAGTAACATATATTGAAATTATAAACAGAGATGTGTCCTTGTTTTACACAAGAAAACACTGTAATGCTACATGTTGTTAGTGTTTTTTAGGTCATTGTTTTGTGGGTGACAAAGTGTGTTTGTCGGCTGTCAACCTTTGCTAGTGTTCTGGAAGAATGAGGTTATTTGAGACCTGAATGAAGTGTTTTGGTAGTTGTAGTGCATTTTGAATGTGAAATGAACTGCTTTGCCAAGCTGAGGGTCAGTTAGGAGGATTGTGTGAAGAGTTTTGCAAAAGTGACCTAAGTATTGAGAAATGTGTCCTAGCGTCTGTAAAAAACTGTAATGAAAATCTCATGTGAACTGAAGCTGAAGTAATGATAATGAAACGTTGAAAGTGACAGTACTGAGTATTTAAAGCAGTTGGACTGCTGATTGATTCTTTAATAACTTGTTACGTGACAATTGCCTAATTACTATCTTAGATTATTAATTGATAACCCTCTTGTCCAAATTTGGTCACTTATGGCTCTCAAAAATAAAATGTTGGATGACATCCATCGTTTAAGTCGGTGTTTTTAAGATTCTTTCACTTGTGTACGACCTTTTTAACTTTTGTTCTGCTCAAATTGTTCCACTTGTTTTCCAAACACTTTGTGTCTTTTTGTTTGTTGAGTTTAGGTTTTATGGTCTTGTCTAGTTTCTCCTGCAATGCTTTTAGGTGTTTTCATTTGATAATTCACTAAAGTTACATTTATATTTTTCAGTTTTTCCTTTGTTATCCTGCACATGTCACTTAACAACTTTTTAAAACGCATCATTCATCACTTACAGCCTTTTCTAAATTCTCCTGTGTTGCTCCAATCCGATATCATTTTGTTTCACTTTCACACTCCTTTCTCTTCTCCGTCTTGTTGTCATTTCAGTTTTTCCGTCTCCTCCTCTGTGTCCTTGTCGTCGATGCGTCACACTCTGTCAGTCGTCCTTTTTCCACCACCTCAGCAGAACTGAGCCTCATTACTCTCCACGCTGCACCAGCACAGGAGGATATATGACTGGAGTGTGAAAGAGAAGTGTTTTGGGGTTTTTTACTGTAGGGAAAAAGGTATTTAGAGCTGGTTACATATTACAAAAATTACATACCATTAAACGTATATTGGCTATTTTATTATGTATTTATTATGTATTCAGTGCTTTAGGTTTAGGGTTTAAAAATCACTCTTACCTTTATTTTTTTAAAACTTGCTTAGGGATAGGCAAAAAATAGCTTGGGTAGGTTTAAGCATTGAAAAAGAACTTGTTTAGGTTTCTCCCTGTATGACTCACCAAAGTGGATCATCTGCCTCCATCTCACTCAATCCCTGAGGACCCACATGATGTGAAAAAGCGAGTTTTTACAGGACTTTATGCAGTGCTGTAAAAAAGTACAGCCTCACTAAATACCAGCCAAATGCTGCAAATCCAGTGCACTTGATTAACAGATCATCAGGAAGTGTGAGCAGTTTGTTGGTCTGGAGGATTCAGGTGTGTTTACGCGGGGCTACAAGCTTCCCAGGAGCGGACGCCCCAGCAAATTCACCCTAGGGTTAGACCGTGCAATGCTCAGAGAATCTGCAAAAACCCAAGAGCTCCATCCCAGACTCTACAGGCCTCAGTCGGCATGTTAAATGTTAAAGTTAATGACAGTTCAATTAGAAAAAGACTGAACATGTGTAGCTTGTTTTATAAAGGCTGACAGGAGAAAGCCTCTTCACCCTTAAAAAGAAAAACAGCAACATGGGTCAGGTTTGCAAAGCTGCATCTGAACAAATCACAAGCCTTCTGAAGCAATGAGACCAAAGTGGAGATGTTTGGCCATGATGCACAGCACCACGTTTGGAGAAAACCAAACACAAACACCTCATACCAGCTGTCAGCACGGCGGTGGAGGCGTGAGGATTTAGACGTGTTTTGAAGCTACACGACCTGGAAAGCTTCTGGTCGTTGAGTTGACCCTGAACTCCTCTGTATATCAAAGTATTCCAGAATCAAACGTGAGGCCATCTGTCCAACACCTGAAGCTTAGCCAGCACTGGGCCACGTAACATGACAGCGCTCCAAGACAGCAGCAAGGTTGTCCAGTCAAAGTCCAGATCTCAGCCTGATTGAAATGCTGAGGTGGGAGCTGAAATCAGCTGTGCATAAACAAATGCCTGCAAATGTCAATGAACTGAAGCAACGCTGTCAAGAAGAGCGGGCCACAATCACACGAGAGACTGATAAAGTCGCACAGAAACAGATGAATCATGGGGTGTTCTTCACTTTAAATATGAATGCAGAGTCCTGTGAACTGTCTTATTAAAATATATTACTTACAAAATCATGCTAACATGAAAAACACGTGACACTTCATGATCCCAAACAAATCTAATTCTCTTTTGTGGTCGTTTTAAGACCAACAACAGATCGGCCTGCACGTGTCAGCTCACGGAGCGTGTCTGTTCAGATGCTGTTTGTTGGTTTTCTGCATGTTTGCCAGTCTTTACATCTGAGCACAGCCAGCAGGCCCGAGTTCACTCAGCTGAAACATTAATGAAAGTTTACAATTATGCAACAGCCAGGACTGAATCCAAAGTGGGGCCACTGGGAGCTTCAAACTGATTCTCACGCAGCTACACGGGCTGTTTCGCACTGAAAACTCTCCTCTATTAACATGAAGATGAAAGGGGGGCTTGGGAAGCTGGCAAACACTAATTACCACTTTTAATTAAAGGAGAAAGAAAAATAGGTGGGATCTAATTTCACAATCGGGAACAGCGGGGGAGGAAAGCTGCAGGCGGCCGTCACAGCGAGACAGATTTAAGCTCATTTCTGCTCCAGGCTCCGCCAAAGAACCGCATTTTGCATAATTGAGACACGGAGCGGCTTTAGAGGTATTGGAGGTATTAGGAAATAATGTTATAAATAAAAAATCCTTATTATTTAACAGTGAGACTCAAGCCTCACACTGTGCGCTGCTGCATGGTGGCGTTGTGTTTTTGGAGGTTTTCCAAATAGTTTTTCTTGTAAACAGGAATTATGATGTTACATGATATGGCTTCAGCAAGGTGGTGCAAACTGGCACTCATGAAAGTGTGCAGAGCGATCAGCAGCTCCTGCCTGCAGTGCACCAGTTATAACTGCCACTAAATTGTTTTAATAATAAAGAAAAGTTGATGCAATTAAAATAGATTTAATTAAAGTTTAGTCAGAGATGAAAAATGTCGACTCTCGGGGCGGACAGACAGAAACTATAGAAAATGAAAATAAAAGGAAGGATTTGCTGATCTCCAAAACCCAAGAGCATCTTAGAGAGGCAGTTTTTCAGAAGTATAGGCAGGCAGAGGTTATTACTCTGTCCCTACATCACTAAATCTTCTCCTCCTGCCTGGCAGCTCCATATTCAACATCCTTTGCCCAGTATATGCTCTATCCCTCCTCTGCACATGTTCAAACTCTCTCAGCCTCGCCTCTAACTTGGTCTCCAAACTGCTGAGCTGTCCCTCTGATGGACTCATTTCTAATCTTGTCCCACCTCCTCCAGCTTCACTTCCTCTGTTTTTGACAGTGCCACCACCTGAACCACAGCAGGTCTCACTACTATCATGCAAGCCTTCTCTTTCACGCTTGCTCCTGTCCTTTATCCCAAAACACCCCTGATGCTCATCTCCACCCACTCCACCCCGCCTGCGCTCTCTAGATGAGTACAGCTTCACCAATCTGCATAAAACTGGATTTAAAAATTGTGGACCAGTTTCAGAATGTATCTGTGAACATCATCATCTACAGGACATAATACGAGGTCAGCATTAAATGTTAAAATTACCTTTTACAAATAATTCCCACATTTGAGTTTTCTATACAGCACTGGTGATGTGAAATCAAACACTCGTGCTGTGGTTTTTCCTTACAGTAAAGCCAGTTTTTCCAGTTAAAGCACCACCAATCTGCCAGTGAAACATTTAGGACAGACTCACTGGATATCAGAAGTATAGTTTAACCCTGTGTTTCCCAACCTTTTGGAGCCACGGCACATATTTCACATTAGAAAAATCACACGGCACACCAACAAAAATGTCACAAAAATCATATTGAGAAGTTTTCCCTGTACACCAGGTATAGCAGAAATGGCTCAGTTTGTCCCCTGTATACCTTATTTGCTTTCTTCTGACCATGTCATGGTCCTGAGTCCGTGACTCAGTGATTTTGTGTTTGGTGTATTTATTGTTGTTGTTGTTATTATTATTTGTGGGCTGTTTTGGGATGGTTTGTGTTTTGGGGTTTTGGATGCTGGGTTTCTGCTCCCTCTGTTGGTCCCTGGTGTTAGTGTTGCCCTGTCTCATCAGGTTAATCAGGTCCAGCTGTGTCTCCCACCTGTGTGTGATTTCCCAGTGTCCCACTGTGTATATTAGTGTGTGTCTGCCACTGTTCCTCGTCGTGTCGTCTGTATTCATCCTCTGTGATCTCCTGGAAACTCTTTGTGAATCTACTGTGTGCTCTCTCTGTCGTCCTCCCCCCGTGTTCAGGTTTGTCGTTCTATAGTTTAGTTTTCCCACTTTAGTTTATCCTTAGTTCTGTTTTTCTATCCCCACTTTGTGTTCTGCATTTACAATAAACCACATCTTAGTAAGTGCTGCCTTTGAGTCCTCTTTTGCCCCAGTCGTGACAGACCACTACTCATGCCAGGGCCTTCATCTGGGTCGGAACTTTCTCCAGGCCCCAGGTCGGATTGACTACTTTCTTTTCAAATATTTATCTATTGCTATTATGCAATGCGTCGTCTCACACCATGACTATTAATTAACCATTAATTAATGTAATTTCTTCTTCGTCTTCTTCTGTTTTACTGGCAGTTGGCAACCCCTTTAATTAGAGCAGGTAGTTGTAAAAGGATATAATTGTTCTGCCCGTTACTCTGCCAATCGCTCAGAGTACCAATCGGGTGGAACCAGATAATCTCCCAAGGAACACCTGACCATTTCTCATGACACACCTATGTACCACGGCACGGTGGTTGGGAAATACTGGTTTAACCTCTCTACATCCACCAGGTCACCAGCATCACATCTCCGACGAGGGCTGAGTTTTGTTTTAGCATGGAATCTGTTTTCCTGATAATCAGCAGTCTGTCAGTGACCTTGTGACCTCACATTATAGCTGAGATCAAAATGCAGTGGTGTGGAGTCTCACCTTACAATGCTACAATTGAAACCTTTAAATACTTAAAAATAGAGCTGTTATTATTGTTCTGCCAATAAATACAGCTCTACAAATACAAAATATACGTTTCTGTTCTAGCGCCCCCTACAGTCTCTGGTTGTGCCTCAACATTGTGTAAACAATAGGTCAGTACATGCAGCAGCTTAAAAAAAAAACGACCAGGTTTTCAGTTTTTGTAGTTTTTATTTTTTTTTTTAAGAGTTGTTTCAAAAAAATCCAAAATGACTGAGAAACAGATAAATTATGGCTCTGATACAGCGGGGAGCAAAGACTTCATTTGACCTTCATTTGGACTGTACCAAGTCTGAACCCGCCCCTCTGAACTGCTGCGAAGAGAGTCACCTCCTACAGTAAAATGAAGAATTTTACCAAAGTACGTCAAAGTAATGACGTCACAGATGAGGACCACCAACCAGAAAAACATTAAAAAAGGTAATGAAACATTTTACTGAGATTTAAAGGATCACTTCAAGCACATATTCTGTGTTTGTACACCCGCAGACAGCACAGGTAGAGACGTTTAACATTTTCTGTTTTACTGGAGTTAAAGTGGACCTATTATGCATATCCTCATTTTACTTACTCTGTACACACAGTTTTTAGCTCTAACTAAATCTCTCCTCCGATTCATTTAGGTAGCAGCTTCAAAATAAGCTTTTGTTCCTTTTATTTATTGATTTTCATTCTGTTATTTCCTGTACTGTTTTATTTCAGTTTAAAGCTCAGGACTGTTTTAAACGCTCAGTTTCAGACAGTATTTCTTTTTTTACTCTTGGCTCTGGATGACATCATAGAGAGTGGATGTTCCTAATATGGTTGTCTCAGACACAAAAGACGTTTTTTCCTTCTGTGAGAGGCAGAGGAAAGTTAGCTCAAAGGGAGGGTGACCTTTAAAGGTACTTTTGTAAAAACCCTAAAAAAAATTAACAAAAACTTTCACCACAAGGTGGCAGCATTTTCCAAACTCGTTTTAGTATGGGTGTGAATCCCCAACAGCTGACTTTTAACTAATCTAATGTTTCTACACCTATATTCTCTTTTAGTTGGTACACATAAATATGACAATAACATGAATTTTGAACAAATGCTGAGCTAAAAGCAGCTTGAATTAGATTTAAATGTTTCATGCTGCACCATCTTGTGGTTCAAAGTGGTATTGCATAAGCCTGCAGCACGGCCCTATTTAACCTTAAATTGATATCACTGCAGCACAACACACACCTGTCCTTGACATCACACCCTAAATGTTATTGACAGTTTGTTCATTTTGACAGGTTTTCAACTTGCCAGTCACAAAGTTTTACAAAACGAACCTTTAAAGCGAGGGGTGAGGGGCTGCACCGAGGCCCAGTATGACATAAAAAAAAGGATTATTCTGAACTGTGAATCAAGCTGCAGCAGTTGAAGTGAGCATATATATATATATATAGGTCCACTTTAAAACACACTTTTGCTTCAGAGTAACCACAGAACAGCTCAGCTCAGCGGTGGGGTTCAGACCAGGACACAAAGATACACGGTGGTGGTTAACACACTTCACACAGGCTTTGGATGTTTACTTCGGTGCCTTGCTTAATGACACTTCAGCAGCCACTGTCCAAATCTGTGCCCTCAAAAAGATCATTAACATGAGTTTATCATCCACGTTAAAGGGTTGGTCTTCCACTAGGACTGTGATTCTTTGTGAAAGGGTTTCATGTTTTCAAGCTTAAAAAACACTTTTGTTTATCACATGGCCAAAAAGAACAGGAGACGGGATTCTTTGCCGTCACGATTTACAGATCAGTCATGTTTACGTGCTTAATCGTCCCACAAAGGCTCACTTTAAGCCAGGAAAACCCCTGAATGCTATGTTAATACATCTGCCAATGCTGCAACTATCAGAAAATAACCTGCAACTATTTTGGTAATCGATTAACCGTGTGAGAGATTCAACCCATCACAGGTTCAGCGTTACATATTTTGGAGACAGGAAATGTCAGTATTTTTTGATATGTGCTAGTTAGTAAGGATGTTTTCTTGTCCTCTGATCACTAAAGTTTAGATAAAAAAAGATTGAAGTCAAAAATCACAACTTCTGAGCGTACAGGTTAGGAAACATATCCTCCGTGACGACTGTATCGTCACCTTTTTTAGAGAAAATCAATCGCTGCTGCTTTTGGACTTTTTTTGTTACATAGCAAACTTCTACAGATGTCAAACTGGGTAAGCGTGAAAAACATGCTTTCACTTTTTTCAATATTTGAGAAATTTACGGATTAACTGAAAAACAAAGAGAAGAATCAGCAGATTACAGCAAGCTGCATCCCTCAAATGTTGCCGTGGATCGTTGCCGTCACTCTGATAGAAAAGCAGTCCTGCATCTTTGAAACAGTTTAAGGCCAGAGGTACATTAACAGTACATAAAAACAATGAAATCATAGAGACGGTTTTGAATAAATGTTTTGGAAACGTCTGCTGCGTATTTACATTGCAAGTGTTCATTGTGTGAGCAAACAGTCGTGGCTGCTGATGGATGCTTTGGCTCTTGCAGGATCTGAACCTGAAACAGGAGTTTCTCCTTTGTTTTTAATTTTTTTTGCTAACAAGAAAAAATTTTGTTCCAAAACACTTACTCAAATATTCACATCTGAATCAAAAACAACTAATTTTCTATGGTCGATCAGCTAAAAACAATCAAATAAAAACAGTGAGTTTGTAAACAAAGGCAAAAACAGATTGTTGCTGTCATTTTTTTGTCATCTTGTAAAATATACACCTCGTATCGCGCAGTTGTCCAGGCAGGACGAAAACGACATCGTACCATCTCGCTTCTAAAAAATAGGATTAAGATATGATCTCCCGTATCGTACACAGGCGTCCTTCGTGACTGCACGTTTCAGCATCGCCACAACTCATTATTTTGTTTCTCTCTATCTTTAACGTACCGTATAAAAAAAGTTTGTTCACATGCACATTCTCTCCCTCAGCCTGAGCGTCGAGCCCGCAGACCGAAGCCCCAGAGCCGCAGATGGAGCCACTTCTCATGTTTGGTGATGGATAAACACAGAGTTTGATTTTCCTCTCGTACAGGATGTCAACAGCACAGAGGTCAAAGCAGGATTAGAGCTGACAAGATAACTTCAGGTTTAACTCTGAGTGATCAGTTAGGAAGCTCACAGAAACTTACGCAGAGCTCAGAGATCAGCATGTGCAAAACGGTCATCTACCGACCAATCCTCACCCCTGATCTCAGCCAGCATCTGCAGCTCGTTGTTTCCTGAGCAGTGTCAATAAGAAATGTGGATTCTTATGAGCAGCTGTTGCAGGAGCTTCCTTTTCTCTTTTTTGCTGTCGATTCATGTGACTTCTAAATCCGTCTTATTGCTCTATAAACCATAAAGGAGTTTTATTTTCTGCAGGTCTGCTAGGGCCCTGAGTGACGCAAAACCATCGTTCTTCACAGCTTCACTACCCCTAATGCTACCTGCACACTGGAAGCGATTTGCAGCGACATGACGTAAGCGGTGGATAACATTTCAGGACTTCAACCAATGGGAAGAGGGCGGGACCCAAATATAAACTTGAGACCAAAGAATACCTGCGATCGGCATTTGGCCTGGTAGTAAATATGTTAGAGGGTTACTGAGACACCCGGAGACTCGTAGGTTCGCTTCCAGCGAGTATGCAGTTTTAGCGAGACAGCGAGTGTTTGCTGGTAAGTCTGCAGCTTCCACACGAATCATGGACCAGTGCAGTCGCATGAAGGCTTTCAGTGCAGCTCGTGTAGCTGCTTGTGATGAATTTTATCTAATGATCACTGCAAGCACTCGTCGGTTGCTCAATGCTAATGTTTCCCTAGCGACTGTTGGTCGCCACTCAGTCTCTAGGCCTGTGTGACCGAGGCCTCACTTACATGTGGGACCCTCAAGTTTGGGTTCAGACACTGAGAGGTCGACTGACCTTTACAGTCGTGCAATCATATCTATATGAATATTTAAAGCCAGGGTTCACATCTTGAGATGATAAAACCTTCATGTGAGGCTAACAGGACTGCAGATGTTGGTGTACTGGAGGAGATCCAGCACCTGTAATGCCTCACAGCTGTAAGGGGACATAACGGGATAGCAGCAGTGCTAACAGCTGTCCAGATGTGCACCAGATGACATTGAGAAGAAGGTTTTTGATTTCTACATTTCTTTCTCCTTGAAGTTTTTGATTGTACTTCATATTCTGCACTCTGCTCCTGATTTTGAACCCTACAGCTGTGAATGATTTCCTCTCAGCGTAAAATGAAAGCTTCCAGAGAAAAACGTGTCCAAACCGGGTCCATCGACGGCTCAGGGTCCACCAGTGTTTCCTCCTGATAATTAATAATCTCCTCTAAGTCACAGCTCACACTGCAGACACGACAACGTACCACAAATCGTCTGCTCCGTGTCAGAAACTACAGAATTTAACGCTACAATCAACAGAAGTAATAACCCAACATCCCCCGCTGTGACACTCACAATCACGCGCTAAAAAAACAAACAATAAAATGAAAATCAACAAATGCACTTTTAGAAGATGATGAAACGGGTACGGCCGTATCCGCCGATGCATCACAGGAAGTTAAAACACACAGACACACACACACACTCAGTGGGCGCTGGTTGGCTGTTTGTGGTCCGGGGTGTTTACAGTTAGAAACAAACATCATTAAAAAAACAAAAACAGTCTTTGGGCTCTCGCTCCCATGCTGTGGTTGTTCATGCCGGCTGAGAGGGTGATGATGCCAGAAGTGACATCACTTCATTACAGTTAGGCCCCACCTTCCTGTCTGAGTCCAGTGGAGTGTCGAAGAAGGAGATGTTACCTTTTGCCATCCCTGTGAGTGTGGAGTTGGGGGTGGGGGATAAGGGAGGTCAAGCTTGGGGTCAAAGGTGACGGGGTGAAGGAGGAGGTAAAAACAGAAAAACAAGGAAGGAGAGAAAGAGTGAAGGCGTTCAAACGGTTGGACAAACCCAGCCAGCAGCCATCGCTGCCTTCACAGGAGGGATGACAGACACACAGAGACAGAAGGGAGGAGCCAAAGGAGAGCTAGCGGTTGTTCTTGGCCGCCTCCTTCGCCGCCAGAATGAGAGGAGTCAGACTGGAGAGTGGCTTCGCCATCTTCAGAAACTGATGCTGAGGGAGGAAGTGAGGGGCGGGGAGGAGGAGGGGACAGAGGGAGGGGAAGAGAGAAACAGAGAAAGACTTCAGTTCACTGCACAGAACATTCACCACAGGCCTGCAGCGCTGAGCAGGATCTGCAGGCTTAGCGAGACAAGTTCAGGTGTGACCCTGGGCGTGCAGCAGGACAGGTGGATCACATCACCACGCAGAGTTATGCTGCAGCTGTAACTGCTCTGGAGCAGGTGGTGTTTGAGATCAACGGGTGCAAAATCACTGCCTAAAGACCAATCAGATACCTGGAGGAGCCCTCAGGAGTTTTTGTCTTTCATTTAGCATCAATGAGAGAAAACAGATTCTTTGGTTCAACTTTATCCCTTTATTCCATTTGATTGTTCTGTAAGTATTAACATATGTACTTAACCCTAAAACAGGGATTACATATGTTGAGTAACCTGCTCGAAATCTGTTTTTAGTTGTTCTTTACTTCATTCACTGCTATCAGAAACCTGCAGGACACTTTGAAAGTCATTCTCCTCACAGTGCCGACTGTCACTGATGTCACTGCTGTCAAACTGCATCACAGATCCAGGCAGAGGAAATTCATTAATACTGACGTACATTTTAAACATGGTGCATTTTCTTAAACTGTTAAATAGAAATACTAAAATTATACAGGCTGTTTGGCTATTGAGCATCTTGAGACATTATGGGAAAGTTTGACACCATCAAAAATGGCAAACTTACCATATAGACCAGTACTAGTAGATTACTGGCACATGAAGTCCAGTATAGATACAGACACGGGTGCTTTGGACATAAAGTCACAGCAGCTGTTTCTTTTGCATGCTAACTATTTTCATCTACAGTGAGTCCCTTTAAACCAGTTTAATGCCTTTAACGCAAATACAGCACCGTCCCTGTCATCATCCGTCTTTACTTTACAGTCTAAAGCACCTCGAGGCAACTGTTGTTGTGACTTGATGGTATATAAATAAAACTGAACTGAACCTTTTTATTATGAGCAAACCTGAGTAACTGTGGAAGTCCTCTTATTTAATTGTCTCTCTCTCACTCAAATGTCTTCAAACTTGTGAGGACCAGGCTTTTAGTCCCCAAAGGTTTGGTGAATTTCCAATTTCTGGTCCCCACAAACATATGAATGCCCGCTCACACACACCTGAAACAACCTTTTAACTTTTATTTCAGACAACGAGACCTGTAACTGCACACACACACTCAGAGGATCCATTAAATTGAATTACATCTTCAACAGAGCTCCTCCTGAAACACTACAAAGACCTGCGAGATCTGACTCATCGCAGTTACACAACTCACGTTGCTCCTCACTCACACCTCCACCTCGTCTCCACACCCACTCAAACTGTCTGTCTGTGAGGCTCGGGCCTCCTCTGAAGGAGGTGAAGTGCTCAGCGTCAAGTCTAAATGGATGTTTTATGCCAAATTACAGATGAATCTGTCAGATATCTAACTTCGAGATAAGCGACGCCTGAAGGCGGAAAGCAATGCCAGTCAAATACAAAACTGCAGATCTGAATATTACTCTGATATTCAAAAGGAAACCCTCAACTTTCTATTAACTTTACATACACAAACTGGGAAAATAATAATAATAAATGTTACTTTATAGATTAAAGAGTCAAATTTCTGTTCATTCTCTGGAGGCTGCTCGTTCTTCTTATCTGATTATCTGATTTTGTTTCTTTGTTCTTTTCCGTTAGAGCTGCTGTAAAATAAGTATGAATTTAAATAGTGGAACCTGTACTTTACTGAGATATTTCTATTTTCTGCTGCTCTGTTTAAAGTGGCGGCCGTGGCTCGTCGACCAATGGGAAGGTCGGTGGTTTGAGTCTGGATCCTCCTGTGTGAGTCCTTGGGTGAGATACTGAACCCCGGAGTGAGTGTGTGTGCATGTTAGTCAAAGTGCTTAGGTAGGTGTGTGAATGATGCTCGCAGTAAAAACTCCTCAGGGCTCATTTAGAGTGTGATATAAGTCCCTGACCCTTTATTGACTGTCTGTAGTCTCACTCAGACCAGAGCAGCTCCTCTGCTGAGGTCTGATACGATGTTTTAAAGGTGGCCAATCACGGCACATTCGTTGCTACTAATTTCCAACAAAGCTGATTTGTTTTTGTGCGTCATTTCTGTTGCATCAAATCTCAGCAGTGCAGTTCGATGTCCTCCGTGTGACTGACTCACTGTTTAATGGATGTCGTTTCATTTCCTGTTTAACGTGTTCTTTCTGTCTTTCAGGTAGTTTTGGTTCTAGTTTCTCGCGTGTCTCATCGTTACAGTTATTGTGTTTTCCAATGTTTCTCATTCCTCAGTCGGTGTGTTTTAATGCTTCGCCCTTCACGGTGTTGCATATTAAATGTTTATGACTGTTTGGTGTTAAAGTTACAGGTTATATGTCCTCTGTCTAATCTCCATGAAACAAACTGTATTCAGTCACTGAGGGCTGGGATGGTTAATCAAAGGATCGATCCTGTCTGCTCCTGCCCGCCTGGCCCTGAATCCCCCCGTTTCCAGCTTTCTTTGTGCTTTTCTGCGACTCCTTCTCTAACCTATCCGGTCAGCTTTGTGCAGCTCTTTCTGTTTTCAGGAAGTTTTAATAATGAAATATTGTGTTAGTCTAACCTGGCAGAGTCCAGGATCCACACAAGGCTCATGTTGACCTTTCAGCTTTGTCGCTGTTATTCGATAAATCTGTGGATGTTTTATCAGGTAAATGTTTGAAACAATCTTGGAGGTTTAGGGGTTAAAGGATGTCGAGATCGAGTGAGCGTCGCTGCTGTCTGTTCACTGAACAGTGACACAAACCAGACATCAGAGTGTTTCCTTCCTCGGCCTGTCAGATTAATGATGCACAGATCCACACTTTAACATCACAAAACCAACTCAATAAATCATTTATGAACTTTTTTTTTTTATTTAATAGCAAATTATGTTAAATCTTACATTTTACATTTACTATCAATTTTTTTTTATTTGTATTTAAGCTCTAACTGTACATTTTTCTCCCAGAGAAACTGAAACCAAAGAGTTTCATTAAAAGCTTTTTTCTGTCAATAAACACAAACGATCGAGGAACTAAAAAGAAAACGTTCCAACACAAATTCAGAGCGATAATGAATCTGGATTTATGTTTGACATTTAACATCCAGGATTTTGTTGTTTGTTATGTTTACATAAACAAATACACTCGTTTTCATATCTTAGTGAGGACATCTCATTGACATAATGCTCTCCCAGCTGCTTACTCTAACCATCAAAAATGAATGCCTAATCCTAACCCTGACCGGTGAGTGTGTCCTCACAAGTGACTGTTGGTTCTCACAAGTATGGTAGCATGCCAATTTTCTGGCCTCAGAAAGACATATAAACATGTACACACACACACACACACACACACGCACCTGCAGCAGCTCTTTAGCCGAGCCTCTCTTCTCCACGTCCATTTCCAGACATCGGTTCAGGAAGTCTCTGAATATCGTCGACAGCTTCTCCGGGTTCTGCAGCTCCGGCGTCCCGTTGGTTGCTATGAGATACAGCGCCTAACACGTGAAACACACACAAGCAACATGTCTGTCTTCATCCCCACGAGGCAAACTCAGAGTCACAGAATGAAGGATTGGTGCCATCCAGTGGTGTCTTAAGAAATACAGAAGAAATACAGGACTGTGCAAAAGTTTCAGGCAGGTGTGGAAAAATGCTGTAAACAAAGAATGCTCTCAAAAATATAAATGATTGTTTATTGGCCACAAATATATTCTGCAGCAGGACAACGACCCCAAACACACAGCCAAAGTCATTAAGAACCATCTTCAGGGTAAAGAAGAACAAGAAGTAGTGGAAGTGATGGTACGGCCCCCACAGAGCCCACAGCACATCATCGAGTGTGTCTGTGATTACGTGAAGAGACAGAAGGATGTGAGGAAGCCTGCGTCCACAGATGATCTGTGGTTAGTTGTCCAAGATGTTTGGAACAACCTACCAGCCGAGTTCCTTCAAAAACTGACTGTCAACATTTTGTTGAATGATGAAAATAAATGATTTTTTTGAAAGCATTCTTTGTTTACACAAGTTTTCCTCACCCGCCTAAACATTTTGCAGAGTACTGTATGATCACGTGCACTGTGCTGACCTGAATACACAGAAAGATAAATCTGCCTCATTTTCCAACACCTGTATGTGTAAGGAGGCTTTTTAAAGATAAATCATAGACTTTGATACAATCTGTCTGAAAAACAGAGTCGTGATCCCAAAAGTCTTTTCTCTCATAAATCTGAGGATGTGTGTCTTCTTCTCTCTTCTCCAGGATCTGATAAGATACTGGAGAGAGCCTGGGGTGGTTACAGCTGGGCAAACTGGGCATCTAAAGTTTTGTCTACCAAAAAAAAACAAACTATTAAATTAAAATCATCTCAGCGTTCTCAAGAAAATATCACAAACTAACCTGGATCCATATCTGCGTCTGGACTTAAGTCATGCATGGAGTGGAGGGATTTCCCTCCAGTTGTGAAGTAGGGAAAGCGGCTGCTCTGACTAAGCAGTGCGCCGTAACACACAGCTGCAGCTGTTGTGCTAATTTTGAGTTGCTGAAGTGATCTTGGCCTTTGTTCCCCTTTTCAAACCTTTTTCAAAGAGCCTCCCCCTCAGAACTCACCCTGAGCGGATTCTCGTTCAGGTACGGCGGCTCTCCCTCCACCATCTCTATCGCCATGATGCCCAGAGACCAGATGTCCACTTTGGGACCGTAAGCTTTACGGGTCACGACCTCCGGAGCCATCCAGTACGGCGTGCCGACCATGGTGCTGCGCTTACTCTGCTCAGGAGTGATCTGAGCGCAGAATCCGAAGTCAGCTGAGAGCAGGAGAGCAGACAGAGTCAGTCGATGGAAAAACTGAAAAAACATTAATGGAAAGCAGTGCTCGGTAGATGATGATGATGATGATGATGATGATGATGGGAAAAGAAAACGCCTCTAGAGGAAATGTAGGTTTTAAGGTCGGGCTAAAAGCAGCACACATCCAGTAACATCCCACCACACCTGCCCCCTGGTGGTGAAACGTTCATTTAAAATTGGCAGTGGGTAATTTAAAAACAGTATCGGTAACAACTGCAAAGTAAAAACAGCGAGTTAAGAGTTGAATGTAAGTTTTTGTGGACTGACTGAGCTTGACGGAGCCGTCCATGCCCAGCAGGATGTTGTCGCTCTTGATGTCTCGATGGATGACCTGGTTTGAGTGCAGGAACTCCAACGCCTGGAGACACTGAAAAAACAGAAAACTATAAATTTAGCTTGTAAAATATATATATTAAAAGAAACACGTCAGAATAAAATGGAGAAACTGACACTGTAACTGAAGATAATCTGAGATTCACAGGAAAGAGCAAATATCCAGCTTCATATTTTTATTGCATGACCTCGAACCTTGTCGTCAACCTTAAACTGAAACAAACTGTTTAAGCTCCTCCCCCTCTTCTGACTGGCTGCTCCTGACAAACTGAAAAACCAGGGGGCGGGGCTTCACAGGCAGTTAAGTCTGAGAATATCATATTGAGATATCCACTTTCATGACATCATACAGAGCCAACAATAAAAAAAACTGTCTAAAATTGAGTGTTTATCTGGAGCCTGAACATAGACTTTGTTTTTGAACTACGCCGTGTTTAACACCATCACAGGAACAGGAAACATGGATCTCAGGGCAGTTTGTGAAACAGTCACATGATCATTTGTCTGCCCCCTCTCACAACGATTCATGCACATGTAAACAAAGTTGTTATTTTTTACTTTTAAAGGTTGAAAAGGTCCACATTTGAGGTTAGGAGGGAGGTTGGAGGGTTTGAAATCATTTTGTTGTCCAATTTAGATTTTTTACACTTGATTTGTATTATTTTCATTGGGATGCTCATTTTCATAAGTAATAACTTGGTTAGGTTTCAAAGTTAAACGCAGCTGGGTTGGGTATAGAAAAAGATGGGTTAAACTGGAAAAGTTAATAATTTGATTATTTTGTTGAAAGATAACTCCAGTGCAAATTCATTAGTGATGAACACAAACAAATTACAATTTGATGAGTAGATAATATTTATCTTTGAGACCGGGCTGATATAAAATGAGGAAAAGCAGAACAGAGTCACTTCAGGAATTTTGCTCGAGGTTAAATTTGAGCTCGTTACGTTAAATATTGTGGGAAAAACAAACAAAACAAACAAAAGAAAACATTTTTTTTCCCCCAGAAGTAGAGATGTGTTGCTTTTCTGTCACTAGGAGCTCGCGAGAGACAGCACGGAGATCTCAGAGTGAGAGCTGTTTTTACCTCTCTGCACACAGCAGCAATCTGGGCTTCATCCATGCACGTTTCTGTTACGACATCAGTCAGCGAGCCTCCGGCCAGGTACTCCATCACCACCCAGAGCTCATCACCCACCAGGTAACTATTGAAATTAAGACATTTTATTGGAAACTGAGCTTCAGAACTTGTGAAGTCTTTTTCTGCAACCATGAAAAAAGTTAAACACAAGAAACATTTTTTGTTTTTTTGCTGTTCTGCTAAGAAAAAGATGCAAATGTCAGAAAATCTGTAAACTGTTTTGGCTTGAGTAATTTGGAACTTTGGCCTTAAACCTTTTCACTGTTGAAGTTTTGTTGGCATAGATGCAAATTAATCATTTTAATAACCGCCTTTCTTGATTGTTTTCTTTTCAATCGATTAATCTATAAAACGTTGAGGTCGAGTCCTCAGCTTTCATTTTTAATAGCACAAAGTCAAAGACATTTAGATCTGGGAAGGCGGTAACCACAAACACAGCAGTTTCTTTGATACATTAAACTTAAAGTTTTAGGAATAATTATTAATATTTAATTCATTTGGTAACACGATAACTTTAAAACAAGTTTTAGCATCAGATTTACCAAATTACGGCAAACAATGTATCGATGAGAGTGAAAAGTTCTCTGCATGGTTCAGTAACAATGCTCTAACTGTTGTATCAATGACAGCAGGCCAAAAACAAGCAGGACTGATAAGCAGCACCAAACAGTGTCAGCAGGTTTAAACTGTGTTTGTTTTTGAGGAAACGCGTCACACATCTGATCACTGAGACGCAGCTAAAGGTAAATCAGTTGATTTATGTTGCTCTGTGTGTGCACTGCTGAGAAACGACTCACAAATACTTTTGTGCTCTCTGCAGTTTCCCTTATGGTCTGTGTGGAAGCGTGACTAAAATCCTCAAACAGCGCAAACCGCTCGGCTCCCTGTAAAATGTAACTGTCCTGCCTTTAATACCCAACCTGGGGCTCTCCTCCTCCCTCGTCACTGAAAACAACAGTGCTCTATGATAGCTGTCTAAAAAAGTTACGAGAAATGAACCCAAACAATGCAGCAATCAGTGGGTTTATGGATGTTTTTTTAAGTTGGCACAGATCCTCCCACACACACACACACACACACACACACACACACACACACACACAGTAAATCAGTGTCACAGAGAATGTTGTTTCCATGGGGATGGCAGCATTATCACCAGTCTCGCACATTTTTTTACTGTCTCTTGAGGCAGACAGGTAACTACGGTAACCAGACACCACGCTCACAGACACATGTCCAGTGGGTTACCATGGCAACAGCAGCCCCGAACCGGGTAACCTCTCAAGTCGTTTCAGTCTGAACATTTGTCAGCTGAGCTGGAGTTTCCGTGGTGACGCCTGCTGTGTATCATTTGTCCAGAAACATCTGGAGCCTCTGATTTGTTCTCCGCGTTTAAAGGGAACGTTTAGGAAACTCGCATGTTAATATTTGTTTGCACACAGTATGTAGGTAAGGAATCAACATGTGAGGAACAATCAGGTTTTTGGGTGGCACTCAACGGTGGGAACCTCCCCTGCCCACTACGGAGTAAATCATTCAAAATGGCTCTGAAACGACTTCTTTTATCAAGAGAAGAAAAAATGATTAAAAAGCAACTTTTTAATCCAGGAGAAGAACAGCAGTAAAAATGAAAGAGAGACGAAAACTCAAAGTGTTAGTGATGAATCTGTGTAGTTCATGCGAGGATGAAATCTACACAGATTTTGCATTGGTGAGACAGAGAGATAATGTGCTGCAGTGATTCATGCAGCAGTTACCCAGCAGACATCGACAACAGAGGTCCAGTCACACCGGCTCTTTTTACAAAACAAGAAAAGCTAAACACATCATTCCATTAAAAAAACAGAAATTAAAGCATGCATGTTTTTTGTTTTTAGTAAAAAAGCACTTGATTGGTCGCTGGACTCCATTAAGAGAAGACAGGAAATAAAAACCCAACAAAATAATCACCAGCTCAGCTGCAGCTTCTAGAAAGTCTCATCTGTCAGCTTTAATCTTTCTGAACAGGAAACAGGAAGTGCCTGAAACGCTCCATGCTTACCAGCCTGTGAGGCTCCGCTCGTACAGGGCAACACCCACCCAATAACATTTAAACATGTTAAATATGTGGTGACATGCAAACATCTCATCCTTTAGCTGCTCTGTCCCTGAGGAAACACCTCCTGGAGGTGTCCAGGAAGTTCCCTTGACAGGTGCATTTTATTGTGGAGTAGTTGCACGTCTATTATAATAGTTTTGTGTTTTCTTTTTTTCTATTTTAATTTTTTTAAATTACTTAAGTGCAATGATGAGGTTAACACTGACACCACAAACTGTTGCAAAGCTCTAAATCAGGTGTTGTGAAAATGTGAAACAATGTAAAAGATTAAAACTGGAATTTTAAACCGTGACGTTTTCCCTCAGCGTGGTGACGCGTGATGGCGTGCCTCACCTGTCCAGGTAGTTGACTATGTTTGGGTTCTTGTTTTCCCTCATCACCAGAATCTCGTTGATGATCAACTCCTTTTTCGGCTGCTGCTGCAGGTTCATCTGTTTGATGGCAACCTTTAGGGAGAAAAATAATAGAGAGAAGGAAGAATTATTATAAGGAGAAGTCTGTGTATGAGGTATAATGCAAGAGGATGACAGACAGACAGAGAAAAGGCCGCGAGGCGGGGAAGTATTTAAATCTGAAGGTAGTGAAAGGCTCGTGGCAGACATTTAAACGCGAGCACACAGACTGATCCTCAGAGAGCGAAGCTGAGGAGGATTATTCCGACAGACGAGCGAGCTGAGGGTTAAAATCAACCTGGAAGTCTCGGTAAATGAAGCCAGACTAAATCCACTAACGGGTGTTTATATCATCCCAGTGCAAACTCCATATGATCACTTCTCCCTTCCTCTTCTTCACTTCATCTCATCTGATTAAAGTCTGCACCAATCGACACGTTCTTCAAACTTCCTGCTGAGTTTTTAACGTCACGCTGTTAGTTTAGTTTAGTCTGAGACTCCGTCTGGGGAACGAATCAAGGTTTTCCTTTAAACTGGCCTTTCAGACTTCAGGGCGTTTAAGCCTCAGCAAAAGGACTACTTGTATTCTGGGACAACAGGACATCACACAGACTTGAGAGCTGGCAGGTTAAAGACCAGCTGGTGTCCAGTCTGACTGAGACGTCCTCGCTTCTCTCTTTGAGGAGTCCAGTCCTCAGATACAAGCACCAGTGCTGTCAGATCTACTGTGGAAGGCTGTTTTTAAGAGAGATGAAACAATAGAAAGAGCAGTTTTGTTGCTTGTTCACCATAAAGAAGCCAAAGTGTGTCGATCAGGGAGGTCAAACTCATTCTACACTGTGAGCCACGTACAGCTCGCTTTGATCTTAGTGGGCCGGACCAGAGAAAGTCGTCTTTCGGTCAGTGTACAGAAGTTTAACTACACATTTAATCCCTGAGATATTCTCAAATGAAAAAATGAGTATAATTTCAACACTGCATCTCGGTTTTTCTACATGATGATTTACACATTAAACATCTGCATGTATGTCTGTGTATCCTGTAAGTCCCTATATCGTTATGACTGAGCGAGAAAACACTCCATATAAAATGTTGGTAAAGCCACGAATAGTTGGAGGTGAAATCTTTTATCTCAATTCTTGTCCAAACGTGGACGTTTCGGTGGGACGTCTGAGTCGTGTTTTCCACCTTTACTGTGCACATCAAATGTCTCAGCAGCTACTTGCAAGATTTTAATAATGGTCAGTATTTCCTTTGTATCTGAAAGAACGGAGAAATGTGAAGAGGAGAAGAAAATCATGCTGAGGACAAATAAGTACCTCCTGTCCTGTGGCGACGTCGATAGCTGTGTACACCGTCCCAGACGCCCTGAAACAGACAGCAGAGATCCTCAGTTAAACATCACACAGCAGGACTGGATCAGCTCATAAAGGTCATAAATCCTTTTTTTTTAATCTTCTTTATGACGGCAGGAAAGTTTTTTCTTTGTTAAAACCGCAGCTTTCAAACATTACAGCTGAGCCTCTGCTGCCTTTTATGACCTTTAAATGTAGTCTTTAAATCACAAATGTCCATCGGCAGTTAATATTACTTTACATTTATACCTTCTGAATCTGCTTTAGTGACATTTTAAAATAATGAAGACACAGATGTTTCACCAAAGGAAGCTGAAGTGCAACAAGAGAAACAACGATGGAAAAATAGCAAATAATCGTTTTACGTTTTAAAGTGAAACATTTGGTTGTTTTGCTTTTTGTTTTGGAGCCGGCCTGGTTTCCACATCATCAGCGACTCACTGTGATGAAGTTTGGTGACTTAAAGCACAGAAGCAGCGTTTATTCAGCTGTGTGTATCTAAGTGACTTATATATCATGTTTCACCTGAGTATCGAAGGACCGTGGGGGTCTGAAAACGATGAAGCCGGGAGTCCGGTGTTCTCGCCGGCTCTAGTGAGCCTTGAATCCCGGTCAGCTATCGAGCTGATGGGTAACAGACGTCTCCGAAAATGTCGGAGCACTTTTGCAATTATATGATATTTGAAGTTTACACAGCTACATTCTCGCCTGAAAATATCTTAAGAGTTTATTTTGTGACCCAGATAGAGTCATATTAAAACTAAATAGCTGCCGCCATTGTTGGGAACTGGAATTGGCTGGGCTGCGCTATGAATTCTGGGTTGGTTGGACCACGAAGGATACGCCCGACCTGTCCTTCAAATCTGGGGAAATGAAGGATGCATTTGTCGGTGTCTTCAAATTGGGACAGCCTTCATCGCTTGGCTGTAACGTAATCGGCCTTCAAATTCGGCCTCCGAAGGATGCGGCCTCGGAATTGGGACACAGCAATGGTCACCTCCTGCTCCAGAAATCCAACATGGCGGCCGACAAAGCGTTAATATTAAGACCAATGGAGTCCAAAACCACAGGGGAACATCCATCATTTAGGTTCAGTTTGTAGTCATTCAACACCATCACGTACAGATTGTACTGTATGAATATTTATTGTGTACATGCTAAGATTCATGTTTCGAACACAGATGGCAGATTTTGGACTCACCCCTGTCCGATCTTCTCAAATCGTGTATATTTCTTCTTGGGGTCGCCCACACTGACGATCGTCCCTGAGTTAGAGGAAGGACAAAGAAAAGAGAAAAATCTTTTATCACAGCAGCTTTAAGGATCTGCAGGAAAACAAATGATAATAAATAAAAATAAAAATCAGGCCCTCACTGAGAGCTGAAATATTTTTATACGCGGATTTACAGAATCGCTGAATTTGGATGGATAGAAGAGTCGTGTGTCTTTCTATCCATCCTAGTTCTACTCTACGTTCATCACACTGAGGTCGATGCAGCATGCTGACTGGGAGGAAGAGCAGAGAGAAGAGAGGTGGAGAGCAGTAACGAGCGATGGGCGGGTCAGAGATAAAACAGGACGTGAGAAAGGTCAGAACTGTAAAGTCAGGATGGAAGAGACAGAAACAAAGAGAAGCTCTGCCTGCAGTTCAGAATTACAGGACAAAACTTTAAGTCACTCTTTTAGGAAACGATGGAAAGATAGGACAGCCAATCAGACGTGAGGATTGGACAACTGGGGGCGGGACAGAGGATATCAGGTCTGTCGATCAGAAGAGGCAGACAGACGAGCAGTATCCTGGTCTTACCAGCAGAGGGAGACCTGAGCACATCTGGACAGGCGCGTGGCATGGTTCAAGAAATATATACAGGCTCTTACTCAAACATTCAAACATTCAAACATTTCACTGCAGCGAAGAAAGCTTTAAAACTGTGCTCACTTTAAATAATAATTATTACATAATTACTTTAAAGTACTACACTTCTGAGCAGAGATGAGATGCTTTAATGTGCTGGTTTATTTAGGTAGAGCTTTTTATTTTCTCCATTAATTCTCCTTTTGTACTGGTGCACTGAATCATTTTAGTCTTTCAGATTTTAATCTGACAGATGCAGCCTATGATCAGGGTCACAGGTCAAAAAAAATCAATCAGTGCCTCCCACCTGACTCAGAATCACCTGATTTCTTTCAGATTAATGCTATTATTATGTTCAGAGTTACAGGCGTTACAGGGGGGGGGGCGATGAAATGTGTTTTAATGAATATTTATTTGGGATATTTGAGTCCTCGTAGCTTCAGGAGATAAAAACCAGTGAGTTATTATTAACCTTCCTTTTTAATAGAAAAACCTCACAGACCCTAAAAACCTTTAAATCAAGTAAAAAATAGAATAAAATCTCCTGTGTTTGACTCTTACTCTCATCTGGCTCATGTCAGCTGCCAGAGTCAGTGGAGAATATCTGCGAGTCTGCAGGAAAGTTCAAATATCCGTTCATATCTGTGGATCACTTCCTAGAAAAAACAGACCGGGATCTTTTATTGTTAGTATCCGCACAGCTCTGTGGGGTCACGCAGGGGGCGGTGGAACCAGAATATGAAGATTTGTACTTCCCATAATAACGTTTTTCACAGGAACAGCGAGCGAGCGCAGGCGGATATTTTAGTTAGCAGACTGCAGCCCTTCAAGCACAGCAAAAAGCAAAATCTTTCATGGCGATGGAAAGTCTGAGCAAATGAAGCAGAAAACAAGCTGCCCACAGACACACGTGGAAGAAAGGAGGTTTTTATGCTGCTACGCTGATGTCGTACTCATAAATGATGTTAAACGTGAAAATAAGAATCAGTTTGCTGAAATCAGCAGAGAGACGAGCCCAAAATAAACTCGAAGCCTGCTCTCTGAGGGAAGCTGCGCGTGCAGATAAAGCGATGAAATGTCCTGTCACGACTAAGAGAAGCTAAAATTAGCTCACGGACACTCTGCGCTCTGCAGCAGGTACATCAGAATATGGATGGATTATCAGGACCACAGGCCTCAGACTCAAACCTGCACACTGAGCCTGCACTTCCTAACTGCAGAGTTCACCCTGAGATTCACACCGCTCCTCTGTTAGCTTCCATATCTGACACATACAGTAAAGTATGCACAAACATTTATGTCTTAATAAAACTGCCGTCTGATCTACAGCACCGACTTTCATTGATCAACTTGTTAAAGTCCACCTCAGGCTGTTCAGGCGAGCTCACTCTGAACATGTTTAAAAAGGACCCCTCCCCTCGGCTGGAAGCATCAGACACTCTGAGCCGTATTTGTTTGGAAAATGCTGAATGTGAATCCGTAACCAGGAACCTTTTTCCTCCACAGCAGATGTCAGAGGGTGCAGTGACCTTCCCTCGCACTGCTGCTCCGTCACCATCGCTCATCGCCCTGTGACCTCTGGCTAGCAGCATTAGCATCCAGGACTGTGGCAGCTTTTCTCTCTTTATGCTTCCTCCCTGTCGACCTGCAGCCTACGTCATTATGATTTCATTCAATCAGCTTATTTCTAAAGCATTCAAACCATTTAAAAAATGTTTCTACATTTTCATAATGTAGAAACATTTTTTAATGTACACATTAAAGAACACTAAAAGGCTCTCTGCCTGACTCCAGCTCTCTGGGGATCTGCCCCTTTGTCCGAGTGGTAATCTGTCTCTGTCAGAGGTCAGCGACCTGCACACACATTAAACATATTTGAGGCTTTTAATGAAGGTGACAAAGCCTGTTAATGGCAGCTGAGCCGGTCAACATTCCTGAAAGTTACGATCCAGATATTTTACCACGTGTGATTATTCTGCAGTGCCTTAATGCCTTTAAGCATGATCAGACAAAGCTCTGCAGCCACTTTGAGTCTGAGCTTCTGTTCTTCATCTGTACGACGGCGGGATGAAGAAAATGACCTTTTTTATATTAATTTCTACAAATTGCTGAACCTCAGTTTGTGCTGGAGATAAATGTCTGAGCAAACTTTTTAGGGAACGACAGTTATGTCTAACTCACAGCACGAAGGGACAACAAACTGAGTCCAGAAACAACAATCCAGCGCTGCCGGCACAACTTTAAAGCGCTACAGAAACAGCATGCTGCTCTTTTATACAAAATCTTTGACGCCACCTCAAAGCTAGGCGGGTGACACCGACACGGAGCTTATGCCGAGTCCAAACAACAGGAAGCAGCTGAAGAGGCTCGCAGGCTCACTCGCTGTCACCACGTTTATCTGTGGGCTGTGTTTTTAAAGCTTTTCTGTTCTCAAACTCATCAAAACTAAAGAGTTTTCAACTAAACTGAAATGAAATCTCACTCTGGAAACTAACTGAAACCAGACTGAACAGAAAATTCAAATCTAAAAATAATCAATAAAAATAACTTTGCTAGCAGGTGTGAGCCATGAGCCCTCACAGCCATTACTGTGTGGAGTTACAGCTGTTGCCCAAATCTCAGCACAGCTCCGTCAGTCAGGGCTGAATCTCCACCTCAGCACAGTAACCGTTACCGGGGTCAGATTTGTCGTGTTAGCGTGCTCCGAGTGTCTGAATGAGCCTTACGTAGCTTCTCCAGGATCTCCTCGTCAGACATCTTCTTCTTCCTGGCTTTGTCCTGTGGGTGGGGCAAGGAAGGACCAGGGGCGGGGCTAGCACTGGGAGGGCTGCTGGGAGCTGCTTCTGCAGGTTGGGCGGGGGTGACGGCGGCGGCCGCGGCGGTCGGTGGAGAGATGGGTGAGGTCGCAGCATCTTTCGTGGGAGGAGGAGGGAGGGGCTCGATCACTGAGCGAGTGTAAATCTGAAAGATGAAAAAAGTCACTCCTGTTTTTATCTGTGGTGCCAAATAGACGTTTAAAGACGAAGCTGAAAGACATTAAAAGAGCTCTTTTTGTCCACAGGCCTCTGGAACAGAGACGTGGACATCAGTGAGACACAGTTTAAATAAAGGCTGATTGTCTGTAAGCCATAAAAACACTGGAGAGTGAATCTAAAGTAAAAGTAATGATTTTAACTGAGGCAAACACACAACACAGCAGTGTGTGTGTGTGTGTGTGTGTGTGTGTGTGTGAGTGTGAGTGTGTGTGAGAGAGAGAGAGAGAGAGAGAGAGATGGTGAGAGTCAGGTGCATGAGACTCATCACCGAGGAAACTGCAGTGGCGCCGTGGAAACAGCCTCTCAACCGCAAACTGTCTGAGTGAGAAGCAACAATGTGTGTGTGTGTGTGTGTGTGTGTGTGTGTGTGTGTGTAGGATGAGATGAAACAATGTTGCCTGACAACAACAGTGACAGTAAAAATCTGTCATTGTCTTTGATGCCAAAAATTGGAAGTTTACTATAGTTGTGTGGACCAACAAAATCCAGGTCCCCATGGGTTTGAAGGCATTTTTGAGACTCAAAATGTGGTTTTAGTGTCAGGGTTACAATTGGGTTATGGTTAGGTTTAGGGTAAGGGTTAGGGTTTAACATTCGTTTTTGATGATTAGGGTTGTGGTAAGCAGCTAGAGAAAACATTATGTCAATGAGATGTCCCCATAAGATATGAATACCTGACGTGTGTGTGTGTTAAGCTCGTATGTGCAGTGGCAGAAAGGCGACAGCGTTTGTGTTCTTACTGATTTGGTGTGCTCCGGTCGGGGGGCGATCACCGGCGGGGGCTCGGCCTCGTCTTCGTCCTCATCCTCAGATACGGTTGCTATGGCGGGTGTCTCGGACACGGCCTTGGAGCTCTGCGTGATGTCACAGGGAGAGAGAGGGCGGAGCCTCAGTGACATCATGGTCACATGAGCCACAAACGATACCAGACCCATCATCGCTTCCTGAATTTCCTGCCACTTCCTCTACTGCTTCACTGTCTCATCATACAGAGGAGTCCTCCGGCCCGTCTTTAGCTCTCCTCCTTCTTCTCTGATTTCAGCCTCCCGCTCTGTCTTTCCACCCTGTTTTCCCTCCTCTCATCATCACTGCTGTCTGAAAGCTCAGGTCACATCTGGCTTCTGATGCCACTACATGCCACACATCCTACCTTTCTATCCCTCTCTTCCTCTCTGTCTCTCGCTGATAGTCTGACGCTCGGCTGGTGGCCAAGCTGCAGAGACAGGGAAACGGTGAAAGGAGGAAAAGATGCTGATTCACAATGCAGAGAGAGGGAGAGAGAGAGAGCGGGAGGAAGAGGAGTGCCATCATCCTCCTCCCTCTGTCTCTTATTCTCACCTTTACATTTGGGTTTAAATGTGTCTTTCAGAAAACACACACACACTGCGACAAAAACAAAACATCCTCATTCATTCAACAAGAATTTCTCAGCTTAAAGCTCGAGTCTGTCGTCCAGCAATAACGCTGGCTCTGTATTTGAAACCAGGAAGGACACCTGTGCCATAAGATGCTCAGAAAAAAGCATTTATTCGTTTATACTATTATCTAACAAGAAAAAAGTAAAGTAGACTAGCTCAGTAAAATATATTACAATCAAAAACTGCTCAAAAGAAAAGCACTTAGTTAAATAAGATGAAATCAATAACTTTCTAAACAAAAATCTAAATAAAATATGTAAAAACCGGAATATATACAAGAAAAATAACTGAAAAATACATTTGCCTGCTTCCTGTAGGGGGCGCCACAGCGGCTCATCTGCCTGGTCCTGCATCCTCCTCTATCACACCAACCTCCTTCACTACATCCACAAACCTCTTCCTCGTTTCCTCCTGCCTGGCAGCTCCATCCTCGTCATCCTTTGTCCAGTTTATCCCAGTTTAACCCTCTGTACACACCCAAACCAGCTCAGCCTCGCTAATTTTGTCCTAATTTTAATCATGAACCTCCCAGTTAACATCTTCAACTCTCCCACAGCCGGCTCAAACACAGCTAAATAAAATATGAATAAAATCCAACATGAAACTGTGTAAAGTGTAAAAATGAGTGAAGTAGAATCAATTTTTGAATTCATTTTAAATAGCAGGGTGTAAAAGGCAGTTTCAGAAAATGACCTGTTGGCTTAGGTAACAGCTAAACTGATGGAAAACATGCAGACGCAGCTAATAATGAGAGGAAGCCTTCCTCACAGTGCTGCCTGTATGTGGCTGTGTGAGAGAATAACGCTGTGACTGAAGAGGTCTCACCGTTGTGGTGGAGGAGCTGAAGGCGTCAGCAGTTTTATCTGAAGGAAACACAACACAAACACAAAGTTGAGTGTTCAGAGCAGATTGAGCTTTTAGGCTCTGAGGCTCATTGTTTGAACTTTGTTTAATGTGAACTGAACGTTATTGTGAATGCACGTAGGCGATGGGAGCACAGCGGGGGGGTGGGTCTTACCAGTGAAGCTCATGTACTTCTGGCTGTTGGTCGTTTCTTTCGAGTCGTAGAACTTTAAAACATCGAGGACGGCCTGAGGGTTCTTCTTCTGCTCCAGCTTGGTGATGTTGGATGTCTGCAGAAGCCGAGCCCACTGCTCCGGCATCCCCTGCACACACACAGATAAAAAATATCAATATTTTATTCATTTATTTCTATGTGAACTGTATTATTGTAGTTTACCTTTGTTAATGGCAACATTAACAACACAAATAACACAGCAAAGAGCAAACTCTGTGTATGAAAAATGACGCTAACAGTGAAATACTGAAACCCTTGTTATTCTCAGAGTTTTAGCATTAAACTGGATTTGCTGCTCACAGAACATCTGCTGCCATTATAAGTTTGTATCTCTGTGAAACACCAACTAATGTGAAAAACACGGCCCACTGCACGAGAGTGTTCCCTAAACAGGCTGAAAGATTCAAGGTCATTCAGCAATTTTACAGCAGCGTTGTGGATATGAATGCAGCTTAAGCTAAACTTAGCATTAGCTGATAACGTATCGCAGCCAGTATACCAAAGCTGAGGCTTCAAAATGTGAAGTAGAAACCATCGAGTGACGTCCTGCTTTTACATACAGTCGCACACACACACACACACACACACACACACACACACACACACACACACACACACTTCTTCGAATCCTAGCAAGGAAGTCTTATCATATTTTTACTTCAGCCACAGATCTGGGTCTCATCTCCGTGTTTTCTGTCTCTTTCTCTACTCATTTGTCAGAATCAATCCATTGCACACACTCTTCCACTTCCTGTTCCATCATGTCTCATATCCACCCACCCATCCATTCATTCGTGTATTTACTGTCTAAATTATATTTAGATTACATCAATTTGAGCAGGAATGTTCATCTGCATGTAGATGTGTGGAAACCTGGAAACCACACACACACAGACACACACAGTTAACTCCCAGCTAAAAGAAGTTGGTCAGGCGGACCGAGTGAGTCAGTGAAACAAGGCGTCTTTGTCTAAAGTGATTATTTAAAAAGGTTCATTTGCCAAGCATTTGTGTCTGTTAGGAGCTGTTTCACACACACACACACACACACACACACACAATGAGCATGGGTTCAATTAAAGTCTGTAAACAGAAATAAATACCAAATACCACAAAACACACTGTGGTTGAATCTGATAATTTTCTTTGTATACACAGGAGAGGAGACACAGACACACACACAAACACACACACACTTACAGTGAACTCCCCGGTAACAGCATCAAAGCCGACATGGATGGTGTGTTCGAAGTCTGACGGCAGAGAGATCTCTGGGCGCTCCTTCCTCTTATAGGCTGAATGACAAAGGAACAAAAAACAAACACACTGATTGATTTTTTTTAAAGTGTTGTAATAAAACACAGAACAGTTTTCCACCTTAAGGACTCTGGATTATCCCAGGATTTATTTCCGTTTAGAATAAATAGACACTAAAGAGCAGCAGACCCAAAAACAAGTTCTAACTTGGCGTTGAAAGGTTGCAGAGGAGTATCTGAGATGCTGGTTGCACCATTTCGATAATGATCCCGGCTCTAACAGAAAATCCTAAATGCAGCCCTTCATGATGGGAACAAAGAGATTCAGGTTCATTAAAATTCCTGAAAAGATCTTAAATCCAGAGAGGATCACTGAAAAGAAAGAAACAGTGGGACAAAAGTTCATGCAAAACACGGGAGAGAAAATCAGGAGGAGACGGAGAGAAAAGTACAGAAACAGAGTGTTTCAGAAAACGAGCCAACACATGAGACGCCGCATGTTGGAAAGAGCGTGAAGATCTTCTGGGGAATCATAACTCCAGTGAGAATCACACGCAGCAGATTCCTGTGGATGGACTCACACTGACGCAGGACCACCAGCTTCCTGCAAAGCATCATGGGTAATCTGTGTCCAAGTGTGTGCACGTGAAACACATCAACAAAAACAGTTTTCCTCCAAAGATGAACCAGCAGCAGAAGAGTAACAATCAACCAACTCCGTCTGATAATCTTTAAAAAAATAAATGTTTTGATCCAGTTTTTACCGCCTGTTGTAGATTTGCTGCTGTCGTTGGGATCAATGTTCTGTTGCACGATTGAACATTTGCCAAACTTTAACTCATGGCCTCATATTTGACTCTGGAATATTTTGTTATACAGGGGAGCTCACGGTCGACTCGGTGACCGCCCAAATCATCATCCCCCATCACTGCAGTGGTTTTCTCAGAAATGTGTAGCTGTGCATTCAAATCTCCACTTTAGTCCCTGTTCCAAGTCTTTTAGTTTGAGTAGATGTAACTTTGCATGCCATGCCGCCGTGTTCTTATTAGAGAGAAGAGGCTTTCTCTTCCAAACATTACTCTACCCGTTTTTCTAATTGTACTGTCATGAATTTTAACCTTTAACATGCTAACTGAGACCTGTAGAGTCTGAGGTGGAGCTCTTGGAGTTTCTGCAGTTTCTCTGAGGGCTGAGGCTTCACCCACTAGTTATTTTCACAGTATTCGCTCACTCCATCTTTAAGGATTCACTAGCTTAGCTTAGCTTAGCTCGTAGCTGACTTGCTAGCAGCATGGCTCCTTCACCTCTCCCTCCTGCACTTTCCTGCTTTGTGAGTGAGATGTTTGGTTTCCTTTAGTAGTAACGATAAGTGTAATAACTGTAGCCTGTTTGCAGCTTTGGAGGCCACGATCACTGAAAAGGAGACCCGGCTTTGTCTTGAAAAACCCGTCGCTAGCCAGGCCCGGTTGCGGCAGATGACCGCCCCTTTTCTGAGCCTGGTTCTGCTGGAGCAGGGGTAGGGAACGTTAGTCCTCGAGAGCAGGTGTCCTGCAGATTTTAGATCTCACCCTGGGTCACCACACCTAAATCAAATGATTAGTTCATTACCAGGCCTCTGGAGAACTTCATACATGTTGAGGAGCTAATTTAGCATTTGAATCAGCTGTGATGGATCAAGGACACATCTAAAACCTGCAGGACACTGGCACTCGAGGCCTGGAGTTCCCTGCACGATCTGATATCGTCGTGTTGGTGTTGTTCCCAGATCATCATACTAAATGTTGTTCCAGGATCAACATTGCAAGTGACCAATCAGAATGTTGTGACGTCATACTTTTGCGACTTCGGGAAAAACCGCCGTAAAACAAAAAACTGTACTTAAGCTGCGAGAAACCGCCTCTGTCCGCCGATCAACGGACCCTGATCCTAACCCTAACCGTAACCCTTTAATAAACGGTAAGCAGAACTGATATTGTCCTTGCAACATTGGAATTTCATAAATGCACGAATGGCTTGGCACGCAAAAGAATAACGCCACAACAATGTGATTGGTCACTTGCAATGTTGAACCTGGAACAACATTTTCATGATGATCTGGGAACAACACCAACGCGACGATATCAGATCATCCGAGTTCCCTACCCCTGTGCTGGAGGTTTCTTCCTGTTAAATGGAAGTTTTTTCTTCCCACTGTCGCCAAAGCGCTTACTCGTAGGCGGTCATATGTTTATTAGGGTTTTCTTTGCATCATTGTAGGGTCTTTACCTTACATCATAAAGCACCTTGAGGCAACTGTTGGCGCTACATAAATAAAACTGAACCTTCTGTCAGTAGGGTCTGATTTTGGGGGGACTTGGGTGGGGTGTCCACTCCTGAGAACACTGTGTTGTTGTGTTTACACAGCTGAATGCTTTTATAGAGGTCCTCAAACGTGCTGATGATCAGTTATTCAGGTGCATTTTATTAGTAGCACCTGGCTGCTATTTACCCTCTAATGGAAGCAGGATGTGCTTAGTTTTTCACCTGACTGCATAGAGTCATGTGACAATGTTCTTCTTCACATTACTGCAACACGTTATCTGTAATTTTAAGAAAGCAACAAGCTGATGCTGCTCAGCTCTGTGGTGTCTGTTCATTGGACTTCTATTTTGTTTCAAACTTGTTTTATTTGCTTCGTCTACATTTGACAAATTACACATTATGGAGTTAGCTGATCCTTTACATTTTAACTCCAGCACCTGTTGGGGGTCAAAGGTCAACTTCTTTAAGGATTTTACAGGATTAAAGCTGATGAGCTGTTACTCAGTATCAGCTGTGGATCAAGAGAAAGGTCTCAGTGTCTGATGGATTCTCACAGATATTTATGACCCCTAGCTTCTATTTCAGGGATGAATATGTTAGCTTATGGGTTTAATTTGTTGTTAATATCAGTACATGTTTATTTAGTTTGCACACATGCACCCTGCGGCATCACGACTCACTTTTATCGCCTCCTCCTGTCAGGATGAATCGAATGGAGCGGTCTTTCTTCTTCTTGTCCTCCGGGTTTGGAGGGAGGGGCTTGGAGCCATGGTTGAGGGGGACGGGGTCCTTGTTGCAGGAGCCAATCATGGTGCTGGTGTTCCTCATGGGCGGAGCTGGGGGCTTGTCCTCGACCTCCCCATTATCAGACATCTTCAGATAGGCTGCAGCCGACGTTCCTGTGCACCAGAGAGGCCAAAGTCAGAAACACAAACTCTTCTTACAGACGGACTTGTTTTAAATCTGTCAGCTCTTCAATATTGATCTGACACAAACAAAAACAATATCAGCTGCTTACTAATTATGCTGTTTTTATTTTCTGTCAAAATAACAAAATCTCATATCACTGCATCTCCCGTCTCTACAGCTCAGCGCACGCTGTCGCGTTTCCCAGTAAATTGAAACTCTTTACAAGACGTTTTGTGGTTTCTCATAAAGAGAAAACAAAGAACCACGAACACTGAGATTAAATGTTTCCACCACATTGTTAGCTTCATCAGCTTTAAGCATAGCAGATCATTGATCATAAAAAACAACAAAAATGGGTGAAAAATCAGTACGAATAAAAAAGAAAACTTTAGGTCTATTTGCTCACTGAGCGAGGTTGGTCGGAAGATGACTAAAACACCGCGTGTGCTGACTCAGACTTAAATGCAGTCTTGGTAAAAAGATAACACACACACACACTCGCACGTACACACACACACACACACACACGCTCGCACGTACACACACATTTCGTTCTGTACGTACAACCTGGAGGAGGCGCCCACACAGCTGAGCGGAGAAGACGGACATTTTAATGACAAGTTTTACCACAACGCCCTCATACAAAAATACACAAAATCACACGCACAGACTACAACACAACCTGCTCGGCTAAATGCTCCACTGGGCACAGGAACCCACGAGGCCAGTCTATTTAGGTCAGAAAAACTCAGAATGAACCACGATTCATACTATAAATAGAAATAACCCACAGTAACAAGAACAAACAAACTGCTGTGTGTCTGTATCTCCCTCAGTTTTGGTGTAGCTAAGGTGAAATCAAAGCGTGTTTAAAAGGCTGTTTCAGTAGTTTAGCAGCACTGCCGCAAACACAGAGAGAAAATTGAATGTTTCAAATCTGTAGATCTTTTCTTCTCCCCCTTTGTACACTTTCTTCGGGCAATCGATCCCAGGTGTGGATTATCACAGCCACAGCGAGAGGAAGCAGTCCCAGTCCAAGTCAAACAAACTCTCCAGCGGTTTGTTTGTGGTGGGAAATTGATCCGACCCTAATCTCACCCGGTGCTGCAGGTTTGGGTGCAGCAACTTCTCTGACCAGATGCTGCACTTTAAACACTACTTCCCTGATATTCGTGCAGGCGGTAGATTTTTTACTGGCATGTACAGTGGCGTGTCTAGAAAATTTTTGTTGGGGGGGCCAGGTAGGGGCACAGATTTGGAGAAGGGTGGCAGATGTAATTGGCAGATAATGTTTAAAAATAATCCTATAAACCTAATAACCGAATGAGCTTTTAACTCTTATTAGAATGAGATTTTAACCACTACAGTGCAAAGTTTTTAGATACTGCGTTGATAAAGTACAAGAGATACAATCAGTGTTTTGTCAGTGTTTACTCAGCATTCAAGGACATCAATATTTGCATAGTATTTTTACTCACATATAGTACACATATGTTTTGGGCAAAAACATTTTTGAATATTAAAATACGAACATTTGTAACAAACAATTGACAAATTAGCCAATTCCAATGTAAAACTTTATCTGCCTGTTAAAAAAGAAGATAATCTTCTCACAAACTGGTGTTTGATTTTGAAACAGGAAAAAAGTGGGGAAACAACTGAAAAGACTAACATTTGAATAAAACCTGAAAGCAAGTAAATACTTTCTATGCTGCCTTATGGTAAACTTTGGTAATATTGATAAAGAACAACACTGGCTGACGATGAAATCCAGTCAGCTGGCATGGTGACACTGCCAGTATTAACCTGCAGGGCTGGACTGGGACAGAAAATCGGGCATTTTGACTACAGACCGGCCCACCAGGTAGTAAAACCATAAAGCCTTTGAATGAAAACAAATGCTGTTGTGACAGTGATGTACACAGTCTTGTTGGTATATGTATGATTTCTATACATTTTACATCAGATAAAAACTTTGGTTGTAAGATTTAGATAATTATTTAATAAAAGCTAGATATTTTAAATGAGAATAAGAAAGAAAAGTATTTTTTTGTGCCCCACCTTTCCCTGTTAATTCCCTACCTGGCCCCCTGGCATAACTTTGCTAGACCCGCCCCTGCACAGTTACCAGCTGTCTGTCAAGGGTAGTGTCGTGGATGAGAGGAGGAGGACCCAAACGCTGGACTCACAGGCAGGTAGGTGAAGGTGGATGTTTATTGCCGAAGGAGTGAGCAAACAGTACAGAGGGAGGAAATGGCTGGCTGACTGAATGAATGAACTAAGGACTGACTGACTGACTGACTGGACATACAGACGACATCAGACATACATCATTAACATCAATGACACGACAGAGAACTGGTGAAACCGAGGAACTTAAATACACAGGTGGATGATGACAACGATTGGAAACAGGTGAGTACAGGGCTGAACATAATCTGACTAATGACACGGGAGACAAGCTGACACGGGAAAAAACAGGAAGTGAGAACATTAATGTGGCGAACCAAACTGAACATGAACAAACTGAAATCACTGGGTCAACGACCCAGGAACCCTGACAGTACCCCCCCCCTCCAAAGGCCGGCACCCGACGGCCAAAAGAGAAAGAAAAAAAAACCAGAACAGGGTGGGCGGAGGGGGCCCAGGACGGAGGGACGGAGTCCACACCAAGACAGTTCAGGTGGGCGCCCCCGTGGCCGAGACGAGACAGTGCAGGTGGGCGTCCACGCGGCCCGTGGCCGAGACGAGACAGTTCAGGGGGCTGACCGTGCGGACGGCAACGGCGACAGCACTGGTCCGGGGGCCGACCGCGCGGAAGGCAACGGCGGTGACGTGGACACAGTTCGGGGGGCCGGCCGTGCGGAAGGCGACGGCGGCCACTCAGGCGAAGGCGGTCCGGGGGCCGGCCGCGCGGAAGGCGACGGCGGCCACTCAGGCGAAGGCGGTCCGGGGGCCGGCCGCGCGGAAGGCGACGGCGGCCACTCAGGCGAAGGCGGCCCGGGGGCCGGCCGCGCGGAAGGCGATGGCGCCCGGCCAGTGGCTCAGCCAGCGGTCTAGAAAATGGCCGTTTAGCTCCAGACCCAAACGAGGCTGGGCCAGGCGAGGCTGAAGGCTCTGAGGCTGAAGGCTCTGAGGCTGAAGGCTCTGAGGCTGCAGCAGACGAAGGCTCTGAGGCTGCAGCAGACGAAGGCTCTGAGGCTGCCGCAGACGAAGGCTCTGAGGCTGCCGCAGACGAAGGCTCTGAGGCTGCCGCAGACGAAGGCTCTGAGGCTGCAGCAGACGAAGGCTCTGAGGCTGCAGCAGACGAAGGCTCTGAGGCTGCCGCAGACGAAGGCTCTGAGGCTGCCGCAGACGAAGGCTCTGAGGCTGCAGCAGACGAAGGCTCTGAGGCTGAGGCTGAGGCCGGGCCGGGCGTGGGTGCAGCTGAGGCCGGGCCGGGCGTGGGTGCAGCTGAGGCCGGGCCGGGCGTGGGTGCAGCTGAGGCAGAGGCCGGGCCGGGCGTGGGTGCAGCTGAGGCAGAGGCCGGGCCGGGCGATGCAGGCGCGGAGGCCTCTGGCCGGAGACAGGCAGGGCCAGTAGGCGCGGAGGCCCCTGGCTGAGGAGCGGCCGGGCCAGCGGGTGCGGAAACCCCTGGCTGAGGAGCAGGAAGGCTCACAGCTGGCTCTGGGTGCTGTGGCTGCAGGTCCGGGAACTGGACGGGATGGTGGACAGGTGACTGGGAAACAGGAGGCGACTGGACTACAGGGCACTGGGCGGCAGACTGGACTACAGAAGAGTGGAGGACAGGTGGAGACTGGACCACAGGTGACTGGAGGACAGGTGGAGACTGGACTACAGGTGACTGGAGGACAGGTGGAGACTGAGCTACGGGTGACTGGAGGACAGGTGGAGACTGGACAGCAGGTGAGGGAACCGATTGGACTAAGGAGACTGACGGATAAACAGAGGCCGGTGAGGCTAATGGCTGAGCTAAAGAGTGAGCTAGTGACGGAGATAAAATTACGGCTTGGGCTCGTAAGGCTGGTGCCTGGGCAGGGGACAGTTCAGCTAGTCTAACCAGTGATACTGCGAGGGCGTGAAAAGCTGGATCAGGAGGTGGATGAAAGGGTGAAGTAGTAGGTGGACCAGTTAGCTCTTCCAAGCCTCCAGGGAGGTCAGGCTGGGTTCTGGCTGCCCTCAGCCTGGGCGCTGGGACAGGCACAGAAGGTGGCTGGACACCAGTCACCCCCACCCGAGAAACAGGAGCGGGTGTGGAGGTAGACTGGGTCGCAGCTGCCCTCCTCCTGGGAGCTGGCACTGGAGTGGGTGTAGGCTGACTGATAGGAGTGGAAATAACGACTGGGTGAGTGACACTGACAGGTCTATCGGGTTGTATTCTGGTCTTTCTGCCACCACTATTTACAGTTTTTGACTGAACAGTCTTTGGGGAGCCAGAGCAGAAAAAATCTTCCCAGTCCACATCATCCTCAAGGAGGGAAACTCCCCATGAATCAGAAAAGAGTCTGTTGTGTGTTTTAAGTGGATAATCAGATGAGGGGTGTGGAAAACAGTCACTGGAGCTCACCACCGGGAGTTGCTGAACAGAGTCCGTTTTATGGCGGCGTGTGCGCCGCTTTCCCCGGGAAGAGGAAGCGGGCCGGGTAAACGGCTGAGCCTCTGGCGCGGTAGCCTCCGCTGAGCAGAGATGGGAGGTGTAGCCGCCGTGCCGTGGCGAGGCGGAAAGGCTGGAGAGTGAAAAGGCTGGCGGGCGAGCGAGGAGCGAAGCGGCGGGAGAGCGAGCGGCCGAAGCTTGGGCTGTGACGCCCACTCTCCGCGGCGAATGCTCCGGTGCAGCTGAGGCAGCAGGTGGGGGAACGTGGCGTCTCCGAGGCCCGCCCAGAGCCAGGCGAGTCCCCTCGAAGACGTGCTCTCTCTCCGCGAAGAGCCGCTGTTTTCCCCGAAGCCCCTCCGTCCAGCGAAGGAGCGCTGCCTCCTGCCGCTCGAAAAGTTCAGGGTCCGCTGGGTCCACAACGCGGGGTCGTGTCATTCTGTCAAGGGTAGTGTCGTGGATGAGAGGAGGAGGACCCAAACGCTGGACTCACAGGCAGGTAGGTGAAGGTGGATGTTTATTGCCGAAGGAGTGAGCAAACAGTACAGAGGGAGGAAATGGCTGGCTGACTGAATGAATGAACTAAGGACTGACTGACTGACTGACTGGACATACAGACGACATCAGACATACATCATTAACATCAATGACACGACAGAGAACTGGTGAAACCGAGGAACTTAAATACACAGGTGGATGATGACAACGATTGGAAACAGGTGAGTACAGGGCTGAACATAATCTGACTAATGACACGGGAGACAAGCTGACACGGGAAAAAACAGGAAGTGAGAACATTAATGTGGCGAACCAAACTGAACATGAACAAACTGAAATCACTGGGTCAACGACCCAGGAACCCTGACACTGTCAGCTACCTAAAAAAGGATCCTGGTGTTATTTGTCTCTCAGAAACAGTTCATAACTTCCCTTCAACTCATTCATGTCACCTAAACCTGTTTCTTCATCACCTGTTCAGCTCTGATGATCCAGTAAGGACATCTCCTGGTTTCATCTTCATGTTTCCCTCTCACCACATATCCAAACCGACATCATGACCAGCAGCTTTACAGCTGTGGCTCCAGCAAACATCAGCTGATACTAGAAATTAATATTAAATAAATTCTAACAACAGTGACTTATGTATGTATGTATGTATATATATGTATATATTGTACTATTCTTAGTTAGTGTATTGTCTGTCTTGTCTTAATGTTGGTTTAAAATGGAGCACTGTAACAAAAAATAATTTCCCCCAGGGATCAATAAAGTATTCTGATTCTGATTCTGATTCATGATTGAAGTAGCAACAGGAAAGGGAGGGGGAGAGAATGAGAGAAGAAGAGGCAGCTGTGCAGCGTAAACACACAGAATAAATCCAGCTTTGTCTTTTTCCATTCTAGCTGAAGTTCGGGACAAACTGCGTCTCTTCTCAGCTCAATACCAAACGCATAATATTTTCTCTGAATGAGGGACCATTCCATTTTTAAGGAGCCGTTGGCAACTCTACTAACTAACCTTATGAATAAAATAAAGTTCACTATCAGTAACATCATAGCAACTGAACAGCTGTATAGAAACTCCTTCATGCTAGCTCGGGCAGTATGAGTTATTGCAACTGACAGTAAAAAGTCAGCACAACAAAAATAAACTCCACCTAAACTTGGTTTATATCTGACCCAGATAGACTGCAGGTCATAACTTCTTACCTGAAGTTCAGTTCACCTGACACTCGGACTGGCGGCTGCCTCGGGGCTCTCCTCCTGCCTCACCTTTCCCTCATCCACCTGCTGGCCTCTGTGGAAGCCCCGCCATAGCCACCACCAAACAACTGAGTTATTTTTACACATCGACCTGCATCTGGCCAATCCACCACCTCTCATTGTTCATGCCATTACAAAATAAAAATAAAAAATAAGTCACTGGGGATATGCCCGGTATGCCCGATGGCCAGTCCAGCTATGCTAACCTGCAACCAAATCTGCAGCTCCATACAGCAATGTTACGACTTAGATTATATCTTATAACTCATAACTCTTATGCTAGCTGCCCTCAGTAGCATACTGTCAGAAATATTCGACGGCTGCAATAATTCTTTAAGTGTTATTTTTTCCTTGGTATTCTAATTTCACCGAAGTTTACTAAACTCAACAAACTTAATATTACTTACCGGGACATTTATTCTGTCCTCATTTTCTTTCACCGAAAAATTGTTTCCTGCAGTGACGTCTTTCGTGCTTGGCTCTCCTACCTTTGCTAACGTGATGCACATAGAGCAGAAGCCGATGCTGCAATCACTTACACTCGGATATCTGAGCTTCACCGTGAAAACATAATCGTACATTTGATATTTGATTGAATTTTATTGTTTTGCCTTTGGGGTGGCACCTGGGGTGGCCAGTCTGGTTGGGGGGGGTGGCCTGTGCCCCCCCAGGCCACCCCGCTGGACACGCCATTGGGCATGTATAGTTTTCCTTTAAATTCACTAATACATGCGCTGCTGCATGCGCTGCTGCATGCGCTGCTGCAGCGACAGATCCTCGTATCAAACAGGGACAGATTTATTTCAAGGGAGGAGATAAAACACCTTGTCACAGACAGAACTGAAGTAGGGCACAAAGACCAAGTGTGAGACAAATAAAAGTTATTTATGCTCTAAACCAAGGGTGTCAAACATAAGGCCTGGGGCCCAGAATCGTCCCAGCAAAGATTTTAAAGCTATTCCTACTAAAAAAGACTCCCAACCCCCCCACTGTCATTCACACTACACCAAGGTAATTACGTGATGCACAGCTATACTACGGAAATACCTGTTTTGTTTTACAGTGGGTCCACTGTAGGAGCCATTTCGTGTTGTTAGCTTATGTGTACCACTAGGGGTCACTTTTTGTGTTTTTAATGGTGCAGCATTAAAGGTAGACGGACGTAATTAGCGTGAGGTGTTGTTGGTCAGAAAGAGCAAACGGTTTGTGATTTATGTTAATGATGTTGGATACTAAGAGAACTGTTGAACAACAAATGCAACCGATGGAAAGCAATAAAGGTTTAAACAGACACGATAAGCACAGCTGGAGTTATTGGACTATGTCTCATTCATAACAGCTGCACCACGACACCCCACTTCAAGGCTTATCCTCTACTGAGAATGAACAAAACTTTATATTTTATGATTACAGACAATCCAGGTGAGGAGCTACTGGAACTTTTCCTGCAGTTCCTGTAGTTTCACTGGTCAAACCCATGTAAGTTCAGTGTGACATCCCTGCTCTAAACACTCCGGTTCAGGCAGTTTTTTTCTACTCTTGGCTCTTCATGACATCAGAGAGACTATATAGCTTTCATATGTGTCAACTCGGCACCCAACTTAAGCCCCGCCCAACTCCTGTTGAAATCTTTTTATGAGGGGCAGCCATTGGAAGAATGTTGACTTAAAGGGGGAGGGGTTAAAACACGGTGTCTCAGACAGGGTTTTATAAGACAAGTCGTTTTTAGCAATTTTTTAAAGGTTTGGAAATAAGTTTAAATTGTTGTCCCTGCTTTCAACCAGGCTTCCTGTGCACAGGACACCAAATCTTGTAAAGCACCTCATCACAGTATCTCACAGGACAAAACCTGCAGTTCCTCTAAAGTCCACTGGAGGCTCACTCCAAATGTGAGTCAATTCCCACGTCTTCCAGGTCTTGATGCATTGTCAATCATCCAGGTAAGTAAATCTCCAAAAGTTGATTCTGAAGCCCACCGAAGGGCTGGTTCCAGTGTTAAAATGTCCAAATTTACAACAACCCACCACAAAAACATGGTACAAGTTCATTTAATTTGCTTTATGTCTCCAAGCATTTTTTAACACATATAACTTCTAATGTATTTAATTAAGCGACTGCAAAATTTTAGTTTCAGGCTCTCAAAGTAAAAAGAGGTGGGTCACAATTTAAAGCCAAAATCTCACTTTCGCTCAAAATTATTTTCTCTATAACCAACTTTAATATCATGGGATACATCATAGTTTCAACATGAAAGCACAGATTCATAGAAACAAGCTTTGGTACTCTGGATGTTTGATCTGTTTTCTGATCATTCACTGAAGAAAAGTTAAACTTTAGAAAACTAAACATGAAAGGTCTCCATCTTAGCAACATTTCGATACCAGACTTATATTTGCTGTGTGACAGCACAGAGGCTATGGCCTCTTTCACATGAACTCTGTGGACCTAATCAAACTAATCTGATAATATTATGAGCGTTATATAAGCTATTATACAGCTGTGTAGGCATCATCACGACTGCAATAAACTGTTATTCACGCGTGAGAAGAGGGCTGAGCGAAAGTGTTGAACAGCACAAAGCAAAAGACCAAAAAACAATCAATGAAAACACTCGGTGTTATCAGAATGACACTAATGAAGCAAATCACCTCAAAATGAATTTTTGTCACAGCCCACTGTTCAGGTTTTACTCACAAAAGAAAACATACGAACAGTTACGACAATAAAAACTCCCACTGAGTTTTAATCGCCTGCTGCTCTGGGAGCGACACCGCAGCATGCACATAAATCATTTTTACATTTTTTCCATCAAAGGGTAAATCTGACTGTTTCCTAAAGATTACATCAACAACTAAAATGTTCAGATTTACAAGGTCAAGTTATATTTCATAGTTATCAGAGGACAAATGGGCCTTTTTTATAAGCCATTCACAAAAATAAGACTTTGAATACAATAACAACAGAGAGATGATGAAGGTTGAGTCTTGAAATCATTGAAAACTTTCATGTTTAAATCCTAAAACTGATGGTTTGTCCTTCATGAAGCAGTTCTTACCTTAGCAGAGGCACGCAGACATGTTTACAGCATAGAGGTGATCCACAAACAAACAAACAAACAAAGAGAAAACCTTTCTGCTCGAAGAGAAACTGTTGGATCGACTGAGGGTTAAAGTCTAGCAGAGACTGAGAGGCTCTGTGAGCCTTTTGACCAATCCTGCCTCCTATAGACGGTGATGTCATTGTGTGATGTCACAAGGTGAGTCACATGAGGAAGTGGGACATACAGTAAACACACACACTAACACAGATACTCACACACATGTTTTAGAAAGGCAACAGGAAAACTTCAAACACACAACTCTTTATTGTGTCTGCTGGGTGAGAACACACACAGGCATTATCCCACACAAACACAAGAGTGTGTGTATGTTTACAGCCGCCACACACACAAACAATCGCTGTGTGTGTGTGTGTGTGGTGATGTCTTTGTTGTTGGTCTTTCTGTGAAACATAAACCCAGACACACGAGCAGACGTCTCATATTTCGGACTGTGCTGTCAGTTTCAGCACAGACCTGTTACCAAACAAAGCCACACACTGTCTGCTGCAGGGCGCACACAGACACACACACACACTAATTGATCTTCTAAAAATAAGCACAGGATGAGTGAGCAAGGTTTCAGAGGGTTTTCCAGACTCCAACTTTTCCTTGCGGGACAAAAACTCAGTTTAATGTCGAGTCTTCCCAGCGAGGTGACACACCAAAGCCCCCAAACTACAGACAAATCTGGATTTGCCCAGTCGTGATCACTCTCACCAGGAGAGGATCTTTGAAGAACAGGAAATCCTGACGTCTTATTCTGAAACAGGTGGTTGAAGCCTCCCAGGTCAGAACAGCTGGGCGGGGGTGACGGCTGCTTTCTGGGTCGAAGTGACGGAGGATTGGAGGGACTATTTGACTTTTCTGCAGCATGTGGTTCTGTGACTGAGACCATTTCTGTCCCAGCATTTTTTAACACAACTAAACTGCAAAAAGTACGCACTCATCTCCGAGCTCGTTCACTCTAATTCGGTTTCCAGAGCTCAGTGAAGCAGATCAGCGACGTGATTATCAACTGGATGATTCAACCCAGAGTTTATTACAGGAAAGACGCAGTTTAATCCTGGATCTCTGCGTGGAGAACAAGTGTAAGTTAGATGAACTAACTCCATCTTTCTTATTATATCTTTAAAAAAATCTAAAAACAAGACTTTCAAAACAGAAATAAAATGAGTATCGACAAAATCAAACAACACACAGCATTTGTTTACTCTGCACACACAACCACACCCGTGTCTGAGTGATAAGAAAATATCACTGTCAGACAACTTTTATGATATCAAGAATTACAACACACACACACACACACACACACACTCAGAGGATGATTACAGCTTGTGTCTGTTCTGTGAATCACAAACTGTCTGAGCTGTCATGTCCGACACATTGATTTCTCCAGCTGACGACTTCCTCGCTCTCTTATCTGTCTTCTCAGTGAAAACATTTCCTTTTCCTCTTCGTCGCGCTGCTTGTTACCGCCAATCGTTCGCAGTGTGAGCTGAGAGCAGCATCAACGAAACTACACTGGAGAATCGATATCTGATCGGACATCAAATCATCTAAAATACCCTCGATACGGATCGGCTTGAGGCACAGTGCCTGCTACCCGGACACGGCGGAGGAAGTGAAGGTGAAACATGTAGAAAAAACTCAAAAACGACCTTCTTGCTGTGAGGTGACTGTGACATGTCAGTCTTTTATATACAGTTTATGAGTTAAAACCTCTTCAGGGGGCAAGCGCTATCACTTCTGTGAATCTCACTCATTCATCATCGCCATCTCTTTAAAACATGTGTCTAATGAATTAATACTTCTGGTACCTTTAAAAACAAAAATCAGAAAATCCAAAGGAAAGTTTTTATCAGGTAGCATATGTACCGAGTAGGGTTGTTAAAAAAGGTGATACTCAGATTCTAATTGACAGTAAAAATCACCGTCGGGTTTGATGCTCATTTAACACTCATCCTCCAACAGCCCCTCCCCCCACTAGCGGCCGAACACATGAACAGCAGCACAACAAACGTGGTGAAGCATCGTGAAGACCCCCGGTGTTTATTATTATTTTGTTTCAGCACAACTAGCATCAGCAGTTCCATCTGTAGGTAACCTTACAATAGACGACGTTAATATTTAACAGCATAAAGACCTCATGTTTCCCAGATTGAAGCTGAGTAAAGTCTGCCAGCAGCTAACCAGAAACGGTGACAGTCTACCTCATCGACTCGATGTGATCAGCGATTATAAAGGAAATAAACAGCGGCTGAATATTATTCTGGGAATTTGCAGTCAATCATGTCATCTAACACACACAAACACAAACAGATGATGAAAACGTGTGCGTCCACACAGGGAAGCTTACATTATGGAGATATACCCACAAACACCTCAAGAGACAGCTGCCATTAAGTGTCAGTGCTTCCTGAAAGTGCCGTATCAGCACGCATACAGATAACTCCCCTCTGACTCTTTCCCGCACATCACCGAGGTTTCACTTTGCCCCCCTCCTTGTATCTTTTTTATCGCCACTGTCGGTAAAGATTTATGAGAAACGGGAACTGAATGGCTGCATTACTAAATTATTGCGCCGCCCTGTAGTAAAGTTTTTATGATGCATCCTGTGATCTGAGTGTTTTCTTGTGTTTTATTTCCTCTCACAGACCAATTTTGGGTGGACGTCACAGTTTCATTACTGCGTGTATACTGTGGTGGCACAAAAATAGGAAACGAGTAAAAGAAAACATCACGATGTCCGGGACGATCAGAAAAAGGCTTTTTGTGTTGCTAGAGGTCAGAAAAGAAATGTGAAAAAAAGGAGGCCACTTAAGGCAAAAGCAGAGGTTTAAGGATCGATTTGTTGCTAACAGCCAGGAACCAGTCGCCCCTGGCTGCCATGGTAACCATGATGTGGGTTTTTCACCTCAAGAGTTTCTGAGTGACACAAGCAGTAGATGTGAAATCATGGATCACCAAAAGCATTCGCTCCTCGCTGGCACTGCCCTGAGGACTTAATGAGGAGCTAGCATCCACGCCGCCCCCACGCCTTCAGTGTCCCTCGCAGTGAGATCATGCCCCCCCCACCTCGTGCAGCAGATATCGGAAACAACCTTTCAAAAATTGATGCAAGCATTAAAATGTACATGTTTGTTGGAGCGATTAATCTGAGGAGCTGAGGACCAAACCAACAACCTTCTGAACAGCAGATAACCCACTTAAAAGAGGGGTTACATGTATCCACTTGTGAACGACTTGTCTGTGATGTTCAGTCATATAAATGTGTACCCCGTGTCTGGAGGATGCATATGATGCAATCATGGCTTGATTTTAACAAGCTACTCTTACATTTTTGTAGCTGCTGTTTCTTTCTTTGCAGTAGGAACCGAAGCTGTGAATGTTGTCTCCTCAGTCTTGATGTCATCATAGCCATTGCTCTCATTGGAAGTCACTTCAATCACCTTTACTCATAGTCGAGAAACGCTTTACTCATCTACTGTCATTCTGCCTGTGGTTGCCTAAAGTTGCTCACTTCCTGCATGGATGCTCTTTAAACTTAATTCCGACTTTGTTGAATCTGTGCAGCAGCCTCGTGCCTGACACCATTATCAGCATTTACACGTGTGCATGCTGTGCCTATACTGATCTGCAATTTTAGGCAGGTGGTTTTCTCTCTTCTCTCTTCATTTGAAAAAATGGAGGCAGAAGAAAAAGTAAACAGAAATGCCTCCAATCACACTGATCAATCACAGTCATCACAAGCAACACCACACACCCTGTGTACATACATCTCTAGAAAAGTGCACATCAGGTTGTGGTGTAAGCTTTGGCGGAGGGTTTCAGAAGGGTTTGGAGTTACAGGTTGCCTAGTGTAAGCAGAGTTACCTCAGAGGTAAAAATTCCATTTTAGGATTTGGAATCAAATGTTCGTTTCATGTCAGGCAGGTTTTTGCCTGAACATGGGAACCAGAATGCACAAGCTCTGCTTTTTTCTGCATGTAAATAAATTGTGCATGCTAGCTTCTACATGCCGGAGGATGTTGCAGAAATGGATTAAACATTTAGCTGAACTTGCACACCCAGCAGGGGGGATCCGCCCCAGTCGTAGCCCAGCAGAGCTCAGTGCGCTTGGCAGTGGGAGGCCACGGAGCACCCCCTCCAGCTGCTCCTGGAGCTCCCGCTGTTACAACAAACACTAAACACTGCACATACCCGACAAGCTCTCGGTGTCAGATATTAGAGGAGGCGTGACATAAACAAGGAATCTAAACAAGGAGAGACAAAGGGACAGATGAGAAGACAGATGGAGGCGTTACTGCAGCCTTCTGGATAAAGAACAAAGAAGGAAAAAACACGTCTGCAAAAGTCCCGACAAACAGCAGCGTGAAGAGTCTGAACCGGTTTGAGACATCACCACAAAGAGATCAAATTCTGTCTCGTCTGCCTGCAGCTGACTCCAAAATCATGTCGTCGTGGTAATGAGACGAACCCCCAGGCCCAGACTTCAAATGTATATTTTAACATATTTTCACAGGTTTGACAGCATGCATGGACGCATGGATACATGTGCATGTATCAGTGTCTACCCCACACAGTCTGTATTCATGTTCACACACACACAGCCACACAAACGTCTGAACCACACCCATTATAATTTGGGTCTTTGAAGTTTCCAGCTCAGGAGAGTCCCTGGTTTGCACAGCACACCCTGACGCTTCTGTTCCTTCTTTATCTAAAGCAGCTTCCGTCTTTTATTTTGTGTTTTTATTATTGGACTGAGAAGCAGTTTTGCACGACTGCAAAATAATCCTTCTTATATCTTTTGTCTGATTTCTTATACTGGGCCTCAGCTCAACCTGTGACTGACTGAAGCTGTTTTAGCTCACTTCCTACTGCCTTTAAGCTAACCTTTTTAGGATTGGCTGCCCCTCCTAAACCAGATTTAAACGTGGTGCTTCCATGTAGAATATGGGCAAAACGTGCATGCGCAGTGCCTTTGTTTTCATACGCACATGGCGGAAAAAGCATGGCGGCGACGGAGAACGAGAAGGGAGAAAGCGGATCGTTGAATGAAACAGATGAACCAGAATTGGTTTGTAAAAATGGTGCAACTTCAGTGGTGTGGAAATGGTTTAGCACAACAAAGCACAGTTTTTGGTAGAGCATGCTAGCGGGCCGTCGTTATTACCGTGTGTTTTGGAAAATACGGCACACTTAAAATCAATCCTGTGATTTTCTGAAAAATGGACAGAGCCCCTTATGGGTCACCAACCAGTGGAGTCGTCCCCTGCTGGTCATTAGAAAACTTCACTTTGCCAGCCCAGAAGCTGCCTCTGTGTTTTATATACAGACATATAAAGAGTCCATCTTTTCCTGTTGTTCATATTACAATAACAAGTATTGTGTGTATTAAAGCCATTAGTCTGTGCTACACAGCTCCATTATATTAAAATACATCAATCAGCCACACTATTGAACCGGGTGACAGGTTAATTCACACACACAGACACACAGTAGACTCACTCCCACATATTCTGCTCTGACGGTAGAGAAATGCATTAAAACAACAAAAGTGGATTATTATGCTACTGAAAATAGTCCCAAGCAAGAAGCACTTTTTCTAACTGTGCAGAAAACTTCAGCATTATGAATCACGTCTGAACAGCAGAGAGCGTGTCAAGGCTTTTATGCAGAAACCTTAAAGTCTTTTGTCAGGTGGCAATCAGTGTGAGTGTGTTCGTGTGTGTTCGTCAGAGGACAGATGGTAATTTAGAAGAAGAGGACGTGGCCAAATATAAAATAAAGGAAACACGAAGAGAAAAAGAGAGGGGAGAGGAGGGGGGATAGTGGGTTTTTTTCTGCATGAACGAAGGGCACCGTGGGCCTGAGTGGGCTGGAATAAGAGATACAAAGACAAAGAAGAAGAAGAAGAAGAAGAAAGCAGATAAAAAGAGGATGCAGGTAGGGGAAGAAAAGAGAACGAAGGGAAGAGTGTGGGTGAAAGGAAGAAGTGAGTGTGTGACCAAATAACAGACTGCATCTTGGCAGGGGGCACACACACACACACACACACACACACACACACACACACACACACACACACACACACACACACACACACAGAGGCGTTTTTCCATCTCTCCAGAGGACATTGCAATGACATATATTCATATCCTGCAGACTAACTTAACTTCAAACCAAGTTTTCAACTAAAGATTTAATGATAACAGAACTTTTTACACTAAAACACAGGCAACTCCTCATAATGTGTAAAAAACCAAACGCATGTACATTTAGTGTATTTAGTTGCCTGTGTCAAGCAATGTCTGTGACACCAGGCTAGTAGATCAGGGCCTTTGTATATTTTTAGTGACGATAAAAAAGCTCATTTAATTACCATAATTACTGCTAGCTGAATCTAAAATAATTAGTAACTAAAGCTTGGCCTTAAATGCAGTGGAGTAAATGCTGAGTGCCCTGCAGGTATCGCTGCTGGAAGGACAGAAGTGGCCCGCTCAAGTCAACCTCATGTTTGACCTTTTTAAACAGTTTCCTGGATGTTTCCCTGCCGCTCGACTGTGATGTCACCTACACTGACTGACCACTGCCTGCAGCTAAAGTTTGGACAATCTGGATTTTAATCTGCCCCACACTGTGCTGAGTTTGGGTCCTCTCCTCCTGTGGTTTCTAACTTCTCTGAGTGGTGTGGGGGGATTATTCAGGCCTGGCAGAGGTATGCAGCATCGGTCTGCTCTTGTTTAGTTATTTGACTGTGGTCAGGCTGGATATTCTGGGTGCTTTAATGACGCTGGTGTTGCATGATAACCCACGGCGTATTTTTCCAAACCCTAAACAGCAAAGTAAGAGCAGAGCAAAGCCTAAATGACGGAGTACGTCAGTTTACACAGCCACGTTTAACGCAGCAGTCACAGCTGGGTGGCTGTGGTCGGGATGTGCTGCTTTGTACGTGACATGACGTACAGATTAATGTGAATCCAGGACTGAGCCACATCTCTAAAAATCCACTTTAGCTGGATTTCAAACCACTAGAATGTGGCTGAAGTTTCCATGTGGTTTTTACTAGAGATGGACCGATCCGATATTACGTATCGGTATTGGTCTGATACTGACCTAAATTACTGGATCGGATATCGGAGAGAAATAAAAAATGTAATCCGATCCATTAAATATCAAAAAAGCACCTCACAAAACACGGCGTAACTCAGCTCATAACCGTAGCACGTTGGAGCAGTGTGCTCACGTGATAGAGCAGCTGTGGCATGCGAGACTTGTTGTCTGGTTGAGCATTTGAAGCCTCGCTACCAATCCGGCATTTCATCTCCGAGAAAGTGATCCCAGAGAGAAGTGAAGCAAGTGTATAAGTTCATCTCTGAATGTTTGTAAAGCATTCCAGCGTTCAGCTTAACAACCGATATATGGAGCGACTGACTCTCTCTCCCTCCCTCTCCTGCTGCTACTTCAATCATGAAACTGATTAATGATCAGCTGATCGGCTTTTCTGTCGCGAGTCCGTCTCTCTTCTTTGTTTATTGCTCACTTCGCGTCAGAAAGAGGAAACCAGCGGCTGAACAACAGCAGCACGTTTAAGCTTGATAAGCTGTTGTTAGAATTTATTTAATATTACTTTCTACACCAGGATCTTTTTCTATGCAGCTGACGGCTGGTAACTGTGCAGGGGCGGATCTAGCAAAGTTTAGCCAGGGGGGCCGATAGGGCATTAACAGGGAAAAGGGGGCACAAAGACATACTTTTCTTTCTTATTCTCATTTAAAATATCTAGCTTTTAATAAATAATTATCTGAATCTTACACCCAAAGTTTTAATCTAATGTAAAATGTATAGAAGTCCATTACTGTATATAGTAACTGTTAAGTCTAATATACCCTAGTAAGCTGTACTACTTTTTCCTTTGGGAAGATACCATCTGTGCAGTCTGCAATTCTGTTGAAGAAAGATGTTGAATCTATTGAATTATTCTTGAAAAACAATTGATTTCTGTGCATTTTTATTCACACTGCATTAAATTAAAGTTGATTATGTCGATTAAGCATCATGAGGTGGGGGGTGGTTCCCTATTTTTTTTTTTTTTGCTGGGAGTTTGCAACCCTATTAGCTAGGTTGCTTAATATTTCCACTAAGTACTCTTTAAAATACCAGAATAGGGAGGATGGTGCAGGTTTAAGTTTATTAGATTGATCAGTGTTGCTGAACTATGAAATATTTTGGGTGCAGTGTATTTTTTGCATACAGGTATAACAGAATAGCTTTAGTGTTTTTTTTTTTAAACTTGAGTTTGAACTTATACAAAATGCAGAAAGATGTTAAAAAAAGTTTTATTGATTAAAAAACACTATATCGGATTCATATCGGTATCGGCCGATATCCAAATTTATGATATCGGTATCGGACATAAAAAAGTGGTATCGTGCCATCTCTAGTTTTTACAGACATCCAGATAAAAGGAACATGACTCCAATCTGAAAAATCTGATTTGGGACAACAGAGCAAAGCGTTCTACACGAGTGGAAGCAGCAGGGCCTTAATTCAGTCATGTGTTTTTGCTGTTATACTGAAAAATCACAGCGGGCTCTTTTAATGGGACATTTAACACGATTTAGCCAAAAAAAAAACCCACATCAAACCCCAAAACATGGGTTTAATATTTCATTCAAATGACTTTAAGTACTTTTCACACACGCACAGCAGCCATGAACCTTCCAAACTTTACCTGACATAGAGGTGTTTGCCAAATTACAAATGTCAGGTGTCACATGTGCTAATCCAAGATCTGCAAAAGGAGCAGCTACCACTTTAATTGTTGGGAGGCTGAAGTTACCACATTTGGACAAAAAGACTGTGTAAAAGAGCGCCCAGGTCTGGAAAATCAAGCCTTACACCTGTGTTCTTTATAATGACCAGCAGGGGTGACACCTCACCTGCCCCCCCCCCCCCCAAAAAAAAAGACTTTGGCTGTAGGGAGAACGACTAGCTTGAAGTTACCAGCTAATACTGGTGAGGTGCTATACGAGTACAGAAGCAGCTCTGTGGGACGTGTTGGAGCAGCTTGAAAACATGAGGCTTTGAGGAAAAAACTTAACACTCAGCAAAACCTTTGCTTCCAGGTTTCACTTCCTCTCTTCCTATATCTGCGCTGTTGTGGTGGTATTATCTGAGTGGTGACAACTACCATTCAGGAGAATACTGCCTTAAGGTCCCAATTAATGGTCACCTGGGGTATAATACTATGTTTCCCAAACCAGGTGGTGTGTGGTTGCTGGAGGTTGCTGGCAGTCACCATGGGAAATTAGTTCTGAAGACGTATATGGCACTGTAATATAAACCTTACTAACTAACAAAGCAATCAGAATAGGGCGCAGCACCCTCTTTGCAACACATAACGACCTCGAGCGACCCCCGCCCAGGAGGTTGTGGAATATGTATTTTTCCCAGTCTGTAGGACTGTGTGGGCCACAAATATCCTGCATGTCTCATAATTTGGTCGATGACTGAAACTAAATGGTCAAGAGGTCCGGTGATTCCAGTTACTGGAGGTGGAGCTTAGCAGAGAGCAACATCTGTCAATCAAAGCAGCCACGCCCCAAAAGTTACATTGTAAGCCTTAAATAAATCAGAATAGAAGACTTACAATAAAATCCTCCCACCGTGCAGATATGAAGGGGGAAACTATCGACAGAGGCCGAAGCTGTTCTGTGCATCAGTGTGCAGGCGTCTTTATTTCTATTGTAAAGACGTAATAAGCTGATCGATTTGGAGCCAGCCTCAAGTGGCCATTAGAGGAACTGCGGTTTTTAAAGTTGCTGCTCAGTCCCGGGCAGATTATGCAAAAAGTTCATGTGAGAAAGCAGATTTTGGGATCATTACCTTACATTATCAATATTTCAGTGGTGACTCTTCCCCCATGCTGCCTGCCTTCACACATCCACACACACAGGATGTGATTAACTATCCACCTGACTCTGTGTGTGTGTGAGGAGTACATAGATTATTCAGGTTATTATAAGCAAGGCATTACATCCCAAAACCCCACCCTCCCTCCCTCTCCCCGCACACACACACACACACACACACACACACACACACACACACACACACACACACACACACTGTGGCCTCAGTTGGCCCTGAAGCAATATGCTGAGGCGGGGCTGCACAGATGGCGGTATGGAGCAGGGTGTGTGTGTGTGTGTGTGTGTGTGTGTGTGTGTGTGTGTGTGTGTGTGTGTGTGTGTGTGTGTGTGAGGGAGGATCTGTGCTGACTTAAAAAACATCCATAATCAATTTGGTCTTTTACCCACTGAGATCGTTCAGATGGTCTCTCCTCGCTCCCCCCGCCTCTGATCGTTTATATTTCAGTGATTCAGGGACTGATGGAGGTGCTGCTCAGGAGGTGAGGCGGGCCGTCCACTAATCACAGACCGTTCGATCCCCACACGTCCAAAAGTCCCTCCTGCATGTCCGCTCACTGCTACACTCATTCTCATTCGTCAAATACTGCAGAGGCTGCAGCTTTTCTTGTGTTTTAAAATAAACACACTCTTTGTCAGCCTTTAAAATCAAAATGAAGTGAAAAATCTACAATACCAAAAAAAAAAAAAACTGAGGAAGAATCAGACTCAGAAGAAAGGAGGAGGGGGAGGAGGAGGAGGAGCCCAGTAATCACCTCAGAGAGTTGACTGGCTGGAAAATGACCAGCTAAACAAGTATCAACCAGCCCTTCAAAGACTCTGGAGGTTTGGAGGTTGACTGACACGAGAAAAGATCAGCTCAGGCTTTACTGGACAAACTGGGTCGTGATCGTGGTCTCGCCTGCACTCACTGTCAGACCGAACCAGCGTCACAGCCTCTCTGCTTTTTCTCTGTCACGTAACTCTGACCTTTATCAGAGAAGTCTTTCAAAATAAAACAATTCAACTCATGATCGTGACATTTTCTGGTAGACAGTTATTTTACAGACACATATTTATAACATCCTGAATATCCACTTGTTTTTATTTGTTTATCACTGCAAAAAAAACCATTTTATAATTCATGCCTTAAAGGTTTCTGTTACACTCAGCTGTAATCATCCGATTTAGTTCAACACATAAAAAAGAAAACTCCAACTGTCTGTTTCATCTCCCGTGTGTTTCTGTTCTTGTAGTTTTTATTTTGTTTTCAGCTTTACTTGGTTTTCACGGAGCACCGGTCCTGTCACTTTGAGTTCAGATTAAATGGTTCACTATGACTCCTGAGATGAATCTGAGTTTCATATAAGGTCGGGAGGAAAATGATCTAATCAAAGACAAAAATCTAGCCTCAGATTCATGTGCTGCACTTCTTTACGCTTTTAAAATCACACGGTGTAACAGAGCAGAAGAGAATCAATCTCAAGCCTTTTGCTTTGTAAAGCAAAGGACCAAACCACACAGCGACACATTAATGACTAACCTGGTGTTGTGGATAGATGATCTAAGATGTTCTCTTGACTGCTGTTTGGTCCATTTTCAGTCTGTTTTTACTCCCATATGACGGCATTTTTCTGCACATCGGGGACCCTCAAAAATGAACTTTCACTTTTAGTGTTTGTTTAACTTAAGGAAAGGCCTGTGTGGACCTGGAAATTAATGACAGCAGACCTACCAAAAGAAAACAAAGGTGAACATTTTCATGATATAACAGTAAAAATAATAAGTCTGATATGCCAGAAGTTTCTGATTTTCTGAATACAGTATACTTTTTAACTCCTCAGAAAAAAACATCACTTTGTGTTTTTTCTGCACTGATATATGTCTGCATTTTTCTTACTATTTTAGTTTAACAAAAATGAAAGTAATTGGTATAAAAGAATAAAAACTTGGGCTTTCTGTAACAGTCAGTAACATAGTAACAGTCTGAGCTCGTGTTTGTACACTGAAATAAAAGTTATCTCAAGGCTCTGAGTCAAACTGAGGGTTTCTGTATGTGTGTGTGTGTGTGTGTGTGTGTGTGTGACTTTATTGGGTTTTGTAGGGTGTGTTTTGGCATGCCACATAAAGCGTCTTTGGAGTCCTTGTTGTTGGGGATTATTCTTTAGCTGAATGTCCTCGATCGTTAGCCACACACACACACACACACACACACACACACACACACACACACACACACACACACACACACACACACACACACACAGCTCTACATAATCAATACTGACATGGATTACAAGGTCACATTAAGACCCCCAGCAGGGAGACCTGCTATCTCTGACCTTAACACCACACATGTAAATAAACTGTGGAAGGAAAGCTGAACGAGACTGAACTTGAGGATTTTGGTTTCTGTGGTTCCACTTTCTCCCCTGTGTGTTTCCTCTCGCTCTGCAGCACCTCTGCTTCAGTAAAACTGACATTAGTAGATGAATCAATACCATTCGACACGTAGAAGAGGAGGTTTGATGACAGTGTTCAAAGTTTTTGGGAGGTTCACTGTTTGTTTAATAAAGAATCTCCAGCTCATGTACCTGTTAGAGCTGCAGGCAGGTCACAGCAACAGTATTAAAACAATATCATTGAAATCTGCACTCCTGTTTCTCACTAACTGGAAACAGCAGAGAAACAAACATTATTTAAACTGTTGATTTTGACTCACACAAAGGTGTTTTGACCAGGTGTTTCAATCAGCTGTCTGATCTTGAATAACCTCAACCATTTATTTTTACTGGATTATATGTTGTATATATAAATATATTCTGGTAATATTGCTGCACAGCCTTCATACTGGCTTCACATAAAGACCTCAGCAAACCAAGCTGCCAGCTATTTAGTCAGATTAAAATAATCAAGATTTAATCTTTTGTGGTCACGCTTTGAGTTTGACACGAGTCCAAAACGGTTGTTAAAGTGTAAACTGTAGGAAAATATATGTGTTCCCGTCTTTGTTCTGCAGATACCTGTAGCTGTGAGTCACCATCTGATGGATCAACCGTCTGAGGTCAGTTTGGTTTTATGGGAAAAGTGGGCGGCTGGAGGAGGAACAAACAGGAAGTAACTACCACACCGTCAGAGGCCTTAAAGATAAAGCTAAGAAACAGGAGTCTGCAGCCATGGATTTGAGAAAAATGCACTTTTTAGTCTTCGTTGGCGCTGGCTGTGAATGCATTACCAGCAATCAATACTGATGAAGCAGTATTGATTGCTGTCACAGAAGAACGTGGAGGTAAAATCGGTTTACAGTTAACACAAAGCAGAAGAAAGAGGATGAGGAGCACGACAGAAGTCCGACTCCGTCTGACATCATAGCAGAGGTGTGAATCAGAGAGGCCGTCGCTGGTCAGTGTCGACTCACCGGCTGCGACTGAATGGCCGTTCAAAGCAAACTCTGTGAGCTTTACAAGCTGGAAGAGCTGGAAAACTACAAGACACGAGGGAAGAGACGGGACAGAGGGACATGTGCGTGAATGTGACTGACTGATGACGGCGGTGATGCTGGCCGGTGAGTTGCTTAATGAGAAATCTGAACTGTCTGGGTCTGAACTCCTCAAATATGATTTGTGAAGGAGGTAACTTTGCAATCAGAGTAGCTCCAGCAGAGCGAGAGCCTTTCAGGTCAGTGTCAGTCCCAATGAAACTTTCATTCACATCATATCAATAATTTAACCTTGTGCAGATACTTCAGCATTAGGTTACAGCGCATCAGATACATGCTTCAGTTACATCTCTTTCTTTCAGCTGTGACTATTTGCCAAGCATTTTGAGATGAATAAATACCCGAGTGTTTAATCATCTGCCTCAGCAGTGAGCTGCACATCCTGTGGTAGAACTCTTTGACTGCCTCGGCGAGCAGCAGAGAAAACGCGTCAGCCAAGAGTTCGTCCACGGCAACATGAACATATTATTTATAATTGTCACCAGTGGTATTGTTTTCATTTTTTTAAAAACTGGTGTTGGTGTCAAAAGGGTGGAACCAGCAGTCTACCATTAAATCTTTGGGCCCAAAGTCAAACACACTGACACCAGTGGAGACAAACTGAACTACGATTGGCGGACGCAGCCCACAGATCCTGCCTGCTGTGATTTTCCTCCAATGGAAATGACCACAACTTCTGTTAGCAGCACTGCGTAATAATCAGTTCTGATTCATGTAGAAATGCAGGCTGACTCTGTGCACAGCACCACGTTGGCGGAAATGAAATAGAAGATGTGAAGTGACACAGCTGACTAATAATACAGCAACAGAATGAGGAGAGAGGAAGAAGAGGGCAACGACCGGGCTGAAGCTCCGAGAGCCAAAGTGAAGACAGCCTCAAAACGCTGGCGTAAAGCATCGGATGCATTCCCAGGGTGCACTGCAGCACCTTCAGTGGAAAGTCCATCCTCTAATGACGAGGCTTAATGCACACACACTATAAATTCAGTCAATACCTCAGATACACACTGCACCTTTTACTGTACCGTGACTGATATTAGTGCACACACTGGAAAACATGATGTGAGGCATGAACATGATGGATACATCACACACACACACACACACACACACACACACACACACACACACACACACCCTGCAGTGGAGATAAATCAGTCGTGACGTCCAGTAGATTAGAGTCCAAAGAAGGCAGCTTCTGCTGGTCAATACAAAGCTGTGTGTGTGTGTGTGTGTGTGTGTGCGTGTGTGTGTGTTTCACAGTGGGTGGAGAGTGTATTCATTCCTATTTATAAACAGACAGCAAATGTTTTCTCTCCATTCTCTTACTGTTTGCTTTTTTCACAGAATAAACTCAATGACACAGCGAGTCGTCTCCCTCTATGTCCCTCGCAGGCTCTCTTACTTTGCAGCTCACATCTTTCTCTGCTTCGCACGGCTTCATCAAACATGTCAACACCACAAACAAAAAATCCCAGTAAAGGTTCACTCTGACTTTCAAGTCAAAAAACGTTATTAAAGTGTCAGGAAACTGTGGACAAACAGAATCGTGCTGTAAAGTGTATTTTATTTATACGGGACACTAAAATCTTTTTTTTAGTTATAACTGTTGTTGCAGATTATAGTATGTCTGTAAACTTTAATTTTCACTTTAATACTGTAATTTTACAGGATCAAACGTGAAAGAATAGCAGAAGCATGGACGACAGCCTCAGTTTCTCCCTCTTTGTCACGCTTTTCTTGTCTACTTTTTCCTCACTTCAGTCGTCGCTGCGTTAAATCTGCCTGGAAAGTTTTCTGCTTGAAGCTACTTATCATGTGAATGTGTGTGTGTGTGTGTGTGTGTGTGTGAGCGTGTTTTCATATCTTTGTAGGGACCAAAATCCTGGTCCCCACAAGTTTGAAGGCATTTTTGAGACTCAAAACGTGCTTTTAGTGTCAGGGTTATGGTTAAGGGTAAGGGTTAGGGAACGAATTGTGTTAATTAGATGTCCCCAAGACATGAATACCTGACATGTGTGTGTGTGTGTGTGTGTGTGTGTGTGTGTGTGTGTGTGTGTGTGTGTGTAAGACAGAAGAAATCATTGTGAAGAAAGATTTTTAAAAGGACTGGATGAAAAGAAGATTGAGGGAGGAATGTGTCCAGCCTGAAGGATCCAACAAAGAGCATGAAAAGAGAGGAGCAAGACAAAAAAAGGAGTACAAAACAGGGAGGGGGGGGAGTAAGAGAGACACTACAGAGGGGGAAGGGGGAAGTGGGGGTCAGAGGAAAATAAAGAGGGGAGGATCAAACAGGAGAGAGATCCGAGCAGAAAACTGGGAGAATTTACACAAAACCATTTCTCAGTGGAAAAACTCGGAGAGTTTACGCTCTGCTCCCTCACGGTGTGATGAACTGCTTTCGCCCTCTTCATCTTTCCACTGCTATCGGCTTTCTTCTTCTACCATCCATCACCCTGTTTTCATCTTATTTTTTTCATCTGAAACAAGAAATTAATGAAGTGCTGCCAGAAATGTAACGAGCCCTTTCCCCAAACATGAATTTTGGTCACATTTGAAACATATTTCTCTTGATTTGCTGCTTTGTTTGGTTTTAAAAAATGTAAACCAATCTAATGTCTGGGTTTTGGACACCACCTCGCCACCACATTTAGACCAAATTCTGACACATTACTAAACAATTAAGTTAAGCCGGTCTTCACTGATCCTCACAAGGAAATTCATTCAGTACATTTAATCCTCCCTCAGTCTGAGGAGCAGCGGGAGGCCACAGAGGAGCGTACGGGGTTAAACTCCAGCGCTAAGTGAATGCCTTTGTGATGGGAGAATCAAACCTAGCTTTGTTTTAGCACGCATTTAATGGCGGGAAAAATAACCTCTCAAAGGAAACCTGTGCATGAATGGTGCTCCTTTGACCGGATTTAATCCCAGGACTTTTTCACTGAGTCACCACACTGAGGGACCAATCCAGGAAAAGTACGGCTGCAGCCCTTCAGTCAGTGTCCAAACCAAGTTGAGACCTTATTATGTCAGCGATATGTTCACAAAGAGCAATGAGCATCACTCAGCCCAAAGCAGGACTCTACAAGACTAGCTTTGCATAATCAACAGTTCAAAATAAACCCCATTTATTTCATTCTGCGCCTTGATGCAGCTGCTTAGTTCAGTTGTTTTAGCTCCTCCCCCTTTAAGTTTAGCTGCCCCTCAAAAATAAAAACCAAATTAGGGATGTCCGCTCTCACTGACGTCATACAGATCCAAACAGAGCAGCCAAATGTACGTTTACAGGAACATCTGCCACTCCAACAGTACAAATGTGACAGAAAATAGAGAAAACACAGCAGGTCCCGTTTAAAACAAGACAACACTAAAATACCCAGGAGCCCTGCACTTCACAGAGTACAGTTCGTATCAGGACAGATTCAGGAAGATTTTACTCTGTTACCCTTTCAGCCACCCCTTTTTTGTAAGCCTATAGTTCAAATACTCACACAGAGCTTGCACACACACACAGAATGATGCAGTGCATAAAAAATGCATGGCAAACCCGCCGACTCGCTCTCATCAGCGCAGTAGCCCCACCCTATTACCATCCCCCCTTTTCTCCACCTAAACACAGCACACACACAGGTGTGCTGATGGGGGGCAGGGGGTCTGTCTCCATCCCTGACATACCAGCTGTGTAACTCCGCCCCTGCCAATGCAATAAATAATGAAGGGTGCAGTGCACGCTGGGAGCCGTCAGACCAGAAATGCAGAATCCCGTTACAGCCAACTCACATAACGTGAAGTCCTCTGGTTTCCCTCAGTGAACCACAACTGCAAACACTGATGCACTGCTCAAACATCTTCTTTGTGAAAAATGACCTACCTCATGAACATCGTGCCTGCAGGCTAACCTGCACCAGAATGGGAGTTACTACGGAAACAGTTTCTGTTTCAAATGATAATGTCCGGCTTTATGTTTGAATTTAGCCAGAAGTGCTGCAGAGGTGGACCGACACCCGACCTGGACGGCCCCTGGTGTGCTCTCACTCGCTCTCTCTCAGCTGCTGCTGTCTCACTAGTATACACAGGCAGGCTTCAAACATGTGACCCTAAAGGTATGCAAACAGGTAGCGCTGGCTAAAGATGCAGAACTGCATCCACTCAGGGAACAGAAGACACGGTAGTGCTAACTCTCACATATCAGATGGAGTGGGGCTCGGGTGGAGCGAAGGGAGCAGATAGATTAAATAAATCGACCTGACTCAGAGTAAAAACCTCTGACAGCTGTTTGGAGCTCAGGACTCCTGAACATGTGAAACTAATGATTTAACATGCGACAGCTCACCTGTCTCAGCTGTGGAAAGCAGACTGTGACTTTCTATTAACACCCGACTGATTCTCTCTCTCAGCTTCAGGAATAATTGATCGAATAATTGACGGAGCCACTGCTGCTGTGTCACGTGCAAACTCGCTCGATCTGGAGACGCGTATGGATCCCGAGAAGCTGCAGGGATTTAATAATTTCAAAAAGCTGGATCCAAGAAACGGCTTCTGCTCCTGTTAACACTTCTTCATGCCAGGGTTAGGCTCCATTCACCGCCACTGATAACCTCTTGCACACAGATCCGTGCTCTAAGCGCTGTATCCGTGTATCCCGAATTATCCAAAGAGTCGCATATATGCCTCCACCTGTTTGCTTAAATTTCACATTCTTACTCTTTACTGCATCTTCACAGTGAGCTGAAATGGTGAAACAAAAGCTATGACAGCAGGTAATTCATTCAGCATCCGACACAAGTGTGTGTGTGTGTGCACAGAGATTAGCTGCACACACTCCCTGAGTCTGGTTGTGTGTTCTCTGTTTGCTCCGTCAGTAGGAATTGTGTTTAGGGTGTGGACCGTGTGCGAGGCTGTGTTTCACAGACAATCTGGCAGCCTGGTTAATGGAAAAGCATACAAAACTTACAGATGCTTCTACTCTAGTGATTCATAATAAAGTGTAAGAGTCACACACGTTATCGGGAAAAACAGCAAACCAGGATACCACCTGGGGAAACAGGAATGTCGGCAGTAATTCTAATTGGTGCTGAAACATGGAAAAACCTGATGTTAAGACTGAAAAAAATCTGTTTCAATCTCTACCTTGAAAAAACAAAGCATTTACACGGCCAAATCACAACAGCAATCACCTCAAAGTTCTTTATGAGAGTCTACAACGGCACAGAGAAAACCACAACAATCAAACACCTCTGTGTGCAAACACTTGGTGACAGTGGGAAGTAAAAACTCCCTTTTAACAGGAAGAAACGTCTCTGAGAATATATCTGTGGCCCAAGGTGACAACAGTAAAATGAGCTGCTTGTGTCTAAAATATGAACGCTGTAGTGATTTAAAGAACAAAGATTGGACACAAGAGGAGAGAAAGCTGCTAAAACAGAGAGTGATGCTTTAGAAGCGAAAACTGCAGCCACATCACTGCTGGAGGAAAAGGACAAAACACATCTGAGCCAAGAACAGGATGATATGAGACCTACAGTCAAATATGCTTCCTCGAGTGCGTAAATCCATCCTGTTGTGAAGCATTAAAGGGGTGGAAATCCATCCAATCCCCGCTTAAAATCAACCAGGAATTACTAATATCTATGAGAAGAACTGATAATCACACTGGCATCAATAAAATCCTACCAGCAGAGTTCAAACCAGCCACGCTTACCTGTTAACGTGATGTGTGGCTCGCTCCTGTCACAGAAAGGCAGAGACTCCTGCAGCCTGCACACAAACAGAGAGAGCGCCGTTAACGCTGGCCATCACACGTCGTCCTTTTAAATGAGCCACAACTTATTAACTGTCATTTCACTCATCCCACCTGCTCAGAATGCAGAGTTAAATCTGTCAATGACCGCCACGCGGCTCATAATCCTCTTACTAACAACGCTGTCAGACTTTGACAGAGCTCATCATCAGGGTGCAAAAGGCCAGCAGCGGCAGTACTTCTGGCTTATTAGTGTTTTATGACGCTAAATTCAATCTCATCTCCACAGTCCTGAAGTCAACAGAGCGGAAAGAGAAGGAAATGACTGCGACAGCACTTTAATGCCACCAAGGAACATGAATGACGTGAAACGAGACGAAATTAGAGCAAAAGATTTTCAGCAGTTTGGTGGGAAATGATGAGCAATCTGTTGAAAAGCAGAAGAACCTTGAGTTTATGAAGAAGTGTAACGATGTAGTTCAATATTAACTGTGTTTTCAGCCCTTTCACTTTACACCAGAAAAGCCTTCAGACCTTAAATGTGGGAATATTTCAGACGAGTATGCGTCTAAGTGTTTGTGCTCATTTTCAGCTCCATATTTGTATTCTTGGGACTCCATCTGAGAAGATTTCTTGTATCTTATTCTGGGCCTTGGTTCAGCCCCTCAGTTCAGACTTTGCAGTACTGTGGCAGAGTTTACAGTGATGCCCTGACTGTTACTGGGATACATCAAAGATAGCAGACATCAGGTTATACTGGGCGCTGCTCATTAAATTCACTGCATTCTTCCTTTTATTCTGGCTTTATAGTGTCTAAGGTTGGAAATCAGCCTATATCTCATGAAACACTGAATCCAGTTGGCAGCACAGGTCAGCTGATCGCAGCCGGAAGATCAAAAAGGATAATGTGATTTATTTCTAGTAATTTTTCCCCCATGCTGCACCGCTACACCTGCCAAACTTTAACCCCCCCTCAGACGTGTCATTGCCCCATGCCAGGGGTTAACGTGGGTCAGAACGGCCACTGGGCTTGCACTAAGTTGACATAAGCCATGCACAGGTGTGGACAGGTGCTTCTCTTTCCTTTTGCTCCATCTTTCAGCAGATGGAGTCCACATGGCATCACACAAACACACAGTGCAGGCTTTTAGAGAACAGGACGCCATTTGTGTGCACGCAGGAAGGACAAACAAAAGGAGGTCAGCCCTGCAGCTGTTCACACATTCACACCTTACTGTGAGAAAACACACACAGGCCTGCACACACACACACACACACACACACACACACACACACACACACACACACACACACACACACACACAGTGTAATGGAATGGCAGCAGTCAGAAGGTCACACCCATGCAGCTCTAGATTACAGTTTATTAAGCTGTTTCTAATCTCTGATTAATGCAACATGCAGCCACCTGCATACGTGGCTGTGCCACCTGGACGGCGTAAGCTGTTGCTAATCATGCACGTACATCCCCTCACTAAGCTACAGGTACAGGTGAGCTGGAGTTTGCTCACACTAACATGCAGCTTATTGTCCGATGGTTTTATCTGGGCTCACTTATAGCAGCAGGTTCAAACCAGGTGACTGACCAGAGAGCTGGAGGGACATAAAACAGAGGACATGCAGTGGCCTGGTGTGAATTTGAGCAGCAGTAATATAAAAGCAGGAAAGAGCTGACTGAAAGCCACTCATCAGGTTTGTTTATATAGACCATTTTCATTTTCTCTAATCACACTATAGCACGTCGGTGTCCAGTGTATCCCAGTACATCCTCTGATTAGTGTATTCAGGGAGGATTCATCCACAGACTCAGCACCCTAGATTGTGTATTTGTAACCTGGATCACAGGTTGATGTGTTCCAAATGAACATATTAGACCAAAAAATTGGATGGCAGCAAATCATTGGCTGCCCAGTGATTGCACTGAATATTTTCTACTTTCAGAGACTGACCACAAGTAGTTGCAGTGACCAGCGACCTCCAGTATCAAGCGCAAGGTGACTGCACAGGTGACTCGGCATGAGGCGAGCTGTCTCCAAACACTCACAGCCTGACTCAGACTGGCTGTAATCACAGGTTTACAAACTGCCATGTCATTTATAAATGCACAATCCCAACACGTTACAACCCGAATCAGCTGATGAGCCCAACTCGTCTGTGACACGTCTCTTTGAAATAGGAGGCTTGACTCAAACGGTTGTTGTTCTCGTTATGTTCCTAGGTAAGAGCAAAGCTCTCATCTCTCATGTCCCTATATAATTTTTCAAAACTGTCGTCCTGCGGGCACTATGTCACTATTTGTGGAGGAATTTCTGTTCAATACCTCTGAGTCTAGCCCGATAAATTAACTTTTGCTGTTCATTCACGGCTGAAGCAACAACAACACGAAGCTCAGCCTGAAAATCCACCGAGTTGCTCTCTAAACTTCTGCCCGTCTGTCCGCGTCCGTCAGATGAAACAAACACATACGAGTCAGATGACTCGTGCATGAAATGTGTTTGGCAGAAAAATGTGAGAGTAGTTCTGTTTCGTGGCCGCACGCCTAATTATTCCCGCTGAGCATGATGACATGTGCTGACAGACAGCTAATGGAGATGCTCACAGGAAAATATGTCAGAACTTCAGGCTAGCTTCACCAGGGTTAATTTTTTCTTTATCTTTAGTTTAGTTTAGTTTTAGTCTTTTAATTATTATTATACGGGGATTAGTTGTCAGAAGACGACGATAGACATTACAATACAAAAACACTTTGTGAAGGCAGTCATGCAGGAATAATTCACTTTTTTAGTCCAGCTTTTTTCCTTCTACAGTTTACTAAAATATGTTACTTTAGCTGACTGTAATAAAAGCCATAAAAAACAGCATTCATTCACCCAAAGAAACTTTAAACTGCTCTAGGTTAATATTCATGTCTAACCTCAGAATTTACCACCTAATGGGCAGTTTTTCCCACATCTTTATTATAAAAGAAACACAAAGGTAATGCATGCTTCTGAATAGGGCTGCCACGATTACGTCGACGACTGATTTAATAGTTGACGTGTCGTTTGAAGCTTTGTAAGATCCTGAAAGACGCAGGAATAAGTAGTAGGATTTGAGAATGTAATAACGGACTGAAACAGAAGAGGGCAGCGCTGCATGCACAAGGATGCCAGCTGCCGTTAAACCCCGAAGAAGAAGAAGCTGTGTCCGGTATCGTAGCTGTGTCCAAATTCGAGGACTCCAACAAACGCGGCCAACAATGTGTCCACCTTTTCCCCAGATTTGAAGGACGGGTCGGGTGTATCCTTCGTGGCCCAACCTATCCCAGAATTCATAGCGCAGCCCAGCCCATTCCAGTTTCCAACAATGGCGGAAGCTACTTAGTTTTAATATTACTCTTTCTGGGTCACAAAATAAACTTTTAAGATATTTTCAGTCGAGAGCATAGCTGTGTAAACTTGAAATATGTGCTTGATTTATCAAGACATCACATATTTGTAAAAGTGCTCCAACGTTTTCAGAGATGAGCTGACCGGGAGTTCAAGGCTCACTAGAGCCGGCAAGAACATCGGACTCCCGGCACATCATTTTCAGATCCCCGCAGCCTTTCGCTACTCAGGTTAAACGTGATATATAAGCCACTTAGATAACTTAAAAATGTTAATTTGGCTTTTTTCAGTATTTTATTTGTTCCTGAGTAAATCGGTTTGGCTGAGATTGTCTTTATGTTTTAGTTAGCACATACCGTAAACACTTCAAGCTGTAAGCTAATGATAGTTATATAAGAGCAGATGCATGCTGGTGCTATAAGCTGTATGTTTTACGTCCAGTGGATGCATGATCTGATTAGTCGACTAATCGCAAAAATAATCGGTGACTAGTCGACTATCAAAATAGTCATTTGTGGCAGCCCTATTTCTGAATGTGGTACTCAAATACGAACGGCTTTGTGAAAGCAAGACAGCGACGTGATCATTACTGGTAAAAAACAGATCTTTATAAACTAAAACAGAAGTGCTGCTCATTAAAAAACATACAATGTTCAGCTTCAGATATTAAGGCATTTAACTGTCACTGTAATTGCTGCTTTAACAGCATATACTTTAAACTTTTCATTTAGCATCTGGTGAAGAGCCTGTGCTTAGTCTTATCAGGATTTAATAAACACTTAAGTCTAACCTGTACCTGTAGATTCTGAGTTAGTGCACTTCTAAGTATAAAACTGTGACTTCAGCATAGCAATGCACAGGTCTCAGTGGTCCCAGGTCATGTGCACGGTGAATAGGACAGGGCTAAGTACTGACCCCTGTGGAATACCTTTCGTTTATAAAATTGTCAGAGAGTAACTGAAATAAGCACAGACTTCTGTTAGGAAGGTAAAGTGAATGCTTTGCCTTCATAACACATGTGCTTTTTCCACTTCCAATGGCAAATTAATCACCAAGAAAAATCCTAGAAATTGGAAAAGTGAAAATCTAATGACAGCACTGAAATTTACAGCTCTAACCAGGAAATTTAAGAGCCCACTTGTGATAAGCTGGGAGTGACAGACCCGTCTCACTATTTCCTAAATCTTGTGCCTCACCAAAGGAAGCCTTCTGTGTATGTGGGAAAGAAAACAGGCTGGAGGGAAAGAGATAGGGTGCATGTGGAGGGCAAGCTGACACACTTGACTGGCCATATTTAAAATTTGTAGAGTGTGTTGGCGAGAGAAGAGGGTGTTGTTCCTGCGTTTCTGTTGAAACAGAGGTGAGAACTCAGTTTGAAACGTCCCCCTGGGGAAGGGACAAGATGAGTGAGAGGGAGAGAAAATGAGTGAGCTGGCTCTTGGCCTGAGAGCGATAAGAAGAAATAAACCAGAGTAAATAAGACTCAGTAACAGGCACAGATAAAGCATAAAAACAGCCTCCCTGACCGCAGGCAGCACGGGGAGCTTTCTTAATTTCATACTTACAGCTAATAAGTGATATTCTCCCAAGAATATTGGATAATATTCTGGAAAAAAATGTCTCCTGTACCCAAAGTGCCAATTGGTGCCATGAGCGTATGAGCCAATCATGCTGAGGCATGTGTGCGGTGGAGGTTTTTATAATTTCAGTTGCTCGTTGGTAGAAAAACCCACTTGTTATAAAGATGTAGCTAATGTACTGAGCGTGAAAGTGAAGCTGTGGGACTGCTGGCTGAGCTGTGGGTATGATGGAGAGACTAAGAACATGAGTGCAAGCTGTAGAGCGTCCTCTGAACGGTGGCTTGTCTCAGACACTCAGGTGGGGAGCTATAGGAGACCCCGGAGCAGAGTCAGGACACACTGGAGAGATTTTGTCTCTTAGGTGGATCGGGAACCCCTCATATCTCTCAGGAGACATCCCCAATGAGATCCCTGAACCAACTGAGCTGCTTCGTCTGAACGTGGAGGAGCAGCAGCTCGAATAACCGAGCTCCTCACCGTATCTCTGAGCCCAGACACTCTTAACAAGAAGCTCACATCCACCACTTTTTTCCGGTCACTACCCACAGCTCGTGGATCTATGTGAGGGTAGAGCCACAGAGGTTTAAAAGTTCACGTATCCTTACATGATATTCTCTGTAGAAATTAAAGATGAAACTTCTCCTGCTCTCATTTGAAATAAGCTCTTATTGTACTTTAAATGTGAAAACAAGGAGAACATCCCTCAGGCAAAAATAGCAGAGAAGATATAACTACAGGATGAGAGCAAGAAAGAAACTTCCTCTATTTGACAGGAGGAGAGATGGAGGGGTATTTATAGCTAATAACATTATAGTTGCTTCACTGGTTACTTCAGATAGACTGAAGGAGAGGAGAGAATGAGGGAAAAAGAGGGTGAAGAGGACGAAAGGAATACACGAGGACATGGTGTACAGAGAAAAGCGTGAAGAAAGAGAAAAAATGAAGATGCAGAGGAGATAAATAAAAGCTGAAGAAGATATGAAGAGTATGGGAGAAGGAAAGAGCTGGTGGGAGAGGACTTTGTGTATTTGGAACAGTTTTGGCTGGGTGGTATCTGCAGGAATGATATCATGATGACGGCATTTTGAAATATCAGGACGATTTCATGATTGGAACTCCCCCTGCTTCCAACTCAGGAACAGTTTGCTGTTAAAGTCTCTGCAGAGGCTGACCGACGTCTGCAAACTTCCACCGTGCTGCAACGGGCGAACATTTCCAGTACCGATTGCAGATTATTCCGTCTATAAAATGTCATAAAACACTTCTCCGAGCTCAGTGTTTTATCTTCCGGCTGCCTACTGCGTCAAACTAAACGATAAAACGTGGAGAGCGAGTTTAATAATATTTGTTCAATTTTATCGCACGTTAAGGACGCGGTAAACCCAAAAAGTTGGCAGAACCTGTGATAAAACATCAAGGAAACTGACTGTCAGTCGTTTTAAGCTTTTAATAATTTTAAGTAAAGAAAATACTGGAAACATACAAAGAAAAGCTGTTGGTGTAGCAGGTTCGAAAAACCTCCAACCTGCTGTAGCGTTACTCTCCTCCATGCTACGTTAGCCTCCCGCTAACAGAGAACATCATAAAACAGATCAGCACATGGATCAGGAGACATGATGTCACATCTGTGTCTTTGGTCTTGGTGTCTTTAGATTAATTTATTAATATTAGTTTTAAGAGATGAGGTCAAATCATTTTCTTTGACTAAATTATTTTTATTATTAAAAATTCTTGGACATGCTTTGACTGTGGACTTATGGACCCCTGTAGGTGTAACACCTTTATTCAGTTGTAAGTGTGAACTGAGCCTGAAGTTTATACAGGGAGTGCAGAATTATTAGGCAAGTTGTATTTTTGAGGAATAATTTTATTATTGAACAACAACCATGTTCTCAATGAACCCAAAAAACTCATTAATATCAAAGCTGAATGTTTTTGGAAGTAGTTTTTAGTTTGTTTTTAGTTTTAGCTATTTTAGGGGGATATCTGTGTGTGCAGGTGACTATTACTGTGCATAATTATTAGGCAACTTAACAAAAAACAAATATATACCCATTTCAATTATTTATTTTTACCAGTGAAACCAATATAACATCTCCACATTCACAAATATACATTTCTGACATTCAAAAACAAAACAAAAACAAATCAGCGACCAATATAGCCACCTTTCTTTGCAAGGACACTCAAAAGCCTGCCATCCATGGATTCTGTCAGTGTTTTGATCTGTTCACCATCAACATTGCGTGCAGCAGCAACCACAGCCTCCCAGACACTGTTCAGAGAGGTGTACTGTTTTCCCTCCTTGTAAATCTCACATTTGATGATGGACCACAGGTTCTCAATGGGGTTCAGATCAGGTGAACAAGGAGGTCATGTCATTAGTTTTTCTTCTTTTATACCCTTTCTTGCCAGCCACGCTGTGGAGTACTTGGACGCGTGTGATGGAGCATTGTCCTGCATGAAAATCATGTTGTTCTTGAAGGATGCAGACTTCTTCCTGTACCACTGCTTGAAGAAGGTGTCTTCCAGAAACTGGCAGTAGGACTGGGAGTTGAGCTTGACTCCATCCTCAACCCGAAAAGGCCCCACAAGCTCATCTTTGATGATACCAGCCCAAACCAGTACTCCACCTCCACCTTGCTGGCGTCTGAGTCGGACTGGAGCTCTCTGCCCTTTACCAATCCAGCCACGGGCCCATCCATCTGGCCCATCAAGACTCACTCTCATGTCATCAGTCCATAAAACCTTAGAAAAACCAGTCTTGAGATATTTCTTGGCCCAGTCTTGACGTTTCAGCTTGTGTGTCTTGTTCAGTGGTGGTCGTCTTTCAGCCTTTCTTACCTTGGCCATGTCTCTGAGTATTGCACACCTTGTGCTTTTGGGCACTCCAGTGATGTTGCAGCTCTGAAATATGGCCAAACTGGTGGCAAGTGGCATCTTGGCAGCTGCACGCTTGACTTTTCTCAGTTCATGGGCAGTTATTTTGTGCCTTGGTTTTTCCACACGCTTCTTGCGACCCTGTTGACTATTTTGAATGAAACGCTTGATTGTTCGATGATCACGCTTCAGAAGCTTTGCAGTTTTGAGACTGCTGCATCCCTCTGCAAGATATCTCACTATTTTTGACTTTTCTGAGCCTGTCAAGTCCTTCTTTTGACCCATTTTGCCAAAGGAAAGGACGTTGACTAATAATTATGCACACCTGATATAGGGTGTTGATGTCATTAGACCACACCCCTTCTCATTACAGAGATGCACATCACCTAATATGCTTAATTGGTAGTAGGCTTTCGAGCCTATACAGCTTGGAGTAAGACAACATGCATGAAGAGGATGATGTGGACAAAATACTCATTTGCCTAATAATTCTGCACTCCCTGTATGAGCTTGTGCAGACGTGCTGCACAGCCCTCTCAGCCGAGGTCACCTCTCAGGCACGTCACAAACAACCATCGCATTCATCTCCTAGCAATCCAACAAAACACGTGATCACATGACGATGTAATCCACAGTCACACCGTGGTCTCTCCTGGGGGGTGTAAGGCTACAGGGTGTGAATGCAATACCTCAACAGGGAACTATTCACACACACGTATGGACACACACACACACACACACACACACACACACACACACACACACACACACGGAGTCTCTGCATTGCTCTTCTATCTGTTTATGGTTCTTTTGTCTCTCTCACTCAGTGTGTTGCTGCAAGGTGTGGTTGGTCACAATGAGTGGGTGGTTCCTCTACCATATGGTCCCTGGACACACACATGATTACACGCACACACACACACACAAACATAGAACATGAGCTCTAAAGAAGTGGTGATTCGGCCTTGACTGTATCTTCACTTGCAGAAGTCCTTCGTGGTATTTTCGTGTTCACGTCTGTTTGTTGTCTGTTTCAGACACGAAACTGTGAATGATGTGTATTAAATTATTATAATGATTTTATCTGTTAATCTTTAGTACCACAAAAAAGCCTTTATTTAAAAGACCAGCTAAAATAAAATAACTGTTTTACATGGTCATTCCACTCACAGATGCACATTTATTGGACTTTTCACAGTTTTTTTTTTTACATTCTATTATGTCTTTTTACAGTGTTTATTATTTTATGTATAAACCATTTTAAATTTGACTTTATTTCTTTGATGTTTTGTCTTTTTGATGTATTTCAAATGACTTATTATTACATATTATTTAATTTTTGCTTTGATCTTGTTGTGCCCTGTTATCATCTTGCTGTGAAGCTCTCTTGTGAGAAAAGTATCAAGCACAGTCTGACTGACGGGTAAACGGTCTACGATTTGGATCCAGAAGCCTGAGGGACTGATAAGGACAGGAGGGATATTTGGGGTTTTAAGCTGTGGTTCAGATAAAGAAGCACTTGTGATGTGAAACACTACTTCTGAACACAAGTGCCAAAGAGCTTATGGTCTTCAAGGACACATAAAGAAGTGGTCATGTGACAGCACGTGCTAACATGCTGTATTATGTTAGAGCAGCAGGTTGCTCCTGAGCTGTCTTCAAAAACAGGCTCAGCGTAAAACAGCAGGTCTCCGTCTTAGCGCAGGAAACTCAGTGCTGGCAGCAAATAAATGAAATCACTGATGTTGCTCCTGAATGGCTCCACCTGCGACAGCTTCTGCCTCTCCTGGGGTGAGGGCTCTGATCAGGCCGTGTGGCGACTCCAGGTTTAATGAAACTGATCTGAAGCAGTGGAATATTTCAACATTATAATTACATCCACAATATTAAAGCCATCTTTTGATCCTGAACCATACTATTAACGGCTTAGAGGTGCACCATCACCCTTCCTTTCATCTGCCTCCACAAGTGGATAAAATACTTAAGAAAAAAAAGAATCGAGCGAGGCTCACAGCTTTCATCTGGATTCAGCCAGTCAGCCTGTTACGTGGAGAGAAAAGGAGCGTGCATGTAGTTTTGTGCTGTCGGGGTTCGTCTAGACGGCGTGCTCAGCAGCTCCAGCAGCCTTCCAGGCAGACAGGCTATCCATTATTCAGCTGCTGGCAGGCTTCTGGTGCTCCACAGCCAGTATTACTATTTATGCTGGTACAGTTTGTGAGTTAGTGTCTCAGAAAAATACTGTATGCAAGTTAACAAGTAATTAACTTCAGTTCTGACTGTAGAAAATCTGCCTGAATTCATATCTGCAGCTAATTGTGTTCCATCAATAGCTCAGAAGTCATTTAAATCGTGCTCTATCTCCTCCCGGGCTTTTCGATTCATCACACCAGCCAGGTAATGCTAGCAACACTGCTGAGTCTGCACAAATCTGACAGTTAAAGATGGAGATTAACACTTATTCACAGTTTCACAATCACACAACCAGAAACCGGGTCAAAGGTAGCCTGTTTTTGTCCACCCAGCAGCCGGGGCTGGGTGATGCATCCATGTTTTAAAACACCCCACAGAAAATTAAAGTTGTAGGTCTTCTTTGTGAATGAGTTTATTTCCAGTTTATCTCACAATAACATGTTAGTCTGGATCCAAAACAACAAATTACAACACAAACTAACCAACCAGACGGCTGGAAAATAAGTAAAATTACAGTTATTGTCAATAGAGTCTGAACTTGAACTTCCTACCTTCACCTTAGTGGGTTTGGGTTAACCAAAATTGCCCACAGGCGTGAATGTGACAGCGGATGGTTGTCTGTCTATGTGGCCATGTCCACACTAATATGTTTTCATTTGAAAACGCATCGTTTTCTCTGCGTTTTGGCCTCTCGTCCACACTGAGACGGCGTTTTGGGTCAAGGAAAACGCAGCGTTTTGAAAACACTTACATTTTAAAACGCAGTTTTCGTGTCGCAATGTGGACAGCGAACGCGGAGACTTTTTGAAAACGATGACACATTTTAGTCATGTGATGCAGTCATGTGACCAATTAAGCCAAGATAGTGGAGGGCATTACACAGCAGTTGTTTTGTTTGCTCTCAGTTTTGACAGCCCTATTAAAGATTCATATCAGTCTGTACATGCTCCAGATAGCTTTTCTTCAAATTCTTTAATTCTCACTCAACTTTGTACTTCTGTGTTACTCGCAGCAACAACTCCACCTCACTGTTAGCCCATTTAAAAAACTTTTCCTCGACATTTTGCCGCGACGTTTCAAAGAGCCGGAAAGTAAATAAGCAGCAGACAGAAATGAGGCAGGCTGAATCTCCTTGCGTTTCACGCATGCGCAGGACTGGAACGTAAGCGTTTTCGGCCGTTTCAATGTGGACACACAACTCTGTGAAAACAACTGAAAACACTAGTGTGGACGTGGAGCGTTTTCAGACGAAAACACAGTTTTCAAATCTATCCGGGCTAATGTGGACGGAGCCTGTGTGTTAGCCCTGTGACAGACTGCTGACCTGTCCAGGGTGTACCCTGCCTCTCGCTCTAAGACAGCTGGGATAGCTGGAGCATGAATTGGATAAGCGGAAGAGAGTGAATGGATGGACCTATGGTTACGAGCTATGGCTAGCAACTAAAAACGTGGCTGGGCTCTCCATTAGAGAGAGTAAAGAGCTCAGTCTTTGCCTCCTCGATACTTATTAGGTCAGGCGTTTTTGGCATGTCTAACTGGGAGGAGGCCCCAGGGCTAGATTCAGGGCAGCCTGGAGATATTACATACAGGGCTGGACTGGGACAAAAAATCGGCCCGGGCATTTTGACTAGAGACCGGCCCACCAGGTATTATAAGAAAAGCCATAAAGCCTTTGAATGAAAACAAATGCTGTTGTGACAGTGATGTATGCTGTCCTGTTGGTATATGTATAATTTCTATACATTTTACATCAGATGAAAAGTCCATCACCTGTTCAGCTCTGATGATTCAGTAAGGACATCTCCTGGTTTCATCTTCATGTTTCCCTCTCACCAGATAACCAAACCGACATCATGACCAGCAGCTTTACAGCTGTGGCTCCAGCAAACATCAGCTGATACTAGAAATTAATATTAAATAAATTCTAACAACAGCTAATAAATCTTAAACGTGCTGCTGTTGTTTAGCGCGACATCAACTGGTTTCCTCTTTCTGGCACAAAGTGGGAGATAAACAAACAAGAGAGAAAAGCCGATCAGCTGATCATTGATCAGTTTCATGATTGAAGTAGCAACAGGAGAGGGAGGGGAGAGAATGAGAGAAGAAGAGGCAGCTGTGCAGCGTAAACACACAGAATAAATCCAGCTTTGTGTCTTTTTCCATCCTAGCTGAAGTACAGGACAAACTGTGTTCCTTCTCAGCTCAATATTTTCTCTGAATACCAGACGATTCTGTTTTTTACAGGTCAGTTGGCAACTCTACTAACTAACCTTATGAATAAAATAAAGTTCACTATCAGTAACATCATAACACCCACCCAGCTGTATAGAAACTCCATCATGCTGGCTAGCAGTACGAGTTATTGTAACAACGAAAATAAACTGCACCTAAACTTGGTTTATATCTGACCCAGATAGACTGCAGCTCATAACTTCTTACCTGAAGTTCAGTTCACCTGACACTCGGACTGGCGGCCGCCTCGGGTCTCTCCTCCTCCTGCCTCACCTTTCCCTCATCCACCTGCTGGCCTTTGTGGAAGCTCCGCCATAGCCACCACCAAACAACTGAGTTATTTTTACACATCAGCCAGCATCTGACCAATCCACCACCTTTCATTGTTTATACCGTTTCAAAAACAACAACAACAAAAAAACATCGGCCCGTAAAAACGAAAAATCACGTATGCCCGATGACTAAGGATGGGTACCGGTGTGGCACCGGTTCTGACATAAACGGTAGTAACCAGACCGAAAAGCAGCGCACATTTCGATGCTTTATTTCGGTGCTTTTTTTTCCTGAGCTGTGATACACTTCTAGCCAATCATTTTACGTTTCCGAGGATAGTAGGCAGGGCCAGGTACGTACGTTCTTTTATGCAGAGCTACAGATTAAAAATGCCCAAGGCGAAGCGGTCAAAGTCTGGCTGTACTTCACAGCAAAAGATGCAAACTCAGCAGCAACAAGTGCTTTAAGCTGATACTGTGATACTGTCAAAGGAGGTAACACCAAGAATCCGATGAAACACCTGGCGACGCATAGCGGGTTTTTTTTAAAAGCCGAGAAATGCGCCGTATTTGATGGCAGCAGCAGCCGTTCTTCTCTGCGTGAGTAGCTTAATGTTGTTCGTGTGTAATTTACGTTGAGTAGGCTAACCATGTTATTACATTAATGCATGTAAGGTGAACTAGCAAACATCATCATAGCTACATGCGGCTGTCTTCTTGTTTGATGGCAGATACTCCCTTCACCCTGGCCAAAAAGGCTAAAATGACCAAAGAAAAAGAGGGAAACAGCTGAACATGAGAGGTTTAGGACAAAGTTTGTGTTTTTTCCATTGTTTAAGCACTGCTTCCAGCCAAGCGTGATACCATATATGCCCCATAGCTGCAGAAAAGGCTAACATTGTTATCTTTTTACAAAAAACCAGCTGAATATGAGAGGTTTTTGGACCAATTTTGTGTTCTCCATTCTTTAAGCACCGGTTTGAGCACCGTTTGAGCACCGGCACCGTTTCAAAAGTACCGATTTGGCACCGGTATCAGATAAAACCTAAACGATACCCATCCCTACCGATGACATCTGAACTTGGGAACGCCTTGGTGTCCCCCCAGAAGAGCCAGATGAGGAACCGTGGGAGAGGGAGGTGTGCTGAGACTGCAGCCACAGCAACACAGATGCGGATAAACACCAGAAGTTGGATGGAAGTCACCTTACTCTATTTTTCAAGTTTACCCTCTTATATTGGCTTATCTGCAACTCAACGAGGAGTACAGCTGTTCATATCTGCCTCATTTAATACTTTATACTGGATTTTTAAAGTACTTTCCAAGTAACACTTCTGCAACGGCAAGAACAGAAACTAATGGGCTGATAATGTTCGGCTTCTGGCCTCGATTTAGTTGCGCTATTATCATTATGTGTTTTATTCGGTTTAAACTTTAATTCTTGTGAATGTGTGATGTGCTTTCAAGTGTTTTGTGTCTAAAAATACAGTAAAGGTTTAATAGTTAAGACGAAGACTCCTGTAGTGATTAACGACACCCGGTCAGTGTGCTCGTTCAGGGTTGCTGTGACTGTGCGGTGTACGGGTCACAAACAAGTGTTCTTGTGGGAAAACCAGTGACATAATGAGTTTATTTATGTATGGGAATTTTGCTTAAACAATAACTAAACTCATTGTTTCATCTGCAGTTTAAAGTAATACTGAGTATTTTTTATCTCTTCTTTGATACAAAGCAGTCAGAATATATTACTGGGTCAAAAAACTGATGCTTTCCTGACTTATTTGATCATGATATCGAACTGAAAATGAATAAATGACTTCATGTGAGAATCATGTGCTTTACACCTTTCTGTGTGGTTTGTTTCTGGTAGAATAAGAGACTTGCATTGTAGGTCATCAGGTCTAATTCACTCAGAGTCAAACAAACCATCTCTGGGGTTAAAAATAACTTCAATGACAGGTGAGACAGAGCCTAAAGACACACACACACACACACACACACACACACACACACACACACACACACACACACACACACACGGTCCTCAGTCTCCTGAAGAGGCCGAGCCCAAAGCCACAGGAGCCAAATGGGTCATTAAGTCCTCCCAGCTTTCCTCGCTCCCGTCAGGCTGCCGAGGTGTCAAAGCCACAACCGGGTGGCCTCCTGCTTCACATGGGGCCATTAAAACATTTCAGACACACCCCTAATTTCCATGGCAACCACTGCCTCGCCATCACCCCTTCAACAACAATGTCGTGTTCATCACAGCTTTCTTCCACTGGTAGAAGAGCACTTTCACACCACTACACTCGATCTACGCTGACTCGTATTTGGCTCTCCGGCTCAGTTATCGGCCTCACCTTTTCTTCACACAAGGAAACCAGAGAGAGCAAAGTGACAACCCCGCTAACATCAACTAACACCAAGCTCAGCTACGTGACATTTGTGTCGATGGTCACAGAGACAAATTAGGACATCACAAAGTCGTAAAATGTCTCACCTTTTTATGACTAAGAGGCACAACACCTGGCTCCCTAATCAACCGTTTTTTCCGTCAAGAAGGAGGCGTTTGCTATGAAATGAGACAGCATGACATTCGTTTACGATCACTTCAATGATACATCAGTCCAGGAGCTCAGAGAATCACAAATGATACAGAGGGTGCTAATGCAACCAGTGTACTAAATCTGGTAATTACATTACAGTTGCATTTATGTCATGCTGGGTGGGAACATCAAACAAGCACACTTCTTTCATCCTGCGCTACAATCAGCTGATTTCAGTTTGTGTGTGGGAGGAGTTAAATGGTGGAGCGAAGTAGAACTTGTCAGCGTCTCCATCCCAGCAGCCAGCCTGTTACCTGATCTTCGACAGGTAACAGACTGATGGGCAGTCAGGCTTGCAGCCTCCATGTTTCTACAGTAGAATCACCATGACGACCACTTTAAAGAGCCTTTGGTCTGGTTTTGATGCTTTGTGTAGACATTGAAATAAATACCGGATGTGTACTCTCGCTAGGACATTAGCACAGGGATTATTGGTGTGTGGGACTGTAGCTTATGGTTTATGTCATTAACTGGTAATTATGTAACAATGTGTTTCAGGTCATTTTACAAAGTAACAAGAAAACAAATGTAACAAACTGGTTTTGTTCTGGGCAATTAAGCAACGTACTGCATTACTTTTAGGAAAAATAATTACTTTTCATGGATACTTTGACTAAAAAAGTAATCCCCCCCCCCCTCCCCAAAAAAAAGTAACTGGTTGCAACTGCTGGGAAAACTGGGACTTGGGCAAAGGGACCGTGGTGACGTCACTGTTTTTGTGCCACGCATCCATAACGGCACATATCATGTTTTGTGCATGCTAAATACGATACCTACAGTTTTTAAAAATCCAAAAACACTGAGGTGAAACTTTAGCTTTAGCACTGAAGGGCAGAAAGTTGTTTGTCCATCCTTTTAATTCAAAGTTGCCTCAAATGTCAAATAAAAGTTACAGCACCCTCGTCCGCCTCTAATCAATAATATGCAGCAACCAAGAGCCACAAATCCTCTCTTCCAAAATCATAAATGGCGAGAGAACCCCCCCAGAAACAGGAGCAGTGCTCTGATTTCTGCTGAGCCACCTAGAAACAGGAACTTCAAGCAGAACACAGTGAACATGCTGAAATCTAGAAGGATGTTTCGCTTCATTAAAGGCAGAGCAGCTGATGTATAAGCACAGTTAGGTAGCACTATCAACTTGTGAAAACTTGCCTATAATCTTCCCCAAATATTCTTGATTCCCCAAACGAGAGCAGAAAAAGACATTTCAGAGAGAAGAGAGCAGCATGTGTCACTCTGTTCCTTGATGTGCATTTCAGAAATGACAAAGTAGAATTTCCTGTATTCATTCATTTCTTTGTCATCAGTTTTCCAGTAGAGACAGACTGATAATATGTGAACTGGGAGGAAACTGGTGCAGAGGCACTCATAAAAACAGTGTTGTTATTTTTTTCAAGGTTCAGTAGGAAAGAAATTTGAACTACTGGGATGAATAACTAGAAACATACAAGCTCATTTTCATCAAAACGCGACATCCTCATAGTTATTTCTTATAAGCCTTCATGTTTTTTCTTCTCATAAATGTAAGTCTTTTCTGCGCATGAAAGTTCAGTAAGCCGGTGATTCTGAATTTCCATGGATGTGAATGCGAGCGTGAGTGATCGTCTGTGTCTCTGTGTTAGACCTGTCGTGGGCGTACCTTGCCTTTAGCCCTATGACAGCTGGGACAGGCTCCAGCACCCTAACGACCATGTTAATAAAATCCATGGATGGAAATTTGATAGTTTTTTCTCATGAATTTACAACTTTAATCTAGAGATTTTTTTTCCTCAGAATTTAATAGCCTCACTGAGCCACTTAATGTTTTATTTTATTTTTTAAAAAGAATTTTTAAACCGTCAGTGACCCAAATACACCATCATGCCCTAGCTACAACCTTTTTCCCTTTCGGCTGCTCCCTTAAGCGGAATTTACGGTTCAGCAGGGAGACCACATTTGCAATCCACTGAACCATAGGTTCTCTGCAGGTAAACAGGGATGGCCCATCTACCTGCATAGAGCTCAGTGGTCAGAGGGAGGCAGTGAACAAAAATATGTAATAAAGCTGGTCTGGTACCCACTCTTGCTTGTGCTATTGTTGTTTTATGTGTAATTTGTTCATGCAGAAGTAAAGCTATGGAAAAAAATCTAAGGTTTGACAAGAGTGATGTGATCATACTGTGCCTGCACAGCGAAGGAAAAAACACAAAAATGTAACCGTTAAAAATCCATAGAACATATCAATACAGTGATCAATAGAGATTCAATCATCTGAAGTCCAAAGTTTAAATGACTTTTGTAGATTAAAGTATGCCTGAGATCAAGCCCCCCCCCCCCCCACCAAAAAAAGCATCATGCTGCACATTTTCATAACATTTGTTCTATGAAAATTTGGCAGCACAAATTATAACAGAAGAAGAAGAAACAAAACTAACAGCATATACCGTGCTTAATGTTTTCCACTGGTTCACTCAGTTACTATCATCTCCAGCTACAACATTAAAGGGATGTACACATTAATAAGTCAATAATTGTGATCCCACCACACATATAAGATTCCACATAATGTGTATGTCTTCTTTAGTACATGTACTTGAATGCCCAACTGTGTAATTTTGACTTAAGTAAAAACGAAATACTTCTATCACTTCTTTCTAAATCAGTTATTACGTACTAAACAACCTTCAGAGAAACTTTTCATCTGTGTTTGGACTCACTGCTGCACATAAGTGTGAAATCTTTTGTGTTTTCTGCCAGATTTGTCTCCTGCATTTATTTCTGATGATATATTCTGATTTCCCGTGGTCCCCCGTGTGCCTTGCTCTTGGTCTCCACATGTGCCACCCCGTGGAAAAAAACCCTGGAAACGCCCCTGCCGGTGTAATAAAATAATAATCATACCACCCACTCCTCAGACTGTTACAAGCTCTGATCTTTGTGCGGGTTTTATGGGCCTGCAGGTTCCGGGCCGTTAATATAGAGGTGCAGTGGACAGAATAAGGAGATAACAGTGCGCTCCCAGCCTACAGTAATCATTAACCCCTTCTATTCTCACGCAAATGAGCTCCCAGCGCACCATGCCCGACTGAGAATGGAGATGCAGGGCTAATTCAGAGATAAAGTCCAAAGGTTCACTCACCACTTGTCCGGTCGTAAATGTAAATCCCACAGTGCCTGCGTGGTAATTTCCGACACCGGGACACCACGTCTCCTGTAGTGGGAAAACTCCGCTACCCTGTCGGCTCAGCCCTGCTGTGCTCCGTCTCCCTCCTGGCTGCTTTTTTAACAGTAAACTTGCCGAACCCAGCCTATTGTTAGCGAGGCGCAGAGAAGGCTGCTGCACAGAAACGCCCGCCTCCTCCAGCGCCATTGGACCCCGTTCAGCCTCTCTCTCCTCCGATTGGCTGAGCCAGATGTCCCCTAGGATCCAGGGCGGGTCGCAGCGCCCCGGTTCTGAGCGCGCCGTGGTGCATTCACAACACTAAAAAATAGTGAGAAATTTTACTTTTCGTTGGGTACTGGCTCCCGGCGTTGCTTTCATGTTTGACACTGACAGTAGATCGTGAAAGCGGAAAGAATAAGGAATTTATGAAACCATGAATAAGACCTGATTATCAAGACACAGATATGGGAGCAGTCTGTGCCAGTCAGCTAAAAATGCAAGTCAAATCGTTTTATCTACGAAGCATATTTAAACACAAGTAACGGAAAGATTTTTACTTTAACATGATATAATTTTGATAAATGTTTTATTGTATTAAACTAGATTATTTGTACATGTAACATGTAACAGTTAGCTAACTGTTACATGTTACATGTTACATAGCTATTTAAGATGTCTTATGTTATCTGAAATAAATCTGTTAAATAAAAAAATACCATCTGACTCATTTTAAATTAAAAGTAAGTTTAATGTTTTTAATGTTTCTTTTAACAATGAAAACAGTTAACAGAAAATAGCTGTTAAAACAAATAAATCAATTATTTGATGATACAGACTTACTGGGATAAACGACATGGTAAACAACGAACATGTTTGGGAAATTAACTTAATGAAGAGGGGAAAATAAAAGAAACCTATGAAACAATAAATATAACAAATAGATTATATCTCCAGAACTTTCATTTGCATGTATGACATTATTAGATTAAAAATATATAATTTTGTAATCAAAAATTTTCAAAGTAAATAATTAAACAGGTTATTCTACGTACTGTTGCCTCATTAAGTGGGTCCAGTGTAAAAATTGGGGAGCCTAAGAAAAGTTGTAACGCTTTATAAAAATATGCTGTGTCTGTAATAACTGGACGAACATCTATAACTGCTCCTTCTCATTTAAAACCCGAGATAGAAAAAAGCCTAAATTTAAGAAGGTGTTGAGCCGTTTTAAGAATCTGAAGATAAAATTATATTATTTTATCTTTCGTCCTCTGGTAAACTCAAATTAAACATGTGGAGAAACACTTTTTCTGGTTTTACTTTATGGGGAAAAAACAGAAGAAAAAAGAATTTACAATAAATTTGATGTCAGTTCCATCCAATCACATATCATGTCAGGTTAAACGAGCCATGAAAAGAAGAATGGGATGGCGTCATCTAGTGGCGAGAGGCTGTTCAAGCCTCACGGTGGAAATGAGGAACGCATATAAACTCGAACGGCTGTTTTCTAGTTCTGAAAAAACAAAACCCAAGAAAGTTTGGAAAGATTTGGAAAGCGGTGGGGGCAAAATTTTGCTCAGGTCCTTGCTGAAGAAAATTTTTCTAAAATTTCCTACAATTATAAACAATACACTCACTATATACACGACTCTCACAATAAACATTGCCTGTCTTATGAAAAATAATTCCTAATTTTCCCAATTTGTTTGGACAATGATTAGAAAAACATAAAATAAGATAATAAGTCACACTGACAGAAAACTGAAAGTAAGAAAATATCTCTTTATTATCTTTATGTCTGTAGACATGTTGCTTTCAGTGGTTTCAGTGGTTCGTTTCCTCCCACACACACAAACAATTTCACACACATCAAAATGGGTTTTTTTTTGCATATTGTGTGTCTATGTGTGTGTAAGCTTAAATTTTGTCCAGATATTCACAAGTAATACAGGCTGAATTTTAATGACTTTAGTAGTACTCTGACGGTGATATTTTCTATGGTGGTTCATGGTTTCCTGAGGACTGACAGCTGAGCGTAAAACAAAAGAATTTAATGGATTTAAATAAAATAAGACAAATGCACTACAGATAGTTTACATGATATTCCAAATAGAGTCTAAAACTACAAGGAAGCAACCGTACTCCAAGTCAAAGGAACATGAGGAGCTGGCACTGAAAAATGTGGGTGTCTGGGCTCAGCTTTAAAAATATGGTGAGGAGCTTGGTCATTACTGACCTCATAGCTCAGGTGTTTCAGACATCTTCTACCTGGAGGAGACCCATGACACTTTGTTTTTCAGCAGCCCTGGGAACACCTTTGTGTCTCCCAGAAGAAGATGAAGATGGCTGTGGAGACATCCCTACTACCCCCAAACCTGGACGTGTATATGTCGTGGCTATGATGTGACACAGTTTAAGCCTACACTCTGTGCATTCAGATCCACAAACTAAAACACACGATGAAATATATAAGTGAGGCTTTCAAAGTTCTTCTTATCTGATGTGTATTACATCACTGTAGAACAAACCATAAAACTGTAAAATGTACTTTCAAAACTATCCAGTGGGCTGGGTTGGACACAAAGGCCCGGTTTAGTCCCCCAGATCACACATTTGATACTTCTGAACCTGCGCAACAAACTTTGTGAGAGCTGTAAAGTATAAAAGCCGCTTGATAGACAGAGCACTTGTATTGAGCCAAATGCTTCAAAGTGTTCCTTGATGATGTGATAAAGAACTGGCTTTCCTCCTCCAACCTCAAACAGGAAGCGCATGAAGCGAGCAGTGTCAGTGTTTATGTTACACTGACCAGGAGACCTCTGAACAGGATGGCTGCAGTCGCACAGCTCTGCTTCTCCCTGCTGTTCACTCTCATCAGCAACATTCATGCAGACGAATTTATCGTGATAATCGAGGAAGAAGGAACACCGTGCACGGGATGATAACTTGCTAACTGAGATTTGCCGAGTCAATGCGGTTAACTTTTTTTTTTTTTTTTTGCCTGTCCCATTTGGTTCTTTAGCCATCAGAATTGTTGTCTGAAGACCAACAAGGATACCCAATGGATTTACTTTGCCAAATGGATCTTTGTGGCATTGCCGTATTGGTCCATTTGGTCGATCTTTGTTTTTATTATTTATTATATTTTATTTTCAGATGTTACAAACGGGACAGACATCAGTGAGGGATAGGAAAGGGAGAAAGAAAGAGGAAGGAAAGGAAAAACAGAAGGGGAGAGGGACAGTGAGAAAGGGGGGGAGAAAAAAAATAAAAATCTCCTGGATCACCTGTTGAGAGAAGAATAGAAAACAAAAAAAACAAAAAAAACAAAGCAACATACTAAACACAACACCATCGCATTAATCTAGCTAAGTGTAAACAGCAGTAAATACTAAATATTCAATGTTGTTGTGCAGCACGCAGGACAGATGTGCTTCGAAGTAGCAGCCAAGAAAGGTGTAATTTGGGTCTACGAGCAGTGAACACCTGTGTGCATACCTGTGTGGATCAGCGCGCTTGTATTCCAAAGGTTTCTCCATGTAACGATCTGCTAGGGAGTGTGTGTGTGTGTGTGGGGGGGCACAGCCCCGTCCTCCAGGGTATGAAGCAGGTATGGAGGAGATCAAAACTCCAGACATCTAGAGGCCCCCAGAACACAAGAGACCATGGAAAACCAACAGCGGGGCAGCTGCGCCACTGTCCCAGCAAGAGCTGAGGAGAGTCCCAGATGAGGGTTCACTCAGCAGCCGCGGAGCAGAAGCCAGGGGGAGTTGCAGTGACGCGCCCATGAGCTCCGCCGGCAGCCAGCTGTGCCTGAGTGACCGAGCCCCAGGCCGAGAGGCCGGGGGCACCCCACCTCCGAAGTGGCCCGAGCGAGCCCCAGGTTCCAGGCCCCGATAAGCGGCCGCCAAGGAGTGAGCCGGTGTGTACCTGGACGCCCACCCCCAGACACAAAGAACCACCAACGCACCGACACCTGAGGGAGTCCGCCACCGGCAGGGGAAGTGGTGGTGGGTGGAGATAGGCCTCCAAACCTTGGAGGGCCTGAGGTGTCCCCAGAGAGGTGGTGTCTGATACCCAACCTGACATATAGACACAGACATACAGGCACACACAGACACAAACATCCATTCCCCCCCTCATGCTCTCATATGCACTCAGGTTAACGTCATTTTAACGAGACTAACGCTGACAGCACTGGTATGAAAACAGCCTGCAGAGCATCCGCACTTCTGAAACTCTCTAATCTTTAAATGTGTGTGCTGTGACGTTATTTTGCAGGCTCAGACATACTTTTCAAATTCGACTTACACCCTAAAACATTTTTTTCATGGTTTGGTTATTAAATGTGAATGTTTACCTCTTCACCAAAGACAGACAGGTCATTGTTCAGTTGTTTTACTGATGCGACACACTTGAGATCAAAGTTGGACCATATGCATCTACCGCAGATCGGTATCTGTCAATAGTCAGAAGATGCTTTTGACAGAACTATAATAGGCCCAGTCATGCTTATTTAATTTATTTAACTATCATTTCACAAGAAAATATGTCTCTTGATATTAGAAATCTCTTTGGCAAGCATGGCTATCTCGTCTTAGTCAACATGTACTGATATGCATGAATTTGAAACAATATGAAATGAAACTGAGCTCAAACCACTGAAACTATCATCTCAGATAATGAAGAGAAGTTACTCAGAATCTATAACACAAGATAAAAGCGGTGTGTTTGTCTGTATGAGAGTATGAAAACACGCACGCACGCTGCTTACAGATATGCTGCTTAAAGGAGATTTTTAATTTCAAGAGTCAGATTTCCTGTCAAATGAAGGTGAGAAGGCTCCACCTCATCAGCTCGACTCCCGTCTGTTTTGGCTGCTCTGCTCCATAATTCACTCTTTATTTGCTCAGATTGGTTCTCCACACTCTGAATTCCTCTAACAGAGCATTGTGGCTTAAAACTCAGATTTTGTTCTATTAACAAATATTTTTGCTGGTTTCACTTTATGGGAAATAATACACTGAGGGGAAAAGAAAACATAAAAATATTATTATTGTAAATTAAAGGAGGCGAATACTGAAGTGGCGCCACCACGTGGTAGAGTGAGTTGGTTGCTGGAGATAGGGTAAAAATAAAGCCAGCAGAAAACAGCAAATACATGAAGAAACATATAAACAGCTTTTACTGACCTGAAAAGTCAAAACAGGAAGAAGTCTTAAATTGGATGAGATTGTACCTTTAATAGGGTTTCTGAGTAGAGCGGACTTTGACTTTTAAGTTGGTGCCTCTGAATGAATGCAGCAATTAAAAAAAAATAAGTCAGTGAATAATCTGATTATTTTCCACAAGAAACGCAAATGTCACAGAAGTTTGATTTCCTACATAAAGTTTAGTAAAGTGAGTAAAAGGGACATGAAACTGACGCCAAAAGCTGAATAGGAAACGGAGAGATCCTCAGACCCTCTTTAGTGTGGTTCGTAATTTCCACCACCAGGGGGAGCCAGCGAGTAGAGGATGAGAGTTTTTCATTGGACACTGAGCTCAAGTCTTACCTGAAAAGAAAATGTCTGTTGGATTACAGGCAAGAGTGTGTGTGTGCTGAGATGTTTTATTTTGTAATTTACAGAAAAAACTTGAAGGGAAACAGTTCCAGTGCTGATCCTGACCCACATCTCTGCTGTTATATGTCATCAGTTCATTGTTAAGATCACGTAAGTTAGCAAAGAAACTGAATCAGTGTTTGTTTCCTCAAACATCCAGGTGTAGGTAAAAAAAAAGCAATTTATACAAATTAAAAAGTCAAAGTATTTTAAGAATAACATTTTATTTTAAATTGCTACTCAAGAACATTAATGGAAATTATGATCCGTCAGAAAGGATGAAATAATAATAAAACTATAACAGTGAAATTTTAAATTCAAAACTCATCTCTTGGTCGGCTGTAAACTCAGTTTTGATGTCAGAACTGGGAGGAGAGTACGTGGTGGGTACAAAATATCATCCTAAAATAGTCCTGAAAAAGTTGATTAATAAGGCATCAGTCAGTCACTTTGTTATACGTCAAAGTAATGCAGTGTGAGGTTGGCTTTTCATTACAATACAGCGGCATCACAGCCCACTTTGATCTTAAGTGGGTCGGACCAGTGAAACTTTTTTTTCTGTCTGTGTGAAGAAGGTTAATTACACATTTAATCCCTGATAGATCTTAATAAAAGAAGAAGAAGTGCCGCTTGAAACTTTGTTTTCCTGCATAATAAAGAAATGCTGCTGGAGTAAAGGAAAGCAATGTTTCTTGGTCCACTCATGCCTATTTTAAATTGTGTTCTTTTTTCTGTATTTCTTTTATTTCTTTATCTTTTTTATCTTCAAATAGCTGTTCAGCACTTTGTTTGAAAGCACTTTATAAATAAAGTTATTATTTTATTTACCTGCATGGTTAAAGGACAGTCGCCAGCTTTTGGAGTTTTACCAGCTCTGATGGAGTTAAAATTACTAGCTTGTGCTTTTTTTTGTATAAAGCAGCAAAAACAGCCTCTTGATTTTTTAGTAGATGAGTCTTGTTTGCTCCATATTAGCAGGACTGTCTGTAATGCATCTAATTTTGCTTTTCAGTGTCATAAAGCTGTTGAATTTGACTTAGAATAGAATAGAATAGAATAGAATAGAATTAAACTTTATTGTCATTGCACATGCACAGGTACAGGGCAATGAAATGCAGTTTGCATCCATCCAGAAGTGCTTTAGCCATGATATAGATATATTACAATATATATTAGCAATAATATAGATATGTAAGTATATTACAGAAATGGGTCTATTACGGTATGTTATAATGTACACGGTATGAAGTATGTTATGAATGTGCTATAACTATAAGTATGTACAGGCTATGAACAGGACATAAATATGAAAAACTATACAGAAATCTGAGATATACAGCTATACAGAAATGTGAACTATGCAGGTTATAAACAGTTGTAGAATTAAAAATTATCGTATTTACAGAATGATTATTTACACAGAACTATACAGTAGTGCAGTTAAGATAAGTGAGATATGTGGATAATTTCTACAGAGGCTATATAAAGTGCTAGTGGTTGTGAGTGGTGGTTCAGTCCATGTTATTATTGTGTGTTTGAGGGTACAGTTGTCCATTGTGTGTGTGTGTGTATGTTCAGTCCATGAGTTTAACGTGGGTCAGATGTCAGGAGGCAGAGTTCAGGAGTCTGACAGCTGTGGGGAAGAAGCTGTTCCGGTACCTGGTGGTCTTAGTCCGGAGGCTCCTGTGGCGCCTCCCAGAGGGCAGGAGGGTGAAGAGTCCATGTGATGGGTGACTGGGGTCTTTGATGATTTTCCCAGCCCTTTTCAGACACCGCTTCCTGTAGATGTCTTTTATGGCAGGAAGTGGTGCTCCGGCGATGCGCTGGGCAGTTTTCACGACCCTCTGCAACGCCTTCCGGTCCGAGGCAGAGCAGTTCCCGTACCAGACTGTTATACAGTTGGTCAGGATGCTCTCGATGGTGCAACGATAGAAGTTCCCCAGGATGTCTGAGGACAGGTGGTTCTTCCTCAGAGTCCTCAAGAAGAAGAGGCGCTGGTGAGCCTTCTTGACCAGCTTGGAGCAGTTGGTCGTCCAGATGAGATCCTCAGAGATGTGGACTCCCAGGAACTTGAAGCTGCTCACACGCTCCACAGCCATCCCCTTAATGTGGATGGGTGGATGTGGGTCAGCATTCCTCCTGTAGTCCACGATGAGCTCCTTGGTCTTCTCAGTGTTAAGCAGCAGGTTGTTTGTGTCGCACCACTCAGCCAGACGATCCACCTCCTCCCTGTAGGCGTCATTGTCACTGATGAGGCCAATCACCGTGGTGTCATCTGCAAACTTAATGATGGTGTTGGAACCATCAGCAGGTCTGCAGTCGTGGGTGAAGAGGGAGTAGAGGAAAGGGCTCATCACACAGCCTTGTGGTACACCGGTGTTCATTGTGATGGTAGATGAGCAGCGGTTATCCAGCCGGACATGTTGGGGGCGGTTGGTCAGGAAGTCCAGTAACCATTTGCAGATGAGGGAACTGATACCCAGGTCTGTCAGTTTCCTGATGAGTTGTGAGGGGTGGATTGTATTGAATGCTGAACTGAAGTCTATAAACAGCATTCTGGCGTAGGTGTTGTTGTTGTCCAGGTGTGAGAGGACAGAGTGCAGTGCGATGGAGACTGCATCCTCTGTGCTCCTGTTCTGGCGGTATGCGAATTGGTGGGGGTCCAGGGTGGGGGGGGAGACAGGATTTGAAGTGTGCTAGGACCAGCTGCTCTAAGCACTTTGTGATGATGGGGGTGAGTGCTACTGGGCGGTAGTCATTGAGGCAAGATGGGTTGGAGTTTTTGGGTATCGGGACGATGGAGGTGGATATGAAGCAGGCCGGTACCACAGCGTGGGCCAAGGACAGGTTGAATATGTCTGTCAGCACTCCTGCAAGCTCCCCAGAACACGCTCTGAGAACACGCCCGGGGATGCCATCAGGACCTGCAGCCTTGTGGACATTGATCCTGCTCAGCACCGCTCCTACATCGGTGGGGGAGAGAGTCAGAGGTTGGTGGTCTGGCGTCACGTCTGCTTTGGTTGTGATTGTGGGGTTCCCTCGCTCAAAACGAGCATAAAAGTTGTTGAGCTCGTTGAGGAAGGAGACATCAGAGGATGCGGGGGAGGGTTTGGTGGTCCTGTAGTCTGTAATGGTCTGGAGTCCTTGCCACATGCGTCGGGGGTTGGAGTTGGAGAAGTGTTCTTCTACCTTCTTTTTGTAATGGTGCTTGGCTTTTTTTTTTTTTTGGCTTGAAATAGTCTTTCAGCGCAGCAGCATCTTCTACCAATGATGGTGGTCTGAAGTTCAGAGCAATCGATTGTGCGAGAGAATTTGTAAGTTTGTCAAATGTTGACTTACTAATTTTGGTCCTGAAGCCAGTCATTTCATCAGGTTTGGGCTGCCGACACCTTTTGTTTGTCGACCTTCTAGCGTTAACAGCTCCCAGTGTTTCTGTGCTTGTTGCAATATGTTTTGCATTTAGATGGTACCTTCAGGTTGAAGTGCTTCGGTGGTAATGCAAACTCCTTTTTGCACAGTTTGCACAAAACCACGCTTTTATCAAGGCTTCTGTCGGGTAGTCTTTTGAAATGAAATTTCAAAAGTCCGAGATCAGTCTGCGCTTTCTTCTGACTCTTTGTAGCTCCGATGTGTGCATCAGTGGTATACGAGGAAATCGTGCATTGACAAAAGTTCCCCTTTACTTGGAATGCAAAGTGCAATTAAATGCGTTTTTTTTTTTCAAATTAATTAATCACAATTAACGCGCTAAATTCCCACCTCTACTAAATCTCCTTCACTGTACAACATGATCAAAGTGCTTGATAGCTGTACACCAACATATCTTTAATGAGAAGAGTGATTTACCTGAACAGCAACTAAAACACAAAACCTGTGAGTGCTCCACCTCTGCCTGTCTGAAGCATGCATTCATTCAAAGTTTGGAGACAGATGAAATAGAACAGATAATCACGATGCCTTGAGTTACACAGCATGATTTCAAGGCTAGAAACACCCAGAATAACAGAGTTTCTGTTGCTGTTTGAAGCCTTCTATTAAAAACCGTGTTTCATCACTTCTTCCTCTCAGCAGCTTTAGTGAAGTGACACTTTAGCCTGTCACTAATCTCTCATGCAATGAAAAACACAGATGCCTGTGCTGTCACTCACTATGGAAAGCTGGCATAAGCTTTCTCATTATTAATTAGCATAGATCATCACTAGGTGTCATACTGTACCCATGTTTTTATCCCAATTACTGCAATGAAGAGAATTTAATTATTTTATGTTTTGAAATAAAATGTGCTTGAGCTCAGAATCGTTCAATTGTCACAGCTCTGGTTCCTTTTGACTCAGTGTTTTTGACTTCTTGTGTTTTAGTGTTACTTTGTATCATAGTTCATACTCTGGTTCATTTGTAGTCTTAGTTATTCTGTTTTGAGTTTCTTATATTCCCTGTTTAGCTTCTTGATTATCAGATTCCCTCTTGTGTCCTTGGCCTCTGTGTCTCTCTGTGTGTCCGTGTTTATGTATGTTGTGAGTTCTTGTGTCTTGCTTCCCTCCTCATGTTTCCTGTCTTATCGTGAAGGTCTATAGCTGTGCCCCAATTCAGGTGCCGCACTGTATGCGGCCTTCGCGGACTACGTGGGGCAGGAACTCTGAAGAGCCAGAAGGGCAGAAGTGTGAGGCTTGTGAAATGGGACGTCTAGCCTCCGTCACGCTGCTCAGGTTGCCTAGCAACCATGATACTAACCACTGGAAATGTTTCACACAGAATTGTTTGACAGAAGGAGAAAAAATGTTTTTTGTTCATTTGTTGTTTTATGAGATGTTTTGATTTGTTGAGTGTCTGAGGCTGAGACCACAGGACTGTAAAAACATGATTGTTGGGCTTCATTTCTGTACTGAACAGTCATTTAAGATTAGCTAGTAAATAACAATCAGCTAATGTTGTTCATGAGACTAAAGTCATAACACTTTGGTAATGTAAACACAATATGGCCAATATTATATTTATTATTATATTAATTATGATTCATTACAGCAGTGAGTTCAACTTGTTGCTGCCTTTCATGGTGTGTAACTTGAAGGCCCTGAGTACTTTCTCCCACACTGAAAACACTGGGATGATCACATTATTTGAACATTACCTAATAAGACTGATTCAGCACAGACAGTTATGTCAAACTTTCCTAGCAGTCCTTCACAAACAGGGAACAGTCTGTCTATTCTCTCCATCTGTCAGCTGCTGCTGGCTCTTCCTCCTCCTCTTCCTCACACACTGCTGAGTTTGTCCTGGTGGATCATCAGGGCTGCAAAGCCTCACAGATGATGTGCAGCAGTGGCTCCCTCAGTCTGTCCTCACTCTGGACACTTGCAGTTGTCACACATGGAAATCAAATGTGTGATAAGCTGCAGGATTCAAACACAAGTGTAACTTATAAACACATGTTCATACTTTTATTCCACAATCAGAGAGAAAGAAAAAGAGAGAGAGTGCAGGACAGACAGACAGGTGACAGTCTCAGGTGTAGACACTGCTACAAACAGGAGGATTTAGTGTTTGTGTTATTACGAGTGCTGAACAAGAAGAGTTCCCAGATGGTGCAGTGGACACATGTGTGACTCTTTCTTTCAGCTTAACGAGTGAACCGTCTGTTATGAAATGGCTGTGTGCAGGCAGGAAAAGGACCCAAAGTGCAGACTCCGGAGACAAACGTGAACTCAAACAGCTTTAATGCTGAACTCAAAGTAACAAACTTCCAAAATACAAACAATAAACGCAGGCAGGCAGAACACACAGCATGAATGAGGGTAGATAAGGGAGATTGCGACACAGATCAAAGAGAACACAGGGCTAATATACACAGCAATCAGGGATTGAGAGACAGGAGGGAAACACAGCTGGGACAAATCAGGGCTGACGAGACAAAGGAAGCAAAACCAGACGCATTAACATGAGACACAGACTTTTAAAGTAAAACAGGAAACATAACACAGAGACATAAACCATAATACAGAACTCTAACAAAGAAACCAAAGACTATAAATGATAAATAATATCAAAATCAATTTCAATAATATAATAAACTCAAAACTCTGGGTCAACAACCCAGGCACCGTAACCGTCAGCTCGTTCAAACACACGTCAAAGTCCGTTTGGCTCGACAACACCGAGCAGAGGCAGCAATATAACATAGCTAACATTAAAAGTGCAGTGAATCCTGCTTGTGCCGTGATATTCAGGACTGCAAACCGAGCAGCATCACTGACTTTCAGCTTGTTGTGTTTGTGGATATATGACTGACTTTAACTATCCATAAAATCATCACATTCTCTGTAAAATTAAGGTCGACTATTAAACAGCGTATATTTTAAAGTAAAGGCTTTAAAACCAAGTTAGTACAAACATCACTAATGTCACATAACTTTGCCGACATGTGGCCAACAGTAATGTTTTAATGTTCTTCATTATTAAACATTCGCACATAAATAACTGACATAATATTCAGTACTTACTTTTAAAGGATAACTCTTCAGCCGCCCGCCGTTTTTTTCTGACAGAAATATCCACACCCAACGCCGCGCTATGTATTTTGGGACAGGTTGGGTCACAAAGTCTTATGCCGGACACAGCCTTCAAATTTGGGGAAATGAACTGTGCATTGGAGTACACTTCGAATTGGGACACCCTTCGTTGCATCGCTGTGACGTAATCGGGCTACAAATGTAAGTATACGTAAGTATAGTGTCGCATTCTCCCTCATCGCTGTGCGTTTCCCCTGTGTGCCTCTTCATATGTTTAGTTTATATATGTCCCAGTAAAGTTTTGCATTATTGCCCTTTCAGCAAATAAAGCTGTATTTTTGAGCTTCCCGTTTCTGCGAGTCTGCATTTTGTGTTCTTTCTTGCCTGCATTACAGCCGTCTATGACATTAATATCATATCTATTAGAGGTGGGAATCACCATACATCCTACGATACGATATTATCACAATACTTAGTGCACGATACGATATTATTGCAATTTTTTAAAAATATTTTGCAATATTCAGATTCTGTACATAAAGGTAAACTTTATCAATATTCATTTTATGTAATAACAAAGTCTCACACTCAGTCTTTCTCTCATTTCAGTCAGTTTTATTGTTGACAAACTGAACGGTTTGTATTACAGTCTAGTCCAACTTAACTGAATGCAACCATCTGGTACAATTATAGCTATTCTAAACTATGCAATTTGTGAAAACTATGCAGCCCCTTCAGCAACTGAAGAATCTGAAAGTAAATTAAAACGAAATATAATTTTACATTAAATAAAAAAGTTTTAAACTTAATTAAAATAAAACATGTTTATTGCTGCCAAAAAAAAGTTAAACACATTTGGACAGTGAAGGAATGTCAGGGTTCTTGCTCAGAAAAAGGATCAACATGCTCTGAAGTCAGAGTCCACAAAAACTTTTTTGTAACAAAGTATCGATTTCTGCTGTCCCTGTATCGATACATTATTAGCAAACAAAATATCACGATACTACACAGTATCGATTTTTTCCCCCACCCCTAATATCTATAAAGTGCAAAGAAGATACTTACTCCAGTGTATAAACTTCACCTTAGACATGCATTCAAAAACACAATCTTGACTGTTAAAACTGCTGCTGTTAGACATTTACATGAGGCAGATATATAGTGATCGAGTATGTATCTCGAGGCGCGATCGTGGCTCAAGAATTGGGAGTTCGCCTTGTAACCGGAAGGTTGCCGGTTCGAGCCCGGGGCCCTGTTTCAGGAAGCCGGTTTAGTGGAAAAACTGAGTAAGTATACCCTGAGTTAACGAAAACTCTGGGTTTTCAGTTTCACAAAGCGAGTTCAGATGAAGCCTCAGTGAGTCACTATGACGACACACTCCGTGAAGCTAACCTGCCCCCTAGCAGGTTTACTACAACTAACCCTGACTGTCTCCGCCCCTTTGTCGGAAACCTGACAGTAGGATGTGTCGGACATGGCGTGCCCCGTCCTTGAAGAGCCAGTAGATCGTGAAGCCCAAATTCTCCGCAGAGCTCTCCGCCGGGAGAGAGTGATTAGAGCGCGTTTGGACATTTTATCATTTCCTGATGATTTCCTGTGTGAACGTTACCGTTGTTCAGCACAATCTATAATTTATTTGAATAACATCCTCAGGCCATATATTACGCATGTGACACATCGCGGACATGCTCTCAGTTCATTACATATTATTTGTATTGCACTTCGGTTTTTTGCAAACGGGAGCTTTCTGTATAATATTGGTGACGCTGAGCACGTTTCCAAGGCTACCGTCTGTCGGGCAGTCAGGAATGTTACAGTTGCACTGAAACGTCTCCTGTACTCGTTTGTGGTGTTCCCCGGTCACAGACCCACAAGATTTATCAAAGAGGGATGCCACAAAATTGCAGGTATCAGGATGAACAAAACTTAATTCATGATGTGGTGATACTTGAACTACTACTTAAATTTTACATTTATTTTCACGGTTCCCAGGCGTGATTGGCTGTACAGATGGCACTCACATTCCAATCATTGCTCCTTCAGTAAATGAAGGAGACTATGTGAACAGGAAGTCTTTCCACAGCATTGATGTACAGGTACATAGTTCCCTGTAGCATTTCAAACTAACAAATTATTTCATCATAGTAATGGATGCTAATTTGTGTTCTCTGCACTGTGAAGATCATATGTGATGCTGCCAACATTATCACAAATGTGGAAGCCAAGTGGCCAGGCTCTGTTCATGACTCACAAATATTCCGTGAATGTACACTGAGCACAAAATTTGGACATGGTGATTTGAGAATACTTTAAAATATATAAAGACCAATTGCTTCAGGGACATTTGAACTGAAGTGTATCCTTCTGTCTTAGGAGAGTTCACTGGCTACTTGCTTGGTGATAGGGGGTATCCATGTTTACCCTATTTGCTTACCCCTTACCCTGACCCTGAACCGGGCCCACAGCAGCGATATAATCTGGCTCATTGCAGGACAAGAGCCAGAATTGAAATGACTATCGGAATGCTTAAGGCCCGGTTCCAGTGCCTGCAAAGACTCAGGGTCACCCCAGAAAGGGCATGTGACATTATTGTGGCATGTGTGATTCTTCACAACATTGCCACAATTAGAGGAGAACACTGTCCTTCTGAACCAGACATCAGCAGTGATCCAAACCATGAACATCCTGACCCTCCCACGGACATACAAGATGGAAGCGCAGTCAGAGACACCATATGTCACAATCATTTCTTTTGACCCATCACCTCAACATGTTGAAAGAAGAATAAACAGATTTTTTGTTCAACTGGCTTTATTGGTCACCTGTGTTTCCTGTACACAAAGTATTAAAAGATGTAAACCTCATAATGTGTCTCTGTTGCTTCCTCCTCTGTAACAGCTGTCAATGTTTCTTCATTATTTTCCTGTAGTAAAGAAATAAACAACATTGCTGTTCTACTGTAAACTCATATAATCTGTGGAGTATTACTCACAACTGCATGTTGGTCTGGCTCAACAGGAGGCTGCACCAGATGCAGTACACCATCACCATCAACTGATAGAATATGAGGTTTATACAGGTCACTTATAACTTACAAGGGACCAAATGGCAATTAACAAACATACCAATCACCTTACACTTCATTGTCATTATGCTCTCAAAGACAACCAAGACTGAGGGAAGGCAAAATCAGTAGGAAAATAACTTCACTACAAAATAATCCATTATGGTAAAGAGTTTATCAAATGAATGAGCAGCACTGCAAAGATGACTGTGAAGAAAGGATGTATGCACATCATGTATTATTTAGAATTTACCCCCTATGTAGGCACTTGTGTCTTGCGGGGTTATTGACTCAGAGGATGTCCCCGCAGAGATGCCTTCGGCCACAGGGCGCCCACTGTTTTGGCTGAGGGCCAACTGCTCAGCCTCTGTGAGTGGTGGTGGTGGAGGACCCCCACCTGTTTTTCGGGCCTCCGCTTTTTTTCTGTTGGCTATAACGGGTCACATTTGAGCATACAGAGTAAGCAAATATGTACTTGTAATGTGCTCAGATAATTTCAATAAGTGCTTACAGAAAGAAAATTAATGTAGCCTCTAACTGCAATTGATTTACATGGGACAAACAGACCAAGCACTATGGCTCATAATACAATTACACCTTACCTGTTTGGACTATATTTTTATATTTCATTTTTACTTGCTGCCAGGCACGTTTGGGGCCTGTTGGGTTGCACCTGCGCTCACATCACGTCACAAAATAAAATGTATAAAATAACAAATAAAATAACATATGATAAAATAACGTGTTAAATGGGTGGAAATCCCTAGATCAATGTTTATATTAACACTCACGCATTGACTCTGTCGGCTATGTTTTGCCATGCATGCTCCCTTTCTTTTGCAGCTGTGGCTGTGTTACTTTTTTCCGCGGAATTTGCATGTTATCGGCATATGCTGCCATCAGAATTTCGGCCTCAAGCGCTGTGAAATACATTGACCGCGCCTTCTTTCCCTCCGTCTCCATGGTGACTCGCTTAATCTGTGCTCCGCTTATCAGGGCTTTATGTATCCTCGTCCGCGCGCTTCACTTGGGGTTGACGCAACTCCGTGTTGATTGAACTAATTGTTATCAGCCTTTCTGAAACCGAATATTCCGAGTTGGACAGTTCAGGGTTACTCAACCCTGCGTATCGTTTTTCACTCTGAGTTTTCTAAACCGGCTTCCTGAAACAGGGCCCTGGCTCCGACAGGCTTGGTTGTTATGTCCTTGGGCAAGACACTTCACAGGTTGCCTGCTGGTGTTGGTCAGAGGGCCTGGTGGCGCCAGTATCCGGCAGCCATCACCAGTGTGTGGATGACTGAATGTGTAAAACGCTTTGTGTCCTTAGGGACTAGTAAAGCGCTACACAAATACAGGCCATTTACTACTGATTTGAGAAGTGTGGATGCTCTGCAATCTGTTTTCATGTTAAAGTTGTTTTTTCTTTGACTTTATAATCTGATACTCTCTCTCACACACACGTGGCTTTTATCTGTTTCGTACACTTTCCCACACGCAGTTCTTTATTATCTCTGAAAACATGTTTACTTCAGTGGTTTGATGTCCGTTTCCTCCCACATATCCTCCACATCTGTCCATCAATCATTTCTCTGCAACAAATGACCTTAATTTTGTGTAGATTTGGTATAAATCCCTACACATACTAAAAAACATTTTAACATTTTAGCCTTTTTCCTGAAAGGGTAAAAAGCATGTAGCAGCATGCTGGGGTCAAGACTCTTGCAAAAGAGATTTTATCTCTAGAGTCATAATTTTCTGGTTCAGTGAAAGTTAAACAGTTATACATACATACATATATATATGTATATATATGCCCTTGTGAAGTGGCTGTTTGGTATCTCCAATGACCAAACAGCCACTTCACAAGCGCATGGCACAACATAGAAGAGCCACCTCCACAGGACAAGACTCAGCAGTCCATCCGCATCTTAAGGATAAAGGAAACTCTTTTGAGGATGCAAATGTTCACATTTTGGACAGAGAGGACAGATGGTTTGAAAGAGGAGTGAAAGAAGCCATCTATGTCCACTGTGAGCGACCATCTTTGAACAGAAGCGGTGGTTTACGACACCAACTCTCTGCCATCTATAATCCAGTTTTGAGTTCCCTCCCCAGACGCCTTAACGCCCACTCACATCCTGGGCCATCTGACCTCAGGAATTCGCATGATAAGGTGGGGCCAGGTTTCACAACGAGCTCACCCGAAACTCTGGCTGATTGGGACCCACACCCAGTTTCACACCTTGGCTCAGGCGATTAGAGGATCATCAGGAGGTCCTTTTGTCCCTCTGTGGGGGGAAACTCCCACTAGGTTTAAATCTGGGACTCTCCACCATTTGACCTTAGAACTGAAGAAGCTTCTCGGATGAGAGGTGAAACGTCTTCAAGCAACTTAAAGAAGTCCAGACGCTTTTCCTTGCAGGCTTCTTTGACTAAGATGACCTGGATGACTGAGAGCCTTCACAGACTTTGTTGTTGTTTCTCTGGGCTCAATTTCAGCCTCAGGAGCATCTCTCAGAAGAAAAGCGTTTTGCAAATAATAAGATAAAAAGATTGTTGAACCAGGTGGTATTCTCTGGAGTTTAAGACCAAACTCAAACAGTGAATTGACATTAGACTGGAATTCATAAGATGAATAGAAATGCTCCTGAAGCTAAAGGATTCATTCATGTGTGTGTGTGTGTGTGTGTGTATATATATATATATATATACACACACATATATGTCACGGTTCTGGGTCCGTTGGACCCAGTATTTTGAGTTTATTGTGTTTTGATTTAAGTTTTCATCAGGGATTGTGTTCTTGTTCTCTTGTCGTGTTATGGTGATGATTATGATTTCTATTATTAGAGTTCCATGTTTCTGTTTATCTGGGTTTACGATGTGAGTTTAGTTTCATATGTCATTTCCTGTCTGTCTCTCAGTGTCAGGTCTGCGTCTTGGTGTGGTGTTCTCATTTCCTGTTTTATTGTGAAGGTCTGGGTCTCATGTGAGTGTGTTCAGTTTTACCTTTGTCTCGTCTTGTTGATTATTCCCAGCTGTGTCCACCACCTGTGTGTAATTCCCCTGTGGTTCTCTGTGTATTTAAGTCATGTCTTCCGTCATTGTTGTTGCTGGTCCGTCTGTGTATTCCACCCTGCCTGATCTGTGTATCTACCATGTCTCACCCGTGTGTTCTCCCTGCTGTCCATCATCATTCTCCTCTGGTCGTTCTCGTTAAGGTTTGTGCTCTGTAGTTTAGTTTATCCCAGTATAGTTTAGTTCTAGCTCCATTTTGCCGTTTGTATTTACTTTCATGTTCAATAAACCACCTTTACGACTGCCTGCATTTGGATCCTCCTTCATTTCCTCCACACGGCTCACCTCACTCGCCGTGACTGTGTGTGTGTGTGTGTGTGTGTACATATACACACACACACACATACACACACATATATATATATATATATATATATTTTTTTTTTTTTTTTCATTCCACAATTCATTATTTAAGAACAGAATTCTTTATTTTGATGCACATGGCTCTTGCGGTCCTCCATAGAGAAAATGAGTCCAGTATTATAGAATGAAACCAAAAACACCCGCTGCTGCCTTTTGACGGTGCAAAACGTTTCGTCTATATTTTTGTGTTTGTTGGGGAGAAGACTTACAAACATACTGTACAGCACTTCAGAGTCACACTGCTAGTGATCAAAGATTTATGTAAAATTGACAAGCTGAATGAATTTTGTACTGTACAGGAGACACGGCACCAGATTGATTTGACAATGGTCTACAGCCAATCAGGATACAGAACACAATGCGTTGTTAACCCCCCCCCCCCCCCCCCCCCCCCCCCAAAAAAAAATAACATGCAAAACTGCACACAAAAAAATCAGCGAAAGGTAAACCGCATTATAGCGAGGGACTACTGTACACAGGACAGAGACAATACGAAGTGGATTGTGCAGTAGGTATTAAATACCAGGTTCAAGTTATGGTCGGGATATTGTAGACACGACAGGACACTGTGTGGCTGCTGCGACCTAGCGCCCCGCCATATTTCTGTCTTTTTTGTGAAAAAAACTATTAATAGTTTAGAAAGGACTTTTACATATTCATAAATATTCAATGCTGTTTGGTAAAGCTGACATAATCTCACTTGTAATGGTTCAGATTGGACACTGTGACTGGCCGGTTCTGTGCTCCAGACCACATGTTTGATACCCCTGGACCCATGCAACGAAGTATAAAAAAAACTATGTGTCCACACTTTGGCCTGTGAAGAGTGAAAGCAGATATACGGCGTGATATCGAGCTAAATGCTTCAAAGTGTTCCTTGATGATGTGATAAAGAAGTGACGTTCCTCCTCCAACCACAAACAGGAAGCTCATGAAGCGAGCAGTGTCAGTGCTTGTACGACACTCACCAGGAGACCTCTGAGCAGGATGGCTGCAGTCGCACAGCTCTGCTTCTCCCTGCTGTTCACTCTCATCAGCAACATTCATGCAGAAGAATTTATCGCCATAAGAGAAGAAGGAGGCTCTTTACAGTTCAAGCTCCCAGATCAAAACAGCTCCTGCATCACCTCCAGACGTGTTGGTGAAGATACTCTGGTCCTGTGGAACATCTCTGACCCCTGGAACAGAAACTTCACAGTACATGAAGACCTGACAGGACGACTCTCATTTCCTGAGACATTTCATGGTTCTCCTTCATTTACTCTCAACAACCTGACCCACTCAGACTCTGGACTGTACCAAGATGTGTGCTGGACTCAGGGCAACATGACATATGAGAGAAACATCAGCCTGACTGTGTGCAAGACAGTAAGGGGGGAAGAATCTATCGCAAGTCTTGAAGACACTGTAGACGTACAATGTAAAGGAGCAGGTGAGAATCTGACGGTGCGTTGGATCAGACATGACAGTAAGTGGCAACAAGCCGAGCCGAGTAGTTTTGAAGACAGAACAATTTTGAAGGTGAATAAAGTCCAAGAAAGTTTCCTGGAGGCAAAAAACGCATCTCTTCTTCATGTCTTCAATGGACAACAAACTGTTTACATCTGCCTGTTGATGAACCAACAGCAGTGTGTGAGCACTTACTCTGTACGTTTGACCAAACAAACAAAGCTACGTTATGCTTCAGAGGGAGACACAGCTGTGCTGGAGTGTCCCTTCATGGACCCCATTCATGACCAGCCCCCAGTTTGGATGAAGGTAGCAATTTCCCTGGATACTGATCAAGAAGTTGGTCGAAACTTCTCGCTGGTACTTCCATCACTAATGTTAAATGATTCAGGTATCTACAGTTGTGTAGGTGAAAAAGTAAAACATGCGTACTGGCTTTTGGTGTGCCCTAAATTTGGTCCACCTGTAGTAAAGGTTTTCTCAGAGGGAGATGAAGTCACTATGAGATGTAAAGCTGGATTTCTATCCGTTTGGTTCATTAAGTCGATTCAAACAGAAGGTAAAATTGTGTACGATGATGAGTTCTGCAGTGACAATAGAATCACTTGTTCCCGTGACAGCCTGATAATCTCTAATGTCTCACTGGAAGATGCAGGAGAGTATGTGTGTACAGGTTTGAAGTCAGAGGGTGAGTGTGTGTCAGGAGAAAAAACAGTTCTGATCTACAGAGAGCCCTTTGGGGTTTACTCGACCTTCTACAAAGTCAGGTGGATACTGCTCAGCGGTCTGCAGGTGATGCTTTGTGTTGTTGTGGTCTGTGTGATACAGAAAACCAGGAGAGGAGAGCAGCTTTCAGCGCAGACACACACTTAATATGCTCATCAGCATTTATTATTATCATTCATGTATCTCTCAGAGTATCATTTTGAATATTCTTCTGTTTCTATCAGTGATCAGTTCGA